>NW_024104523.1:0-659692 GCF_003945595.2 Pipra filicauda | reverse complement strand
CATGTCCTTTCTGGCTTCACTACTGAGCAGAACAAGAATTCCTTAAAGGCAGTCCTTAAAATCCTATTCCTTAAGCTTTGATAGTGGAAAGACAGAAGCTGCTGGTATTGTCCCTATAAATACAAACCAGCTGTCTCAGCAGTAGATGAAGACTCTCTACAATATGATGGCTTTGGAAGGGTGGAGTTTCCCAAAGGCATTTGGTACCCTCAGGAGGCCAGCAGAGACTGGCTTTTGTGGGGGAGGAAGGAAACAAAGCAGGAGCCGATGCCTGAGCTCTGAAACGCTGCAATCAGGAACATCAGGCCCACCTCACCCAAATAATTTTTGCCCTGATAGTTTACAGAGGCTGAAATACTTCCAGGGACTTTAAGGTCACACTTAGAAAGGCAAATTGCTTTGTTTCAAGTATGATCCTCTTACGTTGCCCATATTAATTCAATACCAACCTCAAATCCTGAACATAAGCTTGTATTTAGGCTTCACAGCAAACAATATCACCACGGGGGTGATGGGTGTGTAGGAAATGTTTGTTTGTTGGGATTTTCTTTTTTGCCATCAAGACAGTTAAAGGATTACAGGCCCCTCATCCAAAAGTGCAAAAAAAATGTTAACCTCCAATTAATTTACCATTTAGTCACACATGTCTTTCAATAAAGCCTGCAGGGTTCTTGATAGCTATAACCAAACAGAAAAAAGGAACTTTCTACACCATGCAACTCCTTATTTAACTTTGGAGTTCAGCATCTGTAAGTGATTTTATGTGGGCAGTTTTAAGTATGCTGCAGTATATCTGAGATATGGGTTACTGCAATTCACCAGCAGTTTTAACTACTGCAGATTGTCTGCTGTATGGGTTTTACAGTTTGCAATAAAAGCCATTAACTGCAACATCCCACTCAGGGTCTCATAGAGAAGAAGTTAAATTCATTTTATGTCTGTGACCACACTTGCAGATTTCAGCTCTTTTTTTCTGGGAGGAGGGAAAAAAAAAACAACCAACCACCAAAAACCAACCAAGCAACACAAAGAAACACCCAGTCTTCTTGAAAGACAAAAGGGCTTTAATTACACCAGGACTGCTGCCAAATCTCAGACATCAAGAGGACTGAAATAGCCGATTCTAAAAGTCACCAGCCACGTTTATCTGCTGGAACTGTCTCTTTCTGGGAGGTAAAAGCTGGTGCTGAGTGGTAGTGATGCACAGATTACTGTGCACTGGAGGTGGAAATAACAGAAATGTAGGTTTCATGAATGTGAAAGATCCCCAAGTGTAATCTAAATGACAAAAGGAGAAGGTATTCCTCCTTATGAGTGGTAAGAATAGAAATACAAGATGGTGATGATCAAACAGAGCCCCTAAACCTATTGTGGCCCTAAACCTACGGAAGGCAAGCAACAATTATTTTCTTAAACTGAGATAAGCTTGATTACCTAATTAGTATTACTCAGTTTTAGGAAATATAAAAAGGGAATGCAGCTTTTAAGGGTCTAGTCCTGACTGAATGACTGTTCTTTGTAACCTTCTTTTGGCTGAACTTCTCTAAGTTTAGAAGTTTGTACTGAAATTATGACCTTTTACCTTTTGTGCTTTGATGGGTCCAGCCCGAGGCTGTTTCTGTCTTTGCTCTTTTGGTTCTGGTAACTTGTCTGTGGACTTCTCAGAAAGTACAGGGCCAATTTCATTGTCACTGCCACTGGAAGCTGGGGCTCCAAACTGAATAGTTTCTATACCAAGATCAACTCCACCTTCTTGTCCAGGCTTTGTCCCCTAGTTAAAAGGCAAACATTTAATTCATTATGAACAATTTCTGTATCAATACAATGACTACGGTTCAGAAAAGAGCACAAAGAATGCTCAGCTGAAAACCACTAAATGGGTACTTTTATCTTCTGCCAGCAAAAGTATTATTTGTGACTGCAACAGATTTGCAAGAATAAACAATGTCTGAATGTACACTTCCTCCTCCTCAAGTACTGTATTGTTTATACAAGCTCAAGAAAAAAGCAGTGAAGAAATATGTAAACACAATCAAGATCAAGAGGCACAAATACAGTATCAAAATGTCCAGAGTCAGGTTCACAACATTCTCCTGAAAGCTCAACACTTAATTTTCAATTCCAGAGGAACAGTAATGACTTTAAAAATATTTCCAGATCTGTTACGCAGTTAAAATGGTCTCCTAAGACAGCTGTCTCACATTCCTGCAGTTTAAAACAATTAAGACCAAGAAAGTAAAACCACAGCACTTTAAATGTAAAATTCAGGACTATGCAAATTCCATGAGATAAGCAGAGATAATACAGTTATAAAGCACCTACTGCTTTTTGCATCTCCGATTTATGGAACACAAAAAACCCATTTAGTTCCCTGGAGACATCCTGTTTGTCTACACTACTGAACTCTACACAAGTGTTCACATGCAAACCTCACAATATTTTTCCTCAAAAAAATGTACTGAATAACAGTTATCAATAAAATCTGGGAAAGGCTGAATTTTTATCAACAGAACACTTTTTTCCATGCACTAGCCTGTATCCTGTGTTTCTATGCTATCTCCTGACTGCATGGAATTTTACACATACTAGGCACACCTGGATAAATTGATAATTTGTACCCAATTCCAATGAGATCTAACTTGGGTAAGCTTCACACACAGTTACTCTTCTTCCCTTACCTCTGGAGATGTAGCTGAACCAAAAGATGTCAGAGGTTTGTTCCAGGCACTGACTGAAGGTGGCTGAGGTGGGCTAATGGGTCCCACTGACAATGAAGAAAAGAGTTAAAAAAACCCTCAGTGTTGCTAGATGCATGCAACTAAAGGTATCAATTGACTGAGAATTAAATTATAGATGTCTTGATTAAATAAGCTTTAATTAACCTATTCAGCAGTTAACTATATGCTACCAATTTATAGCTGCTTTCAAGTGGGGCAATCATCATGTCTGGAAGCATGACCAAGCCTGACAAAACAGACTCCTGAAGGGAGTGACAGTTTGCTCATTACTTGTGAATGAAGAACATGATAATATAAAATATTGAGTAATATTATACTGCAAAAACCTCTTTTCAGCTGTTACTAAGCTGAAAAGAATGCTGCCCTCTATTCTCTGTGCAAAATACATCTGCAGGTAAAAAGACATCCAGAGAGACCGCTGGCAATCATCTTTCTCTAACTACAATGTTTGCCCTCCCCCCCCCAAATCCAGAAGACACCACTTACATTTTTTAGAGATGTCATTCAGAACTGCTGTAGGAGGCACTTTGCTGTCCCACAGTTCAGTTCCCAGACCGTTGTGAGCCTGGGTGTTCTGCAGGACTTTGCCTGACACGGTGTATTCCGTGCTGGCTGTGCCTCCTGCAGCCTGGCTTTGTGTCGGAACAGGAGCTTGGGGCTGAGCCGGAGACTGTGCCGGACACGGGGGCTGTGCCTGGGCTTGAGCCTGAGCTTGTGCCTGCTGTGCAGCTGCAGCTGCTGCCTGTTGCTGCTGCTTTTTGGCAAATCTGGGTGGGAGCTTGGAATTCTGACCTCGGCCTTTTTCGCTTGATCCTTTTTTGGTCCAAACCTGCAAGCAGAAGCCCATTTTATTCTTACAGCTGACAGTCTGTACAGACACCAACTGTTCATTGCAAAAAGCAAACTGATTAACCCAATCTTAAAGAAGTTTATTTTTTAAGGAGTATTTGATCACAGTAACAACAATTTCTCATCCATTTTCCTTTTGGAAATATACAAGCAACAGGATAAATCTTTATCACAGTATGAAAAATGGTGTTTTCAGTTTGCCAATTCCACTTGCCCGACAGTGCCCCATCAAAAAGTACAGAATCTCAAGATGGCTAAATGAACATTAATTTTATTAAATCTGAACAATTTTAATATTAAATGTAACTGTAATACAGTTTCTTTGGAAGGAAGATTCTGCACACTTTAACAACATTCCCAGCACTGCAAGTAGCATTTTCCCCACTATAAATGCTGGTCTTGTACCTGCACTGTTTGTTCTTCCTTCTTTCTGCGCTCTTCATCTTGCAAGCGTTTTTGCTGCTTCTTAGACACCACTTCTGTGAAACCATCATCATTCAAGTTAGATTGGGAGTCTTCAACTACTGTCACTTCAGGGTGATCATCAATGATCACAACACCTATAGGAAAAGGAAAGGTATAGATGCTGCTGTTTTAACAGCTTCAGGTGCAATGCACCAAGCCAAAATTGGCTTTAGAGTGGAAGCTACTGCCCCACAGACACAGATGGGAGCCCTGATCAATGGCAAACTTCTGCTTGCCAAGTCCTTTGCTGCTGAGCTTGAAGACAAGGAGTTAATATTTAAGAACTTGAAAACTAGAGGTTCCAGTACTAGATTCTCCAGGAAATATGAACTAAAACATAATAGCGAATAATGAAAAACCTTCCTGGATTTTAGCTCTAAGCTTATCAGTGACATCCCCCTGCCTTTACTTATGAAGGTTAACTAAATTATGGAATGTGGTGGAGAACAGTATGAATGACAAAGTCAAGATTAGGTGATTGTAGAAAATTGTTTTTATCTGTACATAATAACATACAATGACATTTGCCAACTTTCAGAGGCACATACATTAATTAGACATGACAAAGGTAGCAATGCTCAAGTGTACAATTACTTTGGTGTTCTAAAAAAAAAATATCACCCTTTTTGTAAGATTTCAAACTTCTAGCTCTATATGCAACAAAACTAGCAGAACTACCGAAAATTATCAGCATATTAGCAATACATACTTGCGTAATTATTAAGATCAAATTGAGACAAGGCATCCACTTTTTCCTTAGGCTTCTTTGGACCAGCCTTTGGTTCTTCTCTCTTTTTGCCACTTGCATCCTTGGTGCTCTTTTGTCCTGCAGCAGCAGCACCTCCGTCCTCCTGATGTACAGAGCTGCCATTGGCGGGGTCAACACCAGGCACAGGTGCTGCCTGCTCTTCAAATGGCCTGTATTAGAAAAGAAATTCAAAAATTAAGCCACAGAGAACATTCATATCATCCTTCTGTAGGGCTGTAAGAGTCTACTGTGCAACTTCTTAGTAGGATCCAGGCTGTTACTTTCAGCTCCTCAATGAGAAGCTCAACAGCGAAAGCTGTTTTGGGGAAATACCAAATGCCCTGTCAAACTTCCCATCAAACTTAGCATACAGGAAAATAAAGTTTAATCTAAATGACAAGCATTTCTCAACATGCTTGTCTGTGTTAGGTGATTGAACTAAAGTGCAATGCAGCAATTTATGTATTAACTGCAAAACTGCTCACACGAACATTTCTGCTTTCATCCAAATCTTGAGAATCATAGCTCAAGTCAGAAAGAGCACTGCCATTTTTTTAATCAGGCATTTTTAGCATTGTGCATACAAGAACACTCTGCTCTTAGCTTCGGGTTCCAAGTGTCCGTATACAAACAGAAAAAATAGAAAGTACAGAGCCATGGGTGCATGTGTCAGTCTTACCCTCTTTTCTATCAGTCTACAAATCTAAATTAACTGCTTATGCTTCTAAACCACGAGAGGTCAACAGAAGGCTATGACCACATGTGGTTCCTCACAGGAGGTGGTACTCACCCTCTTTTCCCACTTCTGGGAGGAGGACCACTCCGCCTTTCACTCCTGGGCCCTGAGAAATTCCTCCCTGGTTTAGCTGGCCCATTGTTGCCACGTCTGTTTTGACGGTCTATCCCCGGCCGCTGACTAGAGAAGCTTCTCTTGGCTATTTCCCTTTTTGGAGCTCCGGCGTTTTCTCCTGCCTTTGCAGCCACCTGTGCTGCTGCATCTGCTGTTTTCTTCTCATCCCTCTCCCGCCTCTCATTGAAGTCGCTGCTTTCCGAGGCTGTTTCCCACTCTTCATTTGCCTGATCCGAAGAATTCTGGTTGGACAAGTCTGGTGTCTTACTTCCTGACACATCCAGAGCAGGGTTGGAGGGCTCATTAACTGCACTAGTAACTGTGGCACTTGTTGATGAGCTGGTTACCACCTCACTTATCTTGGATGCGGCCTCTCTCTCCTTTAGGCGCCTGAAGCGTGGTGGTTTATCTTGCCTTGGAGGCCGAGCAGGCCTTTGTCTTCGTGGCCTCTCTCTATTTGGATCAAACTTTCTCTCAAATTTTGGAGGTCTTTTATCAATTGGTATAGGACCATAATGCTCATTCCGTCTTGGAGGCTCCCCATCTTCTGGTTTAATGATCTCTGTTTGCCTTGGGTTCCACTGATTGTCTCTGTAGGCCGGTCTCCTGATTGTGGATGGACGTGGAGGACGCCCACCAGGATCCCGGCCACCACGTCTGTACATTCCCCCTCTGCCTCGTCTAGAAGGCTCTCCTTTAGGGAGAAATCCTGGTTTGGGTTTGTTGTCATCATCTCTTATGTATGTTTTCTCTAGAGATCTGTTGTCTACCCTGATATTGTTCTCGGGTTTGAATGACAGGGGCTTTGGAGGCTTCTTGCCATCAGCTCTTTCTTCTCTTTTCGGGTGCTTGCCCTTGATGACACTGTCTTTGTCTGACAGCAGTGTGTCACTTGCGCTCTCGTGCACTTCGCTGTCAGAGTCCGTCTCTGAACCGTGCTGGCGCCGCCGCTTCGGGATTACCTCAAAGTCAGAGCTCTCACTACGAGTTTCACTCTCTTCTCTTTGCCTAACAGGCCCTGAAGGCACATGGTCTGTTCTAGGCTTAGGATCTCTGTAGTGTGGGTACTCTCTATTATGGCCTCTGCTGCCCCGACCACGCCCTCCATAAGAACCCCTGTAGCTACGGCCTCTGGAATAATACTCGCCGCGACCTCTGCCTCTGTATCCCTGATCTGGGAACCAGTCTCTATCCCTGGCCTCCTTCCAGTATGTCCTAGGTGGTAAGCCAGGCTCTCTCTTTACTGGCCTGGTTTCTAAGCGTGGTTTCTCCACAACCTCCTTGCTGACCACCTTCTCAGGCTGCTTCTCCTCCTTCGCGGCAGGAGCGGGCGGCTGCGGGTGGGGCTGTGATTGTGCCGCCAGCGGAGCGGGCGGTGGTGCAGGGATGGCCGGGGGAAGCTGGGGAGTGGTCGGCTGGGCAGCTGGGAGCTGCTGCTGGACTGGGGGTGTGGGGGGCTGCACCACAGCCTTAGCTGCAGGCTCAGGCTGGCTGCCCTCCTGGCTCGCCAGGGTCGGAGCGGCATCCTGGGTTATCTTCTTAGCCAGAGGAGCACTGCTGGAGGTGGATCTCTCCGGCTCAGCCTGAGGCAGTGGCACTTGAGGTGCTTCCTTTTTGTCACTTTTTTCAGGTTTGCTTGTTTTTTCACTAGCTGTCTTTTCTCCTTCTTTTTCCTTTCTCTGCTCACGCTCTTCTCTCTGCTCACGCTCTTCCTTCATATCTCTAAGCACAGGTTTTTTAATAGGACCTGATCTTCTGACTGGTCTATCACCGCCCTCATCTCTCCTGCCATAACCTGGCCTAGGACCCCATCTTGTTTCAGACTTAGGTTTGAAAGTTTTCTCAGGTTTTGGTCCTTCTGATGTTCTATTATTGATCAAAATTTCTTTTTTCGGTTTGATCTCAAGTCTCTCAATTGTCTCCTTTGCCTCGATAGGCCTGTTGTTTAATTTAGGGATATTTGCTGCTGTTTCATTCCTCTGGTCTTCTGATTTTAGAGAGTGACTTGAACCATGGGAAATGCTTCTCTTTAGTGAAGAGTGACTTTCTCCCACAGGCACCAATTCTTCTGGAGAGCTACGTGTAACTTTCTCATTCACTCCTTCAAAATTAACTGCTGTGTTAGGTGTGTCAGTTTGGAGAGGTTGTACATCTTCCAAAGGCCTGCTTGGGAATTTCTGTACCTCTACCTCTCCCGATTCTCTGAAAAATTCTGTCTTTGGATGAGAGTCCAACTGGTTGTGTTCTACAGGATAAGCACTGGCAGGGACAGCAACTCGTTCTTGCTCCAAGTGTGCTTCAGACCTAAGCAGAAAGCAATTAAGAATGTTAGTGTGGGGGGAAAAAATTTACTCATACATATACTCCCAAATCAAATAATTTTCTATTAAGGATTTGTGTCAGTTCTAGGAAGTAACAGGTAATACTTTTAAATGAAGCCCCCAAGTATTGCCCAGACAGCAACAGAGCAAAAAGAATTTTTGAATACTTTTAAGACACAGAGGAAAAGCTTTCCTGACCATCCATCAAGCAGGAAAGGTCAGAAGTGACTGTCCTGCTTTATACCACTTTTACTTCACACACCACTTTTGAAACAAATATACATCAGACAGAAGTTCTCTAATATGGGAAGAACTGAGAGCAGATGGAGAAAAGGACAACACTGCAGGAGTGTTCTACAAAACTGAAAATTCAAAATATGGCAATCATTATTCATCAGAATAAGCTAAGGGTCCTAAACCAAGGGGTAAATTGTCTTTCTACACTGGACTACAGAGCAGGGGTGCCTGCTGTTCCATACAACAGTACTAAGTACACTGCATCCCCCAGTCACAACTCCCCTTTCAAGTTGTGTGTGAAGAGCAGCCACAACCCAGTCAGTTTAAACTGTGTTTTGCAACAAGTTCCACAGCCAAGTGTGTGAGTCTGTGTGACTCGGAGAGGTGACGTGCACATAACTCAGGCTTTACCTCAAGTCGTCAGGCTCTTCCAGCACTTTGGGAGGAGAAGTAGATTGCTGAGACTCTGTGTGGGGGTAGGGGTCTGACCCCCACATCATGCGGGGCTCTGACAGAGGCACAGTGTGCTCCCTCGCCGAGCGAGCCATGTGTTCAAACGAATCCGAGCCAGCTGCTGATCCCTCCATCTGGTCTCTTCTCATCAGTGGCTTGGGAGGCATAATTCCTGAGGCAGAGTTAAGTTCAACAATTGAAACAAGTTTAACAACAGCAAAGAAACCTACCTCAATACAAACAAAGCCTATCAGGAGGTACAAAGCAATGCTGTTCTCTCCCCTCCACTCTCCTTTCCTGACTCATTTTGACAGTGGAGTATGACTAAATCATACTCAACACTCATACCCCATGCACCAACAAAAGGAAAAATCTGTCTGCTTTCATTATAACGGGGAGAACCAGGTCTGCAGACCTTCATGGATGAAGTTTCTGCTGTAAGATCTCAATGGCAAAAGGCAAGATGAGTGTACACAGAGGTGATCTTTTGTACTCCATTAAGGACTCCAGCTCTCTTTCTTTTGTAACATTTCAAAGACATTCTGTAGTTTTGACTGACTTTGCTTAGCCTGCCATTTTCTCTGTTCATTCCCTGCACTCACTGAGGATATCCATTCCCTTGCTCATTAGTTGGGTAGGTATCTCTGTTACATTACATGACAGACTTCTATTATTTATGCCAAACAGCTTTCCTAACTGCAAATCAGATGGCCATTCCACAAATTAAAAAGGACTTTCTAGTGCCAGGAATCTGAAACCACAAATTTATTAAGACTATGGAGTTGCTAGTATGTCATACAAAAGTAACAAAATTTCATGGGTTTTTGAGAAAGTAATGTACTGCCAAGTGCTAACATGTAATGAAACACAAATGGTAAATACACTCTTTCTCTCAGTTCAACCTAACTCATGCCAGCTTTACTATCTGTAACAAAGTAGAGGTTTATGCTGACATTCTGAATCATCTTAACTGTCACTAACATGGTTGCAGTGTGATAGCTGTGATTTTACTTTATAGTCAAAGGGATACATTCTCATACATCTATAATTTTAGTCACATATGATTAAAATCTATTTTGTCTCAAACAATAAAATAATGTCGGTTTCTTCTCAGAAACCCACCCATTCACCAAACAAAGTGTGGCCAGGGAAAGACTTCTATTTCAAAACCAAGTAAATTCAACAGTCAAAGAAATGCTTCCAGATTTACCAGGATGAATAGGAGGCATGTCCATTGCAGGTCTTCCTGACATCATCCGTGGGTCCATGTAGGATTGCATCATGAGCCACCGTGGATCAAAGCCCATGGAAGCCAAATGCTGAGGATGTGGCTGCATGGGCTGGTAAAGGGGTCTGTGCTGGGGGGGTGGGACAGGGCCACTCGAAGGCTGGGAGGGAGCAGACTGTGGAAGGACACTTTGCTGCTGCTGCTGCCACTGCTGCTGCTTCATTTGCTCCTGCACAACAGAAAACAGTATTACAGGACTTTCTGTTAAGATGAAGATTTGAGCAGAACTCAAATAACCCTTGTAAACAAGTAGTACAATTATCTCTAGGACACTAAGCATTTCTGAGTTAATTGTAAACATTCATCAGGATGAACCAGGAGTAAACCAGACTGGACGATTTAAAATAGCTACAGCTTTACTGGTGTCCAGCTGAGACACAGAACAACCTATACTTCACACATGTCATTAATGCAAAGAGCTCTTCAGATCACAGGACCCAAGTTCAACTCACATTTGTGAGTGTCAAACCCTTTTAGGAAAAGCTGCAGAAGCAATGATCAGTCATCAGACCCCTGGTTCCACAGGCAACCACAGCACAGTGCCAGTGTGAGCCAGTTTTAAAACCTCTCTTGCCTTCTGCTCACTTTTGTACCTTGAAGGTTCAAGAACTGTTTCATGGAATTCCTGCCAATACCATGGATGTTATAGAAGCTGGAAACCAACAACTTAAGCTTTTTGAAACTCCTATGGTCATGTTCTTACTCAGAATGAAGCTGAAGACATTCTTTAAATGAGCTTCCTTCTTTTAATGAACTGGTTCATTACCTGCTGCCTCTGAAATCTTGGTGGCAGTGATTTCTGGAACTGTTTAGAATAGCCCGAGGAAACAGCAGGACGAGGCTGAGATCCCGAATCCGGCTCACTCTCATGAGTCACCTGTGAAACCTCTTTCTCATTCCGACCACTGTCTTGTCGAGTAAAGACTGCTTGATCTTCTGAAAAACAACAAAAACCCCACACGAGGGAGACAAGAGTGAATCTCAAAACTACGACATTTCACCACAATGTCAGATAAAGAATGTTGTCCTAAAATGTCTGCCTTCTCTAAAGTCACAGGCTCAGTTTCCAAAACCAATAAAAGCCAAATAAAAAAGTCAAGAACAAGCCCTCAAAGAGACCACTATTGTTAACAGATCTCTCAGTGTCCCTTTTAAACTCAAATACACTGGGTAATCAACCACTGACATTTAGGCTGTACCTATAATGTGATTTAAGAAGTGGTGCATCAATGATACCACAGTGCATTTGAATCAACTTTTTTTTAGAATTAGAATGTGGTTTAGAATAACATAAAGGATAACACAACCTTACTAAGCACAGTCTAACGGATCTGTTGTGGCATTCAAGTTCCACTACAAAAAATGTACCATGTTTAAATAGCTGCCCTTTGTGTCTACTTCTCTCAGCTTGCTGAAAGAACAAAATAGCTGAAATAATTTGCAATGCTTTTTAAGCAACACGGGTGGCTCACTCTTCTTTGGGAAGAGAAGAAAGCCTACATTTCTATCTGTATTCCTCAAAGTCCAGCCCAAATCACAGAACCTATTTTATTCCCTAATCTTTTGATGAGCTGGGCAAACAGGCCTAGCTCAAAGGACAGTTATCAGATGTAATGTGTCGGGAAAATAAATGGTCTAGATGCACTAGGTTAATTAGGTATGCAAATTAGACTTCTAGACTACAGCTACACTCTGTGACTCAGCTTTAAGAAGGATAACTCCTACTTGTGTGCAAGGATACCTTTTTCTTCCTTGTTATTCTTGGTTTCACTTTCTTGTTTTTCTGCTACAGGTGTTGCCACCGGTTCTACAGGCTCAGGAACCTCGTGTGCTGGTTTCTCCTCTTCTTTCTCTTTCTCATTCTCCTTCTCTTCTTTCTCCGTCTCTTTTTCTTTCTCTTTCTCCAGTTCTTGTTCTTTTGCCTTATCCAGTTTCTCTTTTTCTTCTTTTTCTTTTTCTTTCTCCCTTTCCCTCTCTTTTTCCTTTTCCTTCTCCCTCTCTTTTTCTCGCTCTCTCTCCCGCTCCCTCTCCTTTTCCCTCTCCCTCTCTCTTTCCCTCTCCCGCTCCCTTTCCCTCTCCCTCTCGCGCTCCCTTTCTCTCTCCTTCAGAGGGTCTTCCCGGGAGGGTTTTGTCACGCAGCCGAATTTCTCATTTAACCGTTTTAGCTTTTCAGCACAAGCTGCCTTCCGCTGCTCTTCCATTCTCCTTTCTTCCTCTTCTCTCCGCTTACGGGCCCGCTCGACCGCAGCCGAGATCTCTGACTGCTGCCTTCTCCTCTGCTTCCAAATCTCATCTTCATCTGGGACTGGTTTAGGGGGAAAGGGTCCCTGCCTTCCCATCTGGCGATCAGGGGGAGGAGGGTGCTGCAATATGAAAACCAGTGAAGTTGAACACGTGTTACATCAACAGCCAGCTGAAATATTGCATTTAACTATCTGTCAGCACATGTATCTGCACAGCACAGACTTGGTAGAAAAAGTAAGCCCCCGTCTTCCTGATGCAGTTCAGACTCTCACAACCTGAGCTCAGAAAGGAGACGTAAAGATTCAGCTGGGCTCACGTCACCCCTCCTCACCATCCTCAAGGCAAAGTGGCAGCAAAGATGACAAACAACTTTTAGATTCGGTTACAGGCTGCTCTAAATCTCAGAGACTCAGGGTAAATCTCAGACAAAAATCCCCCAAGGAGCCAAAGAATTTCAAGGTAGCTCAGGATAACAGAGATTTTAGTTCACATTTCATTTGGGACTTCATCTCCCCATCTGTCTTGGCAGTCAGCCCTCAGCAGTGTTCCCATGCTCCTGTCCTCTCTAGTTCCCAACTGGGGCTGGATAATTAAAAGCTTTTGAAATTCTTGTCCATTCACATGCTACTTACAAGATGGGGCTGTTTTAAACAATTAGCATCATGGATGTGCTAGGGTACCACTCCTACTGTCCCCAGGCACTATGATCATTTTACTTGTTAAAGGAAAGGGTTACTGTTATTTGAGGCATATTTTTACATTTCTTAGTCTAAATCTCTCTGCCACAGCTTTAAAGAAAGCATTCAAGAATTTAACTCAAGGAAATAAGGACAATTTCAGCCTTCCTTACCGGTGGTAGAACAGATTTTGGAGGAAGAGCAGGGCCACCTCTTTCATGTATAGAAGGCTGTGGTGGACCTCGATCCTGTTGGATCAAACAGGTACCAGGATTAAGCAAGCTCATAACCACAGCCACACTGACAAATTTTACATTTATTATTTTCTACTGCTTTAAGGTACTACACCTAATAAGGTATCTGCATTCAATAGAAATCTGCATGCCAAACAAAGGCAAAACCACTTTCACTTTTTGTACTGAGGGCTAAACAACTTAAGAATTCACATATCCAAATGTCAGAGTTTATGTTAGTGCACCGTTTTTCCTCAGATTCAATGTAGCATCAACCTTTAAAAAACAATGTGATCTTTATATACAGAGAAAATGCAAGTAAAACCAATCCCAGTTCCTCCATCATCATTATTACCGGCGTCAAGAAGAAATATTTCTAGGAAATTTTCAAAGCCAACAGTAGCTTTTCCTGGTGTTCTGAAATGAGTGTTTTAAGGTGTTTTGAGAGACCTTAAAACACTCATTTCATGACACCTGGGGAAAAAAATTAAAATAGGGCTGTAGCAGGCATAAACTGAGGTGGTTGCCAACCTTCCCCTAACAGAGTAAACCAGAAATGGCTGAGCTGATGAATTCTACATGATCTGTACAAAATCTATTGGCCTGAGACATGAGAAGTGAGCTCACATTACAGCAAAGTTGCCCTCACTCATGTTCATAACCTTAACTGACCTGACAGTTTGGAAAGACACCTGAGTCAGACTCTCCTGACGAGGCTGCTGCCAGAAGAGCTGAAGAGAAGAGCACACAAACCTGATCAAGCTTGCCATAAGACCCTTTGGCTGCTGCTGTGGAAACCTGGGTGGCAGACTTAGCACTTGGCTGTTCTTCTGCTTCCTTCTGGTCATCGGGACTCTTGGAATCTTTTGATGGTGTTTGTTCATCACTATGTGCAAAGAAACAACAAAAATGGAACGTGTACTCCACACGGGTATTTAGTGATTATCTTCTAGCCTCAATGGTTCTTAGCAAAGGTTGCCCAGAGCAAGGATAATTCCCACTACACACCCAGCTGACTGGAGTCTGCAGGCAGTCATGCAATTTAATACAGTATTAAATTACTGGAATAAATGTTATTGCAATGAGTACCTGCACTAGTTTCATTCAGTCTTTCCAAAAGCTAGGCTAGTTAAGTGACATTTCACACCCAGCTGGCAACACCAACTCACCCACTTTCCTTCTCTTTTTGACTACTTCCTTGCTCGTCATCATCACTGAAGTTCAACTGCTCGGTGTAATCCACCTCGCTCTGAGCACCTGATGCGTAAACAAATGTTCCATTAATCTTTCGGAAACATTCCACGTACAAATAGCAGACCATTAATCTGATGTTCTTACCTGCCCAACCTTCATCAGCCTCAGCATCCAGATTATCAAATTTATCAAGTTCTTTGAGTTCACTAGCACTAAGAATGGATGGGCGCTCAATGGGTTCTGAACACCAGGAAGGTGGGCCTCTTCCCCTTGGGCCTCTAAAAAAGGAGACAGAAACAAAAGCCACTATTTATCCACAAATGACTAGATAAAAGGTCAACTTGTACGACAGTTATTTGAAATATACTGCTCTCTCAAACACAGTATAAATGTGAACTCTCCTCTACATGTGTGACTACCACAATTCAAACTACTGCTACACCACCAGAGGGTTCTTTGTGACAGAGGAACGCTGGATGCTATAGCCTTGCTTGCACACTTCACAAACAACTCAGACATTGGCTGACAGCAGAAAACCACATGCCTTGTAGCTTTCACACAACACACTGCACAGATCTGGTATCCTTCTCAACACCCATTTATCCACCCTGGAGATATTTCTTTATCCTTTTCATGCTTTCCCACTGTCAAAGATTCTGTACCATCTTCCTACTCCTATACTCAAGTTCTCCCAGTCATCCCTCTCAACCCTCCTATCCTCCTCCTGATCCCAATAACGCATCAACTGTCAGTTTGTACCCTACTGCCCACCAGATCCCCTATTTCCTCATGCATGTGCACAGTCCTCCTCAACTATGGAAAAATGCACAAAAAGGAGGAAAACTGATTTTGTAACACATTAGATTTGAGAACTAGGAATTAACTCCTTTCACTGTAACAATGGAAGAGTCCTTTTACAGGCAAAATACTGGTTGAAGTTTCAAACGTATCCCCAAGTGACTTTTGCTCTTACAAATCAAAAACCCTGTAATGTGCAGAATTTCCTTAAGTTTTTGATTTTGAGCACAAATCACTCCATGGCACTGCTCCACACAAGCCAAACTAGGGAGACTAACCAGTGGCAGTTCTTATGCAGTGTATAATCATCATCGAGAGAGTGCAAATGTCTTCATTTTTTTTAAACTAAGTCCCCGAGTTCATACCCACACAACAAACACTTATAAGGTTTCTTACCTGCTAGGCTCAGAATTGGGGAATCTTGTTGGACCTTGCATGGAAGGAGGATATGCCATTCTAGGATACTGATTAAACATCTAAAAAAGTTTTAAAAATAGGAGTCATTCATTAAAAAAAGTGTAATTGCATTAAGCATACTGAGAGCATAAAAAGAATCACAATGGAAGTAAAGCATGACTTTTCACTCAAAAGACATTTTGCTTAATATCAGAGGTGTGTGACATCAGGACACAAGTGTTAATCAAGTCTTGACAAGTTCAAACTTGGCATAGCAGGAGCAGCAACAGGTAGCCACATCCTCTAAGGTGCTGGTTTCAATCCCACCCTTCCAGCAGAACTGCTGTGTTCCAAGGAGGGAAGAGAAAGGGGCATAAGGAAACCACACCAGCCAATAATCAATTCCTGCTGCTTAAAACTGTTCATGCAGCCATCACTTACATAAGGTGGCATCATTGCTCTGTACTGAGATGAGAGGGGTGGCTGCTGCTGCCCATTCAGCTTGGGCTGAGGGACCTGTGGCAACCGCACATCCCTCTTGTCTCCTGCCTTCTGGCCATCGTTTTGTTCTGCTGGTGTAGCACTGCCATCTTCCTGTCCCAGAGCCTTAGCTTCTTGATCTGTTGGAGAACCAGGAGAGTTGTTCTTAGTATCCCCTTCTCTCCAAGCAGTAGCATCTGAATGGGCAGAATCAGTACCAGAAAAACCCAGAGTAGACTTCATATTACAGATTTACAGACAGGGATGATGAGAAACACACTGTTCCCATCCAGTTCTCAGTGGCACAGAGATCTGTGCAGACACACCTTCATACCTGGTACTGAAACAAGCAATGGCCACTTGAGGAAACAGAAGCTGCTCCTAATCCTCTTCAGCCCTATGTCCAGCTGTGTTCCTGAAGGATCAGCTCTAAATTCATGGACTGCTCTAGTTGTCCTACTCTACCTTCCAAAACACAGTGCCATTTAGGAAGGATTCTGATTATAGCACAAGAGGGAAACCAGATTTAGCTGTGCTAAGTGGGCCACTGTTGACTCAGTGTGAAGATGCTGTCAAAGGAAAGATTAAGCTTCCTAAGCAGCAAAGGCCTACAGGAAACTCTCGGGAAGCTCAAAAAGAAAGATAACCACAGGTATATGCCAAAGTGAAACCAGATATCCAGAGTCTGGCTTGTATCTCTGCCTGGTAAGAATGGAATAGAAGTGATTAGGGCTGTACTTCTCCGTGTGAATGTCTAGCAAAAAGTCCAGGAAAAGTAAGGGATTTTAATGATCTATCACTTGTGCCAGGCAGTCCATTCTTTTAGGAGCTTCTGCCTACAGACTAAGAGGGTCAGGACAAAAAAAAACCCAAACAGAGTACTCAGCAGCAGTTCTCAGATCCATGAGAACCAAAAGAAATTCAGACACACACTGTAAATAGTATTCCTTTAGAGAAACAAACCCTTTAAGGAGTGATAAACTGTGCTCCTAAGTATCCATTACAGTTCCTGCACTTATCTTTGCTGGGGAGCACAGCTGCTAAAGGGGCAGTACTAGCCAAGTCATTTAGCTTTCTGCTGTCAGACACGAAAGAAGGGCTTAATATAGCATGTACAGTGCTGCCCAAAACTGTAACTGCCTGCAGGAGGCTGGGACTGACATGCAGAGCTGTTCTCCTCAGTTGGCGTTGGACAGATCTCAAATTTCCTGACAATTTATTCTTTATACCAAAATCCAGCAAGGACCTGAATAGGCACATGGCCCCAGTCTGCAGGACCTGACAAACAAATGAAGGAAAGCCAGGGCACGTAACACGAAAAGGAGTTAAGGGTTCCCTGAGAGCCCAAATCCTTTAAAAGCAGTTCACCTTGTGCCTTGTACTGGTACAAGACAGTCCTGCCCACAGCGCAGGACAGGACCCTCAGTCCGTCAAACCTCATCAAAAGCAAACTTCTGAGGGAGAAAGGAATCTTGTTTTCCACTGGTAACAAGCACAATCCCAAATGCCTCCCTGTTACAAGGATCTGGGGAAGCAATCCACGCTTCTTCCCTGAGAGCTGCTAACCCAACACCGTTATGGGTTGTTTTCAGTACATCTAATGTCCCACAGCCTCAACAGATCCAGCTGGTCAGAGCACTGCAGCCATGAACCAAAGATGCCAATGCCTTTCAAAGCACAATCCACTCTTTGGGTATCTTGCAGATTAAGCTTTCATTTCAGGATTTTTCAGGCTCCTCTCTTATGAGTACTAACCATTTGGGGACAACCCTAACGACGACTTATATAATTAGTTAATATTACAAGAATTCTTTAAATACATATTTTAGCTGTTGTGACATCTAGCAGCTGGAAGTAAGAAAAAGGCCAATATTGTGCAACTAACAAGTGTTCCTCAGAGCACAACTGGAGTACTGACCAGACTGGCAAAATGGAAAGTGAAAGGATCAAGCACTACCTTCCACACCTCAGGAACACAGTAAAGCAGAGTAAAGCCTGAAATATCCATTTCTTCAGTGCAGGAGCATGTTGATTAAAACAATATATTCATCAGTTTTGTACAGGGCCCAATTAATCCTCTAATATGTTCCACACCCATCCATGCAGTTACACAAAAATTTGCAGCACACACTTACTTTGTGGTCGCAGGCTGGGTCCTGATCCATGGAGCTCTTCGGGTGCATCTTTATCTTTACCTGACTTTTCCTGATCCCCAGCTGCCGGCAGACTGGGAAATTCTTGCTGGAAATAACTATTTACTGGAAGAGGTGGACCTACACAGCAAGATATTCACAAAGTCACAACTTCCTGTAGTCAAAACAGTTCAGAGAGCAATAGAAGCCTGTTCATCCTTCAAAAGTGAGTGTTAAAGCCACATTCATTTACTGGTAATGTAATTCACATAAGTAAAGAGCAATCCTTGTAAAGTGTTCATGTTTGCTATCAGAGTTGTTAAATTTATTAGACCAATTATCACAGTTGGGGCTGAGAAAAATCCAGAAGCACCAGAGAGGAATAATGGACAATGGAACAAGGAACACAGGGAGTACCTGAAGTTCCTCAGCTCTGTAAACACTTTTCCCCACTCCTTCCAGGCAAAGGTTTCCTCCTTTTCATTCTATAACTATAGTGCACCCAGGAATGGGTAACTATGTTACTGCAATGCCTTTAAGATTAATTACTGTTCTAATAATAAATCTTCAGGATTTTAAAAGGCCACAGCTTTTACCTTATGAGAGAAGTATCAGAATTGTAGCGTTCTTGATTTCTAAAAACCTTTGACATTATAACTCAAGATTGGAATTTAAGACATCTGTTGTACCTGGTATGGAAGTCAAATATACAGGTTGTCTTCCTCTTCAGAAAGTTTTGTTGGCATCTACTTTGCACCAATTTCTTCACCTCCCCATTCACATAATGGATAGACCTATATCAGCAGCACTGTAGTGCCCAATCACTGATTATCTTGCTGAGGGGAAATTTCTGTTCCAACAGCCTGAATAACACCCTGTTCCTATACCTGTCTTTACTACTGGCTGCTAAAAGAGACATGGTGTTAGCCTACAGAGATTACTGGGCAAACTCACAAAAAGGGATCTGAACACATGCCATCCAAAAGCCCCCATTCCCCGAGCCGTGCTTTTTTTAACAACTAGAAAAGCTTTTTTCCCCTCCACTCTCTGAAGGAATCATTCCTAACAATAAAATGCAGGGATTTCAGTGGACTTTGGTTGGGTTTTTTCCACGATTAGGAGTCAAGCACAGGATAAACTCCTTACTCTGTACTTTGTAAAGGCATGACAGTAAATGCCACTGTTTATCCTGGTGCCTACAAATCGCCTTGAAATCTTTCCATTTTCATTGAATTCGCATACTACAGATCACATTAACTTGTCTTTTGTTAATGGACACTGACTGTTCATGTTCCCATGCAGCTGCATCCAAAGACTTGCTCTTAACAGGACTGAAAACCACTCACACTAACCAGATGACCTGCCAGGCAAGGGAGCCCCTTCCCAGATCCCGGGCCATGCAACATCCATGAGTTTGATGAATCTTCAAAAATGTTTTCTGCTCAAGTCTACACTGTGAACAGCAACAATGTTTTAAAGGCAAAGTAACAGCATCAGTGATCTCCTTGATTGTGTTTAAGCTCTTAATCTGAAATAGCCAGAATGTCAGCCAGTAGTTCAGACAGAACTTAAAGAATTCAAAGATATTTTGGCAGCATTTAACCCCAAATGTCAGCCAACGCCTGAGCTGAAAAATTCATGCTGCTGTTACATTTCAGAAGGCTTTCCTTTCTACATGGCCACTGACAGGATCAGAAAAGGGTTTAGTCTTGCCTCACTCAAGTTTTACGAGAGCATGAGGCAGTGGCTGAGTGACTGCTGGAACACTCACAAGGCATCTGGAAACAGTACAGGTTCTAAGAGCCAACTGCAGCTCAGGAAAGCATGAGCACAACAGGTGTATCCTGAGTTTCAAACCAGAGGGCAGCAAGCAGCTGATCCCAATTCACATCCAGTATTTCTTCTGGAAACAGCAAACCCGCTCCTGCATTAATTGAATGAAATGAGGGTGCCATCTGGGCTTGGCACACAAGCTGCCATGGTAACTATGAAATAATTAGCTAAACGCATTTTGAAGCCACTGAGCCGAATCACTATTTCCTGTGTCATGGAGATGATCTTATCAGCTTATGCAGAAAGGCTGGTGTGCAGATCACTTTGCAGCAGTGTGAATTCCTTTTTTTTATTCCACAGAAATCTTGTAAAAGCTTGTAGGAGAAAAGTTCCTATATCTGACAATGAAAGAAACACTGAACATCAAAGAGGAGAGCAAGAAATGAAGAATGTAGGATTGTCACTTCTAATATTTAGTGTGAAAAAATCCCAAATCATTGGATATGTGATGTTAACAAACTATATAATGTCTAAGAAGTGACCTCCACGCAATTTAGATTTTACTGTTTTAAAATCTCTATTTAGGAGAGAATTCACTTCTTCAACTTGAAAGCCTAAACTCCATTTTACAGCCACAGAAAGTCTGCAATACTCAAATTTAAGGAACAAAACACATTGCAGAGTATTTTTCACAACGGAGACACAGGAATTCTAAGTAACCTCTCACTCTACAAGCATTTAAAAAATCTGCTGAAGATTCAGTTCTGATCTTAACATTTATAATGTAAGATTAAGTCAAGATTCACACCAATGGAAACAGTTCTCCATCCTTTCATACAATTATGTTAGACAAACCTTTAACTTTTCCCCAGAAAAAAACTACTTGAACACTATCACTTTGATACTAAAATAACCAAGGAATCTATAAAATAAAGGGAAAAGTATTGCTGTAGCACGTGTTAAAACAGAAACACAACTACACGCACTTCACACAAAATGATCCAAAATTATGATCAGGATTATGACCACCAAGTGTTTACGACTCTCCTTCCCATGCCAAGAACTGCAGATGTTGCAGGAACTGACTGTGATTCTCTCTCCTCACCACAGCGATTTCTGAGGTTTTACACTGCCACCACCATTTCCCTGTCAGTTCAGAAGAGGTGACTACCCCAACCCTTTACAAAGCAGTCAGACCTGCTGATAAATCCTCCTGCAGCTGCAGTGACCAGCCACTGTCTCACCTTCCAGCCTGGAAAAGTGCTTCCACAACTTTCCCCAGTCCCAACTGGCCAGGTCAGGACTCAAAGGACTGCTGGGTGTGGAGGTCTCTCCCAGCAGCATTCCCAGCCTGCTGGGCCAGGCAAGAACCCTCCACCTGACCAGCACTTACCATCCTGTCCACCTGGCTTGGTGTTGGCCCAGGATTTGGCAACAGGAGCTGCTTCTGGAGGAGCAGGAACAGCAGGTTTTGGCTGTGTCTGCGGCACGTCTGGCTGTCTGGAATGAAGAGGAAAAGCACTTGTGAATACAAGAGGGTGAGCACAGGATAAGCTCGTCAGGATTGCAAACAAGTGAATGAAATGAGGGAGCTGTGCAGCTGAAGAACCAATAAACTACTTTTCTGCAGAAAAAGCATTTTCTTACAGAAAAGAAGTTGTCATAGTAACAGTCAAAAAAAAATTGAATTAATTAGCTAATTCTTTCAAGAGTCCACTTCCCAAAGTGGAGAGGAATGAATGAAAATGGCTGGGCAGAAAATACAGTCAGGCATGAACTGAATTATAACTTTTAGAGTAGTGTATTGGACAATCAAAAAACCATCCATCTACAACCATCAAAGGGAATAATGTTCCCTTGCCTCAGGAGTTACTAGAGGAAACCACTACAAAACCACCATGAACCGAGAGAAAGAGGGCAAACACGTCAGAAACTAGAAATAAAAGAACTGATAAGGAAAGCTAAAGACATCATGAAAAACTGCGTGGGTACCAGGAACTGGAGCTGAGAAGTTGAAGGCTTAAGAAATGTTCTCAATCTCACCACCTTAACAATGAAGAAACACAAGCACTCTTTTTGTCCAGTGTAAAAAAATTAGACACATAAGACTTTCCTAGTCTGCAGATTCAGTGATATTGTTTAACTTGGTTCCATAAAAGCTATTTCTGAAATCTGCATATTCAGATAACAGAAGACCCACAGCATTTGTGTCTACAAGTCAAGACCTCCAGCTCATTAGCAGTGACTTTTGATAAAAGAGGAACTCTGGGGCAAATCCTGTAGTCTAAAATCACTTTACCATACCAGTAAAGAGATAACTAGTGCAGTATCAAGTCAAGTAACTCCCAGGAAGCAATTGTGTTTTAAGCAGATCCTACAGTAATCCTAAATTTCTGAGGGCTGAGAAGTCAGTTCCATTTGGGTTCTGCAGTGATCCACCCACGCCCTACACAGTAGTCTGAGAACTGACACAGAAGTAAACATCATTTAAAAAAATCACTACTGGGGAGAAACACACAGGCTTCTCACAAGGACAACTGAATGCAATTTTCATTTGTTTCCAGAGATTACTGTGATTTAAAAAAAAAATTATCTTTTTTTTCCTGTTTCCACTTAGTTGTACTTTCTTACAGTTGCACATTTTCTAAGTAGATTTTGGGGAAGTTGTAACTTCCATGGCTATATTTTGTCACACACAAGGGAAACAACGAACAAAACTGTTAAAGAAACTATTCCTTGCATTCATACCCTGTTTGAAAGCCAAGCCGCTTAGAATTTTATTTATCTAAGCACTGTCCTATAGGTGTGGGATGAGGGAAAGAACTCAGCTAAATTAATCAAATCAATACACAACAGGCTGCACTGTCCAGGAACAAGGGACTGTGACCCACAGAACGAGTCACAGCTCAGGAAAGCAGTAAAAAACCTAAATTACAGGGAACAGCTCACTCAGGTGAACTCCAATGCAGTGATACAAGAGACTAAAGCAAACTCTTATCAAGATGTTCCCATTACCCACAAGGCTTGTGAGAGGAACAATAAAACACTCCACATGTAAACTGCAGCACTTCAAGCATGTTGAAATATCACAGAAATACAGGAGTAGTTACACAAATGGCCTGAAGACTTGAGCAAACACTTCAGATGGTCCAAATGAGGAGAATCTACTCATGGCCTGGGCACACACACCTGTTCCTGGGAGCAAATCCCTCCCCCTCCTTGTTTTACTTGTATGGGCTCTTCAAGGCCTTTATCAGAATAATACATATGCAAACACAAAGGCAAAACACTTCCAATTGCAGATAAAGGACAGCCACTTATTTTTAAACATAACATCAACTACTGGAATATAACACATGCAGGAGGCCATGGAAAAGCAAAGATGCAGAAAAAAAATGTGTTTTAGTCAAACAAGCTGCAGATTTAACAGGACAAAGTGCAAGTGACCTTGCAGTAGAGGAAGATGTTGTTAAAGTATCAAGCAAAACACGGGGCAGAAAACTGTAAATTTGCAGTTTCAAAAGCTTAAAATAAAAGACTGAACACAACACCATATTCCTGAAGTGTAATAGCTTTTCAAAGAGATGGTAAAATAAATAAATAAACAAATAAATAAAGGGATGGTAAGATGGGGAAGAAAAGCTTTAAACCTCATCTTTTGCTTTCACAAGTGCTAAAAACATCCAGTCAGTGCCTCTAGCTTCAACTGTTTTTCAGAACAATCTGTATGATAAAGAATTAACATTTAAACCTTGCTTCTACTTATGTAGTGAGAATCACATCCTATTTTAAGCTTACGTGGTAAAATATCTGCTTTGTAATATTTTCCAAGTAGAAACTGAAAAGTTGTAGTTTCTATTTTCTTCAGCTGTACAAATGTGAAACAAATTTAGCAGATGAAACTGCATTGAGCATGGGAAAGTTATATTATACACAGCATAAAGTGCATCAACATTGCCATCACTTCTGTTTTGGTTTTACGACATATTGGAGGAGTTTGAAACAGTAGTGTAGTTTAAGACAGAAAATTTTTTAAGTCTGTAGAATTTATGGCATTCCAGCAAAAAAATCCTGAAGTGCAAATATCAAGAACCATTAGAAAAATAAAGCAGAGATTCAATAAATGTATATAAATCAAGAGTTTGTGCGTTTTCTGTGCCATAGTTCAGCATAATCACAATTAAACAGATTTTTCCATACTTTCATGAATTTGAATATTATTATTTAACTTAGCTGCTGTGCATCTCAGGGTTCCTCCTAGAGTTTCAAGAGAATTTTATTAAAGGTGGTTACACTGATCTTACAAAAATATTTCCTTTAAGCAGACATCAAAACTTACACACAGGTAGCCACCATGTGACTAAAGGAAATACTCTTCCCTCATGTGGAATTTTTAGGTAGACCACTTCCATTTTAAGTGTGTATGTGTGTTTTTGTATGTGTGTTTTTTGTGGTTTTTTTTTTTAGCTATCCCCCTAACAGCAAGATTCTTCCTCACAAAAATTAGTAGTGGTGCTATTTCCTCTCTGGCAGCTACTCTGAGGACTTTATCAAGTTCTGGGCCCCTCTGTTCAGGAAGGATGTGGAGGTGCTGGAGCAGGTCCAGGGAAGAGCAACAAGGCTGGGGAAGGGACTGGAGCACAAGTGCTGTGAGGAGAGGCTGAGGGAGCTGGGGCTGTTCAGCCTGGAGAAGAGGAGGCTCAGGGGAGACCTCATCACTCTCTACAACTCCCTGAAAGGAGGTTGTATCCAGGTGGGGGTTGATCTCTTCTCCCAGGTAACCAGCAGTAAGACAAGAGGGCATGGTCTCAAGTTCTACCAGGGGAAGTTTAGGTTGGATATTAGGAAGAAATTCTTTACAGAGGTGGTAATCAGGCACCGGAATGGGCTGCCCAGGGAAGTGGTGGATTCTCTATCCCTGAAGGTTTTTAAGATGAGACTGGATGTGGCACTTGGTGCCATGGTCTGGTAACCACGGTGGTAGTGGATCAAGGGTTGGACTTGATGGTCTCAGAGGTCTTTTCCAACCCGGCTGATTCTATGATTCTAAGTCTAGCCAATTCCTCCCCAGGCCCTGCCCATCCTTAGTTTTGGGGAAACTGGACAGAACTGGCACAGCAAATCAAGGCAGAGCTCATTGGTCGCTTACTTTTCCTCTTCGTGCTGCTCCTGTTTCGAAGCCCATCCTGTGCCGTCTTTAGGCACAATGTTCACATTGGGGTCATTGCCTTTGTTCTCTGCTTTGAGACTGGGCAGGTTGGCTGGGGGAGGCATCCTCCTGGAAATAGCAACTTTTCCAAGGCTCTGTAATCCATGGCGTGCGGCAACTGCAGGGCAAAGCAGAAAGGGCAAGTCAGTGGGGCTGTTTAGCAGACAGGGTTTATGCAAAGCTACACAGAAACGTCCTGCGAGGAAGTCAGAAAAGTTTCAGAGTACAAGAAATAGAAATTCAAAATGCTTCATGACTGAATTTTTTTAAAAAGGCAATTGGAAATACTTGGTTTGGGAGAACTTGAGTATTTTTTGAACAGCCATTATTCCAGATTAAAAAGGATATGTGGCCCCACCTCTACGCACAATGGTGACAGAAAGCTAGAGAAGTCACTTAAAATACGATGTTGATGTCTTAATATCCTTCAATATTTCATCAAGCATAATTCTCCTGCTCCTTTTGGAACTTAGTGTACATTGATGAGTCCAGGAATATCCACATGGGTCCAGCCCAGTTCTTTTTTGCTGCCAATTTCAGTTGGCAGATGTTGCCCTCACAAAAACATTCCTACAAAGTGCATTAACTCCAGACTACGAGCATAAAAAAGCAGTACAAAGCTAATGCACCACACAGGACACTTAACCTACCAAGTAATCAACTCAAGTGAACAAGTACAAGTGACTGCCCTGGGCAAGCTGTGTCATCACAAACAACTCAGTTTCAACCTTTAAAAATAATATTGTGGCAAACTTTAACAAAGTTTGAATTTGCTTTCCCTCTTTCACCCTCAACTTAGGCTACTATGTCAAATCAAATTCAAAACCTTCAGAATGTCATTCTCCCCTGGTTCTCAATCCCATCAGTCACGAAAAAGCAGGCTCACAGTCACCTTATTTGAGGTGTCAGTGCAAGTTTCACCCAGTGTTTGTCCACAAAACAGACAAAGCACCCGACCTGAAAACAAGCATTGCCTTCTCCTTAATCAAACACTTCCAGTACCTCAAACCTCACTGCAGTGAAAAGCACAGCTGGGGAATGGCATCTCATCTGCTGATAACAAATGGAGCCACGGCTATAAATCAGCTTTTATTTACCTACATTCTACTTCCTACTAGACTGCAAATGCTGCCTCTGAACTGACACTCTTGTTTACAGCTAACCAAAAATTATAATGAATGCTGCTTTCCACAACCCTCCCACTTCACTGCTGGACCAAGCAGGTAAGAAAAAAAATCTTGCTGTGGTTAAGCGCTCATACACTTTGCACCCTTAATTAGCACTGCAGTGATGATGAAACCGAAAGAATGCACCACTGCAGACAGTTCACTCACCTGTGGTTTTCTGAGTTTCCAGTGACTTTCCCTTGTAAGTATTAAACAGACTGAGTGTTGCATACTTTGTTTTTCCATCCTTTGCTTTTGTACTCTGGCCTGACTTTTCCGACATTTCGCTGGAAACTCATCTAGTCTGGTACCTCCTGTTCACTCCTCAAAATTTGCCTGTAAAGAAAAACAACAGAAAAGTAAAACAGTCTGAATATAAGCCAGCATTTAAGTCAGAGCTCACAGGGCAGAAGTGGACAGCATATTTAACACCACTAATGCTGTTTCATTTCAGCATACTGGAGATGCCAAAGGATGCATTAACTCCAGAAACCTCTATCCTTACGTAACACTAGGAACTCTGAAGTATTTCCATCTCTACAATTTGAACATCACAAAATCCCGAGTGTCAGCATTTAATTAACATCAAACACTGCAGAAATGATAAATACCATCCATGATTTCACTACAAAACAAATAATTAAAACCCAATCCCAATCCCCACAAACATGCAAAGTTTCCACCAGCAGCTATTTCTCCACTGGGGAAGCTCAATGACTTCACCCACTCCCGAAGCCAAGTGCTGAGACACCATTAACTGCAGTACAGTATTTCTGGAATTTGCCTTTTTTCCAATTAAAATCATCACAAACACAGCAGCCAGAGAAACTAAATACACAGAGTAAGACTTTTTTGTTTATCAAAACTAGGGACACGGTATGATCAGACAGGGAGGGTGAGAATTCCTTAAACCAAGAGTTACACTGTTCTTCCTGCAGCAGTAAATTACAGGGCTGTTAGAGCAGGTCATCTCTTTCCTCCTTCCTTCCTCTGGAATAGAAGGCCTTGAGAGAAAGAACCCAGGAATTAACACTGATACTTCACTACAAGTTCTCAGAAGGAACTTGCCAGAGTTGCTGTTCATCACCAGGCAGGAACACAAAGAGCATTCACTTAACCAGAACATTGATTTTAACACTCCAAAAATCCTGCTGGCCTCTTTACAACAGCAATTTTTTATATATTTCCATCTGAATTCCAGAATAGCTATGTATGCTCAAATACCCCTGTGTTTTGTTCTAAAGCAAGCAGCAAGAAGCAAGACATCCTGCTCAAATCTCAAATCCTCTGGTGATCAACAAGCTCCAATGTCAAACTCAGAGCTGCAGAAAATCTTCAAAAGGAATTTGATTCACATTCAAGGTGCTCATGGATTAAGGAGAGTCTGCAAGGACAAGCAGTCTAAAGAACAAAGCCCTTACTTAGTCATGACGGACATTAAATAATGTCAAAAGACCACGGAAATATTAAGCAATGTCAAAAGACAGTGGAAATTTTTTATATAGGAATGATAACATTCCCATCCTCCTCTGCCTTCTACTTCAATTTACAAGCCATGATTGAAAAGACGAAAAAAATTAAGATGGCCAATAACCTTGGGGTGGTTCAGCTTCAGCATAACTTGGGCCAGATGCTTTTCTACTACAACCCATGCAGGCTGTTGCCAAGGGGACAGTCTTCAGCTTCCTATGGGGCCACATACATGGCTAAGAAATATATTCTCCCCTCACAAAAAGCCAGTAACTCCCAGATTTTTTTTCCAGATTAGTCAGCATTTGGCTATTTCAACAGCAAGTGTTACACCAACAGTCATTCTTCACGTCATCCAAACCCATGAAACACAGGATGGAAGCAGGGAGAAAGAACCCAGCCCACCAAGCAGATCACAGACCTCAATTTGGCTGTTAGGCCATCCCTCATCTATCCAAAAAAACTTTGACACTGTAAGGTTTCACTGGAAGCCACAGCTCACTACTCAAACTACAGGTGCAGGGAAGGGAAAGCCCACCCAGCCTGACACATGAATTCTGACAAGCTTATCTTTGGAGTTATCAGTCCAGCATATTTCAAGCACCCATTCACTCTGCAGGCTGCCTCAACACTTATTTGCAATTCAACAACATGTCAAGCTTTGCCCATCAGGATTATTCACGGCCACACAACTGCTTTCAGCCAGTCTGGAGACCTGAATCCAGGAAGACTAGTTTATCAAGCTGGAGTCTAGATCAGACATTAGGCTACTCTTCCATGAGGAAAATCAGTTTATCATAAGGTCTTCAGTAAAAGGTCTGTGAATGAAGCTGGCACATTCATCCCTTCAATTCTCCTGTTACCCTCTGCTCCCAGACTTGTATTTGTGATAAAGAGTCCACCACAATCATCCTGGAGCATCAGAGCAGGCATTGGGCAGATAATTACCAGGAACACAGGGTGGCAAACAAGCTTCCAGGTGAGCATAGAACTTATGGAGTCCTATGCTATAATCACTGTGCTCACACATCCTTTCAAGTGCAAACAACTCATATACAGCTTTCATTTGCAGCAAAAGACTCATCCTAGTCAAGGATTTTGTACACATGAAGTAGCTTCACAACTGTGAATAATCTGGAAGCTGGCAAACAAAACCAATCGACCAACCAAAGAAAAAAGAGGAAATAAAAAGACAAATCAGGTCATTTCTTACCCCTCTGATTTACAAAGCCCTAACAAGATGCAGACAGAGCAGAAAGAAGTCTGAGAATGGTTTAAGATAATGTTTTGTCATATTTTCCAAAGCCTGCACCTCTGGTAGAGACGAAACATGGAAAATCTTAATCATAACTCTTCTTTACAGAGCAAGACACACTTCATAGTTGGGCAGACCTTAATTGTAACAACTGTTCCTTCTACATTTGAGAGCTTAAAGAACAGGAGACAGTAACCACGTTCCCCAATAACACCTTTTTATGTTAAATTTACAAAAATTAGTCTGCTCATTACAGCTGAGCTCTATGCCTTTGATATTACTGAAATTCATACTGTTTGACAAGTTTTTCCAAACTTTTACTACAGAGAAAAATAAACTGAATATTTCATAATGATTAAAACATTTATAATGATTACACATTCCTCAGTAATATGACTTGCAGAAATAAATCAAGCATCACACAGTGCTCTCTTCAATTAAGCAGGTCAATATATTCATATTTAACTAAATTTAGACCTGATACTGGTTGCCAAAGAAGATAATCTCGCAAAATTAGACTTTAGACCAGGTACTCAAGCCAGGGATGACAAATCCTCCCTCTGAAGAGCCCATGTGTCCCTCTACAAACATTCCTGCCAAGTCACACATTAAACAAGCACCCAGTGCCATCCAACAACAGTTATAAAGAGATAATTGCAAGGTTTTGAGCCACATGAAACTATCCAGCTCCAAGAGCTCCGCCTTTTCCTCCAAACTTTAGTTGTACATGCTACATTCCCATGCCAGAGCACTGGAATCACTCCTGTAGAACAACCTACCAGGTGTTTTAACACAGGACACGTTTAACCTGTGCACAGAATACATTGGCAAGTCCCAGGCTCACCAAGTGACTCTTAATTTGCCCTAACCCTGACACATTCTATCAGTGAGGCAGCTGTTAGTCCGGACTCTCTCAGTCCAGCCCTTAAGGTGCTGCTGTGCACTAGGTTTGGACTCGCCGTGCTGTGAGTAAGAACAGGAGGCAGCTGCACACACCTCTGAACAGCAGCGACACAGGAAAGATGTCAGAGCTACTTAGCAAAGTTAAACCACCCCCACGGCAGGGAACAGAAGGACAGGGAACAGCACAAGCAATAATGGCAGTTGGCAGGGCTCACTGCACTGTTAAGAAATCCAAGCAAGTCAGCTGTTCACTTTGAATGACTACAGTTACTATTAGGCATAATTACAGAAGGCACAATGCTCCCAAAATTCTAGAGCAAAGATTACCTTTCAGCTGCTCTGCCACGTTATCAAATAAGTTAACTGACCTCCGCTGTGGCCTTAAGATTTTCAAGTTAAAATTGTTACTGTAATTTCTGTACCAGACTATTTCTTCAGACTCCAACTGGCTGGCTTATTTAGATCCCACACTGAACTTGGAAGCTTGTGTACAGAAAATAGCACACTAAGTAGCTGCCACAAATTCTAGATATCCTGGTCTCAACTAAGGGATATTTACTTGTACCCTCTTAGATACTGAGAGTTGGTACAGAGGAAACTGAATGTGGTATAATTCACATTGCACAATCATATTTTTAAAATACCATAAAACCCCATCAAACAAACCCCACACACATTTAACAGACCTTTTCCACTGGCTCTCCTGATCGCTTCAAAATTCCTCAAAATGACTTGTTTTTGAGGTCACTTTTGAGGACTGGAGCGATGAGAAGTTTAAAATATCTAACAATTTCACTCAGCAATTCTTGTCTGCTTTCAGTCCTTCTCTGCCACCACGCCCATTTCAGTATTTTCAGTTGTACATGACACCAGTTTTACACACATGCAGAGCAGAACAGCGTTCTGTGTAAGCTACAGTATATTTTTCTTGGTGTAGTAGTACAGACAGACATGAAAAGGGGAAGAAAGCTGTGAAAAGACTCAGGTAGAAAGTCTACTTTATCCACAGGGTTTTTTTAGCAGGGACAGATCAACTCTCACTATTGCCATGGGAAATAACTATATTCTCTTTGTTATAGTCTTCCAATTTATACATTTTTGCCTATGTTTGAGACACAGCATCCACCATTCCTCCTCAACTTTGGGAAAAAGATTACTACATTCTGCATTTTTCAGATACCCCATCGTAGCTGGTGGGAGCACAGACAACCAGATGACAAACTCTCTCAATCCATATTTTATACACTGCATTTTTAAACCTCTAGCCAAAAAAAGTCTGTATTTTTAACACAAGTGTAACATGTGAAGGCACCTCTTCAGCAATATTGCAGTGGCTTTTAATGCAGTCCTATCCCCTTGAACCCCCCATCCCACACCTGCTGAGCCTACAAGGACACAATCAGTTAGGACAGGCAACCTGCACATGAGCTTCCCAGAATTTTAGTCTTAAAAACACTAAGCAAACACTGGGATAATTCCCACAATCCCTATGCAACCACAGGAGGACATCTAGTACCTGTCACCTCCACTCCAATGGTTGTATGACAAGGCAAAGAACACCATTCAAGACTCAAACCTGCTAAAGATTTCCTAGAACCTTCAACTCTCAGAGCCTCAAATGCCCATCTGTGAAGTGGGAAACATCATCAAAAACACTACATGAAAGTTTATTCATAACTGGGACACATTAGCACCTCTCTCAAAACAGAAACCAAGAAACAAATCCAGACAGACTCTATTTTAAGCACAGTAAAAGTGGCTAAGGGGCAAAAACCATCATATACAAATCTGTTATTTGCATCCAGCCATAACTTCACTTTTCTAAGAATAGCTTTGTTTCTGGGACACTGAAGAATGTGGTTCTGGTAAAGAAACTTTTTTACCACATATTCAATTGGTGTTAGAGGCAGATGCTCCCAAATCAGTGTTAGTAATATCAAAAAAACTTCATTGCACACAAAAATGTGGCATGAAAAATTTCAGCCTGAAAGGAAAGATTTCATTTCAACTGTAAGTCTGGCATATTTAGATTCTAATACCAAAGAAGTTGCCTCCTAACTGCAAAACCCAAGGATTATCTGCAGCTAGATATTAAATTCTGAAAACCAACTGTGGATCTTCAGAAAACAGACTAATTTAAATCAATTACAAAAACATAATGCCGTGCTAAAACACAGAAAAACAGAAAACTGGATTCAACATACTTGGAAACCAAGAAAGCTTTCTTCATGCTTTTTGTAACCCATTATCAAGGGAGCCTATTATTTTAAATGAACACTCAAAAATACTGTGTAATTATTGAATACACTTTTTTTGTACGTGGTTTTGTACAGAGAAGGCTGCACACAAATAACAAATGGAATTCCAATTAAACACACTGACTTCACTTTTCTGATGTGGATGTTTATAAACCATACACAAGAACAATCTTTTATTGATGATTTCATAACTTTCTATTGCCCAAAGTATCGCTCTGGGACCAAGATTTTCAGGTCAATTTTTTATTTAGGAACATAACAACAAAACAAATAAACAAAAAATTTGGCCATTTATCCCATTATTAAGAGTTCTTTAGAACTTCAGCACTGGTCAGCTTAATACAACACGAACACAGGCTTCAATAACCTCCAGTAACGCTTCAGCAGCAAAAGTCTCTGGCAAATCAAAGTACTTAATAAAGTCTCCAACGTCAGGATTTCCCTCTCTCCCAAGACTAATCTGCACCAAAGTTCATTGACAAGGAGATTTGCTGCTAAGCAGGCTGAAAATTGCAGTAAAACTTTGAGGACTCCTGAGCTGTTATTTCATGTACCTCAGACATGGCTCTATGACCTACAAGACTAGAAGCTCTTGGCAGATCTCACTACAACTCATTCTTGAACGAGAGCTACACTAAGTTTTAATTTCCTTAGAAAGCCTTGCTAATACACTTTTCCACCTCTAGATTTTGGGCTGACTGGTTTTCAGCAGAGCTTGGAATAGGGTACACAATGCACAGACTGCATTGGTTCCACACAATCTGTGAAGATAGGTGGCTGAGTAGGAAAAGAAAACCCTTTAAATCACCATCTCTCCTGTACCCATCACCTCAGTAGGAAAACTCCAGCACAAGGTGCTCCCTGAGGCACTAGACAACCTAGAGGAATACTGTTAATGGCCACTGAATGGAAAAATCAAATTAATTTCTGCTCCTTAGAACGAAGACGTTCCATCGCGAGACAAAGGCTTTGCTAGTTCGATTATTCTTCAAATTACTTCCCTTTAAAGCCTAAGAAAGTCTTTCCAAAACACTACCAAAACCAAGTATGTCAGGTGGAAAACGGGTCATGATACAAGAGAGCCATTTTAGGGAATTATCCCACGGATGCATCTTATTAAAATGGAGTTTGTGGATGCCAGAAATGAGCATCCACAAATAGGTCTGCGTCACTTCTAACAGACATCCAGCAACAGCCTAAATAGAACTACTAAGCTAAGCAACGAAAAACAACCCAAATTAGCCACCCACAAAAAAGTCTACACAGAAACTAACTTCACCACAAAGCATATGTTAATCTGAACAAGCCATCTATGGAGCAAGGAAATCTGCTGCTGCCTTAGACCGGGAGGCAGATTGTTGAACCAACTTTTTGGGAGAAAGACCAGTCACCTAAAATCTGGCTTTCCAGCAGGACAACCAGCAACAAACCATGACAGCTCAAGGAATTACTGAGAGGAGTGTTTTAAGTCTAACACAGCACTAATAGTAGCAACACTTTTAAATCAAACTTTTATGACACATATTGTAGAAAAAAATGAGTTTCTATGAGTTCTACTTGTTTCTTTCCACTGCATTCTTGAACTAAAGAATAAATGATAAAACCCCACAGACCCGAGGACAGCAAACTTCTAATTTGTTTCTATCCACAGATTTTAATATATATTTAACTATATGTGTGTGAATATTTCATTAACGTGCACAGAAATCACATTCCTGTGGAACAGCCCTGCCAAAAGCAGCTTCATCTGCAGCACCAATCACGATCAGCGTGACTTTTTAGATGTGCCCATACAGCAAGGGATTAAAAAGCCACAGACAGGATAAACTCACACTGGCAATAAAACTGCCAAAAAATGGACTAAATATTTTCATGTGTTACACAGCTGCTTCCTTTCAGCTAAGATCATTTCTGATATCTGTACTGTCTACGAAATAATCTCCTTCTGAAGTGACCTCAGGTAAATGAGAGATTATGGATCCCCCCCTCACTGGCAAAATGATGCCAGTACAGCTATTCAAGAACTCAAGGGGGAAAAAGGACAGTTTTCATTTCATCTAGTTTGAGTAAAATTGTTTTTTATTTTTATATTCAGAGTATCAAATAAAGCTGTCCAATTTTTTGACAAATACTATCTAAATATTACCTACAGCAATACAACTACCCAGGCATTCAATGCTTTCAATGTTTATGTATGTCATTTTCTTCCCTGTTTTACACCAGTGGCCCAATTTTGGTCTCCACCTTTCTACTGGATAAGGGAAGCTGTTCATCAACACAACTCTTGGATTTACTTTTGTCTTTTACAAGGAAAGAAAGAGACAATGCAGAGGGGCACTCAAGCATAAATACAGCCATTCTTATGAAGCAAATCCTGAAATTAGTAACTAGCTCCCCAAAAACTGTATTCACTTCTCAACTACTGCACATGCAGAGGATATAATACCTCTGTCTGCTTTAGCTTTATAATTACACTTTCAGTATTTTTCTTTGTATTTTAATGATAACTTTACAATTAAAATAGAAATAGATTTTTAAAAGTATCAATTATCAAAGTCGAGTATCAAACAAGTTCAAATTAAGAAACTCCATTCAATGTATTTTGTGTCTGGTAATTCTTTGAATCCCCAGAGGTTATAATGAAAAATAGTACAAATATCATCAGACAGTTTTAACATAAGCTCCTCTACTACTGCCTACAAGTTCCTGGTCTGGAATATCATGAGACATCACCTCCATGTTCCACCATTTGTGCAAAGCCACGCAGTTTCCCCCTGAACACCTAAACTACAGTTAATTAAAATTAGGAACGATACAGCTTGTGATTAAAATAAATACACCAGTTCCCCAGAAGCCATTCTTGGAATGGCTTGGAATATTTACATAACAATTCTGAATTGAATATCCAACATCTGCCGTGCCCAGATTTCAGAAAATTGATCATTTTTTCAAACTGCTTTGCAACACAAGGGACAGTTCCTTAGGCTAACATGCTGGATTTGCATACAATCAAATACTAAAGAGAATGGACTCAAAGGCTGAAGCTCTACACCAGTTGCATGCACCACAGGCACCATAAAATGAGCACCACAAACCCACCGTGTGCCACTAAACCAAACGCTCACTGGGTTCAGGATTTCCCCCTCTTGGAACGGTCCAGAATGATCTCGGTACAAACAGAGCAGCCTCAACACTGATCCAGCATATCTTACTCTGTCTTGCTTTTGGAAGGTTGCATTTGTCCCAGATAGCTTCCCACTGCTGATGGCAGTGAACATGGAGTCACGCTTGAAGAAACGCTTCTCCACATGTGTCTGCCTGCAAACTCACAGAGCAACAACTGACAGGCTGGTGGAATGAGCTCACGGTGCTCTCCAGAGCAATTCCCAGTTCAGGCTGAGGCACAACAAGGCAGCAATGCAAAACAGATCTTATTTCTCACTGATACGTGAATAAAAAGCTTCTAGAAGCTGAAAAGACTACAATCTGTATGACATGAGAACACCACAGTCACTACACTAAAATTTCACCAGTGGGGCAGAGAGACCAGGCAAATACACCACAGCCTTCCCTGGTACTGCAAGTGTCCAGTTCATTTATTCATTTGTTCTACATGAACCAAACTAGTGGAAAGGAACTTAATGCCACAACCACAGCTCAGGTGAAAACAACAAATATGAATAACCACCAATAACTGTACTAGGAGCTTTCCTTCAAGTACCAGCCCATTTTCAAGTTATCAAAGTACAGCTTCTCTGCCAGAAAGGGTTTTTCAAGATATTCCAGCAGAGACTGGCAGTGTGTGTCACACCTAAGGCAGAACTAGCACACCACAAAGCTCGTGCACTAACCCAACACAACTACTCTGGCCGTGTGCTGAGAATACTCAAACATAAATCACAATTTAGATGTTTTGCTACAGTACTGATACATTTTTCAAAGAAAAATGTATCCTTTTCTGCAAGCATAACATCCAAAACTTCTTTGCAGGTCACTTTTAAGACAGGCTATTTTCTTCCTTCTTAGCCTGACAATGTCTTTACAAGTAATTTTTGACTTCTTTGTCACTAAGCATTTAGCAGATGTTTTCAAAGATAGATTTCTGATTTTCCAGTTTCATGCAGTTGATTAAGAAACTTTTTAAAATTGTAAATTTTTAATTGAGGCAGGAGTTTTGAAGTTCTGGAAGGAAGCCAGGGCCAAAAAAAAGAGAACAGTTTCTACAGAATTAAAGAGAGCATCCTAATGATATGCATTCTCATTACTTCTGGGAACAGAACAATGTAAGTGCTTTCATCCAATTAGCTTTTCAACTCGCAGATGCCAAATGAGACTTATTTTCAAGATTTGCAAAACCATTTATTAAAGAAACTTCCATTATTTGGAAGAATGAGAAAACTTCAAAGCTCACAAAACTGAATTGCTGCCTATTTGAGTAAAAGATAAGGGAATAAATTAAGGCAAATTCTTGCAGAAACAAGCCGTGTACCTGCTATCTAAGTATAGGATTCAAATAGTAGGTTGGCAGCAGCACTTTTCTCTGAATATAGAAGACTAATGTGACCTGTCTTACCTATGAGAAGTCCTTTTTTAACTGAAAAAATTACAACTATCCACTAGGCTTCTTAATAATTAATGTAGGTCAGTTTATCGAGACCTCAGCAGCTCCCTGTAAAGGCATCTGTTAATGATTAAGATCACAAACAGTCCCTTAAAAAAATTACACACTTAGCATGCTGTGACAAGAACCACTTTGTTTCTCGCTCATCTGCACCACCCCATGCAGCAGAAGCCTGGAAAGGCAAAAGCATTAGCAAACCACACAGCAAGTGAGGTGGGAGTCTCCTCCTCATGGCATCCTGAGCAGGGGTTGCTGTGTCAGGCTGAGCACAGGGGAGCAGAGGAGAAGTCCAAGCAGCTTCACATCTGATGACACATGTGACTCCAGTGCAGGCTGAGCAGTGCTCGGAATCTGCTCCTCTGCTGCCTGGAATAAGTTACCAGAAACAACAGCTGAGGTGAACAAGAGCTGACTCCTCAAGTCGGTCTCAGTGTTAAGTCGGTGCAAAACACTTCCTTTTAGGAAGCTGATGAAAGAAAATCAATGAAAGCAGACCAGATTCCCGACAGATGAGCAGCAGAAGTTGTAGCCACTTACAGCCAATGCCCATCTCTCCACTGTTCCATTTTCCCCTTTCACTTTAGCTCTCTTACAGTGAAAGCCCTTGCACTTCTCTACAAACTCAAACAATGCCATCTGGACTGGTGGACTATTTTCAACCCTCCCCACCCACCCCATGTTGACGTGGACAGTGAAGGAGGGCAGGACAGATTAAAGAGACAAACCTGAAATCATTCCTTGCTGTGAATAACTCGAGGAATCTCTTTCAAGGCTTCCATTTCCTGCTCCTTTACCATGATTTCCAAGTCCCACTGAAATAATTAACATTTCTTGACAGAGGAAGTGACACCTTTTTTCAGTGTTCTTCCCAATGAACTTTGAGCAGTGGATTTCTCTCCACATCATACCTTTCTGAACCTTTAAAGTATCCCTGACCTCAGCTGCAAATAAATAAAACTTTTATACAGAACTTGTTCTTCCAAAGCCCCTATTCATACGTTAGCCCTTAAATAACATAAATAATTACATCTAAGTTTTTTACTTCAAAAATTTGTTTGAAGTTGCTTTGAAATAATGTTCAGGCAAGCTGCTCTGCTCATGAGCTGTTTCAGAATATTTTGGAAGTGCACAAGAACCACTCTAAGGCTACATCAATAAGAATTCTCATTCCTCTTTAGAACAGATGTGCCAAAATTAATTCCCTCTTCTCTAGCTTTTTTCTACATTTTTTTTTTCTGTTCATCTTTTCAAGATATTTTTGGTGTTGAAGGGTCCAACCTGATGGAAGTATTCATCAGCAGTAGGAATCTACAGAATAAACAGTTTTATACAAACTCCTGTACAGCCTTAAGGTGACAAAAAAAATGTTCCAAATAGTTACTCTAATCATTTATGTAACAACTTCAGCTATTTGTCACCACTTTGCTCAAATCCTCTGTTGCTTGTAACTCCTGCCATATTCCTAACCAGACTCACGTACATCAAAAATAAACATAATTTCTCCTCTGTATTTCTCAGCATATTTTTAAGGCTTTTAAGACGCTCCCACTGAGCCAGTGAAATCCATGGCTGCCAAATGTACCACTTTTAACAAACCACTGACAGCATCACTTAAAAACTGCCACTCTGGAGCACACAGAGGTGGTGGAATCTGCTCCTTGGTCTGGTCCAGCCTGGAGAGCTCAGAGCTGCTCACAGCCTCTTCTACCTGCTGCCTGTTATCCTCTGGATCTCTGGCTACATGCTCTTCCCTGTGACTCATGAGTTTCTTGGAACAGCTTCTTGTTCATGAAGAATGCTCAGTATGTAAAAGATGCAGCTGCCAACACCACACAGACAGCAGTTCTGAACAGCACTGGTTAATTACATTGAGGGTCAACTTCTGCCCTCTGCTTTACACTGGATTCAATCGTGTCTTGTTGGAAAAAGAGGAAAAAAAAGATGAGAAGCTAAATTAGAAAAGCCTTATCAGCACACCCAGCTTTAAGTATCTGCCTTTCAGCATTACAGAACCCATTTTCCATGGAAGTTAACTTGCATCTGCCAAATGGCTGCAGATGAAGTTTAACATCTTCACTTGCTCTTGGTTCTCTGTTTATTCTGCTTAGGGAAAAAAAAAACCCCACGTGTCCCTTGATACTTTGCTTTCAAGATGCAGTAAATAATTCAGGCTCAACACATTATTAAAATACTTACCAAGAAACTTCTCCTTATCCAAAGCTGTGTGTGCACTACAAAGCTCAGACCTTCATCTGTGGCATGAAGAACATCTCCTAACTCCAGTGACTCCAGCCAGTGAACCACACAGATATGGCACAGGTCAAAGGCAAATTTTTCTTACCAGATACATCTTTCCTACAGACTATTCACACCCACTGCAAAGAGAAAATCTTATTGTTCTCCATCATTAGAGGACTTCTGTTGTCTACCTGTACCTAGTGTGTGGGAAGCACACACTGCCCTAAACGCTACTATAAAACAAGTCCTGTAAATACAATATTTTTTTTTTTTTTTTTTTGCAAAATGAAAGCATCAATGTACTGATATTAAGCCCATGAGGTCCTTCCATGGTTATCTGGTTACTTTGAAACAGAAGAAATATTAAGTCCTAAAGCATAGCAAGTCTTCAACTGGGAGAAAATCACTGGCTTCTCAAACAAAATGAAGATGTTCCTGCACTTCCACCTTAGAAGATTCAAAACACTTTAAGCATAACTTACACCCTTGCTCCTGCAAACACTCTTTTAAAATTGCGACTGTAGACTTAAATTGCAAGTAAAAATTTACAAACAATAAAACCTAGGAATGGTCATATGCTTACAAAATATTAATTTTAAACCAAGGTGTAGCAGTTGAGTTGCTTTCAGGAGGACAGACTGAAAAGGGCTGCTCTTCTAAGCAGAGCAAGTTTGATTTGCCAGCTTAAGCAAGCACTGCAGCAAAAAACAGGCAGGCTGGAATACAAGTTACAGCCCAACTAACCCAAAATCGAGTAAGGCTGCCATTCCACTTAGGAATGAGCTGTACACTGATTTAAATAGATATTTAATGACCCCTCTTCTCTCAGTTACCCAGCCCCGGGTGATGCCACAGTTCTTCAGCAGTACTTGTGCATTTGATGCACCTGAATGTAAAGTGCAGTAATTCCTGTCTCTGATGCTCTAAGCCTCTGAAAACATACCCCACGTTATTTTCAAGTACACATCAGTTAAAATTATCCCCACCACACTTCAGATTGAAGACATGTAATGTTGAATCCGCACTATAATTTTACTGTTAATCAAGACAGTGTCAGATAATTTAAAACATGAACAATGTGAATGTTAAACAGCTTCTCCCTTCAGTATGTGTTTGCAATCTGTAACAGACTAGCTCGTTAGCATTTACTTAGAATGTTATGTAATGGCTGAGGTATTTGTAATAAAAACAGTCTATTTCTGTTAGCCTGCTCTTCATAGACATAAAAGCTGTCTTCATCTGATTTTTATTAGGACTTCATCTTCCTCTGCTCTTTATGCATTTTTAAAGACTCCTGTGCACTCCATTTTCATTTCACCAGTACTCAGACAGCATTATTTTCTCCCACCTCCCCACATAAATTTCAGCCTCTATTTTTACATCTGCTTTCACCCATAAGCTTCTACCAGGTTTGGGAAACCCAGACCCAAAAAAACAATGAGGGCATGAGGCTGAGCAAAGAAAAAATTTCCTGCAGAAGATGAACTGGTTCTACCAGTAAAACACCACTGGCAGTCCCGTCATCACAAGCCCAACATCCATCCTCACTAGTGGAAAGGTGGTGCATTTTCAGGGCGGAGTTTTTCCCCCCTCAAACCCTCCACTACCGCAAAGTACCTCTGAAAGTGTCCACCTCCTTCTCCAGCGTAAGGAAGAAGAGTGTTTTTCCTTCACTCACATCCCCAGTCCACCACACAAGGGTTTATTCCTCTGCAAGAGCACACTGTGCAAGGGTTTAATTCTTCTGCAAGATTTTTATCTCCACATTTTATCCACAGCACCCTTATATGGTATTCAGTCTACACTTTCCACCCTCTCTCCACTTTCACATCGCTCCCGTTACTTAGCCTGGAAAACAGCCTGGAACAAAGGGCTTGCACTTCCAGCCAGGCAGGACACCTGGCTGAAGTCAACTCCATCCAGTGTAATTGCTGCTTTGACTCACATTCTTTCCCTTAACTGACACACAACATTCATTCAGACAGACCAAAGAGAGCTCCCTTCTGAATTGCATCATCCTTCCCTTGCTCATTGTGGCCTGTTTCACTTTCCCCAGTGGACTCCAGGATGTGGGGAAACAGGGCCTAAGGAAGACAAGTCCTGTAAATCTGTACCATCGAACAAGGAGCCCAAGTTAAAACTGGACACTGATCTAACTATTCTGCTCTACAAAAAAACAGGGTTCCCATCATGGGAAGGCTAAATGAGAGTAAAGAAATTATAAATTGCTACTAACCGGCCAAGACACAGAATATTTATATTAGCAAAGCTCACAGAGGCAACTGTATATTGATTTACACATATTTCATAAGCTATTATTTACAAAAGGAAAGAACTTCACACGAGAAACATATACAGACACCAAGGCAGTGTTTTAGGTGACAGACACAGAGATCACAATCCTGGTCTCCACACACTGAGACTGACCTATGAGGGAACCAAATTCTCACTTCAGTTCAAACAGCCACTTCTCAAGCACACACCTCCACCAAACTGCCTTTCCACTGAACATTCACCAACTTCAAACAACTCCCAAAACTTAATTCTTTAGACCCAAGGAGACTGTTGCAGAGTTGCAACAGGACACCACAAAAATTAACGTAGGAGAAAAATTCTCTAGACTACATAATTCAAAGAAAACCGACAGCCATATCCAGCTCCTCACAGTCAGTAGTTAAGGGTAATCCTTTTGCTTCTCATCCATGGACAAATGACATCATGTCCTGTTTCCTCCCCCTCCAAAAGCAGTTTCTTGCCTGAGCAGAGCTCTTTTAAGACTAGACACTGGGTAGGCCTGGTGCCTCACTGCAGAAGAGGCAGAGCTACGAAAAATTAGAGCCCTGTTCCTTCTTTGGAAATAAAGCTAATTTCCACTAATGTACACATCTGACTCCAGTAAGCAGATCAATGAGGAAAAATGGTCCTTCGCCGATGACAAGAGTTCAAGACCTCTCACAGAAGAGTAAATTTACAAAACGCACGTGTGAGACACAAAAAGGGCAGAAAACCCACAACGTTCCATTCAACACGCAGCACCACGTTCTCATGCACGCTCCCCTTCCCCATAAAGAGGTCGTGAACTGGAAACTATTTGGGCCATTTTTAGCCCCAGAATGTTCAATCCCTGCATCCCCCGGTGATGGCTCCCACCACCCACTGCATTATGGCCACTGCAGACCAGCTGCCTGAATTTCAGCCGTGTCATCTCCTCACGCTCTCACCATCCCTTAAGCTCTACCAGCAAGACTCTGACCATCCCATCCCTACAAATCCTGCCCCTGGGAGCACAAACAATACCTCCCCCGAGCGCCGCTCCGCTCAGCCCTACATCAAACACCCCAGGAACCGCCTTTTACTGGGGGCGAGCAGTGAAAAGAAGCGTGGATGCGTATTTCCGAGTGGGAAAACCCAAGCGCCGCGCCGTGCATGTGCCTCCAGCGCCCTGCGAGAAAGGGCTGCTCTGCCCCGCGGTCCTGCAGGAAGAATCACGGCCACAGAGCGAACGCGGACGCACGGAGGGGCCGGCGCCTTCCTCGAGGAATGCCCAGCGGGGGGGAAAGAAAGAGAGGGGAAGAGAGAGATGGGGAGGGAGAGAGACCTGGAACCGTTAAAAAAAGGGGGGCGCAGGAGGCGGGAGAAGGCAGCAGCGGCCCCACCGCAGCCGCCCCTCCCGGGCGCGGCCCGGGCTGTGTCCGGCGGGGCGCGGCCGCCCCGGGTGCCGATGCGGGGCTGCCCAGCGGCCCAGCAACCCCCGGCCCGGCCGCCCGCCCCGCTCCGCCCGCCCGCGGTGCGGTCCCGGGGCGCCCCTCACCCGCGGCCGCCCCTCACCCGCGGGCCGCGGGCCCGCCCGGGCGGAAGCCGCCCCCGCCCGGGGCCATGCGGCGCAGGCCGCCCGCCTGCTCTTGCCGGAGCCGTGCCGCGCCACGGCCCCGCGGCCCCACGGCGGGGGTGCGGAGGGGCGCGGGCGCTTACCGGGCGCGCAGCGCGGCGCTCGGCTGCCCGCGGGTGCCGGTGTCGGCGGTGCCGCTGCCGCTCCCGGCGCCGCCGCCTCGGCCGCTTGCACACAGGGGCCAAGATGGCGGGCGGCCAAGCCGGGCGCCAACGACGTCTGACGTCACCGCGCACGGCGCGCACCGCCCGGCCCCGCCCCCCGCGCCGCCGGGTCACGTGGCCGCGCCGTGCCGCAGTCGGGCGGGAGCGCGGGGACGGGGGCGCCCCCTGGCGGAGCGGGGCCGAGGGCGGGGCCGGGCTCTGCCGACACCGGCGGGACCAGTTTGGGTCCCCGTCCCTGTTCTCATCCTGGTCCTCATCCCGGTCCCCTTTTGGGTCTCCATTCCCGTCTCCATCCCTTGTCCCGTCCCCTTTCCGCTCGCCATCCTGGTCTCCGTTTCGGTCTCCGTCCCCGTTCTCATCCCAGTCCCCAGCCCCAGCCCAGTCCTCATCCTGGTCCCCATCGCCATCCCCGTCCTCATTCCCATGCCCAGCCTCATCCCGGTCCTCCTTTGGGTCCCCCTCCCTGTCCCCATCCTGGTCGCCCCTCGCCTTCCCCTTTTGGTTCCCATCCCAGTCCCCATCCCGGTCCCCACCCCTGTTCCCCTTTGGGTCCCCATCCCAGTCTCTATCCCTTTCCCCATCCCCGGCCCCACACGTGGGACCAGCAGCACCCCACAGGAGCTCCATTGCGGTGGGATGGGGGACAGATGGCTCGGGACATGCTTTCCCCCAGGGAAGTGGCTGCAGCCTGAGGGCAAGCGTGCAGCAAAATCCCCTGATGGAGGCACCAGTGGGTGTGTGGGAAGGCTCTGCCTTCTGCCCAGTAATAAACTGTTAATGAAACCAGCAGAGAAGACCCAAATCTGTGAGGTTTGTTTGTGGCTCCCCTCTTTGTGTCCCAAAAGTTACCAGACAAATAAAAAGCTATCTACAGTTCATGTTTCAGAAAATCTCAAGGCGTTGTGGGTCTTGCTGAAATTTTATGGAGGAAGCTCTGGGTGAGCAAGGGGAGGGAGGAAGCCTGGCCTTGTGCCCGCCAGTTCATCCCAAAATGGCTCTTTAAAAAGCCCTCTGGAGATCCAGCCTGGTGCTGGTGTGGAGCACAGCAGGTTTGGGGTGAACGTTCCATACGGCCCTTGGTGGGTGTGAAACATCAGCAGGAGGTAGATGGACACTAGACATTCCTGGCATCCAGGCTGCTATCAGTGCCAGGCCACCACCCGGCAGCAACACGGCTTCACACTGTCCCCAGCTCACCTGGGGCTGGGGCTCACTGGGTTTCTCCTACAGCTGGGGACCTGCCCAGGGCCTACAGCCCAGCTGGGGGTGTTTAGAAAGGAGGAAACCTGCTGTGAGAGCCACAGGCAGGGCCAGGAGGCACATCCAGCACCAGCCGGACGAGCGGTCGGAATCTTCATCCACCATGCGAGTCCTCAAGGGCTTCAGTGTCCGCTGCCACTGCGTCAGGATGGCATCTCTGGCCCCACTCCATGCCCCTCGTCCCACCAGCCGGTACTGGTAGGGCGTGCAGGGCCCGAAGAAGATGGCCAGGGCCAGCCTGGGGTCCGTCAGGAGCAGCCTCAGCACGCTGGGCTTCACACCAGCACAGGCAGCGATTTCATCCGTGTAGCCGATAAAACTCATCTTCAGGTTCTCCCTCTCGGATGGATTCCTTCAGTGGGACATAAAAAATAAAAATCAAATAGCATCATCCCACCTCAGTTCCCAGCTCCACAGAGAGTAAAAGCTTTGGGCTCAGGCAGCATTCAAGCCCCAGTCTCTGGGGTCAAGCTCCCTCGGCCCCTAAAGGCACTGAAAGAGCCTCCATGGAGTTGGTCCCAGCAGTTACCTGGGGCAGGGAATAGGCAGAAGCTTGTTTTGTCTTCAGTTGTGGCCTCAAAACCAGTTCTAGCTGAATACTGCCTTTACTTTGTAATGCTGTGTCCTTCCTTAAGGTTCACAGGTGTGGATTTGGCTGATTTTGAGAAGCAGAAATGCAAACTTTCAGAGATAAGCATGCCAAGGAGACTGGGAAAATCTGGGAGATGCATAAAGATTCCCATTCCAGAAGGGACGTCCAGGATTTTTCTGCTTGAGGCCTCACGTCCCTTGCAGGAGGGAGGACGTGCTGAATCTGCTTCAGCAAATTTGGGACACCCTGAAGGTTGTCTCCCTTGTACCTCAGGCTCCCATATTTCTGTGTAACATCGTTGTGGTGCAGTCACTGGGGTTCCTGGTCATAATCCCTGTGGTTCTGTTTTGTCCCAGCTTTTCATGTGTCCCATGAGCCAGCCCTGCCCTGCTGGCAGACCCAACCCAGCCTGCACCCTGAGATACCTTCCTTGCTCCCAAAAGCTGCTGCAAGGCAGGCAGCACCTCCATCACCACCCATCCCACATCCCTGAGGGCACGTCTCAACCTCCTGTAAAATCCCATTGCCAACAAGGCAGGATGTTACAACAGCCTCGTGTAATATTCATCTTGACCTGTTAAAAACTGACACAAACCGTCCCCCACCTACATTGCCTGGCTTCAGTGGGGTTTCTGGGTGGGGCTTGGGCCTGAACCCAGTGCTCTCCACTGCTTGGATTTGGGAGGAAAGAGCCACGAGATGGCACCCTCAGTCTGGAGGAAACCAAACTTCCATCTTGATATGCTAGGAATAAGGACATGGCTTGGAGGCCTGGCAGAGGGGACCTGCAGGTCCTGGGTCTTGTCATAAACTGCTCCAGAGCAGCTTATGGGGTCTTGGTCCATTACCCATAAAGGAGCTGCAAGAGTTCCAGATGTGTCCAAGGCAGGTTGCTCCCACAACTGCCACAGAGCCCCCCTTTCCCTGGGGTTATCCTGGCACACAGCACCCATCACATCTGGAGCACAGGAGCATCACACACCTTTTGGCTGGAGGCTTCTTCTTCAAAACATCAGCCATCATCCTGCTGGCAGGAGGGAGCTTGTTCCAACCTGAGAACAGAGAAACCAGAGACCTTCAGAAGCATTTCAAGCTGAAAGTTCACCCCCTTCCCAAGCTCCCAGCACCCTTACCCAGAGTACTCATGCTTGCTGGTAACAGCAGCATGTCTGGAGCAGCAGGGATACAGGGATGCAGTTGGCAGACAGAGGCTACAATGCCACCGATGCTCATGGCCACCGCGGAGCTGAAATGTGCCCCAGGCTCTGTGGACAGCAGGTCAGGCTGCCCCAAACCTCCCATCCCAGCAGACCCCCCCGTTTCCTACCTGCAAAGATCCCCGTCACCCAGCGAGCCTGCATTTCTGATCCCACCATAATCGAGCCGGTCAGCTGGACCAAGCCAATGATGGCCAGTGTCGGCTTTTCCAGCTGGGGAGGGAAGATGCGTCTATAGAGGGAACGGTTGTCGTCAATGAGGCTGCGAACTGACTCTTCAAGGAAGGGAAATGGAAAGATGTAGCCCGTGGCAAAGAGCACCACGTCGATGTTTTCTTCTGTTGTCCCGTCTTCAAAAACGGCAGAGCTTTCCGTGAACTCTTTCACACTTGGCTTCAACACAACAGTCCCAGAGAGGAGGCAGAACGGCAGCTCTTCATTGATAATCGCCTTAAATTTGGAGCTTGCAGGGGGAAAAGAAGGTGTTAGCACCCGGGCGGGATCTGAGACAGTTTTTGTAGTCAGAGTTCCCCTCCAATTGTTTGCTATTCCACAAATATACCCCAAAATTAAAAATTAAGCATTTCATGGTATAAAGACCCCCTGACCAACCAACAAAACAATCAGAAGGAAATACCTTTTGGTGGAAGCCAACCCATAATTTGTGTGGTTAAACCATGAATTGAACTTCCGAAACCGGATCCTCCTTGTGAAGGCTGATGGGAGAAGCCAATCAAGAAAGTGGTTGAAGCGGGTGGTGCCGACCATGTCACAGGGGAAGCCATGGTTTGAGACCCGGCTCATCACCCACGTGTGGCTCCTGGCACTGAGGAACACCTGGGAGAGAAGGCAGGTCTCAGCCTCCTGTCCAGGCATCTTGTTGTTTGTTTTGCTCTTAATGGCAAATCTCATCTCAGCACCTGGGAGCTGAGAGGGTTATCCTGAGGGAAGGAGATGGCATCCAGATCAACCAAACAGCTTGTGGCAGCTTCTACAAAGGTCCCACAGCTGCTGAATGGCCACTCCTCAGGTGGCCCAAACTCTCCAGGAATCGCAAAGCTTTTTCAGTTGCCTTCAATTGAAAGTGGAATTTATTTAAAAACCCCGGAGCAAAGCTTCCTGGGGTAACCTAAGCCCCTGGCTCTCCTGGTCCCTGGCTGAGCTCTGCATCGCTGCAGAGTTGTACCTTGGCAGCCACGTGGCTCAGCTCCACGGAGATGTCACCACCAGTGTTGCCAATGCCGACCACAAGGACCCGCTTTCCCCGGAAAGGCTCCACATCTCTGTATTCCTGGCTGTGGAGGTACTGGCCTTTGAAGCGAGTGCCAATGCCTAGGCAGAGAGGGGGGAGCTTCTCCTACTGTCAGATACATTTAACTGTCCCAGACCCTCTGGAGTCCCCAGCCTGCTACCCCCCACCTCTGATCGCAGCTGAAAAGCCCATGGAAATCTTGGCTGCCTGGATGGTGCCACCCCCCTGCACCTCCTCTGCTCTGTCTTGCTCTGCAAATCCTCGTTCAAAAGCCTGGCTGCATCTTTACTAGGTGTTTTTGCCATTCCCGTGAATGGCCCTCACCATTCCAACAGGGTGAGGGTCCCACTTTTCCCAGTGTAAGGGCTTTGTGGAGCAGACAGGCTCTAAGAGGAAAATGCAGCCGAGGAACCCATGGGTGCTGGGCAAAACCTCAGGGGGCAGCTGCAGCCCACCCCACTGCTGGGACAGGGCTTACCTGGGAAAGAATCCAGTGGTAAGTAAGGCTCCTGGTAATGGCCGGTGCAAACCATGACGGCATCGAAGACGTGGGACTCACGGACACCGTCGGTCTCGGTGACCACCTCCCACTGGCCAGAGGTGGCAAAGTCTGGGCGCCTTCTCACACTGAGAGCTGTTGTCTTGCACCAAAGCCAAACAAAACAGCAGTCAGAGACCACTCTGTGTTTTGGAGATATGCCTGTGAAGGGCTGGGGCTGCTGGGGGCAGGCTGGGTCCCTAGGGAGCTGCATGTCACCCAACACCATCAAATCCCACCCTGCACCTTTCCCCTGGTGATGGCATTGAGGGGGGAGATGCAGCCCATGTTTAAGAAGCCTTTAAAACACGAAGCTAAAGGCTGCATTTGGGATACAGAAGGCATGTAGTCCTCATGGGATGGCACCTGGCATTGTCCTGTCCCCCCTGGGTGGTATCCTGGTATCTGCAGCTGCTGGTGGGTCTTCTGCCCATGGTGTCTGGGGTCCCTGCTCACCTTGAAGCGTATGTGCCTCAGGAGATCGAAGTGGCGGACGTACATCCGAAAATACTCCAGGACGAGGCTGTGGGGTAGGTAATTGGGAAAATCCTCCGGGAAGGGGAAGTCACTGAAGCAGGACATCTCCTTAGAGGTGTTGGTAATGACAGAGCGATACACACTGACTCTCGTACCATCCACGGAGTCCTGTGTGAAGCCAGTGGTGCTGTTTGAAGGTGTGCAGAGAAATACTTTCTCTCCCCAAAGCATTTGAGTGTTTTTTCTCCTTGTACTTGATTATAAAGACTTAACCAGGACAAGCATCTGGTGACAATGGTTTCTGCTCCCTCCCTTTCCTTCTCCAACTTGGAGTCAGGGGGAGACCTGTGCCTAGGACAGGGACAGTCTCTGAGGGCATGGCCACTCTTTTCTCTTTGCTGCAGGCAAAGCATATCCGAGGAGGGAGGGGACAAACCCAGGGACAATCCTCCCCACGCAGGCAGAGCTCACTGACCGTGTACCGCCAGAGCCCCCCGATGTCCTCGCTCCTCTCGAAGCAGGTGGGCTCCAGCCCCTCATCCAGGCAGCACTTGACAGAGGCCAAGCCACCGACCCCGGCCCCGATGACGGCCACGCGCCGCACCATTGCTGTCCTGCAGCGGGGAACGGGCCCGTGGGCGAGCAGCTGCAAACCAAACAGCCCAGGAATTAGCAGAAACACCAATCCCTTCTTCCCCTCCCTAGAAAAATACCCCTGGTCTTCTCTGGCTGCAGGTGCCCACAAGGAAAACTATTCTTGGAGAAAGCCATGGCCAGCTCTTGGCTCAAGCACTATGGCCAGATGCTTCTTGTTACCCTTCCTGCTGTGCTAAACCCACACCGAGGGTCCAGCAATTCCCCTCCTTCATGCAGGGAAAAGGGAGACACTTTTAAACCTCACTGTGCTGCTGTTTCATTTTTTATTCCATTTCTAAGCCCAAACCAGGGCATGCAAAGAAGGGGAAGGGGCTTGCAGCTTCTGCCCGCACAAAGCGATCCTCCTGAAACTTTTGCAAGAAACAATTTCAGCTAAGATGGCTCATTTTCATGCTTTCCTTTTTACTTTCCCATTAAAGAGCAATCTCTTGAAAACAAAAAGGGTTTAAAAAAGAAAAAAAAAAGTGATGCCTGACTGAGCAGGAGCGCGGCACAGCCATTCACAAGTTAGACAGCACCGTGAAAGCGCCGGCTGGGATTACAGAGCACACAAAAGGTAAGAAACCCGGGAAACGCGGGTAATAAAGGCGAGGAACTCCAGGCCCCCGGGGTGTGTGAACTAGCTGCACCGAGCTTGACTGGAAAGCAAAGAAACTAGGAAAAACGAACCCACGTGAACTTTGATTAGATAACAAACACTCCCACTGCAGAATCTGCAGAAAGAGTAATTTATAACTTTTTTCTATCAGTTTTGTGCCAAAAAGTAAGTTAACATAAACAGGAACTGGAGGAAACTGAAGAAAGACAGGGAAAAATGAAGGAGGTGCAAAAATACCCCCTCAGAATCCAAAAGCCCAGACTGAGCCGCTCCCTGATCTGCACGAACAGGGCAGGACTTGCCAACAGTTGCCTGCCCCCTGTCTCTGGAGCCTCCTTTGGTTTTGGAAAAGGGTAGAGACGTGCTAAAATCAGCCTTCTTTTCCAGTGCTGGATACAGACAGTTCTACTCCAGAGAGTCTCCGTAAGACCCCTCTCCCCCCCGCCAGCAGGGAGGCAAAGCCGGTGGCAAATGCCAAAACCCTGGAGAGCTGTCTGCCCCTTTTGGAAGCCTGCAACACCCATCTGGAGAGAAGTGAGGAGCAAACCTTGCAGGACAGTGCCGTGCCCTCGCTGCTCAGGCTTCGGCCGAACTTTGCTTCAAGTTTCTCCTGCCGCAGATTTGAAGCGAAGGCTGAAGTCCAGGCAGGTCGCCACGGCTCTTGCACCACTGACCTTTACGCCTGCATTGCCCCACCCCGTGTGCTTAAACGCACTGGAAGAAAGCTCTCAACATCCCCGTGGCGTTGCTGGGTGAAAATCCAGACTATAATCCCAAAGGGAACGTGCTTGCAAGGGCTCCCACGCCGCAGCTGGCCACTGGCCCAGCCCAGGCAGCAGCCTGGGGTTGTCCTGATTCATCCCCTCCTGCAGTGCCTGTGCCTGGCAGGCGTTCACTTGGCACGCCCAGGAAATCAGCAAAACACACTCTCTTTGCCAGCTGACGGCATGGATGGGGGACACAGAGCACAGTGCAGAATAATTTTGGGGGGGTCAGTGAAAGCCCTCACAGCCCCAGCCTTGTGAGTTGCCCATGGCACCGAGTGGCACAGCCCCAGCTCAGACATGGACCCTCCCAGCTCTTTCCCTGCACGCAGGCAGACGACATGGAGGCACCTGCAGCAGGCTCCTGACACAGCTGATAAAATTTTATTCATTTAAAGTCTCCACACGCATGAAAAAAGCCCTAGGATTATCCAGTGGTGAGGAATGAAGGAAAACAAAGCCAGGAGTGCTCAGTCCCAATTTCAGTGGTGACAAACCACAACCAGGGCCCTTTCACTGGAAACATGCACCAATTCAACCCAAACTGGGATTTTTGGGTCAGAGGTTTTAAGTTTGGGAAAAGAGACAGCCTGACCTGCGTACCCAGCCCAGGTAACCCCTTGCTGGACTAAAGACCCTGGTTCTCAGGTGAGTTGGGGCAGGGCTAGTCTTATCCTTGCTGCATCCTGGCTGGCATGATCCATACACAGTTATGCCATAAAGCCATGCTCTGCTCCCAGCAGTGGGCAGGAGAGGAGAGGAGCAATAGACACTGGGGGAAAGCTGCCATCCCCAGCTAATGGGGTCTGCAAAGCTGTGCTTGGGGGTGAGTTGGGGCAGAGAAAGGTTTGTGCGGCAGGTTGAAGCATAAAATTTGTTCCATCTCCTGAAATCCTTTTCCTGCCATCCCATGGCACACTTTGGAGATGTCTGACCTGAGATAACATCCCCCGTGACAAGAACAAAAAATTAACAGGCTCTAAAAGTTACTGTAAACCAAAAATTATGGCAGCCAGGAGTAGGAGGAACCCCACCACAACCAGGAGAGAGGGGAAAGAGCTGGAGGAGCCAGCAGGGACTCTTGTTCTTGTGGGCTTCAGAGTCCGGTCCCACTGGGTGAGGATGGCCTGGCGTGCCCCCTCCCAGTGCCCAGGGCCCCGGAGTCGGTACTGGTAGGGGGAGCAGGGGCCAAAGAAAATGGTGAGGGCCAGCCAGGGATCTCTGCAGAGCAGCCCCAGCACGCTGGGCTTGGCACCGATGAAGGAGGCGAGCGTGTCCAGGTAGACCAGCCACTCGGTTTTGAGGACTTCGTCAAAGGACAGACCAAACCTTAATAAATCAGAGAAGAAAAAGAGGCAGGAGAAAGATTGCTGTCAACAGGGCTGAGAGGAACTTGAGTGCAAGTCCTCTGCATCCCTGTTGTTATTGCATTTGAATGCAAGCAGGTTCTGTTTAGGAAAGGACTGGGCGTACACAGAGTGGGAACCTTGGCCTGTCTGGACCCAAATCCTGTCCCTTATACAGCACATATAAAGGGATGCTGGCTCATGTTAATCAATCAGTCTTTCACTTCATTGGCCACAAGTTGCACCTGTTCCCCCCCTTCGTCTTGGTGGATCTCTGTTAAAAGACTTTGTCAAACCAGTTTGGGGATTTTTTTGGAATCTAGTTTTCCCTTTGCTTTCTGCAGGGAAGTCATGTGCAGCATGAGAAAGGCGGCGCCCTTTAGTTTCCCTCACATTCACTTCCATCAAGTACTGCAAGAACACATGGTGAATTAGAGAATTGCTTCCAGTTAATCTTAGTAGAATTCAGAGTTTTATATCCCACCTTTGGTGGGCTGAAAAAAGGCCATGTGAGTTTAACCTCGTATTGTAGAGCAATTCTTCTGAGCAATTCTGTAATTCACTTTTCTATCCCTTTTCTCCTGCAGTGATGTAGATGACTGGATTAATACACTGCCCAGTTTCCTGGGTTTATCTCATTTATACCCTAATATTTCTTAGCCTTTTGCCTGCCTGGGAACCACACACTGGTGTGTTTAGATACCTGTTCACAGTGAGGCAGGTCTCCATGCTGAGAGATGAGACAATTTGTGTGGACACCTCGGGCTGGATTTTTTTCCCCTTCCCAGTTGAATTACCCTGCATTTATTACCATTAATTTCTCTGCCGTTTTCTCTCTCCGTTCCTGGGGACCCTGGCACACTTCCCCAACTCCTAAGCAAGCTTTAGACTTAAGTACCCTAAATTCATCTCTTCCTGCCACCAACAGGCAAAATACCAGCGTCAAATCAAAGGTTATACTGGCTCAAGTGAGCAAAGGGGAGGCTGGATCTGGACACTCCCCCTTGCCTCTGCCGTACACACAGGGAGCAGCTGCAGAGTGTGAGCCTGTGTGTTGCTGCCCCCAAAACTCCAGGGATTTTTCAATCCACAATAAAACCCCTTTGAGGCTCCAGGGAATGACTTACCATTTAACTTGGTTTTTCTTCTTCTCATTTACTTCCTTCTCCATGACAGACTGAGGAGGCAACCGACACAAGCCTAGGAGAGAGAGGAGAGCGTCCTCCAGAGTTTAGCTCCTGGGGGGACTTGTGAACTCATTCACTGATGCAAAACATGAGAATCCCTACCTCTGGAGGGCAGGAAAACCCCATTGCTCAGGTTTAGGTTGTCATTGGCAATTCTGCCAGAGACCAGAGTGCTCCACAGTGGTGCAAATTCACCCTTACTTTCTCCTGCTCTTACAGATTTGTGCTATCAGGGCACAGGCAGGTGACATGGAGTGAGATGGGCTGTGCAAGCCCCAGAGAGGATCATCCCAAAGAGAAACCACAGAGCTTCCCCTGGCTCTGTGGAGAAGCCTTGATATAGCCCTCCCCGTGAGCCCAGTGGGAGGTTGTTGTTATTATTTTTATTAAAAAACCAAACAAAACCCCAGTAGGTTTCTTTCCTCACAGCTGTTGCTGCAGCTTAGCAGAAGTGAAATAACTTGGGAAGTCTGAGCCCTGAAAATACTCCCCTGTCCACTCTGAAATGAGCTTCTTAGCTCTGAGATCTCCAAGGACAGAAATCCATCTTGGTAGATGGATGAGACGCGTCCAATCTGAACTGTATTTTGGTACCCAGGAGAGCTCCCGTTAGCTCTCCTACCTTTGAAGACACGGGTCACCCAGCGTGCTTGCATCTCTGTCACAGGCATGATGGCTCCAAAGGGCCTAATCAGCCCAATGACAGCCAGGGTGTGCTTCTGCAGGTGGGTTGGGAACACGTATTTGTAGAGGGATGCGTGCTTGTTTTCCACCTTGACGACTGATTCTTCTAGGAACGGGAAGGAGGCGTTGTAGCCTGTGCAGAAGACAACGATATCAATGGGCTCCTCTTCAGGGCAGTTGTGGAAAACAACAGAGTTGGCCTTGAACTCCTTCACGCCCGGCTTGATGGTGACCCTCCCTGTCAGGATGTAGCTCGGAAGGTCGTCGTTCAGCAAAGGCTCTCGCACCAGGCAGCTGTGGAGAGCAGAGGGGCTCTGAGAACAGGAGACCATGAACAAGCCCTGCCAGTGCCCTTGCTCCTCCTTCCCTTGGGCCCACCAGCTCACGACTTCCCAGTGTCATTTGCTCTAAGCAAACAGCCCTGCCTCCCCCTCTCCAAACACTGATACGTTCAACCCCTGCACCAGTGTCACCCTGTCCAACAGTGTGAGTGATTCCTGGACACTTCCTGCCTTCTTCCTCCACTCAATTGCTCTTTAAACCATCTCTTTTCAGAGCTGATCCACACTTTAAGCCTTTCTTCTCCTCTTTCATCAGGGAGCTTCATGAGGAAAACTCCTCTGGTCCTTCCTGGGCTTTTCCAGCGTGCTCCATCTCTCACCACCTAAGGGGGTACAGCTTATCTTCTCCTGCTGGGCTGTGAACTCCTGGCTGGAGATCACCACAGTCTGGGCACCGGTTGATGTTGGTTTCTGGAGATCTCCCCCTGCCCACACCACCCATCTGCATGGGTTGGCAACCACCAAGTACCTCTTCTCTGGCTGAAGGCCATAGTTTTCATGGTTGAACCGCTGGTTAATATTGTAATTAACCCATCCCCATGAAAGGGGCCCAGGGAGGTTGTTTCTGATCAGGCTCATGAGGCGAGTGTTGTAAATCATATCCCATGGGTAGCCATGGTCAAACACACGGCTGAGCAGCCAGGCACCCCGACGGGTGCAAATGGTCACCTGGGAGAGAGCAGGGAATCAATGATTTGGCTGATGAGTTTGCTGAAATTCGTGCTGAAAAGTAACTCAGAGGGGCGTGGCTCAGACAGCTGCACAATGGAAAAGCAGCAACAGCATCTTTTAAGACCTCTTGGCTGCTGATAATGGAGGTAGAACAGGAGCAAAGAGGAAAACCAGCTTTCTTTCAGGGTAGGTTTTTGAACAAGAACTTCAGGTTCAAAAGGACTGTTAATACACCACATCCCTGCGGTGACAGCAGACTGAGCTACTGCCCCCCGCACCTCCCTCCCCACATTCCTGGGGTGGCTGGGTAGTGGTACCTTGGAAGCTACACGACTGGCCTCCACTGCAATGTCCACTCCGGAATTGCCCATGCCCACCACGAGGACACGCTTCCCCTGAAACACGTCGGGATGCTTGTACTGGCGGCTGTGAAAGTACTGGCCTCGAAACTTCTCGATGCCTTGGGGAAAAAGAAACGAAGCTCTTAAGTATTTGAGCATTTGTGGGTTTTGTTGGGAGAACTGGCGTAGAAACAATCCAGATGGCAGGAGTAAGGAAGTGCAATCACTGGCCACCCGGGACTAGGGGAGGTCCAGCCCTCCATCCCACGCACACAGAATTGGTGCTTCCTCTCCAAAACAGGGCCTCATAGACAAAGCTGCTGAAGCACGAGGATGTATTGCTGTTTGTGCCAGGAGGTTTGGAAAGCAGAATCAAGTAAAGGAAGAAAGCAAGCATTTTCCCCGAGGAACCTCTAAACGTCCCCCCAGCCCCTGGAAGAAGGTAACCACAGGCAGCCCTATACTGTACCAGGAAAACAGTGCAGGGGGAGGGATGGCTCGGACAAATTGCCACTGCAAACCATAACAGCATCAAAGACATGCGATGCCTGCTTCCCATCTGCCTCCGTGACAACATTCCACTGGCCCGTGGTGGCAAAGTCGGGGTGTTTCCGGATGCTGACAACAGCGGTCTGAAACATGGGAGGGAAGCAAAGTCACCACTGGCATCCAGAGTGTGTGGGGAGCGGGGCAGTGCTGGGGCACCCGTCACTCACCCCGAATTTGATGTGCTCCCGGAGGCTGAAGTGCTCAGCATAGCACCGGAGGTAATCCAGGAGCCGGGCGTTGGGCAGGAACACCGGGAAGTCCTCGGGGTAGGGGAAGTCAGAGAATGCTGACATCTCCTTGGAGGTGTTGCTGATGACTGACAGGTAGAGGCTTGGCCGGCCGGCCTCGATGTGCTCCTGGCATGGCACCCCGGGGGCGTCAGCCCTGCGCCCGCGGTGGGGACTGTCCCCTGCTGCCCTTCCTCTGGTCTCAGGGAGTGCAGGCAGGAGAGGCCAGCACCCAGCAAGCTCTCACACCCCCTCCCCATCCACTGGAGCCCACCTGCTCCCCACCTGCAAAGCTGCAGCTCCCAAAGGAAGGAGGACAGGCGCCGATGGCTCACCGTGTAGCGCCAGAGCCCCCCGATGTCCTGGCTCTGCTCGAAGCAGGTGGGCTCCAGCCCCTCGTCCAGGCAGCATTTGGTGGCTGCCAGCCCACTGACACCAGCGCCCACCACGGCCACTCTCATCCCTGCTGCCTCTACCGGGATTCCAGGCTGTGAACAGGGCTTAACCTGGGAGAAACCCCACAGGTAGTCATCACACTCTCAGGGAGCAGCTCCTGGCATATCCTCTGTAGGGGATTTCTCTATATGCCACCCCCAAATCTTCATTCCTTTTACCAGCATTCTGGGCTCTTCATTTACAAGTGAGATTAAATATCTTTAAATCGTCATTTTCTCCTTTTTTTTTTTAAATTTAATAAATTCATCTACTTTTACAGTGTACTCACAAGGCTGATTCCAAACTCCTGCAGTTTTCCTGGAAACTGGCTTTGAAAGTATGTAGTCAAGCCACAATTCGCTGCCAATTTTTTTTTTACAAGCTGTGTTTAAACTATCCTGCCTTATCAGTCTTGCAAATACTTTTATCTTTGGATACCTGCCCTGCCTTTCTCAGGATAAAAAAAAAAAGTCCAGTGAGACTATTCAGTCTCTGCATCTCTGACAGGGTCCTGTCCCCCATCACCAGAGAAGATGCTGCTGACTTTGACAGAGCCACCGAGGCTGATGGACAGGCTGCAGATGTAGCACACCTTGGATTTAGGATGCTTTTGTGCCTGCTGCAGGGCTCCAAGCAGCTCCACCCCAGGGCTTGAAAGGCAGCAGCCTCTGAATGGACATCCAGCCCTACAAGGCTCCCAGAGCTGCAATGGGGATGATGGATCCAAATCCTTCTGATAGTCCCAGGCAATAAAACAAGGGACGATGGCCAGGCTCCATGGCTTGGGCTGGATGTTGCCAGAGCAGGGACCCCCACACAGGTGCCTCGGGTGCTGCTGCAGCCTCTGTTTTAACCCCAGTGCTGGCAGGGAGCACCCTGCTCCACTGAGTTATTAATTCAGCACACCGGGATGTCATTATGGGTGGCATTGGCTCCTCTGAGCAGAGAAGCACTTTCAGCTTCCACAAGACACAGAGGATGGGGTATCCATCAGAAAAAACTTTTAAAAAGTCTTCATTAAAAAAATGGGGTTAGGCACAGTGTTTTCTAAAAAACACCATATTCCCCAGAACAATTTCAACTTTCAGTCAGAAAGCAACACCTAATGAATACTGTGCTTCTAAGGCTGGAATAAAAATTGGACTTGCTCCTGTGTAAATGAAGAAAGCATTAGCATGAGTTGCTCGCTGTTAACTGTTTTTGGGGAAGGTTTTTTTTGCACGGTGGGAGTTACCTTATATCACAAACACCTCCCAGCTACATATCCTATTTGATTCTCTGCCTTCCTGCACAGAAGGTGGAAATAACACCCAGGAAACACTTTCTCTGCTCCCCTGTGCCCGTTTCTGCCACACTCTCCCTGCAAATGCCCATAGCAGCCAACCTCAGAAGCAGGGTAGGGAGGGAAGGGAAGGCTTCTCAGCCCCCCAGGGACACTTACCTCTCAGCCTCAGCCACCTGTGCTGCTGTCTCACCTCTGCCGCAGGGAGAGAGCCCCTCCTGGTCCTGATTTATAGGCGGGACTTGGCGCTTTGGCAGAGGCAGGGGAGGGAAGGCAGGCGCCCACCCCACTCCCACGGCAGTTGCACAACCAGGGTTTGCAGTGGGAGGAGTGGCTGGACTCTCCTGCTGCCCTGTGGAGCGAGCTGGAGAGCCGAGCTGGAGAGCCCAGCCGATGAGCCCTAACAGGGATTGAGTGGGTGGGAGGCAGCGAAGCAGTCCGGATGTGTCCCGCAGTCGTGCCAGGAGGATGGGTGCAGGGGCAGTTCCAGCTGTGGGATGTTTTGACTCGCACCACCTCCCTTCCAAAAGGGAGCTGAAGAGGCTGACAAACAGCAGGGTTTAGGCAGGACTTTGCACCCGGGGCACCATCGAGTTAAAAAAACAAAGAGCTGGTTTTGTGGTCACTGCTCACAGGACACAGAGGCTGCATCGTGCCATTAGCCAGATGTGCAACTGCAAGAGACTCCCTATGCCAACTGGGAGAGTGTGGAATGGCCACAAACATCAGTGTACCAAGGTCCTAAGCACAAAGAAAGGGAAAACATTGGTCTAAATATCAATGCAGGACATAGAGCCCATCCAGGTGTCTCCCAGGGGTAAATGATCATGGAGATGAGAGGGATAAGGATGGCTTTGAACAGGGCTGTTCTCCCAGCTACTCAGTACATTTAGGGGTGACTGGCAAGAAAGTATGAAATCCCTGCCAATGAATACAGCTAGGCACAGAGACCATGGAGAGACAGCTGAGAGAGGAGTGGGTCTTTAGGAAAACTGGTGACTATAAAAGGACAGTGCTGTTTGTGCCATGGGGGTGACAGCAGGCAGCTCACTGGGTGAGCACGGGGGACAGTGAAAGCTGCCAGCCCCATCAAGGCATCACCTTGTCACTGATAAAGGCACTCCCAGAGCTATGGCCCCAGATTTGATATCAGCTCTTTAAGCAGTTTGAGTAACCAAGGATTCTGCAAGGGGGAGGGAGGAAATCCCATCCAAGGACTGCAGAACAGAGGGTGGTAAGTAAAGTATCCAACATAGATGTCTGCTCTGACCCCACATTTTGATCTGCAGAGATGTGAGATGGGCTCAGAGCCAGGAGCTGAAATGATAAGTGGAAGTAAGATGCACATTGGTAAGAAGGAAGGTAATTAGCCATAGGAAAAGTCTGCTAAGCTCTGTGGCAGACCCAGGCACTTGAAGGAAAACTGTTTGGTTCATGGAGGAACAGGATTTACCATTCCTGTGTCGGGGCACTGTCAGGAGTGCAGCTGCCTGGGCTGCCATCCATCTGCTGCAGAGACAGAGACACATCAGCCTTCTCAGGCTTCCCTACCCCAGGATCTCTGTTTCCACACAGTGCCTCACTCCAGGGTTTGCCCTTGGGAGCGCATCAGGTTCAGAGCACATGCCCATTCTGGGTTGGCTGTGCCAGCCACGCTCCAGCACAGCTCAGAGTAGTATCCAAGAGTGATGCGCTTGCAGGGGCTGGAGCCCGTGAAATCAAACTCATTCCTTGGAGTTCAGTTTTCAGACCCTTCTCAGCAGCATGAAGAAACATGCAGATTTGCTCTCCCAGGCTAACGGGACATGGTTACTGGGGCAAACGGGCAACAATTCTTGCACATCTTTGATATTTTGGGAATTTGTACAGGTTCTGTCCCTCAGCTCTCTCTCACACTGGACCCTTCTCCAGATGCACAAAACCTTGCACCTGCAAAGATGCTTGCCAGCACTCAGCAAAAAAGAGTAGGGAACCCACATGGGCAGATATTTTGTTCTGTATATAATCCTGCTTTTCTGAGTTTGCCAGGAGGCATTCAGGTGACTCGCAGTTAGAAGGACACTGTGGCAGCATCCCAGAAGTGGTGTTACTGCTTTTAGGAGGGCAGTTCAGGGAAGTTTGCTAAAAGAACAAGTTGTGTTTTGGAGAAGATAAGCTACTGGCACAGAAAAGGGGACAGATGCCTTTGCTGCAGCTGCTTACAATGGGGGTGGCTCTAATGAGGAATCCAGTTCAGAGGTGCAGGATGAGATGCAGTGAGTGATACCAGGAGTCAAGGGTAGAAATACCTCCAAAGCCTCAGTGATCTGCTTCAGGACTGTGATGTTCCCCTCTGTAAATACCTCTGGCAATGGTCTGGCCCAGGTGTGCAGAACAAAGCATTAGTGGAGATGGACACTCGATAGCAGGGAGGCAATTACTGTAATTATGCACGTGCTTGCCCAGGGCACTGAAAAGCCCTTGGCAGGGAAACACAGGAAAATTCTTGTTGCTTTACTCACCTCTGCTGCTGGTATAGCAGGGAATAGTATTCTGGGATACCCAGACAGAGCCATAGAGATCCCTGTGCCCATTTCTGATGGGAGGGGAGATCTGCTGCCACCCCACTGGGGACAGAAGAGGGACTCTGCCACTGCCATTGCCCAGAGAAACTGCTGAGGAAAATGGGCTTTCTCCAAGGGTTGGAGTGAGGCCAGGTGAAGGCACAAAATTCAAGGAACTGTTTTACCACCTTCCCTCAAGCCAGCCTGGGACACCAAACAGCTGGGTTTGTCCACGTCCTCACATGCTGGGGCCACAAGCCCCACTAGCTTCCAGGGGTATATCCATCATGGGGGATCAGAGAGAATGCTAGGAGCAGTAAGTATCCAGTGGTGGCTCAGGATGAGAACTGGGAATGGGATATTCACACCTGTCTACTGAGAAGTCCCTTCTCCCCTTGAGGAGCAAAGCTGCCCAGCCCTGTGGCACGAGCCTGGGCTCTTCGACAGGCTTTTCTCCTTAAAGTAGAGGGAAGGAGAAACTAAATATGTCTATTAACTCTTAATCAGATGGGAAAACTCACCTTCTCTGAAAAACTCTGGCACCACTCTTACAATCGCTTTTTAAAATAACACTTTAAGCCAAGGAAGGGCAAAACTATGTAGAAACAAGTCTTAGCACGGCCTGCTTTGCTCTTTTCTAGGCTTGTGTCAGCTGCTTTTGGCATGTGTCATAGTGAAGGGGAAAAAGAACAAGGAAAAAACAGTGGAGTTTCTTGTTAAGCCGGTCTCCAAGTAAAGTGGGGTGCTCTCCACCGAGAGCTGCTGCTGCCACACACACTCAGAACTGACGGAATGTGGCATCGGGCTCGTCAGTGAAACACTTAATCTTCCCCTCTCCAATATTATCACTGCCTCCCCTTACTGACCAGAGGCTTTAACTGACTTTTCTTCACTGCACGTGGAGGTGAGGCTGCCCCAAAGGTGGCTACTGCCTCCCACTGCTTCCTGCAAGGCTGTGGGATACAGCCATCCGTGAGGTGAGGGGGGGGCTGCAAGTAGCTGCTGGTGAAAAAGCGTTTCCCCCACTTAGAGCCTGGATTTTGGCCTTAAAAAGGCTTTTGTTTCACCTCCAAGGCAAAAGACAATTTCCTCCTTAAAAACAAAGACAAACCCAAAGCAGCAGGGGCTGTTGATTCATATTTACTATTCCCAGAACATAGAGGATAATCCCAGTGACAAACACTGGTCAGACACTTGCATTTCTGTTTTAATCAGGGCTAGGTATGTTCAGTATCTTGAACTACTCCTGAAACCTCCCAGAAACACCATTGTTAAGGAGACCCAAGGATGTGTTGGAGCAGACATGGGCTGTAACACTGACTGTGGGAGAGGGATTTACTTGCTAAGCAAGGAGGTCTCTGCATGGAGGGTGCAAGTGTTTTGCTCCAACATACTTGGCAAAGCTTAACCTGATTTAATAAGTCACCATGTTTCCTAGGCATGTAACCTTGGAATTTGTCAAGAGAAGACTGCTGCCCTTGTCAAATCTGTTGTGTTAATAAAGCCTAGAGAGCTGTGGTTTTCAACTTCTTAGGTTTGGAGATTTTAAAACCTTCATTTAAGAGCTTCCCCAGACAGCTGCTCAAAACCTTCGCAAGAACAACCCTGATGGACATATACACCCTCCACTGGTCACCACATCCTCGTGCCAGGACTCAAAGTGGATAAACATATATGGTCCCCAAGTGCCATGGGAGATGCACCCAAATAACATGCAGCACTAGGAAGGACTTCAGACCCTCCTCAGCTCATCTGTGCCAAACCTCATTGTTAAGAGATCTGTGTCTGTCATTTCACAGGTAATAAAACATAACTGCTGCAGAAACTGTCAGAGCAAATAGGACTTATGGATAAGGTAACTTGTAAGCAAAATAATCCTAAGGAAAAGCTGTCTGGAGAGCACATGGTTAAGTCATATACAGCCCAACCAGAAGCCACCTTCCTACCACCACCAGGTGAAGTCATCCATCAGCCTTCAAGTGCTTTCAAAAAATCACTCAGTGCAGGTGACCCCTGTCCACAATATTGACTGAGCTCCCAGTCCAGGCACTTTGAATGCTTCCAATTCCTGCCACCTCTCCAGCAGATGTGTGACTGTGGCTGGCATTCCCATCCCTCAGCATGGGGACACGGTAGCAAGCCTAATTCAGGAAGAGATGTGCCCCTGTACCATCTCAACCTCCTACCTAGGAGCACTTTTGTGCATTTATTCCCAGAAATCAGGGGGTTTCAGATGACAAAGCCCCCAGTGCTAAGCAAGGCTCTACTGTCAGACCCTCAGAGGTTCCAAATTTCCAGCACAGGCAATGTGGGGGTCTGTTAGATCGCATCAGCTGACAGACCTTCTTTCACCTCCAGTGGCTTCACTGGTCCCTAGGAGGCAGGATGGGAAGGAACCTCAGGAACATCTGACCCATCCTCTCCTTCAAAAGCAGCTCTAACTGACCTATACGACCTTGTTTCCTTCCTCTTTTAAAAACCTCTGGTTATGGAGACACCAGCACCTCCCACACAACCTCACACTAGCTTTTGGTGGGACCACCAAGTTTTCTCCCCACACCAGAGACAAGCTGTTAGCTGACATTTGGGGATAATTAGGAAGACTTTGCTGAGCACTCACAGGTGATCCTGGGTTGTTGGGGATGTCAACACCACTGCAGATTAGCCCCTCTGACTGGTATTTCCTATTTATAGCCTGGAGGAGGACTTCTGTGAGTTCAAACATTTGTCAAAAAACAACACCAGGAGTGATACACAGCATGATAGCACACCAGCCCCTGGCCCTGGCATGGGGATAGAAAAGGTCAACCCAGGGCAGAAGAAGGAGAATAAAGGTGGAGGAAGAGTTAATAATTTACCTGGAGTGACATTGATATCAAGCAACCGAAAGAGGAAAATACCAGGGACTTCTTGACTCATCATTTCCCACCTGCCATTTTCCTCAAAAGAGAAAAAACCCATATCTTTTGGCATTCCTCTCTCCTCTCTGAAAATGGAAAACAAAGGACAAGAACTGCAGGTGTGGAAAGGCAGCAAAAAGGAGAAAAGTTAAGGTGGTCAAAAATCCCTGTAAGGAAAAAAAAACAACAAAAGCTTCAACACTTTTAATGCTCAACATCTACAACCTCTTGATGGACTTCTTATCACATGCTACAGGAAAGCAAGAAAAGAGTGTGCACAACATCCAAAAGAGCATGAACAGTTGGGAAAAAGCAGTCTCACCTACAAAATCTTGCCTTCTTCCAGCCCGAAGCTGCCTCGCAGCAGCGGCACGGCTGAGGCTGGTTCCCTGCGACGCTCAGAGAGGGTCACAGCATGACAACAGGGATCCTGCCGGGGACCACCTGCAGTGACAGGAGCCACAAGAGGTCGATGGCACAGTTTGCCTCGGTGTGTGCCTTGACCCCAGGTCCGTGCACAGCTCATTTGCAGCTCTGTGTGTCCTGGCTGCCGTCGGGGCTGATGCGCCGGGACGTGTGCATTCCTTAACGGAGGGCAGCTGGTGGATAGGGGCATTGGCCACCACAGCCTGTCCCTGTGCAGCCATATCAAAGCTCCTGCTGGCAGCAGCAGCAAAGCAGAGAGTGACAAATCCATTTTTGATCCCTTCCCTGCCTGCACAGGCTCTCCGAGGCAGGAGCCAGAAGGGTGCTCGGCACACAACCTGTCTGGAAGGCTGGGCAGGGGCTTGCCCACGTGCCAGGCTGCTCATGCTTTGGCTGGACCAGGCTCTGCCAGACCATGGATGCAGCACAACACCCACAGCAGAAGCCAGATGCTTCCCCAGGGAAGCGTTCCAGCCGAAACAGCTGGAAAGAGACGGATTCCTCACTGTACCCGAAAGGAATAAACCTCAGCACAGCGCCCTGACCATAGCGCTGCAGCTGGGCTCCCGACCCCGTTGGCAGCCAGGGATGAGCCAAACTTGCCGGAGGCGCTGCTGGCCCAGCTAGGGAGCGGTGGGGCCCCGCGCCCCACAGACGCCCACGACTCCCTTGGGGCCAGCGCTCATCCTCTCCTCCCGCATCCCCCGGGCTCCGCTCAGCCTTTTGATGTGCAGCTACATTGTTCAACCATCTTTGAAGTCTGAAATGAGAAACACCCTGTGTGGAGGCTGGGCAGAGCCCTCCTGAGTTGCCGGCAGCGCCACAGCAGCCACGGCTGATCGGGGGACAATAAATCCGCAGCTGGAGCGGCACAAAGCGGGGCCGTGCACAAGAACGGTCACCTCGCATTGGCTCGGCACTAATTGCATTGAAGCGCTTTCCCGGCCCTTGTTTTTTTTGGAGCAGCTAAAGGTCCATTTTTCATTTGCTTTTCCACACCCTTCTTCCCCATTTCTGTTTGTGAGCAAAATCCTTTCAGGAAAGGGCTGCAGGACCGTTCCCCACTAGGTTTGGGGCTGATGAATGGAGCACCCCAAGAGGAAGTTAACACCTTTTGATGAGGAGCAAATGTAACAATATCTCTTCACTCTCCTTAACCCTCCATCAGACCTGAAAGTTGGTTTTGCCATTCCCTAGGGATCTGTTCTGATCTGCAGCCTTTCAGTGGAAGTGGGAGCTCTAAGAGCATCACTCACCCTCAGCTTCACAGCTCACAAGTCATCTTCCCAGACAAGGACAAATCAACCATGCTTCCCATGAAATGTTTTTTTAGGCACAGCATTTGCAACAGGATACCACATCTCACTGCACCTATCTCAAAGACATTTCTCCACCCTTTCCCCCTACACTGCCACCCAGTCTTGGAGCTCGGTGTCCTGCAGACCTCCAGTCCATCTCCATGCGCTCTCTGGGATTCCTCCTTCAGGCAGAGCCTCTGTCTGTCCTCCCTCTTTTTTCCTCCACATGTTGTTTCCTAGAGGTGCTGCCTGGATGCAGGCAAGACCCTTAGAGCCCCAGAAACTGCTGAGAGCATCAGATAAAGCCTCAGGGGAAGCCACAGCCGTCCCATTCCAGCATAAGCTGCTCCAAGGTGCCTGGTTTTCAGGACAAGATCATCCTTTCCTTGGGCAAACACCGGGTGTAAAGGCACCCCATGTTGACCTGGCTTTTGCTCTGCTCCAAGCCTTACACAACCCAGCAGGGAGGAGCAGAGACCACAAGGACACATGGGTGAAATGCCTTCACTGCACCCCCAGTGAAGCACAGCCCTGGTCAGCAATACATGTGCCATGCACAGAGTGGTTGCTGTGCTTGCAGCTATTGCTGCAGCTCTTCTGGGCCCAGACAGGTCACAGACATGGAGAACCCATGGGATCAGCTTACAAATGCAGGAAATTGTCCCCAGGGTTACTCCTCCCTCAGGAAAACCCTTTCCCCTGGGCTGCTTCTCCTACCCATGCCCTGCCAGTATTTTATCAGGGACCTCCCTAGGGAAAGAGCTGTCCTCTGTCACCAACATGCAAGCCTTCCTTGGAGCCCCAAGTCATGGTGAGGTCCCAGACTGGGATTTCAAGGTTTGAGCTGTTTTTTTTTGCATAAGGAAGAAACACAGCCTTTGTTCAGCAATAGGACACCAGCAGCTCAAGTCTTAACACAAAACTGCTCCAGGGTGCTTTGTGACCACACCTGCCTGAAACAGGTTTTGTGGATTCAACAATTACATAATTCCTGCTAATTAACTGTGCTTTCTCTTTTGTCCTTGGGAGAGAGGCAGAAGGCATCTGGCTTAACCCCCCTAGTTATGGGGGCAGTGACTAACCCCAGAGCAAACCTCCAGGTGCACACACTCATCCTCACCTCTTGCCTTCCAGCCCTGGGGGCACGGATGAGTTCCAAGTTGCCATCCATGGGTTCAACTGCTGTGTTTTGCTCATGTGCCTTCTGGTAAGGCAAGGATCCCCTCCTCGCTTCAGCAGGCAAATTTTCCAGAGGCTCAGAAAGTTCAGTGGGATGAAGGCTGCAAAAGAAGGAAGGCTGATCAAGCCCAGCACCTTCAGTACTGTATTTCCATGTGGGCAGCTCTTGTCCCATCTCCTCCAGTGGAGATGAGACCCAGGGTGCAGGTTGGTGCAAACCCAACATTTCCAAGCCCTCCACATGACACCGTGATTACCGAGGGCTGGCAGGATGAGGGCGTGCTCAGGAGCCAGAGGAGATGGACCCTTGCAAGCTGGACATCTTCAGTGCTTGCCTGGCTGCTTCCTCCAAGGCAGAGAAGGAGCAGGATGTCCCGGCCAGGTCCTCATGCTTGGCCTCCCCAGGGCACAGCACAAGCTCCCTTTTCCCTTTGCAGGCCACCACTCCCCAGCAGCAGAGTCAAGTTGCCTCATTATGGTTTTAGGGCAGCTAATTGTCAGTTTACAAGAAACCCATCTGAAGAAGACAATGTCCCTTCTGCTCTCTCAAAGGCTGCTCCAGCCCCAGGACCTTCTCGGTGGATGGTCTCTGGGTACAGCAACCTGACTCCCCAGCACCCACCCAAGCTGCAGGCAGGGTGTTTGTAATGATTTCTCCTCCCTGAGCACAGACTGGTCATGGACATGGTCATTTGTGAGGGACACCAAGGCAGAAGGATGTGGGATCATTCCCCAGTTCTCCCCAGCCTGGGGACAGACCAAATTCCAAAGCCTCAGTCTGCTCCCTTTTGGGAAGGTTAGAGAGGTGCTCCCCACACCAAGAGCTCCTGACCAAGCTGGTGAGAAGGCTTTGGTGGCCACAAGAGCTGCTTGGGAGCAGAAGCCAGGGAAAGCAGGCTCCCTTAAAAACCAACCCACAAGTCATAATCCTGGCCAGGCAGATACTCAGAACTTTGTTTGCAGATGATTTTTTAAATAGAAGGGAAAAAAAACTTCCGACCATGGAAAACAGCTCTGGGGAGAGATGGTCCTGCTGCTCAAGCCCCAGCTTCAGGGGAAAAGCTGTTAAAAAAGGGGCATCAACTTTCTTTGCAGTGGAGGTTTCTATCCTTTATGCCTATCGTGAAGGTAAAAAAAGTGGAAAAAAATCGACCCTCTTACACCTTAGAGAAAATCCTAAAGTTCAACTCGAGCTCCCTCTTGTGACTCCTGTATTCAGGCTGCTCTAAGCCTGGCTTGGACAAAGCTTTGCTAAGAGGTATCCTACTGTCATTATGGGAATATTTATAGCTCCCAGTCATATATTAGAATTACTTAGCACACATATAAAGCAAAATGTATCCAGATGTTTAAACGGGCATTGGCATCACACACATGATCCAGTTTGTCCTGTTTCTGTGCCAGGAAACCTGGGAGAAACTCTGAATCAACAGGTGAAATACTACCGCCTTTTCCATTCAAAGCCCAGATCTTATCACACAAGAGTACACCTTGCATTCGGGTTTTCATATCCACACTCATTCCAGCTGACTCTGCCCTTTCAGGATGCTAAATCACTGCTGCCTGAGGGAAAGCAGCCCGAAGGAGCTTCCCCCACTAGCCTACAATTTATGTGCCCTGTAGATTGCTTTCCCCAGGTTCTGTTTGGTCACACACCCCATAACTGTGTGAGCTGGTTTATATATTTCTATACTTTATAACTCCACCATATCACATATTCAAAAGCAACATCCCTACTGCTAGGGTTCCTTTAGGCTTGTATTATTTATTCCACTCACCTCTACAGCCACGGCTAGTCCAGAATTCCCACTCCTCACTCCCAGACAGTCCTAACGATCAGATGGGTTGTGAAGCAAAAGCACTGAATTCCTCACGGTACAAAGCACAACCCTTTGACCAGCAATGGCTGCAACACAGCCCCCCTTGGTTTTGGGACCTGCACTTAAACACAGCTACATCTGCCCTTTTTCCTCCACTGCACATCTAATGAGTAGGAGCTGGGAGCTTTTGGCTGGAGAGGACCTGGGGCTGTCACTTCTCCCTCTGTGCCTCCCCACAAGGAGACCTCAGCTCCATGAACTCATAAGGCCCTTGCAGCCCAGGAAGATGGAAAAAAAACATCTCTGCATAGCAAACCACCACTGGGGCCGTTCTCCTGTGGTTTGTTGCTCTAAGAGCTCCCCTGTTCCCAGATGGATGAGCAATTCTGTTGGCTGAGCCCATCCCAAGCCTCAGATCAGTGGGACTGATTTCCATCCATGCCAATGCCCTTCCCCATTGTCTTCTTGCCATTGCTCTGCCTGTTGTGCAAAGCTTGCAGAAATAACCTCAGAACAGTTCCTGGCCTTTTTGCTGTAGGGATATTGCTAAATCATATTATTCTTGCTGTCATGCTAGAAAAAAAATTATCCACTTCAGTACAACCATTAACAATAATTAGTGCTCAGTTGCACACACAGTTTGGAATGGGGGATCTGATTTTCTGCTCCCAGTCAATAAATCTCTCCAAGTGCACAGGGAGCAGACAGCAAAGTGAGCAATCACTCATTTCTACTCCTGTAACTACTTTTAAATGCCCTGCCAACAAGCTTGCAAGAATATTTTCCCCAGTTCCCTGTACCAGCCCTTTCTGTTCACAGCCAACATCTCCTGCTGTTGGATTTCCCTGGATCACAAGCTTGGGAGGCTAAGAGCCAGACACTTTGGGAGCCTTGACAGATGCAGCCCTAAAATATCTGGGTACCTAAGGTAGAAAAGCCCCCAGTCTCAGAGTGGAATGCTCCTGACCCAGACCCAGCCTGCTGGGTGTGTGTAACACCGTGTCTGGGATCCAGTTTGTGCTGGGACCCACGGGGCTGCTCCAGCATCTTCTGCTACTGAGGCTGCTCCCTTCCCAGCACATCCTTTACATCTCTGGCTACTCAGCAGCCATCCAAAAACTCCCCACAATTTAACCCCCTGCTTCTAAAGCCTCTCGCAGCTATACAGGAGTTTGTTCACACTGCTTGCTCCGAGTGCTTGGCTCTCCCACAGAGCCTGCAACTCCCAGCCCTGCAGGCAGCACCAGGCAGCACGGCACCACTACCTGCTCCCACATGGTGATGGGTTTGTCCTCTGCAGGGATTTTAAGGAGTTGGTGGAAGATGTTGCCTCCAGGTTTGAGTTAATTTGCATGGAGATATCAATTAACTCACCTGTGGAATTTTTAAGTCTGCCTCTGGACTCAGAAAGAGCCTGGAGCACTCCACGAGAGATGCAGAAGTTGTCCTTTATGGGTTGCTCTTCTCACACCACCTCTGCATGGGTAAGTCAAGGGTCATGTAACAGGACAGTGAGGTCTGCTGGTGCCTTTCCAGGTTAGTACAGCTGCTGGGTCTGCAGGCATTCAGACTTGGCCAGAACAGCACTGCAACACACAGCCCACTCTAGCAGGAGCCATCCAGCTGGAATTTACTCAAAAATCCTAGCTCACTTACCCTGGCTTAGGGAGACATCCCATCCCTGAGAAGAAACAAACACCAAACTCAGTAGAAAGAGTGTCAAAGTGGACCTTTCTACTCAAAATTAAGTACAGAATTGAATTCTGGCTTGAGACAATGCTCAAGGAAAAAGCGAAGGTCTGAGTCTCAGCTTAAATGGGCTCCTGGGCCTTGGCAGTGGATGTGGGTGGGGGGATCCCAGGTGCGTCTGCTTGGGGCAATTAAAGCCCATCAGTACCTTCAGGGTCTCATCACTCCATGTGATGAGGTCAGTTCCTCCCTTAAGCTGGTGCAGGTTAAAGAGCAGTTGAGAAATATTTTGGTAAAATAATCCATCCCCTCTCCAAAATGGCCCAGATGCAGCAAGGGATGCATAAGGCAGGAAGGATGAACAGCCCCAGACTCACTACAGCATGGATGCAGCCACCAGCTCCAGGCTCGAAGGGCACAGTGATCCAGGGCACATCCAGGCTTCTCAGTGCCCACAGCCGTGATTTTGAGTGAGCCCAGAGCTGTGGGGTCCAGACTGGGGGGAAACCTGGCAGCTCTGCCCCAAATCCCACCCCATGCACAGCCCAGGCACCAAACACGGGTGGATGGAAAGCACTGGAGCAGACACACACCATTCCCCTCCTTCCTTCACCTGCAGGCTCCAAGCTCCAGGCACTGTCTGGGTACCAGATTCTCCAGCAGTGCCACCAGACCCACGTCAGTATCTCAGCACCCCACAACCCACCTGGGGAGATGTCATGGCACCTAACTCAGCCCAATTTGCTCTATAGCCCCTGCCCCTTGCTCCAGGGGCTGAGGTTTTACTGAGCTGCCTGTGGTCCAGCACAGAGTTGCCATCCCTGGGCTTGTGCCAGGGTGGGAGGAATGAGGTGTCCCACCCCCACACTGGCTGAACACCTGAAGCCATCACCCCATAAACTGTGGGACAATCCCATTTTCCCCTGGGTGACATCATCACCCACCATCTCTGGGAAGTCAAGGCTCATCAGCATCACCCTCTGAGCTTCTTGGAAGCGCCCCAGCTCCAAGGTGGGGGAAGAAATCTCAAAGAGATGTTTCTGGGCTGATTAAAGTTAATTAGCTCAAATGATGCCTCCGAAGGGAAATGTTTCTTATTTTGGGTTCCTGCCAACTTGGGCCCAAGCCTGGTTTTCATAAGGCCAGTAAGTGCAAACAGATAGGGAGGGCCTGTCATTGGAAACAGGCAGTGCAGGATATAATTAAAGAAGTATGCACTGGCATGGCAGGGAACCGTTTTCAATTACTGCTATTTCAAGAGGATTAAGGGGAAATATTTTAAACAAGACCACTGCAAAAATAGATTTTGTTTGTCATTAGCTTTGAAATAATATTTGACTTTAGGGCTGAAATTTCCATGTGCCAGGTCTGCCTCTGGCGGCACTTTCCCTGGGGGCTGGGAAGAGGGTGATTCACAGCAGCATGGGAGCTGGGAGCAAAGGTCCCTTTGTACGGCCCTATTTCCATATGGGAAATAGCCTCCTTTTTCCCTTTGGCCAGTTTTTTCTCTGTGCCAGCCTGGAAGTGATGCACAGGGCAGCCTCAGAAGTGAGAGAGCGCTGCAAAGGACTTATTTAGCTACGAGAACTGCACTTGGGGTGTTCTGGGGACACATTGCCACTGCCCTTGGATGGGAATGTTCTCCTCCCACAGAGGGAGTGGTGGCTCCATTGGTCCATGTGCTTTCCTTGGCCAGGCTGGCTGTACCTCTGACCCTGGCGATTTGCTGCTGTATCTCTGCACAGCATGAGCTCATGGGTGTGAATTTGGGCTGGCCTGTTTTGCCAGTGGCCACACAGGTGGCCTGGAAGATGCTGTCACTGTCACAAATAGTAGTGCAGCCCAGCCTCCCTCCATCTCTGCCTCTCCCAGCTCAGGCTGTACCTTCAGCAAGGGGAGGAAAGTGGAGCTAATCCCAGGAGTGGAGCAGCACCCCTGAACCTTACTGGGAGCCCTTCTCTGGGTGCAGGTGTAGAGCTCTGCACAGGGCTGGAAGTGGGGCCAGAAAGGCTAAGATATGTTTGCTCTGCTTTCCCTCCCCACTTTTCCCGACAAGACACATGCCTGGGTGTGTGAAACCTGTGATCACGTGGAGCTGAAGAGAGAGGCAGTCACACTGTAAGCACTGTCATGTTCCCAGGTAGGACAGGGACTACCTCACCCCACCACACACATCTTGGTGCCAGCAGTTGTTGAACACCTTCTGAGACACCTGTCACAGGACAGACAATCAGGAGGAGTCAGCTGCTATCCGTATGAAAGGATCCCACAGTCATACAGTCAACACTTAAATATCAGGCAGTTCAGTGAAGGTCTCCAAGCTTAGTCTGGCATGTGCAGAGCAGGCATGTTCTCCCTGCAGGGCTTGCCTTCCCAGAGCAAAGGGCTGTTTCTCACAGCACCTGGGCCAGTCGGGTTTCTGGCTCCCCGGGGGCTCCTAAGGGCCTGTGTGAAGTCAACAGGATGGGAAGGGCCTGGCCACAGCGTGGTGAGAAGGGCTCTCTGCTGACATTTGCCCAGGGAGCTCATGAGGCTCAAGCAGCAGAAACACTGGTCCGAGCAGGATCATGAGAAATCATTCCTCTGCGCTATTTACAGCAACCAAGGACATATTTTTCCATCTGAAAACACCGCAAGGAGGATGTTTCTCATGGCTGTTGAGAAAGAGGGGTTCACCTTGGGGAATAGCATGGGTTGGGGTGTGTAGGCTTGGGGCAGTGAGGCAACACATCAAAGAGAGCCAGGGACACCAAAAAGGGAATTTGGCCACTTCCATGTCAGAGTGCAGGGCTGCTGGCACCAGCTCAGACTGCTGTGTGCGAGAGGAGTGTCAACAGACTGCTGAGATGTCTAAGGAGCAGAGGCACCAAAGGATGGATCGTCTCCAGGGGCATTTCCAAGCACATGGGCACTGGGTCCAGAGCACACACGACAGCTTCACTGGCACATAAAGAAGCAGATGGGCAATGAAAAGGCTGGAAGAGGTGGGCTTCCTGCAATGCCAATGGGGCTAAATAACCCAAAGGGGTACCCAAACTGCTTCACACCCACAGAGCTGCAGGCTTCTGGCAGCACAAGAGGCTCAGGGGGCTCCGTCTTGTCCACAAAGCCTCCAAACACACTGCAAGAACTGGTGAAAATGAGAAAAGAGCACACCAATCCAGACTGGGGCAAACAAGCCTAGATGCACAGAGATTTCACACTGTTGGCAGCTCTTGGGTGGCTCCTGGGCTAAAAGCACTTGGGATGCACTGCCTGCTGGTGGGGGCACAGGGCTGACCTGAAGTCCCTGGAAATGTCATCAGGGTCTCCATGAAAATATGCTGAATAACCTACAGGAGAATTGATTGGACTAACAATTAAATCTCTTTGGATTTTACAGGGACTGGAATACTGCATGTGGAAAGGAGGTATTTCTCAGCCTTCTGCCCATGCTGCTCTTTTTGAGCTACCCATCTTTCCCCCCAGCTTTGCAGACATACACCCTCATTATTTTTGCATGTCTCTGTTAGCTATGCTTTTGCTCTGAGCTTACAGCAGAAGGTGCATCTCCTGGTCCCTGTTTCCCAGGGCTGATGGCTTCCTCCCAAGTGCTTCCCAGCCATTTACAGGATCACAGAGCATCACCATGACCCCCGCCAGCACCAATTCCTCCTGCCACAGGGTCAGGCGGCCTCTCTCAAAACTCCTGTGAGCTCTCCAGGAAATATCCTGTGGAGAACAAAATGAGATGTCAAAGACCAGGAGGATTTCAGCTCTGGCTGACCTCTGGCAGGTCCCCAAATCTGGGAAGCAGAAAAGTGTTATGAAAACACTCATCAGAAGGCGGTGAGAAATTAAATAGAGGTCACTTGAACTTCAGCCCTGAGGAAAGGGGTCAAGCCCACAGGGTAAAAGCCCAGCTGGATGGGAGGAAGCCAGCAGAGTTTTTTGGAGGAGAAACTGCTTGGGATAACAGCTCTGGACCCAGCGCTGGATCCTGCTCAGTGGGGCCAGCAGTGCCTCTCCTGCCAACCCCACAGAGCAGCTCATGCCTGCGTGCGATGCTTAGATTTTGGGCACAGATTTTTGCCCCCCAGCTGCAGCACTGTCAGATGGTTTTACCAGACAGGGCACAAGAGCTTCTTGCCCATAAAATGCAAACAGGTTGGGCATTAACAGCATTGTCCAGCCCAGGAGATGGGAGAGAGGGTCTGCTCTGAGCAACTGGGAGTATGAACATGAACCTCCTTCTAACACTTGTTTTCAGGCTTGTGGAGTGGTCTTCTGACTGCTATTTGACAGCTTTTTGCAGATGCCCAACTTCCACTTTCATAAGCAATTGATTTTTGGTTGTCTCAAAGGGACTTTATCTCCCAAGAGAAACTTCCTTTTGAAAACAGTGTCCCAGAGCCCTTGGGGCACTTGCAAGATGTTTCACTTTTATACCATAACCTTTAAAGAGCCTTTAAAGGAGAACATAAGGCAATGGATAGGACCCCATGAACACATTAAGTTAGCAGCAATCCTTGTGTTTATTTTTTCTTCTTTGGAAGAAAGTCCTTTTTCACTTTCAAGCACTGAGAGTGGCTGCTTGCACCGAGGTCACAAAACGTTTTGATTACCTGGCTCTGCATATTTTGGATATGCTACTGAGCAGGTTAACTGGTGGGTTGACCTCTTGAAATCTTCCAATAATGTTGCAAATATTTTTTGAGAGGAGCATGGCATCACTAGAGATGAAAGAGAAGTATTTATTGGGTTTGACAGCTTACACGTGCGAGTGCTCACTTTGAAATTGTGGCCTTTTGGGGATGGGATGGGTTGACTCCTAATAGGATGCTGCTTTCTACCTGAGACATCCCAAGCAGGTATTTGGCCCACTCCTGAATCCAGCCCTGGAGACTCTCCAAAGACAGCACCTCCTTGTACATCCCCCTGGAGGTGGCTCCATCCAGGTCCACGCAGCACCGATGGGCAGGCGGGTTTGTTCTCCCTCTGCTTCCAGCCCCAGCTTACTCTGGAAAGATCCGCATCCTTGGAAGAGCTACTTGGGAGATTTATAGCTCAGCTGGGCGGCCAAAGGCAGTTCAGAGTTTACATAAACGCTGGGCACGGGCCCAGCTCTGGGTGCTGACTCAGGCACCCGCCCATGGACGCTCCCACGTCACTGGATCACATGGACCGTACGGAGCAGCCGTGCTGACATTTCACGCATTCACAGAGTGTAACAGTCGCTGGAGCAGCCAAATCATGGAGCTTCACATCCTGGAGGGAAGGGGCTTTAAATCTTCTCCTCCCCAGCCCCTGACCTCAAGCAAACACAATGTAATTGGGTTGTCCCAGTTGGCGACGGGCTTGATTAATTTTCCTGAACGGGGACCTCTCTGGATGGTTGCACAAAGAGGCTCTGCAGTCCTGGCTCAGCTTCCAGGGCGTGCAGAAGGAACAGCTCCTGGGAAACCTGATCACAGCCTGTGAGCACCCACCAGGCACCACTGACACCCAGTACGCTGTCACGGGTAATGGTGGGTCGAATGAGAGAGTAACAGGAAGGAAATGCTGTAAATCCTTGCTCTTGGCTCTGTGGGCAGATTCATGACTATTCCAGCTCAAGACAGGGATGCTAAAATACAGCACAGAAAGAATTTTTTTTTTTCTTTTTTTCCCACTGAAGCTGTCAAAAAGCTCCATTATTTGTTACTTCACCATAACAGTACATGGTGTTTCATCTTGTACCTCACCGGGTTTTCCGAGCTGCCTGCTTCTCACAATCCCACCCTCCTTCCCAAGCATATATATCTCTACTCCCCTCCTGGGAAGCTCCCTTCTCTTCACGGAGAAGTGGAAGCTGCAAATGCCATAGCACCATCTGGCTGCAGCAGGAAAATGGTCCTTTCTGCAGCAATTAGTCTGATGCCCCCACTCCCCACCCTGCACCTGAACAGACACTCCCATATCTGCTCTTCCTGGCCATGTTTCCATTCCTGGAAATTAAAGGCATGGCCATGAGCCATAGACCTGTTTAGGACTTGTTGTACAAATGTGATAAACGACTGCTCAGAAAACATCTCTGCTGCTCCTCATATGCTCCATGCCTGCATTTTAATAAGCTGATGCTTGGGAATAGTTAAGTAGCTGCCTTGACTTGTTTAACTCGATAGCCACAGACATTTCACTGAGCTGATGTGGGATTTATGTCTCAATAATGCAATAATGTTAGGTAAGCACTGTGGTTTTGGGTAGATTTATGTCCCATCAGCAATCTGAGAGGGATTTATGGGGCCTGTCAGAGGTAGGGTTACGGGAAGTGCCAGCAGGGCCGTAGAGATCACTGCATCTTCCTGCTCAAGGACAATGCCCTGGAGAGGCCAAGTTCAGGAGTGTTGTAACCTGCTGACACATTGCCCTGCTAATATTTTTCGTTAATATGACTAAGCACGAGGGCTAAGGCAGCTGCCTGGTGATGGAAAACGTTTTGTAACGTGCTTCCCTTCTTCCAGCTCTGTGACAGGCAAGGAAGGCTGGTCTGGGACTCACCACGGCCCAGCCCCCAGGAGGGAGACCATCCCCATCACCTACCTCGTGCACTCTCTGAGGGGCTGTTTCCTTGCAAAGGTTCCCAACCAGCCTGGAGGCAGCAGCACAATGCTTGGAGCAGGGATGAAACCCAGGAGGCAGCAGTGGAGATACAGGACACCCACTTCCAAAGGATGGAGAAGGACCATGTCTCCCAGTCGCACCCCAAACATTTCGCAACTCTGCGATTTAAGTGCAAACAGTGAGAGTTTGGGACAAGCTGCATCACAATCAATCTTGAGTTCAGTGTTGCAGGTGGCTTTTCAGAGCAGTTCTGCTATGACAGGTCCTCTGTGCCTGGGCTTTCCCAGGGGATGCTGGCTAGGAACAAATCCTCATGTCCAGCAAGTTCAGGAGATCTTTTCTCCGCTGGGACAGCCCTGGAGCATTGTTTTTCCTTAAGTTCCAGCTGAAAACATACTTCCTAAGACAAATTTCTTTGGGTTGAAATTGTTCCCTCCTGGGTCCAAGCCTAGACATACATCATTGACAAGATTCATATTACTAAAATAACCGTATTAAAGTGATTGACTTTGCAAGAAGCAGGTGCTGGAGGGAGAAACAAGGCTTGGGAGCAGAGCATTGGAGCTGCTGACCTGAAGGACCACAGTGCTGGGAGCTACATCACCTTTGCTTTCCAGCTTCCATGGTGGTAGAACAAAACAGAGAAGGTTTGATGAGAATTAAGCCAGCTTTAGATGTTTCACTCCCGTCAGTTATCAGGATGAGTTTGGTCTTTACTGCTGCAAATAATAATACCAATTTTCCTGTAAGGAAGCAGCAACATGACTGATTCAGTCTCACCCAGAGACCAGGACATGCTTTGGTTACTCCATTCAACAGCCCTTTTTTTGAGGGTAGTATTTATTGGTGGCAGAATTGTCCACATATCCTTCACTCAGCTGGGAGGAAAAACCCCTGATATATGGTTGGACACATTCATACAACATCAGGATGGATACATGCAATGCTGAGATGATGAGAGATGGAGTAGAGCATCTGTCACCTCCTATAAATGACCAAGAGGAAGTGAAAGAGAATAAAAAAGTCAAAAATTCCCCTCTGTTGTTCAGTTCTTGGAATAACTGCTCTGAGCAGGCCCTGGCAGCAGCAGGAGTGGGTGCTCCTGGGTTCACAAGTGGCACAACCACGCTTTGACACCCGGCTCCTTCCAACTCATTGTTAACATGGGAATTGCCATTAATCACCAATCCCTGTTACTCATTCATAACAAGACATGGACAGCCCTGCTGCCATCCTGACCAGCACACCACCATCTTCAAGCTTTGCTTTTTTCATGATCCATACCTGAATATTATCCCAGCAAAAACAAGCACAGGCAGAGTCACACAGCCTCAAAGAAATCATGAGGATTAGAATCCATTGAAAAAGTGACATTTGAATACATAAGAGTTTTGGAGGGGAATTTCACATGTTCAGTCTTCTCTGAAAGAGTTTGGATTTGTTTACTAAGTGTATTTTTCAGCCAGGAAAAGCTTGGGTTTTTTTCTTTTCTAAGCAATTGCTCAACATCTTCCCCCCTGTTAGTTTCAATAAAGCCAATACATGCAGCAAAATTCACCTGAGGTTGCACACACGCAGCAATGCCACCTCCTCGAAGGGAAAGCTGTTCAACGGGACTCACCCTGCACAAACAGCTTCCTTGGGCTGTGTGCAGGGGTCAACACGTTCCTGCTCATACCCACCTTGGCCTCCTGCACTGCAGCATCAGGGGCTGGAGACTGACCACGGTGTGAAGGTGCTGCCAGGGCTCCCATCCAGCAGGAGGAGAGCAAACCTTCTGGCACCATTAGCGGCCTATGGTGTGGGGTTTTTTTAATTAGGAAAGTAATAACTTTGCTGGTTTTTCTATTCCAATCCTGTTCTATTCTGGGTAAGGGCTCTTATTGTAATAAACAGGATTGCAGCCTGGACTTGAAGGCTCATGACTGTTGATGGGAAATATTTAGTTTCATAACAGCGGCTGCAGCCAGCAAAGCACAAGAACATTTTTTTTTTGCAGGAACATGGGAGCTGCTATTTTTAACTGTTCTCCCCCGTATTTCTGGTGCTTGGATAAAAGATGCGCCAGTTGAAACACGTTGCAGCAACGTGCAGCATTTAACTCCATCTGTGCTGTGGAGAGAGGATGTGCAGGGGTCTGGTGGGGGGCAGTGGGATGCCCATGCTCACTGTAGGCTGACAACCTCCTGCAGCTTTACAGTACCCAGCACCAAGGCCATCATCATCAGGACATGACATGGCATTCTGTGCACTGACACACAGCCCCAAAACACACCTTTTGGTGCCAGCCCTGGGCCAGCAGTGGGTGAGAGCAGGGTTTGTTTGTGCAGAGCGCTGCAGACATCCAGAGATGGACATGAGAGCCTGGGAAGAGCAAGAGGTGTCCAGTGAGGATGGTCACACGGTGGGTGCAAGCTGCCCAGGTGTCACCCAATGCATCCCCCCATTTGTTGGCATCCTTCTGCCCCCACTGGGAGGGCCCTTTCCCTCGAATGGGGAGCAGAACTCACGCTCACCATCTTTCCCACCTTGTCTCCTTTGGGATTATAAAGCCCCATCCAGTGTCATGGCTTCCATTCCTAAGTGCAGCACAGATCCACTGAAAAAACAGACCTGATGAGGCTGGAGAGACTCTGACACAAGGCTCCAGGTGGGTCTAAGGACTCCCAACCAGGGCACCAGAGATTTTGCAAACCCAACAGCATCAACGCAGACAGAAGTGGCGTTTAAGTGCATAGTTGGTTGAAACCACGTTCCTCCATGTCCAACAAAAATACATTCTTAATAGGCGTGGAGCTAAGTGGAGTCACCCAGAGTTATGATTTCCTTTCAGCAGACATTTAATCTTCAGGCTGTCACTTTCAGTCAGGCCATGATTAAAACAATAAACCCCAGAGAAGCCACCCTGCCCCCCGTCAACAGCTGCTTCTCCTCCACACACTGTGATGGAAGCCATTCATCACTGAAAAAAAAGGGGGGGGGAATTAAAGACAGATTATTATTATTTATTATTCAAAGATGCCATTTTTGGCCAGCAAGCTCTCCTTGGTACAGCAAGGTTGGGCACAGCAGATGCTGACTGGGGAGGGAGAAGTCACCCTACGGTGTAGGGGATGCATCACTGCTGCACGTGCTCAGTGCCTCTAGGACCTTCACCTCTGGTTTCATGTGAGAGGCAAGTCACTGTATTGAAAGGAATCCCCCATTTGCCTCTGAAAACCTTCTTGGACATTTGCATTCCATCAGTGAAATCCCACCTAGACAAATGGTTTGCAAAGGGGGAAAAAAAAAATCAAGTATCATGCATTGCCAAAAATAAGCAGTAACCACACCACTGTAACTCCCAGCCCTGATTTCTGTGATTTTGGGAAGTCCATTCTCCTGGGTTTCTGGCCTTCGTGCCCCAAGTCTCAATCTGGATGGCACTGTGGGGTCCTCATGGCCTTAAAAGAAGCAGATGATGGGGAAGGAGAAGGCACATGGATTATCCTTTGAATCTGCAAGGCAGTTTTGTCTGTGCACACATTTATTGTGGACATGACAGGCAAGATCCATCCCCCTGGACTGACCACAGAGCTCACTGGCAGTCTGAGGAGACACCTAGAACTGGCCCATGACAGAGATGCTGGAGGAAACAGCCCATGTCCTGCCAAGCTCAGGATGTGGAGCGTCCCACTTGGACATTTCATTTAGGGCACAAAGACGGGCATTGCCAAAATGCAACAGTTTTCTTGGAGTGGGTTTTCCAAAAGCTCAACATGTTCCACTTCAGTAAGGCTGGAAAATCTATCGTGTCAGCTCTCCTGCCATGCCTGCACATACTTGCATTTTCCTGGCAGTATATTTAGAGATTTCCACTCCATGGCCTGATTTGGGATGAAGTCAAATATGTGAAATCTTGGAAGCTGCCACAGGAAAAGAAACTCCATTTTTCAACCAGCTTTAGATACAGCCTTCAGCCACGGTGATAAATCTTCTGCCAGCCTGGAGAGCTGTACTTGCCTCTTAGATCAGGACTTAACATGGTCCAGAAGGTCTTTGTCCTGCAGCCAGTTCAGGGAGGTGCTGCTGTCCCACCCCTCTGAGATGGGCTGAAGATTCCCACAAGACACTGCTTTGCTGACAGGAGGCAGCAGCAAGAGAGGGCAAGTGGCAGAGCTCCCTGGCTCCCTGTCCCACCCAGCCCTCACAAGCCAGATGAGCAAAGAGCTCAACTTTCCTCCAGATATCCCTGTTCCCTGAGGGTCCCATAACTACAAGACTCACATCTCCTTGCTGAGGCAAGGGAGGAAATGATGGGGCTGACTCGGAAGAAGCTCAGTTCCCAGTTCCACAAAAGGACCAGCCTCAGCTCAGTCACATCCACCCACGTGTCTGCTGAAGACTCTCCATCACAGCTCCTCTAGAAATCATTTCTAACAGCACTGCTACAACAGTCAGGCAGTTTTGTGGGGTGCAAATCCACAGGCAAAGCACCAGCTGTGGGAATCACCTCATTCCACTGTGGGATGGACCTGGCTCACCCCCCTGGGCGAACACACACCTTTCTGGTTTGTGCTGAATGGTGCTTCCCAGGCAGGACAGCTCCCACCTGAGCTGACTGTCCTGGGGAGGAAGAAGAAGAGACCCTTAGCTGTCTCACACCCCTCACAGCTGGGGATGAAGAACACTCTGGAGCTGCTTTAATCCTGCCTTCACTTTTTATTGGCCCATAGTCCACACGTGTCACCAAGCCAGTCCCAAACCTGCACATGGGATGGATGGAAAGCCACTGTGTCAGCTCAGCAGCGTTATGAGGACCCATCTCAGAAGCACGGTGTGACTTTTCCCACCTGGGGACAGGTTTTTCCTGAGAGCATCCACAGTGCCAGCCCCACTGGGAAGAGGGAGCAGTGGTGTAACCTCACATCCCACTTCCCTTGAGGAAAGCTCACTGCCTCCCCTGCTCCTTGGGGGAGGAGCACTCATCTCCTTCACACATGGCTGCTTTTTGGGAAAGTGGGACTGACCTCATCACCTGGCCACTGAGATGGGGGGCTCTGTGGTGTCCCAAGATGGCTTTATAGCCTGGCTAATTTTAGTACCCTCCCATTTACAAGGAGTGCTCCACCTGGCCCCACTCTGAAACCACCTCTGGGGCTGGAAAAGAGCAGCTGTGAGACAACATCTGGCATCGCTCGGACAGGCAGAGGCAGGAAGCAAAGGAAAACAGCCTCTGTCCGAGACTGCTGAGGGACTCCAGCTAGACAGAGAGCAAAATTTGGCCAAGATGCTGGAAAGAGTAACTCTAATCTTGAGAGTTATTAAAAAAGACAAAGAGGATGAGACATTATAAGATGCTGATTGCCATTTGTCACCCTTCAGCCTGCTGTTAACTCCCACAGCACCTTTCCCTGCCGTGACATGGAGATGTTGATCCCCCTGCCCCACCAAAGCCATTTCAGCTTTATCTTTAGAGTTGGAGACCCGGAGGCTCTATCCCAGCATCACCCTCAGGACTCCACCATGGTTTTTATTAGTCCTGCTGGAAAATCCAAGCCAAACTGAGAGCTGGAGCCATCAGGTGAGGAGCTACAGCACAGCAGTGCCAGGTGGGGAGATGGACACCTACCCAAAGGGAGCTCAGGTGAGCCAGCTGGAGGTCTGGATGGACATCCAAGGCTTGTTTCAACTCAGTCCAAGCCACTCCAGTCTCAAAATCAGCTTGGAAGCAATGCTGTTTACAAGCCTACTTATTTTGGCAACCAAGAAATAGTAAGTGAGTGATATTATTATTATTTCAGCTTCAGCAGAGTGAATGATCAGCTTTGCAAGGAATGCAAGCTTGGCTCGCTGCTGAGGGCTTTGCAGAGATACCCATCTCCTCTTAAGGGGGTCTCTCTGTGGACTGAGCTGCTGAAATTTGACTGCCCATGGAGGGTCAGAAGCCAGATCAGCAGGGAAACAGGAGGCCAGCCCAGATACACTCCTGATTCCCAACATTTGGCTGAAATTCAAATGAATCACTTAGTGACCAAGAAGGGAAGTCACAGAAGCCCACCAGCCCCAGACACCCAGCATCCTTCCCCCACCCAACTGCAGCTCCCAGCAGAGACCCAAGTACTGAAGCACAGCTCACCAGCTCCAGCCCAGCTTAGTGTCTTCAGGCAAAAAAACCTCCCCTTCAGCACCTGCCCCATCCCTACTTTAATAGCCTGCGCTAATTAGCCCTCATTACCCTCTGAGCTCCTTCTGACCACCTCCCTTGCTCTGCAGTGGAGGGATTTCCCTCATGAGCCCACCCCTGATTGCTCCCTGCACAGATGAAGGGACTCACTCCTTTTCCTCTCATTTGTTGCTTTCCCTCCTCCCATCCTTCCCTGCTGGTTGCCCAACTCCAGCACCCACACAGGGATCCCCATCCCTCCCTCACCTCCCTTCTCTAAAGGGAGACCCCCCTTCATCCCTCCTGCCCCACATTCAGCCCCACCTGGTGTCTCACCAGCCCAGGGGTGTGTAGGGAGATGGGGGTGAAGCCACAGTGTGTCCTGCCTTTTCCTGAAAACCATCTCTTTTAAGGAAAAGTCTTTGTGGGTGTTTCCTGCCTTATGCTGCTGCTGAACTTGTAGCTGCCTGTGCTGACAGAAGGATCCTGTGGTTCGGGCAGGGGTCTGGACACAGCATCTGGCCCTGCCTGACTTGCTGGCCTGCACAGAGTGTGAAGCACAGGGGTCCCCACCTCCACTGTGGTCCCCTGATGGGTTGCACGGTGTCCCCAGGACAAACCCGCTGGGCAGGCAGCCCCAGTCCCCCCGTTTCCCCACACAAAGCTCCTGCATATTCCCAACCCCAGCGAACACTGTAGGACACCTCAGGGCAGCAACACAGGACACAGATGTGGCAGCTTATAGAAAGGACTGGGGAGTCTTTTCCCCCTTTTATTGAAAATGATCATTTCTATTCTAGTGTAAACACTGTACATTTTACATCACAAAGCAAGAGATAATTTACAGGATACACTTCCATCTGGGAATCCCGTGGCTTCACGCGTCAAGCTCCAACAGCCTCATCAATCATCCATCCCTGTCATGCTCAAAAATCCCACTTAGAGAGAATCAGCCACCTACTGAGAAAGGGGGAGCCTGAGAAAACAGCATTTGTACAGAGCTGGTGAGAGAAATGTGTCTCAAGACCGTTTTCTCCCCGAATGGTACCCAAAACTAGTGATAACTGTGGTAACCATGGCAACCTCCTAGAGCTGCAACCAAAAGTCTACTAAAACCCTGGAGAACTCCATGCTTTGAGGATAAGGCCCTTGATTTGCACATATATTTACATGTTTTAATAAAATACAGATTAAACATACACAATAATAAAATTTTGCTTTGGCTTGATAGACAACAAGATGCTGCCTGTTGGCTGAGATCACCAGCAATTAAGAAACAAGCACCAAAACCTCCCCCTTCATCCGGCTGGACTCTGTTTAGTAAATCCATGTAAAAAACCTAATTATTGGGTCACCCATCACCCAGCCCAAAGGTGATGTAAAAGGTCTCATCTGAACTGAGAACAGCCCAGTCACCTGAGGACATCCCTGACCAACCAGCCCGAAACGAGGCAAGACCCAACTCAAACTGGAAGTCAAAAGCTTGCACAACCTTCCCCCAGGAGCAGCTTGTGCCAGACAATTCCATTCCTCACACAAATATAGTGAGGAGGCTGAAGGTGGGTTTGCACAGATGTTTATGTGACCCCTTCATGTGAACATCACAGTGTGGGGATGGGTGTCTTGGTCCATGGATGGGTGATGGGGTACCAGGAGCTTCATGCTCTCTGAACTGTCTCCTTGCTAACTTCAGAAAGAGGTGTCTGTATACAGGCAACAAAAAAAAAGCTGCTCAAGGCGATTTTCCTACTGCAGAAAAGGTGAGCAAAGACAAGGGGAAAGCCAAAAGGCCACCAAGCCACTGAAGGAAAGAGCTGAAACTCGCTGAAGGAAAGAGCTTCAGGGTGAACACTCGGGGAAGGCCAGGGGAGCTCATCCAGGCCACTGTCACTGCTGGGATGTTGGTGGATTGTGGAGAAGGGCAGCAAGGCAAGGAGAGGGGAGAGCACCAGTTTAAGGCACTCAACAACCAGGTCAACCTCTGAGTAACATTGCAAGGCACTGTGTCCTTTCTGCTTATGCAGGACATGTTCTTTAATAGTTCCTCTGGGTAGGCACAGCAGTCAGGAGTGAGTTTCTAAGTGCAGGCTGAGATTTTCAACATGATCACTTGGCTCTAGGAGCTGGAACCACACTACTCATGATAGAAATATTTAGAGATGTTAGGTTCTCCAGACTGCAGAAAACCAAAAAAAAGGGATCAAATAGAACATGATGGATTTCTTAAAATGCAGTGCTTGCCCAGCCTCTCTGTCCCTGCTGATGTTCTGGTTGTGACTTTCAGCTTTTTGTCCTGATCACAATTTAACTTCTTTTTTTCCCCCCCCTCAAAAATACCCATACAGGGAGAAAAAAAAATTCCAGCAGCAACCCATACAATCACAGGCACAACTTACTCAAGTTTGGATTTGGGGCTTTTTTCCTAGTGTTAGCTCAAATACTCTGGCTGGATTTCCATTCATCTTCTGCCAGTTTAATTTTCACCTTCACTTTGAAGAGATTTCTTTCTCATTTCCTGAACATGATGTTTTAGTCTATCAAAGCCCACTGTCAGACATCTACATATGCCCAGCGTGTCTGCAGCAAACCAGGGTGGAGACCTAAGCCCCTGTACCAGAACTCTCTCTCATAACTGAGTTTCCTTCTCCTTCCCTTATGGTCCAGTCTGGACCACAGAGTAGCTCTTCTACTTTCAGTCAGACTATTCCATGGCAAAGTTTGGACACAAGTGCTATTGGTCATAAATAAGCCCCCTGCCTCCCTCAAAGAGGCAGACATCACCAGCAACATAAAAGATCCTAGTTTCCTCAGGATGTTTGTATGGAAGAAACCTCTTTTGTCCTGCATCTCCTCTACTCCTCATTGAGAGAAAAAAATTAGGTCCTAATTAGAGCCCAGAGGGAGGACAGCAGGCAGGGAGAGCAAAGGAGAGTGGTTAAGGCTACAGGACAAGCCTCACTGGGCAGTGTTATGGGAAGTGGGGGGTGACAAGGTCTTTGGTGGGATGCTGAGACGTCACCTGTCATCAGAGGGGCCGGCAGAGACTTTCCATAGGGATGTCCTTCTGTGCTCTCAGGAACCACGTGAACCCGTCTGATTGGAGAGGAGATCCTTGTTGTATTCTAGGAAGCTGCAAATGCCTGTGGGGAAAATCTGCAAAGGAGTGTGGCTCCCTCCAGCACCACTTCTGTGGGGTTGTCACGGGAGGACGTGAGCTGCCACTTCCAGCGCTGCCCAAGGCTGCTGGGCAGAGCTCTGACAAGGGTGAGAGAGGCTGTGGCTGGAACATCAATGCCTGGCTCCAGGGACCTGGATGCAGCACAAACATCCCAAACATTTTCAATGGATTTTATTTCGTTTAATAAAAAACACCAACCAAGCTTGCATGTATTATCTTATATATATAAATATATACAGTATATATAAAACAAATGCATCCGGACAACGCCTTTCCCTGTGGCACAAACTGTAAGGCATAGAAAGGAGTGTCCTAACAGTCCTATTCTTGGCACTACAGAGCGATCCCTCCGCTGCCCTCCCCCTGTTCACACACCCACGTTGGCTTTTCTCTCTTTGGCTTTTTGAGGCAGCAGTGCTGGCAATACCCAGCAAAGCAACGAAGTGCTCTGAAGCCCAAGGAGGTCTTCCTCACACCTTGGAGTGGTCCAGGCAACCCAGACAGGATGAATCCATCTCGTTGCACTAACAGGCTTCTCACAGACTATCACTAATGGTGCTGCCTCTGTGGTACAAGGGATGGAGGGATGAGGGCCAGGTGGATGCAATGGAAAGCGGTGACCAAGCAACTTCTCCACGGGTGAGCTGGGGCAGCAGGGAGAGGAGCAAGCTTTGCATCTCAGCACGGTGGTGGTGGGACTTGTCCCTGGGCTGAGACTGGCAGAGGTTTCTTTTTGCAGTCCCATACAAAAATGGAAACCAACAAGGGTGAGACTGTCCTTTACTGAAGAAGCTCGTAGTATATTGAGCAGAAGCAATAAACCCAACAATAACAAGAAAAAAAAAAATGGTGGCATTATCCCAAAAGGAAGGAGGAACCTTGTCACTCACGAGCGGTTCAGTTTGCTCCCCATGTTCAGTTCTGGGCGAGGGTTGGCTGTTTTTCTTCTTCTTCTTTTTTTTTTCTTCTTTTCTTTTTATGTTTTTTTTTTCTTTTTTTTTTTTCTTTTTTTTTTTTTTTAGTTCAGCACAGACAAGTTGCGAAGCAGGACGGGTGCTGTTGCATTTTCTCCTTCTGCAAGGCAGCTGCCTCCAGTCGTTAATTGACTGTGGGCACCTGATTCCTCTGTAAACTATATTCCTTTGCCTTCAGTCTCAGGTTGGCAATACTGTTGGCCATGTTCATGCCCTGCGCCGGGCTGGCGTTGGTACACGTAGCGGAGTAGGTGGCCATGGCACTGTGGGATGGAAAGAGAAACACCACATCAGACGTGGCCTCAAACCCTGGGATTTCCACACCTGCGGGATGAATTTCTGATGCCAGCAGGGAATTACCACTCCTCTTTATTTAACACCCCTGTAAATCTTTCCGCTGCGGTTCACTCACCCAGGGACAGACAGCCCCAAAGCCTCTTGAAGTCAACAGGAAAATTTCCACTTCCTATTTTCTAACCCCCCTACAAAAAAGGTTTACAATGAGGTCAGCCTGCCAGTTAGACCATTGTCCTTAAAAGTATTCCCACTGGAAGCAGTGTCTTTTTGATGAGAGCAATTTTTGGTTTTATTGGTTGTGAAATCACGTCACTTCTGAAACACATGTTACATTAAAAAAACACTCTGGGAAAAACCCATTTCAACAATTCTGATGTTTTCTGGTTTCAGCCTTTTGGAATGAAAATTTCCACATTTTTTTTTCCCCTCAAAACTTCAGCTGATCATAAAGAGGATGCCCTAAAGGTTAAGGGAAAAAAATCCAACCGTGAAATACTTTTTCTCCCTTCAAATAATGACTTTATTCATAAAAACCATCACTTCTGACAGCAGAGGCTAAACCAAAACCTCTGACTCTTTTCTTATCCTACCAAAAAACCTGCAAATCTGTTTTCCAGACTACTTGAAAACTTGTTTAACCCACGTGTCCCAGGGATTTCTGCAAAAAGCAACCCCCCTCCTCCTCCAAACCAGCACACTGTCTGACCCGCTGCATTTCCTATACATGTATCCACAGATCAAAACCAGTTGACCATCACCACATGAACTAGAGATGCCCATTTAACACAGAGGAAACCACAAATGCTCTGCTGGAGGTAAGCTCAGGTCTGGTGCTGACCTCTTCCATCTGCCTGCCCAGGTGGCTCACGGTTGAGGCTCTGCAAAATGCTCCCCTCCATCCACAGCCCAAGAAAGAAGATGGCTTGGCTTGGCTTTTTCCTTTTTTTCTTTCTTTTTTTTTTTTTTTTTTTTTTTATTTCTCCCAGCACTGAGCTCCATGACTGGAGGAGTCTTTGCAACAGCAAATCTCCCTTGAGGGACAGGGGCATTTGCTGCACAGATCCAGGCTGGAGGAATGCCTGCTCATCCCAAAGCACTGGTCGTATCTCTGACCTTGTAGAGTAGAGCCGACCTGTCAGGAGTTTAAATGCCATCCAGTGCTGCCTGAATCCTCAGCCTCCAGGAGATCCAAACCAGGGAATACTACTAGGTCCCATCCCAGGCCATATGACTCCCATTTCTCACTTTAAAATCAAGGAAAATAACTTCTTCAGTGAAGGACTGTCATCTTTGCATCAGGACCGGTGGAAACACCACAGCTTACCCACATGGAAAGGGCAGCTGAGATCCATAGGATATAAAGCTGCTTGCACACCCACCCAGAGAAAAGCACTGAATACTCTCCCCAGGAGAGCAAACATTCAGGACTCTCAGAGTCTCTGACAGCTACTGGAAGAACATGGAGGATGGACAATAAAAGAGACTCTGGCCAACTGGGGCTGCAACAGCTGCGTTTCAGCAGGATCCAGGATGCGATGGATCGGTGTGCCTGGAGTTCTCCCCAGCTGGCTGCACCCCCTCAGCTCCCTCTCAATGGCTGAGCTGGTCACTCTCCTCACCTGTAAGTCAGCACCATGTCAGAAGCTGAGTGTTGCCTGCAGAAGTGTGCAGAGCCTCAGAAAGGCCTAAAGCTGGTGGCTACTTAAGCTCTCATTCCCACCTGTTTTCACAGTGTGCATCTCTCCCATGTTTTTGTGCTGGAAGAAGAGCCTCAAGGATATACTAGATTAGATAAAAGCGGAATTTTCAGTCTTGGGTGTCCCCATTCAAAACCAGGCTGCTGCCCAAGTCTGGACTGAAACTCCCATGAGTCTCTGGCTCCCAAGTCCCCAGAGGTATGGGGGAAATTACTGGTGCCAAGTGAAACCTCTGCTAAACCAAAAATCTTCAGAAACACCCTCTTTTAGCAAGTTATTCTACCAGGAGCAGTACCCAAGAAGGCTGTCTCCAAACATCAGAATAGTTTGAGGGTTGCTCCAGAGACTCTTCAGGGTCTAATAAGGTCTGAATTTACCCCGTTGGCCCCTTCCTCTGCCCCATTCAGGCAGAGATAAGACTCTCCTTCCTCCACTCAGCTGTCTGCTTTCATGAAACACAGAGGAACATCATGTTTCTGAGTCCTAAAATCCTCCTTTCAAATATGGTTTTCAATGGCCCATGGAGTCAAAGGTTGTTGGAGTGGGAAGTGCGGGCTGACAGCGCGACTGCAAGTCTTGTTTTCTTAGGAACCTATGCTAAAAAATGTCTAAGCAAAACATTTCAACTTCAAAAAAATAATAGTATCTACTTGGCTGTCTGTGTGACATAGATCTGCAAATAGCTTTGGTTGACCTGTGGCTGAGTGTATTTGGAGAATAAACACGCTGATTGAAAACTTTCCCCAGATCTAAGAGTAAAACCAGCACCGGCGGCGCAGCTCCGGGCCCTGCTCTCAGCCCCCTCCTGGAGTAGCCGTAAATCAGGGGCTGGTCCAGGGAGATGGGGAGGGGGCAGAGGGCCATGCAAACACTCCACATGGCTGGAGTGTTTCAATATTATTTCACCAAGTGTCCAGAATTTTAATAACCTTACTCAGTTCAAAGCTTTAATGAGGCTGTGACAACTCGGCCCGGGTGCCCTTTAAGATGAACGCTATTGCTAAGAGATGATGAGTAGGAACAGAAAGCCTGAGGAGCACGGAGTGTCTGAGGGTCCTGACCGCTTCACACTGCAGAAATCAGCTGCTCTGTCCTCTGCCAATGCTGGGCAGTGAGAGGGTGACAGTCCATCCTAGTTGGACATGTCAACCGGTGGTGACAACTGTAAGCTGCACATATCTCTGCTGAAACATACTGGCTTAAGACAAGGGGAAGATATCAGAACAGTGAGGATGTGTCTCTGCACTGTGGAGAGGCATAGCCAGGTCTGGACCTCAGGGGGGGAAAAAACCCAACCCTAAGACTTTCCCTTCTGCCTTGCTCTCCTTGTTCTCACATCCCAGGCACCTTGGGCTTCTCATTGCCCAGAGTGGCCCCAGACAGCCCTTCTCAGTATACCCCTGGAAGCTGACTTTTTAGGGTCTTCTCCTAGAAGCCCTTACGAAGCCCTCTGTGTAGACATCTTGGGAGGGTTGATCTACTTTTAAAAATGTGAGAGGTAGAAATAAGTCATGAGTATTCAGCAGGGATGTGGTACTGTGACCAGCACAGTCTCAGCAGGGTGGGGAAGGAACTTGCTTCTCTTCCCTGATCTCACCATCTAGATGCTTCCCTAGGGTGCTACACTACGTAGTACTTCACAGAAAGCCTTAACCACAAAAGGGGGGTTTTGCCAGACAGCAGTCCTTGGATAAAATCCAAAGGATAAGGGCTATCTCTAAGACCAAACTATGCTGTCAAATGCATCCGTTTCAGTGCCTGACTTGTCCTTCTGGAGCTACAGGGGAGATGGGGAGAACCCCGTGGCACTGAAGCAAATAAACTATCAGGAAGGCTACGTGTTCACAGGCCTTACTGTGCAAACAATGTTTGGGAGCAAAAAGGGGGTCAAGATGACCGAGCAAGAGAGGTCCAGTGCATGGCATGGCTCCTGGAAGCCAGCAGGAGGGTGGCTGTGACCAGGCCGGAGGAACAGGAAGAAACCCAGCCAAATGCTTCAAGGTCCTTACTGACAATGAAGGCACTGTGCTAAAAAACACCCACCAACCTCATTTTTAACTGCCTATGAGCCAGCTGGCTCCCCACAAACCAACACATCCTGTGGATCTTACGTCCACACCCAGTTCCTGCTGGGCTGTGAATGGCATGAAGGAGGACAGGGGGGCCTGTGATGTGCATGGACATCCCAGATCCTTTGAGACTGGGGTTGCCACATCTACGCTTCTTTCCTGTCACCCCTTAAGCAGCACTGACCACAGGAGATGGGCACTGAACACCAATTTGTCACCTGGTCCTTGCTGCGGGCAAACCACAGCACAGCACAACGTTCACACACACACACTTGTGCTCAGGCAACTAGAAAGAAACTGCTCACACTGAGGGAAGGAATGGGAGCAACATGCAAGGAGTTTCCAGCCCTTCCTTGCATCCCAACCAGTGACTGCCATGGGACAGCCACAGAACTCCCTCTTCTGGCCACTGTGTGTGGCTGAGCCTCCCCAAGTGCTCTGCCCTCACCTCCCCTGGATCTGTGCCCCATGGAAAGGTTTCTTCATTGCTTTAAACTGGATGCACGTGGGAAGCAAGTGCAACCCCTTCTGTTTCTATGTATCTCTACCCGATCCTCTTTTGAAACTTCCTGAGCTGCAGAGAAAGGGACCACCAAAAAAGAAGCTGCCAGAAAGCCATGATGATGCTGAGCTGAGCCCACCTTGCAAACCTGGCAGTGAGATGGGGTGGGATGGGAACAGGGGAGGAAAACCAGTGGGGTGGTCAAACTGCTGTACCCTCCAGTTGTTCCATGTGAATATAAACAGCCCATGAGAGCTGTCTGGGGGCCACTCTCAGGCTGCTCTATACTATGCCAAAAACTGGCCAGCCCAGAGGGGTTGTTCACTTACCTGTAAGGCGAGGCGGTGCCCCAGGAGAGATAATCAGTGGGTCTCGGAGCTGGGCGAGGTACTATGGGCTGCTCCACGGCGGTCACGTCCCCTGAGTAGGATTTGAGCAGAGAGGCATTCTTGCTGGCCAGCATCGCCCTCTCGTTCCGGCGGAACTTGGCTCTCCGGTTCTGGAACCACACCTGGGGCGGGAAGCACACAGACCCACCAGCCATCACAACCAGCTCTGCTGTGACACACTCCTTCCCCACACCACCTGTGCCCTCGGGACTCTGTAAAAGCCGGCTGCTTTGGCGTGCCTGTCCCTGGGAACTCCAGTGACAACACAATCCTTATAAAGCCCTCACATGAGGGACTGGCTCAGTGAGGTCCCTGTGGGACCAGCTCTGCCTTGCGCTGACGGCAGCAAGGCCTGGGAGTGCCGTACAACACACCATGTTCCACGGTCTGCTCTGATCTTCCAAAGGCACAGGCTTGCAAGCTAAGGGCTGAACAGCTCAAAATAACAGGAGCAGCCTGAGCATTCACCATCTTGGCCTTGAGAGAGCCACAGGAACACGTGTGACTGGGCAGGTGGCACTTGTGGCAGCACAGCAGGCTTCCCAGTCCTCCTCAAGGCATGTCACACTTGGGGCTGCAATACAGCAGGACCCAGAAGCTCGGTGACCCTTGTGTGCCCCACCGGCCTCAAGGATTTTTGCTGCCTTACTGGGATAATGATGATGATCCCCCAGGTGAGGTGGGACTGGATACAAGGCGATTACCTGAACTCTGGCTTCAGTGAGGTTGACTCTGCGTGCAAGGTCTTCCCGTACAAAGGCATCGGGGTAGTGTGTCCTCTCAAAGACTCTCTCTAATGCCTGGAGCTGGCTGCTGTTGAAGGTAGTCCTGTTCCTTCTCTGCTTTCTCTTCTTCTTCTCTTCTGAGTTCAGCTGATCATCTAGGAGAGACGATTGGAGACGTGAAATGCTAAAAAGGCAAGAGCCCACAGCCATGGGGTGGATAATCTCAGTGGTTTCAAGATGGAAAGGGGCTTGCACAATTTCAACACCACACATTAACCACATTGTGTTAGTCTCCATTTAAATAGGAGGTGGAAAGTCCACTGACCCCAAGCATTTATTTTCCAACTCAACTGCATTAAGATTTGTACCAGCTCTCTAAAGTTACCCCATTCCTCAGCTTCCTTATCTTCAAATTAAAGAAACAAAAGAAGTCCAAAATGCATCCCCCTATTCCCGACAGTCCTGGAAGCCTTTTCTGACTGTAAAGAATCATGAAGCCCTGTTCTCTTGGCTTCAAATTTCCAAGGATTGCCCTGACTGGGATATAATACAGATCTCTGGGGTAGCACAAGTCCTGCATCAGCTCCTACTAACTGTCAGAAGGTGAGCCTGTCTCTGCATAAGGAAAGCACAAGGAAATGGCTTTACTCTAGTTTTGACTATAGCCAAGGTAATGTTGTCCTCTGCAGCTCTGTTTGGTTTAAATTCTCTTATCCTCTGCACATCCAGAGCGGGAGGCGTCATTTCAGGCAGAAACGGGGGAGCTGTGAACAAAGAGGTGTCAGACAGTGGAAATGAAGCGTGACTGATACGGGCCTGAACGTGAGACAAGGACAAAAGCCAGTTTCACTTGTATGCTGGCAAGCCAAGGACATAGAAATACAGTCAGATAGGCAGGGATAGCATTGCAATTGGGAAGCAAAAACCCAGTAAGAGAGAGACTGAGTACAAGCACATTGCATACTGCTGAGTTTGGAACAGTTGTGCCCTCTCCAGCATCCTCTGTGCCTTGCCCAGCCCAGCAAGGTGTTTAGCAACAATCTGTGTGTCCCATAAGAGCGTGTATTGTTCTGTACCTGGTTTGCATTTACTCAGCAATAAATCAATACATCTGGAGTCACACTTATCACTGCTGTCTGTGCCGACGGTCACTGGAGCAACAACAGAGCTGACATAGCTATGAAATGGCTTTTCTTAGCAAATATCTGCTCTGCACCATCTCTCCTTTTTCCAGGCCTGCTGCAGAGCAACGTGTCCTGTACCAGAGTATGCTCACTCATCACAACAGTCACAGCCCAGCAAACACTTCAGTTACTGTGGGATGCCACACTGAAGGAAGTGGAGAGCAAGGCACCAGCCTGGGAAGGCAGGAGGCCACTGCTGCAGCCATAAAACAGTCCCGTGCAGGCTGCAGGACTGGCATGTCATTGCCTTGTACTCATCCCTCTTCAAGTGCTCCAGTATGTATGGAATCCCTCCAGAAACATCAAGGCTTCCCATGCTCCTGCAGCCTCAGCCTTCAATTCCCCCAAGCACAGCGGGACAATGTGAGTGTGGTCCCACTCTCCTGCGTGGCAGAGCAACAGCTACACCTGGGGAGATCTGAGGCAATATTCCTGTCAGCATACATTAAAATACACTGATCACTGTATCTATAAAAATGCACATGTGAGTTAATTATATTTTAAGTTCATTACTACACACCTTGGCCCAGATGACAGTCAGCCTCACCACTGAGAATCAAAGGGCTTGACCTGCTATATACAGTGGCAGAACATCCTCTCGACAGTCATTCCTTTTGCCATATACAGATATGACAGGTCCCCTCATCCTCCTGTTCTCCAGGGGGTATGTAAGGTACAGGGAGAAGCTGACAAGGAAATTGAAGTCTATGGTTGTTGTCCTCACCACCTGTTTGTGTTGCTTTTCACAGCCCATCTGGTACCAGTTACTGCACCTGAATGCCTCTGGAGCAAGGCCCATCCATTTGGGAACAAAAGGACATTCCTCTTAAATTAAAGTAGGTTTTTCAAATTCTTGCAGGTTTACAGTGCCTCCATTCCCAGTCCTCCTCCAACAGCCTGACAATCCCCAGCAGACTCCTTTCCAGCCCAGGGATTCCTGGGTGCAAAAAAACGCCCTTGGTTCTCTTGTATCTGAGAGGAAGCATTTGGAGACCAGATTTTAGCAGGCATGTTGAATCCTAAAGCTGAGCTGGGAGGGGACTGGCAGAGGCAGGAATGTGTAAGACAAACGTGTGTAGGAATGCCAGGGAATTAAAACAAGGCTACAGGTGAGTCTATCCTGCTTAGGTGGTGGGAAGCAAAGCGGAGAAGCAGAGGGATGGAATTTAACCACTGCTTGTGCAGAACACCCTGCACACACTGCTACCTGCTCAGGGGGTAATGCTGTCACTAGGTCTGCCCCTTATAAAGAAGGAAGAAAGTCCCATATGTCCCTCTCTTGACTCACCATCAAATCCTTCGCAAAAAGGGTCAGCTGTTTCCCCAGTTCTGCTGGGGAGCTCTGACATAGTTGTGCTGCTGTGCACCTCCCAACACACCAGACAGTGAAGAACAAGCCTCAGGGCACCAACGTCCCTCAGAATGGCACAAACATCGCAAGACCAGCTGCCGTAGAGGCCAATGTCAACATGTGTGTCTGACCTCCTCCAGAGTTATCCATTTAATACTGTTTTCTAATCTAAACCCTGCCTATGAGAACCGTATGAACAAATCAATGAAGGCCTTTGGGACCCCTTGGGAATCCCTTCCAGGCCTCTGAAGCATCAGTTTCTGCCCAGAAAACTACACCCGGCTGGAGGGAACCCGAGCCCGAGGCCGTCTGGCTGTTGCTCAATCCTGCGTGACAGCTACACATGAGGAAGGGTGAGCACATCACTCTGGGGAGCAAGAAGAAGGGCCAAAGTCTGTAAAACACTGGAGAACAAGAATTCCTCCTGCCAAGCACGTTAACACAATTTGCCTGGTTTCCTCCCGGCGTAAAGCGAGACGCCGGTGATTCACAGCTCACCTCGTAACTGCTGGGCCCAAAAACAGCAGGGCCAAGGAGTGGAAAGTTGTCCAAGGAAAGGCAGTGCCCGTGCTGCAGTGACTCACGGTCGGGTCACTAACACACCTCCAGCAGCGGCTGGCATGGAGCAGGGATGTGAGTCACCCCCTTTTTCCAGGACATAGATGGATGGAGGGGACTGAGAGTAAAGCACAACCTGTGACAGGGGGGTTGGCATTCTTGGGTTCTCCTTTCACAGCACCTCCTCTGCAACAGCACAACACAGCTAGATCCAAATGTCTACAGCAGTGACTTGGGTAGCAGGGGAAAAAACATAATAGTATTAGCCCAAAGCATGGCTGAGCTGATCACTCCTTCCATCTTGCCATGCAGACATGCCATATGCTGATTACAAACTGCTAACGAGGGACTGCAGACACCTAAACCCCAGATGCCTGCAAATGTCACCTTGCTCACAGCACACACTGCCTGCCTTCAACATGTCAGCAGGGGATTTTTTTTTTCCCTGACATTATTTCTTTATCAGGAAACAACACTGAACACTGAATAATGGTATTCCTAAACACTGTTGACAGCGCTAGTGACTGGAGTCAGCAGAAACGGAGAGGAAAACGGCTCTAAAGGTTTTTAGATAGGTCAGAAGTCTTTCATCAACATTCTTTTAATCACAAAAATTTTATTACAAACAGTGTTCTCAAAAGCTGCTCGCAAATGTGTCCCCCAGAGAGATCAAAATGCACGCTCTCCCCTCAGGAACCCAATGCTGGAAAATCTGGGAATTTCATTTCAAAATTCCAACCTTTCATGCTGGGCTGGGGGACTTTGTTTCCTGTTTCTGCATTTGTGTTTTCCTGCACTACCTCTACATTCATCCATAACAAGCAAATCCTGGTGTCCTACACAAGTGCACTGAAGCATTTTTAAGTTCTCCTAAAAGATACATTAGGAAATATCCTATTCTTTTCTCCTCCTGCAGCGAGGCAGATCCACTTGCCTACACTCCAATCTATGCTCCTTACTATCCCAGTGCCTATGACTATCACTGGGGCACCATCTGACAGCTCCTCCTGGGATGCCACACTGAAAATACAATGCACTATAAACAAAACAGAGTTGAGAACTAAATGCCTATGTGCAAGTTACAGGACTGGTGTTTTTTGCACCAATACTTGCAACCGCAACATATTTTGGATTTCCAGTTTGCAGGAATGCTTGTGCATACTTGCTTTCATTCCAGGTCAGAACAAAAACTAATTTCCAGATGAGATTTACATTGTGTGGGCAGTTTTGAAAAGTTTTGACCGGTTCCATTAAGCCCAGAACCAGCTATTGCAGTACATTAATTGGATCCCAATTGAAAGTAAACAAATGGATTTAATTAAGTGAGGGACGGAGACATTTAACCACAGTGTCATATACGGTAAGGCAGGAAAGATTTGTCACACCAGTTATATAAACTGTAAACTGAGAAAGGATTCCAGGAAGAAAATAAGGAATCACACTTTAATCACAGCCTTCAAAATGAGAGGTTACCACTAAAGTTTGAGCACAGATCTAAGAAAAAACAAGAGAAATTATTTCACAGCGAAAAAGAATAATAATCTATAAAGGTAGCAAGTAAAACCTCTTTTAAAATAAAAAAAATACTGCAAGCTAAAAAACAAGGAAGTTTTATTCAGAGCAGTAGAGAAAGAAAGGAAATGGGATAACAGAAAGGAAAGGAACAGAGGTTTTTATTGGGTTTAAAGTTAAGTTTTATGAAGTTTCAGTGGAAGTATTTCCACGGGTCACCCCAGGCTCCGGGCTGACTTCTCTCCCCAACATCAGACCTCCAAACAGTTACAGCCCTTTGCAGACTCTGCTTTGCTTTCGATTCACTGCAATGCTCCAAAACACTGCAACTCTTTGGGTGCAGGGCAGCTTTGTCAACTTGCATCGTAAAATAATCAGAAAAAAACCCCCAGACACAAAAGGTTTAATCCAAGCTAAACCAAGGTACTAGGCAGGGGAGTGGGAAGCAGGGATGGGGACATAAAAAATCCACCTGATGCCAAAGCCCTGCTCCAACCAATCTGAGACAGGTCCGCTGTCTTTGCCAGACATGAGCAGGGACAGAAGAAGGACACAGGGAAATACAGGGATAATATTTCATGCCTGAAGTATCTTTCTTAAGCCTCCCAGGAGAGAACAACCTCCACTTCATACGTATTTCCACGCACGAAAAGTATTTTCAAATGAAAATAAGGGTTAACCGCAGGGTACACAAAAGCTACACGGACCAGTTGCTAAGTCCCTGCAGCAGCCATCACAAATGCAGGAAATACGAAATGAAGATGACACTTAAAAGAAAACTAAATGTGTTAAGGTAGGAGATGCCTGTTAAATCACATTCTAAAGCTGGCCCTGGTGACCAGCAATACCAAGCCCTGATAACAGCAGGGTTATATTTGTGATTACAGGTCAGACTAGAGAGATTTCTGAACTATCTTTTGCCTCTTATTATGCAACACTGGCTGAGCTTTTTTCCTAACCTTTGCTGTTTGGTTTTTTTCTCAATGCTCAAATTATTTCAATTATACAGAAAATTCAAGTATCCAAAGTTCTAGTCTTGTTAACATCACCAAGAACACAGAAAAAGATAATAAAGAAACAGATGCTTTATTTCTTTTAAAAGACTTCGCTTGTGATTACCTTGTAATTAGGTTCAATTTGTCACACAAATAATAAGTTGTTTTGTGCAAGAGCATGAAGCTTCAGCAAGGGGATACTGAATTTTTCATACAAAACCTGAGTTTGAATATTAAATGGAAAAGTGTGTGTATTTTCAGCATTACCCGTGGGACTCTGGCAGCTCCTCTCCGAAGTGTCTGCAATGTGGAACCTATCAGGGTAATTCTTGGCTGACCGCATACAAACAATTACATATCATTACAGAGCTGTGAATAGCTTTTGCATGGATAGCATGGATAACATGCCTACGGTCTCCTGTTGCACTTGGCTCTGCCTGCCAGACCAGGGGAGCTCACTGAGGTCCTGCACAACCACGGCTTCCCCAGCGCCAGCGGTGTTACCCTCGCTGTCCTCCATCAGGACAAGTGCTCGAGCAGAGGGACCTCCTGCCTGCACCGTGACCAAAAGGGAGATTTTCATGTGGGATTCGAGGCACAGCTCCAGCCAGTGACTCTCACCCACCAGGAATGAGGTTCTGGGGTTGTCACCTTCCTGGTGGAGAGTCTCCAGCATGCAAACAGCCTTCACCTGGACTTACTGGACACTGCAGGGACCTTTCCCTGTGCTCTGCTCTGCACTTTTGTGGGTCTGCAGAGATCAGGTCCCACTGCGACCCCCATCTGCCCTGCTCCTGACACACAGCCAAGAGCCCTATCCTAAGGCAAATGTAAACCTGAACTCCTTTTCAGGGTGGTTTCAGCTCTGGTGCTCTGCCCCTCATCTGGTGGCAACCTGTAGAGCACATGGGCAGTTACAGCAGCTGAGATGTGCATCCTCCCTAACCACGTCAACATTACCACTTGCTGGAGCTGACAGAAGAAATGATGTCCAGGGGAATAAAAAAAAAAGTAACCATGATCCACTGAAAATCCAGAGTCTCCCTGGAAAGACATGATGTTAAGTGTTAATTATTGGAAGAACAACATTTGTGGGGGCATAAGTATACATCCTTCTCCAGAAATTGGTACCAAGCCACTGAAAGTCCCCCTAGATCCCACAGACTGGTCTGAGTTCTGCTGTAACAGCTCTACTTTTATATTCACTAGGGTTTTCCTTCTGGGCATCCTACAGCTCATAAGGCACACGGCTTAGTCCTGCTCTTCTAACAAGCCTTTCCGCCGGGTCTTGGGGTCAGAGTGTTCCCATAATACAATAAGCACTGTATGGATCTCATAAGCTCAAAGGCACAGTATGTTATGTGTTTGGAATTCCTCGTATGCTTTTATACTTTGTTTTACATATTGTAATTTTTATATGCATTACCACATTGATCCTCGGAAAATTAATTTAAAAAAAAAAAAAGATACATAATCAAAAGCAAACACATATTTTAAAACTCCGCCAGCGGCAAATCGTGTTCTGTGAGACTGCACTTTGTAACTGACAAAGAGAGCAAACCACCAGACTGTGGCGGTGATCCAGCGGCGTGGATTTACCAGGCTCGGGAGGGGACAGGATCCAAGGGGGCTCTGTTCCCCCCGAGCCCCTCGTTATATCAGCCCGACGCCGCAAAAGCACTGGACCCGTGACAGAGGAGCAGAAATGCAATCACACAGCCAAACCCCACCAAACCCCAGCACCACACCCCAAGGTATCACACCCCAAACCACTCGCTGCGATGGTGCCAGTGTGACCACCACACCTTCCTGGAGAGCTGGAGCCCCTCAGCCTTCACAGCCCCTTCCTCACTCCTGGTTAGAACCCTGGATCGGTGCGTTTGGCAGGGCTGAACACGTGGGAACTCATGGCTTTGCAAGGTCAGGGGCAAGACTTCCAACCCCCACGTCCTCTTCCCATCAGCTCCCCTTCCTGTGCCATGTGTCCTGATGTTTCATCTCAGGAATGGCATTCATGCAGCCCAGATCAAACTTCCTAACCTCCGCCCTGCTCCACTGGTATCTTCTCATTTCCAAAGCCGCCTCTCAGTGCTCTTGGCCCTCTCCCTGCCCTAGTTCATTCCAGAAAACATCTTTCTCCTCTCCTTTCCAGCACCCTTTCCCTTCCCTTCTACAACGCTTAGAAAAGCTGAGCTGTGCAACGCTGCCCCCTTTAAATTTAATGTATATATCCAAACCAGCACATCAGCTCAGTGTTCTTCTGCAGAGTCACCACTGCTCTTAAGCTTGACCCTGGAATTAAAACTTCCCATGCAGGAGCAGACTGATGCACCAGGAAGGCCAGTATCCACATCCACCTGGATACACAACACCAGCTGCCCCAAAGACAATGGCAACAAACCATCACTGCAGTCAGGCACAGAAAGGTTACTCATCTATTTTCCACAATCATATCCCCCTGCAGTGAGCTCCAGAGGATACACATTATGCAAAAGGCACACATATTATTTCCCACCTGCTTCCCTATTGGATTCTCCTGATGTCCCCTTTTCTTTACATGCAGAGGTGACTCCCAGACCTACAGCTGGACATGAACCACAAACAGGTGTCACCTATGCCCCAGGACCTGAGGATCAATGTGCCCTTTGATGACAAGCTGCTGGGACAAGACTTTAACAACAAAGCACAGAACACGTTAGGGAGACTCCCCCACTGCAGGGACCAGGTGTGGCGTAGATTTGGATTCCTTAGGAGTTCTTAGGAGTCAGCAAAGATGATGTTGCTAGGGAGCAACTAGGGTTGCTCCAGCCCTTTGGGATGGCATATTTCAGTCTTATCCAGCTCACAGAATGCTCCCTGTGACCAACACAGGTAGAAACCACTTCCATCCTCTTCCAAGGGCCACAGATTCAGCAGGTTAAACCTCCTTGTTAGCACTCAGGTAGAAGGATGCACCAGCCAAAAGCCACAAAGTGGACACCTGGCACGCCCCCTCCCACTGCACACCCACCTGAACTCTGGGCAACACTGCTTTTATTAAACTTCCTTGTGTACTTAGAAAAAGTGGCAAAAAATCCTCAGGAACTTCACCTAGACAAACTTTCTAATAAGGAAAATTAGATATTTTTGCAAAAAGCTGACAAGTACCGAGAAAAAAAAAAAGGGGGGGGGGATATGCCAAGATAGAAAAGGGGTGCTTTGGGAAGGACTTTTTTTCAGTCCATATATACATTGCAGATGAACCACTTGGCATTTCGGGCCTTTCAGTGGGCTCATTTCCAAGCACTGTGGCAACCACAAGAGTCTGCAAACGTTCCCCAGCGACCTCCCGTCGGCCCCGGGAAAGACTGACTCAAGCTGACCGGCTTCATGAACGTCTCCACTTGCCCAGGTCCCCATGGAGGCCCACTGTGCTGCTGGGAAGTGCCATTATTAAAAAGCCTTCCCGACTGGATCTGGAAATTCACTCGGATGTGTTTTTTCGGTACGTGGGACCCACACAAACAGACTGACAACGACCTGCGGGATGCGAGCGCCAGCTGGATCACCGGCAGGCAGGAACACTGTTCTCAATGGATATTGCATCTGTTGGCTGTTGAAATATCCAGGACTGAAAGCTGCATGGCACGGAATGACTGTGCCGGGACCACAGGGTGCCGCAGGCCAGGAGAAGGGGAAGTGCAAACGATGGCGAGAACATGGAAACCAGCTCTGCAAAGGCTGAGCTCCCCTTTCATGAGCATCCAAGAACAAATGTGTTTCAGTGAAATCAGACCACCACCACCATCGCCTCTACCAAGCAAACTGGACTGGAGCCGCCGCAAAGCTTCGCTCAGAAATCCAGCTTTTGACTGCTAATGAATTTTTTGGGTCCCTCTTAATCACAGCTGGAAGAACGACGGCATCCACGATCCAGAAATAACAGAACTTGAGCCCAGCTCTCAGCATCGAGCCCACCTGCCTTTTCCAAGGGCCGAGCATCTGACCAGGTGGGGGATAAAGGACCTTGACATCCTGCATTGCTTAAGGGAGGAAAAGGATCAGAGCATGTGGGGCCATTTGAAAACAACCTTCTCCTTCCCAGGTCCACAGAGAAAACCTGCTCTTCTAAGGCCAGGGGACATGGAGGTGGGACAAACCTACTGCGGATCTCTGGGGGATTTTTGCTGGACACAGGGACATTCAGCCAAACAGGAAGGCAGATGGGAGAGACCAGCTTGCTCCACACCCCAGCTCTGTGGGATGCAAAGGGAAATCAGGCTCAGACCCACCTCCATCCTTTCGCCTCTTCTGGATGGCGAATGCATTTCACATTAGCTAATAAACTGCTACATCTTATGTTCCTTAGCCTGCAGGAACGATGAATATTTTGGAATGTATTTTGAATGGTTCCTTGCCAGGGTCGAACAATCATCTAGAAATTTTAAATCAAAAGGCTGAAAAATGGAAACGTCTGTATTTCCACGGGGTTCACCGCAGTTTGAAAAGCACAACTCCCAGCAGAGGAGGCAGAATAACAATTGTCAGAGCTCTTGTGAATTGAGGCAAACAAGGGATACGTGGGAAACGACGATCCTTAACACAGAGTAAGAATTTTTGCCTCCAGGTGATGAATATATTACAGAATATCTGCTTATTCCTGCCCTTAATCTGTCTGAAATAAATGTCAGATACTCTAACCTGGAGGATCAAACAATTTAAAGGACCTGTACAGAAATGTGGGATATCTCAGCCACAAAACACTGCTTTTGGTCTGGTGCAGGGTTAGCAAACAAATGCTGCTGTTCTAGCACAATTTAATAGAATTTAAGCCTTTTTTAAAGGCTCTAGCTAATGAATCACATCCACTGCCCCACCAGCCACATCCTCACCTAACACAGGAGTACCTCAAAACCAGCAAAAGGTTCGATGTCTCACCTGAATTGGTTCACGTCGATCATCAGCCACCAGGCAACGAGGGCTGAGCAACCTTGGATGGAAAGTCTCCATGGATAAAGGAGACCATAAGTGGTCTGGTCTCACTGGAGCAGCCACAGATGGAGCAGGTCCAAGAAATAAGCTTCCCTCTCCCCCGTAGAGATGGGCTGTCTAGACACATTGGCAAGGCTGCGCTGCCGAGTTTGCAGGGCTGCATCCTTCTCATATACACCCTGTCAAATACAGCAAATTCCTGTCCCCCAGCCTGTTAGCATGGGCATTTTTTCAAACTTCCTAGTGTCACTCATGTCCAGAAATGCCAATTATGTTTAATGAGAAATTTTTAAACAGATTATTTTTTCTTGCCCTAGGAAAACATCTTGTGATTTTTTATTTTTCTTTTTAATCAACCCTCTGGCAAAATCATTGGCTGTTTTTTTCATTATCTGTGTTTTTACTTTTTTACTAACAATTAAAGTAAAAATAAAGTAAGTTGAGTACAAAGTACAAAAAAATTTTAAGCCAAGAAACACTGGTACGTGAATATGAATTGCAACGTAAATGTAGAAAAAAAGTTCTCCAAAAAATAAAAAGACTACTCATGAAAACCTATAGGAGTTAGGTGATGCTTTTCACTAGAAATACAATGTTTGAGAACATTTAGAGAGAACATGCCTAGCCTCAGGGCCACATTCAATACAGTATGCACGTGCAGATCAAAGCCCTCCTGAAATAAGTAAATGACCTTCCAACAGATTCAAGATTGCAGGGCTGATTAATGTGTGTTATACAGATTTCCCCATCATCAGAGATCCTTAAGACAAGTTAGAGGAACTTGTGTCACTGCTAAGGTAGGTTGAACAGCATGTGTAAATTCCACCTGGCCCTGGGGTAAAGGTGGACTGATGACACAACTTCATCAGTTCTCTGCCAGACTCACATCTCTGAAGCCCTCACCACTTTCCCAGCTTGATTACTTGAGGAGATGACAACAAAGCCAGCAAAAAATCAAAGCTGGGAATGGCAGGCAGGGCAGGATTTGGCAGCCTGGGAAACTCCCTGGCTCCGGCTTGCTAAAAGACTGTGGGCAAGACAGCCTGCTCCTCTGTGCCTTCATTTCCTTCCTTGCTTTGCCTCACCCATCTGTTTAGACATCCCACTCTGGGAGGATGTGCTCTGCCACTCTCTTTGTTCATAACACATCTGGCAGACAAAAAGCAAATCACTTCAGGATAAATCACAAGTGAGATGCACTGGCATTACAATCCCATCATTCATGCTGCTGACTTTCACAGCACAGAAAATAAATTAACAGCAAGTAATTAAAACACTTTCAGTGTATGGTATAAAGGTACATAGCAGCTACTTCATTTCGGTTACAAACGGCAGCTGGTGTATTTGTGAGCACTGCAGACCCCATTTCCTAGCCTTGCCTGGGCTAACAGGGCACAGATCACAGGGCCCCAGATCACTCTCAACCTCACTGACTGAACTCTCATCTCAGGCCCTGAATGTCTGGGTTGATTTAGAAAGAAGCAGGAATGGGATGGGCTTCCTCTCTGCTTCACCAATAGCATCCCTCAAGGGGACTTCTGAAATCACCTCCTCCCTAGGAAAGAAAGCTCAGCTGCTTCTGGCCGCTCACAGAAACCTCGAGAGCCCTCACATTCACCTAGGAAATCCCTGCCAATCTCTCTGGTCACAGGGGTAAGTGTGCAGAGGTGTCACCTGTCAGAGGTGGCTTCCTTCCTCCTCATGCAGCTTTTCATACATCCCCCAGAAAGAGGTACCAGGGATGGACAGCATGGCTCAGGCTGAACCCCCTCTCCTGCCAGTCCCAGGTCCCAGCCAGGTGCTGGACACGCTGAACTGGGACTGGTGAGCAGCTGTGAGCAACCAGACACAAAGCTCCTGGCCACGGGCCACCCCCAGCCTGCATCCCTGTGGACACATCCTCCAACCAGCCCCACATGCCAGCTCACTCAACACCAGCTCTCCAGGCTCCCATGCAGTCACAAAAATTGAATTCAGACGGGAAGACCGAGATCCCAGCATGGGAATCCAGTGTCCTAATGTGACAAAAACTGTACCTGCAGCCTGGACAGAGCCTGGATTTTCCAGGATGGGTCAGCTGCAAACACACGTCCACACAGTGAGGGATGCTACAGAGTGGTGTTGGGTGAACTGAAACATCCTCCATGCAGGTCCTGGATCATGCAAATTGCTATGCAATGACCACTGCCATGCAACGTGGTGTAACAGAGACCAGTGCTCTGAACCCCAAACCAGCTTGGAGAGAACTAAACCAGAACAGTCTGGTCCTGAAACAGGCCCTCTTTTTCTTTAAAGCACAGCTCATTAAATGTTTGCTGGAAAAACAGAAAAGCATTTTCCACTGAGAGGAGGACATCCAAGAAAAGCCCTTTCGGACATAAATTGGCAAGAGACTCCCAAGCATTTATCTTCAGCATAGAATGTGCTCTGTCAGGAGGGCTGTAACTAACAATACGCTGAAAAACATGCCACAGACTTCCCCTGTATTTTATTTGGCACTAAGGGGTTATTCCTTAGCACAAAGTATTCGCAACTGGCACTGGTTAAGCGAGAAATTACAACCTTCAAAAGACCTATTTAGCGTCAGCTGCAGAAAGTACGGAATTTGCCATCGGCTTCGATGACAACAGATTATGCCCCATAAAACGCTGCAAACGCGCTCAGCTACAATGCTCAGCACAAGCTGCCAGTTCAGCAGGGGGATTGGGAATTCAGTGCTTCCTGCCCCTTCTCAGGAGGCTGCTGCTTGCTTTAGGACTGGTGACATCCCTCTCCCCAGCTCTCCAGCTCACGTGCCTGCCAAGTTCAGCCACAGGGCTTGGGACAAAGCAAGCTGATTTCTGCAGAGGCTTTGCTGAGCCAGGCTTGTGCTGGCTCTAACCAGGCTGCAAAGAACCTTCTGGCCACACAGCAGCACATTGCTCCACCTGAGCAAGATACCCCGAGCTCGTTAGCCCTACAGCTCATTACTGCTAAGGAGGAATATGAGGAAAGCATCCCGTTCCTCCAGGTTGGATAGTCAGCTGGGACAGACTAAGGTCAAGCATGGAGAGTGAGTTACCTGGCTCTGCTTCCCATGTGGAGGTTTGGGAGCTCCATTACATCCTGATCCTGCACAGCTCAGCTGCATGCCAGGAAAAGAGACAGCCTCACTGTCCCTGTCCCGCAGGATTATTCCCACCTCCCCAGAGGAAGAAAGAACTCTGTCACCAAACTCCCCAGGCCCTCAAACATTTTTCCCCTCTGGCTTTGCAGGAAAGGAAACCTCAGAGTCAAAAACCCCTCCTGGTGTTTGCTCAGGATGAACACAGGAGTGCTCTGCGGAGACCGTATGCACGTGGGGAAGGGAAAGGCCGTCCCTCAGCTGGGCCAGCATTATCTTGAGTTAACCTGGAAAAAGCGACAGGGATTCTCAGTCCAGAAACAATCACCTCGGCTCTCGGAGGTGGCTCCAGAGAGGTCAGCCTGAGCTATGTGTTCCTGCTGCAAACCCAGAGCCCTCGGTGAGCTGTAAAATGCTCCCGTCCCTCTGCTGGGAAACTTTACTGTTTCCTTCCCCAGCCCGAGTCAGGGGCACACAGCTGCAGCAGACCTACACAAACAGGGGGTTACTGGGCAGAGATCCTCTGTTTACCTAGATGGATATTTAACTATTCAGAAGACCTGTGCAGCAAGAACAAAAAATAAAGGGGGAAAAGGAGACTCTTTGCAGCCAGCTCAGCCCGCGGCCGGCAGCCTGCCCATGTGAGCCACACACTTTGTAAAACCCAGAGCCTCTGGACGGTGTCTGCAGTCTTTAACTCCTGCTCCTGCAAGCCCAGGAATTGTCACCTGGCTTGAAATTAGGTGTGTCTGAGAGTCTTTACTGGGCTGGGGAGGTGGGACAGCTTTGCTGTGGCTGTGACCCCAGCACTGCTCACGCACAGCCAGAGCAGACAGAATGGAACCAACCCAAACGTTCATGGACTATAAGTTTGATCCTCTGAGAATCACACAGTTGTCTCCTTAAGAAAACAGCACTGAGACAGGCTCCAGACACGCTGGGCCTTCCCTCAGTGCACCCTCTGCTTCTTTTTAAACCTCAAAGCCGGACGGGTCTCATCCTTCTGCCTTATACACGCTGCCAGATATGTGGTGTCTTTTTTAATCCCAGATTTTAACACAACCCCAGAATCTGAAGTTCAAAATAAAAATAGAAAAAAAAAATAAATAAATTAAGAAATGGAGAGCCACAGTCCTTCAATGAGTCACAGCAATAGTGAAACTGGACTTTGGTCCTGCTATACTGGCACAGCACATTCAGGCAGTAAGTGACATTCTCTGGGCCCTCTGTTAGGGAGCCAGGCAAAAGCTGGTGGTAATGGTCTGTAATTGGCCCGTCATCCCAATTTAAAAGCTGAATAGTGACAGCTAAACTCACCTGCAGAGTGCTTTGATGCTCAAGCCACTTGCAGTCAGATAACTAATTACAGGCTGAAATGCCCAACTTGAGGCAACTGCAGGGGTCAGACAGCATGTTTGATAGGGCAGAGCCTGGAAGGCAGGCCCTGGAGTCCTCTCCTAGCTGTCTGTCAGGGAAAATACGGCCCTTTAAATTTACTCTCCTTACACAGAGGCTCAGAGGGAGACGGAGCCAACATTGTCAAATGATTGTACCGGAATCATGTTTTATTTCCCAACATCTGACGGGAAGGAGTGTATCAAACCGCATGTCATCTGCTGCCATGGGCTCATTCCTGAACCAGCGCCTGCTGAACTCACAGCGGATGCAGGGACCACTCCCAGCTTAGACACTGCTTTTACTCAGCAGATAGTTTAAGTGCCCCTGGTGAATAAAGATACTTTCCTGAATCAAAAGCAATAGGAAGAAAAACCCAAGTCTCCACATAAATTAAACCCAAGTAACATTTCGACCAAATCAGTTCCCAGCATTAGAAGGATTGCAGGAAACGGAGATGAAAAACCCCTTTCAAGCTGGAGAACTCATCCCCAATGAAGGATGGACGAGTTACTAAAACAAATATTGCATTTCATTGTGGATAACAGGAATCTGGTCCTGCCTCATATGAACAGGGGAGCAAAAGTGCTCCCAAGGATTATCATTTACATATAGATGATTTCAAGTCCTCTTGCTTGCTGAGCCCAGGCTGTGACACAACATGTGGGTTTCTCTCATAAACCCCTTCTGTTGCTCAGATGTTTGTTTTGCAGTTGCTTTGGCAGTTTAATTGAATCTGTTACCTGGGCACAGAGCTTATAAAATAGTAAAATTCTCAGTCCTGGGCACACATTGTATCCTTTCCTGATTACCTGCCAGCCTATGGCCAAACTCAAGAGTTCCATCCTCACTGCCTGCCTTGGGAGACCTGCTGCTGCACTCACCCAGAGCCATGTCCAGAGAGAAGGGTGCCCACATCCACCTGAACACACATCTATCCTGTAATTCCACCAGCACTGGCTGAAACAGGCCAGGCTGCCCCAAAACAGCACCAAATCCCTGCAACTGCCCAGGCGGCTCTGGGTCATCCTCTCCCATCTGGCAGTCCCCAGTACCCGAGCATCAGCCTCTCCTGCCTTCACCTACAGCCTGTGTCCAAAAACTCCCCATGGCTTCTACTTTTCACACAGAAAGGGCTTTGATTTCTCTCAAATCACTGGAGAAAATAATCCTGAGAAGTGTCAAGGCTTGAAAACCAAGCTCTTGAAAAAGTTACTACCGGTAGTAAGCAAACGGGTAACACCTCCTGTGTTTGCTAGAGCAGAGAATATGTTTGCATGGCACAGATCCTGCTACTGAGCCATCAGGTCTCCTGCTGAGGGTTTGCTTTAAACTGTAAAATAAAAAAAGTGGGAAAGGTTGTCAGAAAACCCCATCAAAGATCTCTTCCCCTCTCCTGGTTTTCCCTCCTCCCGGCTCCCTGTGCTGGCTGAGTTCAAGGCAGGCTGTGTCTTGCTCAAAGCACGACTTGCCACACTGGAGCGAAGCAAGTCGAGGATGGCCCTGGCCCTTTGAAGCAGCCACAACAGAGAGGACATCCTCTCCTCAGGGATGTGCCACACGGGGCTGGCCCAGCCACCGGGAGAGCAAAGCCAACATGGAATGTGTGGCAGGAGAGAGAGGAGGAGGAACCATGGGGCAGAGCTCACATCAGCCTCCAGCAGTAGCTGTGCATCTGGAGAGGAGACTGTGTCCTCAAACGGGCTGCTCTGGGCACCAAATCCCTTGCAGGTGCCTTCCAGAAGGGCAGCCCAGCTTTCCCAGCTGTTTTCAACTGGCTTTCCAGAGAAAACGCTTACAATGCAACATGCTCTTTGCCTCTGATCTCTCTCTTTGAGTAGTTGGCCAATTTCAACCACACTTTGAGGATTTGAACAGGAACTGTGAAGATAGTTCAGCTTTTAAAATTTTCTTGAAAATTTGATGGCTCACTAAAAGAAGAGAGGATTACTAATGCCAGCAGCAAAAGACCAAGCAGCTGAGCGAGACCAAGCTTTTACAAAACCCCTCAGAACCCAAAGCAGGACATTGCTGGAAGGAACATCCCAGCAGAGCTCAACTTGGATTGCTCCACGGACATCCCTGGCGGGGCACAGCATCAGGAGCATCATTGCCGACAGCTGCCACCTTCACATCACACCCCCTCACCTTCCCCAGTGAGGCCAGAACTGCGACTGAGCAGACCAAGCCCCACATTTTGGTCTCTTTAACTACTAAACCCGGATGAAGCAGCAACAGAGACAACGGGGAGCGGCAGCACCAACTGCATCCGTGTGCCCTGTGCAGAGAAGGCACAGAGCCCACGCTCTGTGGGACCCCGGCCACACCACACCGTCCGCCCGTGTTTTGCTGCTGTTTCCCGCTGTCACAGACCTTCCTGTGGGCTCGGACCAGTAGATGGCACCAGAATAACAGAAAAGCCCCTCGGTACCTCCCCAAATCTTCCCGCAGTATCACCCTCCGAACAGGACTGGGCACCGGACACTGACAGCAACTGAGGGCTTTTGTCCCTCTATTTTTAACGCCTGTTTGGAGCTGACCTCTACCGAGACTGCTAAAAGTTTTACCAAACAAATTCACGGAAGAAAAAAAAAAGGAATGTCAAATTAAGCGATTTCTTTCCTTTTTGAGGCTTATAAAATCACTTCTTCCCCCCCCTCCAACATAGATGCTACTTTTAAATAAAAACCAGAAAGTATTTACCCAAAGCATCTGCTTTCTCCATAATTGCTTTAATTCGGAGGAGGTTTCCCCTGTCCAGCTGGAACCAAGAGAAGTTCCCTGCCTGCTGCATTTGAACAGAACCTGCACTTCTTGATGTAGAAGCAATTCACTCGAGAAGTGCCTTTTTTAGGTAGGAAGGTCCCCGTCTTTGGCTGTTGTGACCATTGACATGGTTGAAGGAAAGACCAGCACTCCCTCCCCAGCAGCTTCTGCTCTACACTAAAGACAACACCCGTGACACCAGCAGGCTGAGCATCCTCTCAACTCTCTCCAAACAAGTGACAGGACCAGCTCGAGTCAGGGTGGCCATTTCCCCCAGGAGGTACCTGCCTCTCTCTTGCACACTGGGTGTGCAAGGATTTTTCTCTTTACAAAGAGGCTGCCCTAAAATAGGATTAACAGCCAGTGCACACCCTGCAGCAAAATCCAGCCACGTCATGGCCAGTTTAGAATGACCCTATTCCCACCCTGTGGTACCTCCTGACAGCCACAGTGGATAGCCATGTTTTCAGGACCTTGGCAAAGATGATGGTGGTCTCGAGGGATGTTCTCTGCGGCACAGACAGGACTCCCCCAGTTCCCATCTCAGCTGTGAACAAGATGTACCTGAGCACTGCACAGTGACACCAAACACCTCAGAGCCACGGCCACAGCTCTGCCTGGTGGAGCTTTAACGTACTCATGGAGGCACCAGGATTTTTTCAGAAGCTTGAATCATGCCTGGAGTCAATCTGGGACAAATTCAGAGACACGATTTTTCACACCTGGACTGAGTCTTAGAAGGAGTTTGATTATTTTGATCTTTTCCCCACATCCCCATTATTAAACATACTGAAGGAAAGCATAATTCCTCCAAACCAAACTGTTTGCCAAACCATTTCTCAGCACATTTTTTTACTCAATGTACCTTCTAGGAGCAAATCCGGAAGCTTCCGCAACTCCATACTCCGTGGCCAACATCCATGATCACACTGCCACGAATGCTGAGCATTGGTGCTGGAAAATGACCATCCTGGTGGGGTGGAGGAAGGGTCCCATCCCCCTGGGCTCAGTGGTGGAGAAGAGGATCAGCCACCGGGTTTCGTGCTATGAACATTCCCGGGGGAGCTGCCCTTCTCTGGCTCTTTGGACATCGCTAGTTTTGCAGGCTCTTCCCTGGCTGGCAACAATTGAATGTGCACTGGAGTGCAGACACAAGCAGATGAATGACAGCTCTGATCATCCCAATCCTGCAAACCTCTGACCTTCCCAGGGAGCTCACCCGTCCGATTCAGAGACGCTCTGTCCCACGAGGGTGCTGAGCATGTTTACCACCCTCCCCACCACTGATTAGATTTGCAGCTTTCCCTGTTTTCCTCATTTTACCCAAAGCCAACAGGGTTGTGACTACAGGAGATACCATTCACACAGACTCTCAACCTGGCCAGCAATATCAGAAGTCTCACATAACAGCCTGTTTCCTTCAGAGCTACAGTAAACTCATAAGAAGTCCTGAAACACAAGAGAAGGTTGGGCTATTTCCATGTCTGATGTCTGTCCTTCACAGCTCTGCGGAGGCTTCCCCGTCTCTCCTATTCCTAACAGTGGGATTTGAAAAAGGGGATTGTCCTATAAATGTGTGGCAGCTGGTTCACATACAGGCCTGAGTTATGATCAGAGATGAGGACATTGCTTTCCTTTTGTGTTTCTTGCTATGTTTTGGTTTAAACCTGTAAACAGACTCACACCAAGTGGATCTGTGTCCTCCATCTGGTCCTGTGATCCAACTTCCTGGCAGGAATATCCCTGACATTGGATTGCTCAGGAATGCTGCAGCATATCCATCCGTCCCAGACCCAGAGCTGAGCCCTTCAGTTTGCTGGTTTCTGCGTGAGACCCAGCCATAGCATTTCACCCAGTTACCCCACTAGGGAGACCAATAATTCAGTTTAATTCTGACAAAAGCAGCTTTTCCAAAAGGGCTTCCAGACATTCATGGATGGAGAAGCCAACACTCTCCTTCAGAGTTATTTCTAGAGATTACACAGCATCTCACAGTTTAAAAATGCATGTTTTCTACCTCCTTTGAATGCATGTCTGGCTTTTGCTCCCAGCCACTGGCTCCCATTCTTACTTTTCTCTGATGGATTAAAGGGGGGGGGGGGAGGGAAAGAAAACGATTTCTTTCTGGAGAGTCACGGAAACAGGGATTCAAATCCATCATCACGAGTGCCTGGAACAACTCTCGCCATTGCACGGCCTGAGAGGGACAGCGATACATCACCAAATCAAAAGTGCTCCCACTTGGAGCGGAGACCAGGGAAGCACAGCAGAGAGCAAAGTCCTTCTGAGGATTCCTGGAGAGCAGTGCCATGGGTGTAGCAAGAGAAGCTGAGGGAATGGGGAGCCTGGCAACCGCTGCCAGAAAGAAAACCAGGATTTGCCACCCAGCCGAATTCAACCCTCTGAGAACAAGGCATCCCCTTCACTTCCTTGCTGTAACCTCCAGACACAGGTTGTCTCTGGCCAGGGGATAGACACAGCACCCTCAAAGGCTGACATGAACCTGCCTAGATTGATGAAGGGCAGCTTTCTGGGGCAGTTTTCCTGCTAATCACATCCCTTACCCATCCATGTGCTTTCCCTCAGCTGAACAGGTCTCTCTTACCCCACAGGCACCCCAGCTGAACAAAACACAGCAACTCGCCTGGAACGTGGGGGAAAATTGGAGGCAGCACCACTGTGCTGGCCAGGACAGATGAAAGTCAGGGTTAAACAAACAGGCACACTCCCACTAAAGTCACACTACCACTGAAACTTGGGGGAAGACCACCATTTCCAAGGCAGGATGAACTCTGCGCTGTTTATTCCTTCACATGTTTATCTCCATCAGATTTGTGCTTGGGGTCTCAACAAATTCTCACACCAATCCCTTCCAAGGTTTCCCTATACTTTCTAGACCTGGGAGGATTTCCCTACTGCCTCACTTACATCTCCCTTGCAGCAACAGCAAGTAGGTGGGCTTGGAGATCAGTTCATATTTGAGCCTGAGCACCTATTAGCACCTCTTCTGTCCTCCTGAACTGGAGCTGGAGCTCTCCTTACTGCTTTTTTTCTCTGGACTTTCTTTGATGCAGTTTTGCATTGGGCAGGAGACTTGATCCCAGGCCAGGCAAGCAGATTTGCAAAAGGCATGGAGCCACAGCACTCCAGTGTAGGCTCCTTTCTCTGAATTCATCCCCCTTGGCACTTGACAGCAGCAGATCCCGTGCCGCCCTCCTTTACAGGGCACTGTGTGGAAAAACACTGCAACGTGACGTGGGGGAAATCTCTGTCACCTCATCAGAGGAGCGAGAGCAGCCCTTCCCCCAGTAAGCCAAATTTCCCCACTGGGAATCACCAGTGGAGACGAGATGGATCCATCCCACCAGGCCCCCACGATCCTCACAGTGCTGTCCCCTGAGGGACCAGCTCTGCCACAGCTGGAGGGCTTGGCTGGTGGCAGGGCATTGAGCAGAAGGGTTAGCACCAAAATAGGTCATTAGCAAGCGACGTGGGGTTCTTCATTCTTCTCCGGGCCCTGCATTTTCCTAACGGGAATGCCTCAGAAAACCCAGTGGGGGGGAAGAGGAATTTACAGTTCCCTTCCAAAAACCAGCCTTTGTTTGTTTGATCGTTTTTTTAAATGATCGAGTAACTTGTGAATGCATTTTCTGATGATTCCCACATCCTCCCAGCTGGAGAACGGTTCATGAACAGACTCCAAACTCTGTAAATGAGCTTGTTAGTCATAAGTCTTCAAACAGGCTCGATAAACAACTTTCAGCCTGCAGGATATTCATCAACCATTCTGTCTGCCCGGTCTCCTGACACTAATTTATTATTTACAATGAGAGATCTCTCTCCTAAATCACAGGTGATTGTTTCTTTTTACTGATTAGCTGAGTTTTCAAATTTTTTTAAGGAAAAACAATGAAAAACAAATCACAAACGAGCAATGTGCCGCAAGCACTTATTCCTGAGCAGTTCTCTGAGTTTCCATGACACGTATCAGAAGTTTTCCAAATGAAACAAACTGCAAGTAACAATCTTTTTGGCCAAACCTTCAAGACCAAGCTATAGCCAAGAAAAAGAGTGTGACTGTCCCAACCAGTCATTGGGAATTTCACTGCCTGCTGCCAAACGCTCCAGGGACCTTCCAGCTGACCAGCACGTGCTGCTCTTTGTATCCTTTGGGCTTGTGGAGAGCCCAGGCACCTCAAGATGTTCAGGAGGTTCAAGTCCCCATGCAAAAATCTGCCACTGAAAACTGTTTCACCCCATGGATGGGTTCACACAGCAAACACAACCCTCCCCAAGGGCATGGCATGCACTTAGGTGCATCTGAATATCAGCTGGGCTCCCTGCAGCAACAAACCTGCTGGAAGTTGCTCCAGTTCATGGAAGGGCATCTCTTCCAGTTAACTAACATGGAAAGTGGTCAATTCCAGAGGCAGAAGCAGATGAAATAGTAATTTACTGGGGGTGATGCAGAGGGAGGACAATCTTTCCAAATCACTGTTTAAGCCAAGCTCTAACATAACACATATACTCCGGAAACTCCAAAGCTCCTAATTAGAGGCCAGGATCGTACCCAGTAGGAAAACTGAGGCATGGTGAGGTGAACTTGGTCAAGTCATGGCAGTGAGTATGTAGAAAAAAGACTTTAAGACTGCAGCCAAGGCACAAAGGCATTTTGGAGCAGTAAAAGACAGGCCAGGTCCTCAGACTGGGCCATCTCAACTGATGTTTGGAGGAAAAAAAGCCTGACCGTCTCAACTGAGATTTTGGGTGCAAGCCTTTTCTGAGTAGGGTGCTCCCAACATCCACACGCTGCGCCCTACAAATTGCCCTGCAGTTCCCCTGAAGCAGAGTGGCCCTCCCTGCCTGGGGAGCACACAGAACAAACACCCTCCTCAGCTGCCTTGTGTGTGTGCATAACATCCAGACCTGTGTTTCCACCGCCACCTCAGCTCCCCATCCCTGATCCCTGGAGAGGAACAGACAGACTGCCATCAACATTCAGAATGCTGGCAGCAGGATGCAGGGCTTGGGCCTGGACTGGTCTTGAAAGCTTTTTTCTCTCCCTCACTGCAAGATCACCGGTACATTTGCTCTGACAACCTCAAGCACTCAAGACGGGACAGGCAGCGCTACCAGCTCGTATCCAGAGACAAACACGCTCAGGAAAGAGACACAGACTGGTCACCAGCTTTCTCAAGTACCATCAGCATTAGAGTCATCCACCCCAATCGGTGCTGGATTCCCAAACCTCTGCTCTGTAAATGTGATGCTGCACAGGACAAGGAAGGACAACTGGCATGAAGTGCTACCAGCATTTCAGGCCACAAGGTAGGGAGAGCAGTGTAAAGCTTTATGGGAAACCAGCCCAGACTTCATGGGGACAGGAGCCGCCTGCAGAGCCACCAGCAAGGGCAGCCCTTTGCAGCACCAGGCCAGAGCATTAACAGTCTGTTTTCACTGTTACGGCTCAGGCACTTTTCCCTTTTAAAGTCCAATCCATCCCCGCAGAGCCCCGGCTCTGCTGAGCTGACACAGAGAAGTGACGGCTCTTTGAAAGCTGCTTTTTTTTTTCTTTCAAATGTGGGTCGTATTAGTGACACTTCCAAAAAAAGAGGATGATTTCCAGAAGCACTGAGCAGATCTTCACAGCCTCACTGACACATGGCTGCAGCTCAGCCCAGCTCACCCACCGCTCATTCAGCAGCCACAAACACAATAAAACCAAGAGCAAACTAAACTTTAGTCTACTAAAGATCCCCATGGGTTCAAAACCTACCCAACTTTGACCTGTCCAGCACCTACACTGGCTACAAGAGAGGGCTGGAAGCTACTTGGATGCTGCCTTCTGAAGCCACCCACTCTGCTCCATCACCACCAGGCACCCTGCTTTGATCCCAGTGTCTCTGCAACTGCCGACCCCTTCAGAGCTGGATGCCATCGTCCTTTTCCAAGTCTGCCCCCTCAGCAGCTGCTGCTGGCAATTGCATCTTGCCCCAGTCGTGCAGGACCACAGATAACTTTGATTTTTCTTTGGTCAAGGAGGCCGCAGGAGAAGTTCATCCACTGGTGGCTTCCAAGCAGGAAGCAGTGTCCCCAGGCTCCTGATGAGTTCCAGCCCTCAGTGCAAAGGCAGTTTTGCTGCCTGAGCAGCTCATCAAGAAGTGGAGAGGGTCCCAGCCAGATCCTGAGCGTCTCTTTGGATGTTTGCCCTGCCCAGCGGTCTCGCTGACTGGCTGAGTTTCTCCTATAGGAAAATTTCTCTAGCCAGAATGGGGGAAAATTTGGGTGGAATATGAACTGGTTGCAGCAATAGGATGTAGTGAATTGTTAAGAGCACAGCTGGCTCCCTTTACCTCTCTTCTAACCTTTCCTTCCAGGAACACAAGGCACCAGGATGTCCTGGGCTGCCACCCCAAGGCAAATGTTCACTTCATATGGGCACGTATGAAATCCAGACTGTCTGGTATAGTGCTTTAAACACTGGCATAGCCTTTTCTCAGACTCTGGAGGTGAGAGAGGAGCCCAGAAAGCAATGTAAGCTGAAATAGATGCTCTCTGGCTTGCTCATCAGGCCTCTCTTCCCTCTTGGCCTTCGCAGACTCATCTTTGCAGATGCCAGGCTTTCCACTGCTGGAGGTGGCCCTCAGCTTTGGCACCACTGCTCCCTTCCCAACCAGCGTCCTCCAGATGTTCTCATTTGAAAGAATCTTCTCTTTAAGTTCAGTTATGCCTCCACAGTCCCAGCAGACACACAGCATAGCTCTGCTGAGCTCCCATTCCCACCTCGCAGCATCTTCCAGGGCTACACAGCGGAGACCAGCCAGGTCCAGCAGAAAGAGTGTAGGAAAGGAAAGAACAGGTCGGGTACATACCACACATTTACAGGTCAGTGCAGGAATGATAGAGGTGAGCAGGGCCAGCAATGTAGGAGCAAGAACTGCAGGATTGCCCTGGGGGACCCTTGCCCCCCTGGCTGTAGGACTGCTGCAGTCACAGACAAAGGACAAATCCCTCCGTGCCTGTGCCACAGGGCTGGTGGCACCTGTGTCTACATGTGTGAGCTGCCACTGACAGTGTACAACACAGCCTCTGTGGAGACTCTCCAGTGGCCAGCAAGAAGTTGAATTTATCCTGCATCTCCCCCTCAGGAGGAGGCACTGCTACCATCCTTCTCCACACCCCACCAAACTGCCACAAAACTCGCTGGGATTTCACTGCCACTTCGAGCTGTCTGCTCTCCCATCAGAGCAGTCAGTGGGTTCTGAAGATATTTCCCATGTGTGGCGACCACAGAACAGGTTTTTCTTGGGGGAACCAGATCAAAAACCTGCTCCACTACCCAAGCACAAGTTGAAACCTTTCTGTGCCCTGTGCATAAAGCTGCAAGGACAGTTCAAACAGAAAGTCACATCAGAGCCTTGGACAACAGCTCCTCCAGACGGACTGCAATGATTCTCACTTCAAATCTCCATAATCCACCCCAAAATCCAAGCCTCCTTCAGGGAAGGCGAGTAGGGTGGGGAACCAGCAGTGCAGTGATTCATCTTCCCCAGAAACAGAGGCCCAAGTCTGGAATACTGTGACACTTGGTAAATATTCGTGATGTACTTCATTATGCAACAGAGGCCCAGCAGGAACACAGCTCCCTCAGGGCTACTTAATATGGGTTTCAAAAACGATTAAATGTATCATAAACAACTTGCAACCAGGAATAAACACCTATAATCCCATCAAGTCATTCTGGTGATGTCAAAAACCATGGGAGTGAACCCAGTTACCAGGGGGAAAAAATAAAATATATCCTTGAAGGAATTACGATCCTGTAATTCTGTGCCTGCCTTGTCAAACACTGAACTCTCCCAGTCTCTCCTGCTTTATACTATGTCCGTGCTCTTGCTCTTTGCTCCCAGGCTTCCTCACACCACATATTTTGGTGCGTGCTGCGCCTCTGCCGAGGGGCAAAAGGATCGTGCCCCTGACTGCCGACAGCAAAACCGTTTCATGCCTGTGCAAAAATATTCCACCAGCCGAAAAAAACTAAGTTTTTTGCATGACTCAAAGGCTGCTGGTCAAGTCTTTAAACGCTAATACTCATCAATTGGCACACACATAAACGGCCCATTGAGTCGCATGCAATGACTCGTGTGAGTAAGGCCTGCACAAATTAACCTTGAGATAATATTTTCCCATGCAATCACTGCTTTATACATCATCAAAAAGATGGAAAATAGACCGGCTAGCACTGGAAACTCGGTGCAGATGACAGAAAGCTGATGTTCATTAAAAGCGTTCTAGCAGTTTAGACCAAACCTTTAAGTTTTATGAGAGATTTCAAAATCTAATTTTCATGGAAATGTTTTCATTACATTAAGGGGGGAAAGAGGGAAAGTAAGAACCTTCAGCAAAATCTTTTTCAAATTAAAAAGTTGGAAGCTCTGTGTGGATGGATTGAAAACACAAATACCATCAGCAAATTATGAGACCATGAGAACCAGGAAGCAAAACTGATTATGATCAAAAAAAAAGCGAAATTCCCAAACAAATACAAGTCTCTTTTCACCCGTCAAAAGGAAAGCAGCATGGCCAGCACTCATAAACCGAGTCAGCTCCCTCCTCCAAATTGACATGGCTCTTTTTCTTTGTTAATAACACTACACTGACCATTTTTGTTCACTTTTTAGTGTCTTCTTTTTCTTCTTTTTAAGAATCCAGGTATGTGGCAGTCGCATTTCCATCTCCTGTCTTCATCCAGAAGCCGCAGAAATTTACGTGAAAAACACAAAACGTTTTCCCACCTCAAACTATGGGATTCAGGGATGTAAGAAAAATACCTGACGCTCTGATACTCAATGAAATAACCGTGCACCAGCCATCCTGAGACCGAAATTAGAGAGAGATGCCCAAAGAACATGAAAGGAAAGAAGTTAATCAATCTTCTAACGACTGCTTGGCGTTAATTCCTGTTACTCAACCTTTACTCAAGTGAACACTCCACAAAGCCCCCAGGATATGGGCAGTACAACTGGCACGCGCGAAGACTACTCTGGCAAGAAAAAGCTGTTGTATTTTTCACGCAGACAACATAAACAAGCGTCTTAGTATTGATCTGATCCTCACTTTTCCCACGTCAGTTTCTGGAAGAGGAGAATTCTGGAAAATCTTTCGTGGCAGCATCCTGTGAGGATGCTCCCCACTGTCCGTGGGGATCGAGGCACCCGCCGGTTTCCCCGGCTCACCCGGGTGCGACCTGTGGGCACCAGCAGGCACTTGCTGCCTGCAGACTCTCCCTTTGCCCATCAGCCCTGCAGGACAAGGGAGAAAGAAAATAGCTCCTACAGACTGAATTCATGTACCCCACATTTTCCCCCTCCTCAGCATCTTCTGGGAATAAGGGCTGTGATTTACTAACAAAAGAGCCACTTAGTACTTCGAGATAAAGCAAAGAAAACCCCGCAGTTGTCCCAGGCGCTTCCTCTCACATTCATCCTCAGGAACTCAGCAATCCAACGAATAACTTTTCTAACTTTTCTTTCACATTTCAAAGCGATGGCAGAGCTTTTCTACCTCTTTATACGAAGGCGTATTTTTTGGTGACGGATGGGGAGGCACAGGAACACAGACGACCTCAGGATCAGCAAAAAAAGAAAAAAAAAAGAAAAAGAGAAACAATTCTATATTTACACACGCTCTTTTACTCCTGCAGCAACCTCACTTGGTTCTGATTAAAAAGAGGCAATTAAAGCAAAAAGAATAGTCATGTAAAGAATAGCCCTGTGGGAGCAGAGGTCCTTCAGCTCCAGATCCTGTTTCAGATGGCCAGTACCAGTGGAGTAAGAGGGTATAAACCCAGGCATCAGTGGAGAGTTCTCTGCCCCAGCTCATCCCTTCTTCCAGTCTCTGTGCCTTGCGGCTCTCCAAGCCGGTCGCTGCCTCCAGGCACCGCTGCCGTGAGGAGCCATCCTCAGCCCTCCCTGACTTTGTCACGTCCTTGCTTGAAATAATGTCTATTTCTGATCTCTGCAACACCTGCCCCATCACCGAACAACGCGCCGGCTGAAAAGGCCCTTCCTCGTGCTCTCAACCTGCCGCCAGAGAAGAGGGGGGCTGAAGCCACAGAGATGCTCTGCTTGACCCAGCCTGAGCAGAGAAACTCACCTCCTCCCGGCTGTCCGGCAGGGATTCTGCTTCCTTGGGAAGGAGCAGCAGTGCCGAGGGGTCACGATGCCTGCTGAGACAGAAGAAGTCACAGGGGGACTCAGGCAGCCTGTGCCCCAGCTTTAGTCGTGACCCAGCCTGATGTGATCTGCCAGCCCCCAGACTGCCATCGCTTTTATACTGAAGAGAAATTAAAGGACAGTAATAACTCCAACATGCAGAACTCGAGCACGTACTGGACCGAAGCAGGGTTTATTCGCTCCAGCATAACAATTTTTCTTTTGATGGTCACTCTTTCTCCACATTATTTTACGAGCCATCACCAGCAAGACTCAAACCAACCAACCAAAAAAAAAAAAAAAAAGGCAGAGATCAAAAATCCCATTTTTTTAAAAAAAGAGCAACTGGTGAATTAACCCCGCTCAGAGACACAAGCTCTGGGAACCCACAGGCCACTGACAGGTTTCTGTGCCTCAGAGGTGGCACAGGAGCAATAAGAGTTCCTAGTCTTTGCTGGGAAGCTCTGGGAATCCCCTGAGCTGAGCTGGGACCTGCATTTTCATCCCCGTTTTAGCCAGAGTTAGCGAAAGCCCTGCTACCAAACGAAGAGTTGGTTGTATCTTAACAGGTGGTTTTGTGACAAACTGGAACTCGGATTGCAAAGCCCTCCCAGCTAAGCAGCAGAGGCGGGGAGGTTTGCCGTGAACTGTATCAGCTTTTAGGGTAAGGTTTTCAGAGCAAGGTTTTCAGAGCTGCAAGTTGAACTGAAGTCAGAAAGAGTGACAGCTTCACAGCACCACCGAAAACTCAGCTCCGTAATACGTTGACAGTTCTCCCTGTAAATGTCACAAGCAGAGGTTCTCACACGAATGCTGTTTTTCTCTTATTAAAAAGAGAAATGTTTTCTCCTGAGCCTCTTTCAAACAAAATAGCGGCGAAATACTTCCTTCGATCTCAAATGCCCAAATAAAGCCTTCTGTCATTTCTGCCTCCAACTTCTTCCCTTAATTTTTGATTACAAAACCAGCGCCAATAATTTGGCTTTTCACTTCAGTTTGGGACAGAAATCAGTGGCAGACCAGCTGATTTTCCCCCAGGCTGAAAGAACATTTTTAATATTCTTGAGACATTCCACAATTTCTCCAAACGGCTTTTACCTTCTCTCCCTTAGAAACACGGAGAATAACCGAGCCCTGTGTTAGCTTTTCCACTGAACCAGCTCTCATTTTTCACTGAGAAAAGTTCGTATCCCTGTTGCACTTTCTAGCTCTGGCACAGTCCTTTTCCTACATGGATTGCAAAATACTTCACAGAGCAGACGCAATAGGTGGGGAAACTGAGGCACGGAGACTCTCGGGATGTGCTAAACACATCAGTGAGAGAGCCAGAAAGCCCAGATGACAGCTCTGCCCAACAAACCTGGGCGAATTTATCCCCCTCCTTTTTTTTTTTTTTTTTTATTTAGTTGCTTACTTTAGAATACTTTCAAAACTTTCTAATTCACCGCAGCGGCATTTAAAACTTTTACAGCACTCAGAGAACTTCTAAATTATTTGAAGCTGCAGTTTGGTGCCGACTTGGCAATGCTAGCTAGAAAACAAGCCCTTGGGCTGGGTTTTTTTTGGTTCTTTAAGAGCAAGGTCGGTATTGGAGAAACACAGCCCCTCTTTTCCATACTGACCGAGCTGGCTCCATAAAGCTCAGCAGTAGGCAAGGGGTAATACCAGGACTAAATCGGAGTAAATCAGGAATAAATCCAAATAAAATATGATAAACGAAACTGGATGGGGAAATGGAAGAAAAAGAAAAAGTTGCCTACGTAACTTGCTGGTTAATATCTTGGGGACTGTCCTGCGGTTCAGGGAGCTGAACCGGGATGAGCCGCAATCACTGCCTTCCCCACTAATATATACACCTTTAGAGCCAGAAATTGCATTTTTCTGGGTTTTTGGAAGGGAAATTTTTTTAAGCCATACCCCAGCGGCGGTCGGTCCGGCTCTCGGGGAGACAGGAGCCGCTCCAGCGGCCGCGCACCGCTCGCTCCCTTCCCGACCGCTCTCCCGCTCCGGGAGGATGCTCCCGCCGGGAACGGCTCCGTCCGGGACGAGGATCCCATGGGCACTGCTGCAAGGAGCGGCTCCTTTTTGGAAAGCTCTCCGCCTCCCCTGCCTGGTTTCCTTCAGGATACCGGGAAAACCACGGCGGATCCGCGGGGAAAACAGGGTCGGAGGCGGCTCCCAGTGAAAAAAATAAAATAAAAAAAGATTATGAAAACGAAAAGCGAAGGAAAATTGCAATTGGCATTTTCGTTCGATTTTCGTTTCGTTTTGCAGGAATCTTTTTCCCACTTTTCTCCGGGAGGCGCGGGGCAGCCCCGGGCGCGGGACGGGGATTCCTCGGAAGCGAGAGCGTGTTCGCAGCCGCGGCCCCTGCGCAGCCCACGGGAGTCCCGGCGGAGCGGCCGCAGCCGGCCCGCACCCGCAACGAAAACGCGGCCAGTCCCCGCGCCCGGGGATGCAATTTTTTTTTAAGAGAAAGCAGAGGGAGGGTAAGGGGGAGTTACTGGCCCTGCACGACCCCATCACCCTTTATGACAGCGCTGCCCTTGGAAAACGCCGCGCATGCCGGCGCCCATCCCGCTGCCCCGCAGCCGCTGGGCTGCCGGTTCACGGCTACTTCAGTTCCCAAGCTCGGACCCGGGACGGGCAGTTCAGAGGCAGGTCGGCCACTCTGTCCTGCCCTGCCCGCCGGGCCTGGATCAGGGAGAACCGGGGCTTGGCGGGGAGGGAATTGGCGGCTCCACTCTGGAGCCCCGCACGCACCCTCGGGCTGTTTGCGAGCCGCGATGCTCCGGGCAGGGCGTCGGACAATCGTCCGGACTCCAGCCAAATCTCCAAGCAGCCTCCCGGTGTCCCGCACACCACGACGCCGGTCACCGCTCGGACGGGCCGGGCGGATGGATGGGATATATGGCTGGATGAATGGAGGGTGGCTCAGCCGCCCACCGTGCCTCCTCCCGTCCAGCCAAGCCCCGTTCTCAGACCACCCTGGCAAGGAACGGGCGAGGGGGCTGCGCCCGCGGGCCCGATCCTGCCCGCCTCGGCTCCCCGGGATGTTCTCCTCCGGCTCCCGAGGGTGCGGGAGCCACGGCACGGGATCCGACGAGCGCGGCGCGGCGGCGAAGGGCAGACCGCCCCTTTCCCGGGACGCGGCTGGGGGATAACAAGCGTTTTTGCAGCCGAGCGGTGCCGGCCCTGCCAAGGGCTCCCTGCACGCCTGGGAAAGCGACTCGGGGAGCGGGAGGAACCGGACCAGGCACCGGCCAGGGGCTCCTCCGGCCACGTCCCCGCGGGAGCCCCCTCGGGGCCGGGACCGGAACCGGCCACCGCGGCTCCCCCGGCCCCTCGCCCCGGGGAGAGATGGAAGGAGGGGGTGACCCCGCACTTACTGTCCTGCTGCGGGGTGTCGCTGCCGCTGGTCAGCCCGGGGGACTCCAACAAGCTCCGGCCGGGCTCGCCGCCGCCCTCCTCCGCCTGGGCGGCCACCATGTCGCCCGCCTCCTCCAGGTCCAGCAGGTGACTCACGGAGAAGTTCTTCTTGGCTTGTAAATTGTCCAGGCCGGCGGGGCCGTCGAGGCGGGCGGGCAGCAGGGCCTGCCTCTCCATGGCGTGGGCATAGCTGGACGCCATCGTGCCGAGCGGGGCTTTTCTGCCCTCGCCCCCCGCGGGCGCCCACCGCCCCCGCGGCCCCCCAGCCGCCGGCCCTTCGAGGGGGATGCGCACGGACCGGAGCGGGGGGAACGGGACGGGACCCGACGGCGGCGGGTAGGGAAGCCCGAAGGGGAGCGGGCAGGGCCGGGCTTAAAACATGCCGGAGGGGAGAGGCGGCGGCCGGCTCGGGGCGCCGGGGCGGCGGCGCGGGGAGCTGCCGCCGGCCGGGAGGCGCAGGGTGGCTGTGGGGCCGCTGGGGCGGGTGCGCCCCGTCCCTCCGCCCCCGCTGCCGGCGGCTCCGCTCCCTCCGCCCCTGCGCTGCCCTCCCCTCCCCTCCGCCCCGCACTTCAAACGGCGGGGGCGGCTCCGCTCCGGGCACCCGCGGGGCCCCGCCGGGACGTGGCACCGGGACGGGGGTGGCAGCGCGGGCCCCGCCGCGCTCGGCAGCTCCTCGTGGGGGGCGGCTGGGGGAGCCCCCCGGGTAGGGGCGAAGGGGGCGCGCAGGGGGGTGTGAGGGTTCTTCCCCCTCGTCAGCCGGAGCTGCACCTGGAGGGGAGGGTGGACGCGCCCCTGGGGAGGCTCCCAGGACTGGGGAGAGGAGCCGGGAGGAGGGAAATAGCGAAAATGAGAAATGCAGATGAAAAGGTGACCAAGGGTAACTAGAAGAGAAAGTGTGAACAGGAGAGAGGAGAGGAAAGGAAGAGGAAAAATAGCAAAAGAGGAAGAAAAAGTGCAACAGAGAGCTAAGAGAAACAGACCAAAAGGAGAACAAAATGAAGAGAGCAGAAGGGTAAAAAGAAAAGAAAAAAAAAGGCAAAAAGAGAAACAGCAAAAAGAAAAAGAGGATTCACTCGGAGGCCAGCAAGCAAAGAGGTCCCAGCAGCCTGTCCTCGCCCGGCTGGCCCCCGTGGCCACGCACAGGTAGAGGTGCTGGGAGGTACCCCCGGACCTCGCCGCAGAAGGGCCCCAGGGCAGCAGGGCTGGCGGCACAGAGGGACAGGGTCCCGCCGGCCAGGAAAGGCCGCTGCTTCTCGGTGGCTGGAGCCTGGGCTCCGAGCTGCCACAGCCAGCCCAGAATTTCCATCCCCCCTGATCTGGGGAAAGAACATTTGATGCCATCAAAGGGCTCCAGATTGAAAACAGATGTGCTTCCCTGAGCCTCTCCGTGCATTTAATTAAGGCACAGGCATGGAGGAGACATTTTCATCATTAGTTTGCTTTCAGGCCCCCCCCCCTCTGGTCCCAGTTTACCCTTTGCAGTCTCAAAGACCCAAATGAGTGTGGCAGGGCTGCAGGGTTCTGCTGTCCTCAGCTTGGGGGGTGAACAAAGCTGGTGGGCACCGTGTGGAAAGGCCAGAAAAAGCATTGGGGCAAGGTTGTGTGAGTGCACAGAACTGTGTGGGTCTAAATAGACCCAAAATGCTGTGTGTGCATCTATGTAAGCAGCAGTGACTTGCTCTATGTGTGCCTTATTGCATACTGGTGTGGCCCTTTTTCTGCATCTGAGGGAGCATTTGTGTGTGAAGTCCTGTGATATGTGTCCACATGTTGGATGGGGAAGGAGCTGTGTCTTCACATGGGTGTGTGAAGCTGTATCTGGCAGGCTTTGGTGTGCTGGCATCTTGTACCCTGGCTCTCAGGGACTCCAGCTTTAGGCAAGGCAGGGTGGGTGGTTACCTCTACACACCCCTGCGGGCTGCCCAGAGCATGAGATGCCCTTTTCTGTCACCCAGATACTTGGCTGCCACCTTCTCGGTCAGCTGGCTTTTACCCTCTTTTCCCCTGATCTGCTTCAAATGGATGTTACAACTGACCTGGCTGTTTTGAGAGGGTGCTGCAGAGCCCCAGCCACAAACATCCCTTTCCACAGGCAGCAGGGTCTGCTCTTGCCCCAGACAACCTCTGCCATGGGGGTGACAGCAGGAGCCACAGAAAACAGAGCAAGAGGTCTCTGTGCCACCTTCACCACTATCCTCACTGACATCCCTGATAAGAGCTCCTCATGTCTAAGGGCATCCTGCAGACAACCCTCCCTTCCAGCCTTGACTTTGGGAATGCAGCCCAGTACCAGCAGACAGCCTGGAAAGATGGTGGGTGGAGGCATGTTGGTGCTGAGGGTGACCACATCAATGTGTGCATCTGCTACAGAGGGAGAGTCTCACCTGCAGGGCAATAAAGGGGCTCAGCTCCAAGACCAGCTGCTGTGGCTTTACCCTGAAGTGAGTCCTGGGTGCTGCCCACACACACAGCACCCACAGGCTGAACACCAACATGGGATGCCAGAATCACATCCTGAGAGTGACCTAAAGACCTCCTTTCCTGGGTGCCTCCTGCAACACTATTGGATTTCTGTGACTGGGTGGGAGGGACAAGTTGAACCCAAGGGAAACTCTTCCATCTCTGTCTGTCTCAGAAAAAAGAAGACTGGGAACAGTGGGAGGCCTCCAAGACCACGCAGAACACTGCAGGGCTGTTCATCTTTCAACTTGTTGTGACCAGACAGGCCCAATGCCAAGGGACACCTGCAATGTGGAAATGAGTGTGGCAGGAACCTCCTGGGCTCTGACAGGTATAGGGAGGTGCATCCTTGGTCAATTGCTTTTTTCTCACGTGACTTAAGTGGTCCACAAAGTTCATAAGCAAAATATAAACAGAAAGATGAGGAGACAGAGGGGATGAGGTCAAGGGGTCCCAGGGCCCTACAGAGCTGCACATCTCAGTCTGCCACTAAAACAGAAGTAGGACCATCTTAACAAGACAAGCATGGAAGATCCTTTCATTAGCAATTTCCCTGAGCTTGCTTCAAAGTTGTAGAAAACTTCAGGTTGGAGTACAGGCAGATATTATCATCTTACCTGAATGCTCAAGGGTATTGCCTTCTAGTGTTCAGTGTCTCCCCCTCCATTGGCAATGGCAGATAAGGATGGGACACTTGTCACCCATCTAGGATGCAGCAGTTCTCCCTGTACAGCAGCCAGCCCATGTGCTCACTCCGGGGCCTCCAGGAGTTCCTGCAGAATGAACAGTCACAAAGCATGAATGAGCCACACCGTGGTCTGCTGCAACCCAAGGATCTCAACACACTTCTGTTTTTCAGATGGGGAAACTCGTGCAAAGGCAACTTGTCCCCAGGATCAAACCCAAAAAAGCAGAAGTCATGGGATACCGCAGTTCTCATGACCCTGAGGCTGGGAAGGGCTCCCATGCCACAGACGGCCCATGACAGCAAAGGCACACACCATTTCAGCATCCCACAGGCCCTCAAGTAGTTGGTTAGACATTTCCCACCTCACCACTGGTCTGGTGTCAAGCTGAACAGGCAGCTCCCCTTCCCCACCATCCTCCCATCCCACCTTTCCTCTCCAATGTGCACCTGCCTGGCAGCTGCTTACAGCCCCATTCCTCCCCTTCCCAGCTGTCCAGCAAATGGTTGCCTCCTGCTCACACTCCCAGCAAGGCAGGAACCTCTGAGCCTCTTCTGCCAGGGGAGAATAGGAGAAAGCCCAAATGTCCTGAGACAGCCAGAAATCTGCCAGGTAAAGCACCCACAGCTGAAAGGTCAAGCCTCACACCACAGACAGCAGCCAGACCCCAGTGTGGCCCTTCCTGCTCCCAGAAGTGGTTAATGTTTTGAAGGATATCGGTGAGACTCACCAGCTGGAGCCCTGCCTCAAAACCCATCCCCTATGCTCTGACCATATCTGACCCTCAGAGAAGGTGAGGAGGCAGAAACCACAAACTCTCCCTAGTTGCATATCAAGAAGGGGAAAACCAAAGATCTGCATCTCTGCAGATGACCAGCACATTTCGCTTTGCTTTCTTTTCTCTTGGAAAATTACAAGCTCAGCCTGCAGTGTCAGTGAGAAAGTCCCTAACTTGGGTATTTTTTTTTATTCTTGAAATTTCCCAAGAAACCCAGCACTGGCAGCTCCTGTGGTTCCCACCTCCCATATATGGGCTGCCCAAGTACGTCATAAGCCCTCAGAAACATTCCCCTCATCTTCACATCTGTCTGAACAGGAACTTTATAGTACCACAGTCTTGGTGACAGTTTTCAGATACAACAGACAGGACCTGACAACCTTCCCAGGAGTCTTGTAGCCAACAAGAAACACTTGGGGCAGATGAGCAGCAGTAATATCCTCAGGGCAGCTCACACTCCATGTGGTTGGCATTACTGGGATGCAGGAAGGCACCAAGCACTGAGTAAGCCAAGCCTTCACCTGCTCTGCTCCTACATTCAGCTCTCCTGCACTGACCACCATGTCACATGCCTTTCCCAGCATAGATGACCTTCTTCTTTCAGCTGCCCTAAATGTCTTCTATTCCACGGGAGTTTAAATAAAAGAAACCAGGCAGAAGAACCTGTGACACCCAGGTGTGGGTCCTCAGCTGTCTAATGGCACTCAGGTGAAGCATTTTGCTCAGTGAAGAAAAGTACTTTGGGCCTCTCTCTTCCCTACCTTATTTTCATGAAACTTGTCAGCATGTAAAGTCTTAGAGCCCTTTTTTGATCTGCCAAATTTGTTTCATCCTAGCAATTTAAAAAAAACAATTCAGGAGGACAGTGAGGAACAGGAGCTGCCAGCCAGAACCACTGCACAAGCTTGTGCCTTTAGGAAACCTGACCAAAATGCACATATCATTTATTCCTGCTCTGCACCAGGTGCTCAGCTATTCTATGACATGCTGGGCACCCTCTAATTCTGCTCTCTTGATGACCTGGATAGGTGTGAGCAGTTTAGATGGGTGACTCAGAGGGCAGGAGGGCACAAATGATGCTTACTCCTCTCCCAGGCCCAGAGCAGCACCTGTGTTAGAGAGTGAGTGCTCCAATGCAGACCTTCACTGCTTTGCACCCTGAAACTCTGCCACAGCTCCTTAGGGCAAAGCTGATGAGAGGCATCGATTCAGAGCATCTCTCTGTCTCTGGCTCGTCTTAGGATGCCACACTGTCCTGTCCAGTGATATCCCCACTGCTGGACTCTGTTGCTGATGCCCAGGTGCTGGGGATCCAAATCGGAATCCTTTTACCCCGAAAAGTTCTCCTCCAGTCATTTCATCATGCTGGTTCCCTTTAATGTCTGGTCTCAAGCCCTTCTGCACTTGCTCCAGCCAGGGCTGGATAAGAACTCCATGGAGCTGGAGACAGAGAGCACCTGCAGGAACATGTGTGTGCACGAGGGTGTATGACCTTACCCGTGTGGGTGAGCCTTTGGGGGTGTGTGCCCAAATTCGGGTCTGGAGCCAAACCTCCCCCCACAAACTCCTGCTACACACTTGGCCCAAATCCCTCTCTCTTCTTTCTTCCCCACTAGAGGTGCATTATTACATCTGTGGGGGATCAGGTAGTCCACAGTCATTCCAAGCTGTAAACTCAACATCAGGGTTTCTTTTAGTTCCGAACATCTTGATATCATCTGGAAATGCCACGAGCAGTTTATAATTAGGGTTTAGCATGCAGATTAATACCAGCAGCTCCAGGGTGAACAGACCATCAGAGTCTAATCAAAGCTTAAATGGGGCAGCAATTTAGTACTGAGATTTATTATTCCACTGCATAATATTTTGGACCAGGGGCTGAGTTCACATCACACACAGTCATTCCTGGAAGTGCTATCACATCTCCAGCCAGAGCAAGGTGGCTTGTTACCGGTTCATGGAGGTGCTAAATACTAGACTTGGGGAGCTTATTTAGGAATATTGCACAATTCACTGTACAAGATTTAGAACCTGAGGCTGGTTGCACACATGCCCAACTTTGCCCCAGCCCACGTGAATGGTGGGGCAAAGCCACACATTTGCATTGGTTTTTTTTTGATGTGTACCAGGTTTAATAAGGGAGGTGCCCCAGGATACCAGCTGAGGGGTTCTGTTTGCCATCTCCTCTGGCCTTGTGTGGGTGAGGAAGGATGGAAAGGTATGAGCTACTCAAGGTGGGGATAAAGCTGCCCCACAGCAACAGAACCATCCACTGGGAACTGACACCAGTTGAGGCTTGGTGACATGCTCAGCTAACAGCTGGGGAGGGAGTTCTGGGCCAAATGCAGCCAGGGACAACTCCTCCTGAGTGGTATTTCTGCAAAGTCCCATCTGCATGACCCTGGGAGTACCCCAAAATCTCAGAGGTTTGATTTTCAGAGTAGGGGCAGCTACTGTGCAGTGCCTGGGTTGGAGTTTTCACTAGCAGGACTCCTACCTTTTCCAATCTGCCTTGCCCAGACCTACCCCCACCCAGTCAGGGCTGGAGCCCTTCCTTTGCCTTGTCATTTATAAAACACAACTGGGGGAGAGGGCTGGGGGAGTGGAAATTTGTTCATCAGTTTGTCTGTACACGTCCCAATTTTTAGATTTCAGCAGTTGCCACCTAGCTTCCAACAGAGATGACAAGCACATTCACCAGCTGCCAATGGCAGGAACAAGTTTCCTATTTTCTTTTTCCGTGAGCTTTCTGCCAAGTGGAAGAGGGGCTATGAAGAAGGGGCTATCCTAATCTTCAGCCTAGACGGTCTGTGAATCTGAACTAGAGTCCAGCTATCCCTTTCCCTGGTTTTGCTCTTGCCAGGGATGCCTTATGGCCATTAGCTCTGCCTCTGGCCCCCCAGATCAGCACCACGTCTGAGGTGCAAGGAGCAAAAACACCTCCTCGCCATGGCCCTGTGCCAGTGGCCACGAGCCCGTGAGCACAAAGGGGTGACAGGGCACAGTCCTGCAGGTGGATGATGCTTGTCTTCATTGCACTGAGCTGCTCCATCACCTTGGAGGATTTCAGGGGAGCTGCCTGCCTGGTAAAAAACCAGCCTGTGCCCCTGTCAGGCTGCCTGCAATGGCTACCTGGTGGCACTGAGACGGCCACCAGGATCTCCGCCCACTCTCCCCCTGCCCCGGGCAGGCCAAGTTAAATGAGGGCTAAGCCGCATGTTCCCAAGGGCTCAGACTTGAGCTGGCTCCAGAGCCGGCTGCGTAAGGAGCCGTGGGTTTGGATAAGCCAGCCGTTTAACCGGGGTTTTATTACCAGGCAGGGTAACAAAAGCACTCAGAGGTCACCCGGGAACTTTAATCAGCACCGAGGGTCACTGGATAGCAGGATAGGAGGGAGGAGGGCAGGGCCCAGGGCATGCAAATAAATAAATAGATGTATTGAAACCACCTCTGTTCCTCCAAGTGATCTCCTCTCCCTCTCCCCTTCTCCAGGCACACACTCTGCTCCTTACAATCAGACATTCAAGTGGCCCTAATTTCCCCAGCAGAAACTCCAAGATCTCCTGCAAATTTAACTAAGAAGTTTATCCACAAGGTTTGGTTGGGTTTTTTATTTTAAATCCCTCACTGCTGGAGATGAAAGTTTAGTCTGCTGGACTGCTCTTGGGCTGGGTATCAGATATCCCTAACCCCGGAGAGAAAAAGCGTCCCACCAGCTTCTCTCCCCTGCAGGAAAGGAAAAAAAAACACCACCTCCCATAATCAGAGTCTGGGCAGACAAATTGGCACCACTGTTTTCGTCTTTGCTCCCTCCACCCCCCCCTTTCTGGAAGAGGACTAACCCTTCGGAGCACAGTCACAACTCACAAATATTTGTGGGTATTATATTGCAGGAGGGAAAAAAAAATCCAAAGGAAGGTAACTGTTAAAAGCTTAGTCCCTCTCCCATGGAAAGCAGCTTTATGCACGTCCATAAATCTCCTTTGTAAGTGGCCATTAAAATTGCGTCTTGTTTAATTTTTTTTTTTTTAATCTCGTTTAAACACTTTTTCTCATCTCGCAAACGAATGATGTCATTGGCAGGCCCAGTAATGAACATGAAAAAAAAAAAAATCAACTTTCTGATGTTTTGGGGTCTCTCTCTAAAAGCAAACCCTTCAATAGCAGTCTCCTAATCCAGCTTAACAACCAACTTGCATTTAAGTGCCTTGCTCCCACATCTGTCCACACTCATCTTCGTGCACAAATGATGTGCTTCAAGTGAGGAGCGTGTTTAAACTGTGGCAGGATGGGAGTCCCTGGGTCTGGCTGCTGAGCTGTCGAAATGCTCACTGCATTGGTAACACATTGTGACACAGACCCCACAGCAGCTGCACGTGGGTGCCCTGACCCACTCACTGATGGTCACTGGTCCTCCCTGTCCTTCTGCAGTCCTTAGACTGATGTCCTCAGGGGACAAGGCTTTCTCCAGATGCCACAGAACAAGACCATCACTAGCCTGCACAGCCCTGTGCCTCACAGATACGCCCTTGACACCCAAAACGTGGCTTGGTTGAAAGGCTCCTTGCTGGGCTACTTCTGTTGTTTGGGTTTGGTGTGTGGGGCTGGGGATTTTAGGTTTGCTTTTAGATTTTTTTTTTTTTTTTTTTTTTTTTTTTTTTTTTTTTTTTTTTTTTTTTTGGAAGCTGTTTTAATGAAGCGGAAGCAAAACCAAATAGCAGGCTGAGCAAATGGGAGAAAAATAAATGCAAAAGTTGAAAATGAATAATTAGTGTGTTTTTAATTAAAAAGCGGTTAACTGTTTCGGGGTGAGGAGCGTGGGTTTGGGTTGACACCGTCTGAACCCTGGAAGGAGCACATTAAACTGTTCACCATACTGCGGGTTAAGAAAATGGGAAATAAATACATCCCAGCCCCTTGGAAAACTAAACCATCTTTAGGGCTCAGCTGTAAACTTTCTTCAGCAATTTATTAGAGTTCCAGAAAACACTTGTTGAGTAGCCTCGGCCCATAATAAACATCAGTCCTTGTTTGTTTGTTTTTGTAATGGGAACAAAACCACATCTTTTTCTTTCTCAAGTGGATAATTTAATTACATGGCAAGAAACACATTCATTGTCCAGAGTACCCAGAGAAGATTGCCACGACACTTGCAGTTCAGTGTAGAGCCAGCTGATACCCAGAATGGTTTCAGGGAAGATTTCTGTAATGGCACCTCCACTCAGGCTGGAGCTGATGGTAGCACTGGGATTGTCATCACAAACAGGAGGAGGAGATGGGTGCCTCTGTGTAAGGCAGGTCTTACTGGAACACTGGAGGGGAAAGGAAGACTGGATGAAAGGGAATGAGGGCCAGGGAAGGGAAGGGACTTGTCTGGGCCACACAGCAGGTCTGGGGTGGCAGCGGCGACTGAGCTGATCCATCTGCTTTCCCTCAACCCAACTTCAGTCTGAAAATACCAATGTTTTCTTCCAGAGGCTGAAATACTTCAACATTTCTTGCTCTGCAGGTCGTCACCTCTTCTGTGGGGAACTTGTCCTGGCCTCAGTGGCAGGAGGCAGATAATGGCAGTGATCACAAGAGCATCTGGAGGAGACACCTTGTGAGGACAGAGTGTGCTTGTGAGCATCCATCCCCTTCTGTGCCCCCATTTTTGGGAGCCTGCCGTGCAGAAAGAGAAACAGGAGTTGATCCCTTACAATTGATTCTTGGTGGGTTTGGTTTGCCCATGCCCTGCATTTGGGGCACCCTGGCCTTGGGTTTAACACCAGAAAAGTCTCCAAGCTGAAATAGCTGAAGGGGGGAACCATCCAGATAAGCAACTACCCAGTGCTCTTTCCCAGGGACAGCCCAGCAATTATGGTCAGCAATAAAGAAATCTGGCGGCTGTCAAAACACAGACCCTCGTTCCTCCAAGCTCTTCTTGAGGGGGCACAATTAGATGATGTGATTAAAGCCACGTCAGGAGAGCCAGATGCACCCAGGTAACTCCTCCGAAGCCAATGGCTTGAAACCGAGGTGTTGGTTACCTGATTTGTAGCAAATCAGGTAGAAATCAGCCATTCCTCTCCACAAAACTACATCACACCCTTGAACAGCCAAACCTTCTTCTCTTACATGTCTTTGAGGGAGATGAAATCCATATGGCCCAGAGAGTGAGCGCAGGCTAGGGATGGAAGGAAGGACAGGAACAGCATTTCTTCAGGACAGAAGACAATGGAAATGTTTCCACTGATTCCAATAGGTTCTGAGTCAGCGGCTGCAACCAATTTTCCTCCTAAATGGACTTCCATATGTCTAAAAAACTCTTGCAAGTGCTGGAATTTGTTACAGAACAAACCTGTGCTTTATTACTCTGCTCCCTGATTCCGAGTGTTTCTCCCTTTAAATTCCTTGGTCAGCCATTTCTGGGCTTTGGGGTTCGCTTCTGAGAAACGCAGTCATTTCGAAAGCCAACATTTTCTGTGGAACAGGCAGAGTCTCCCCCCTCTGCCCCCACACTTCACTTTGCTTTGCTGGGAACTTGTGTCTTCAGGTTCATCAGAAAAATAGATGCAGAGGAAAGCACAAGGAGGAAAGAAAGTTCACCAGACCTTCTCTACTTTACAGATTGCCTCTGAAACACAGAGCAAAGCTGATTTTTACCATAAATTTTCCATTTGCCACATCTCTAGAAACAGAAGAGATTTTGCCCTCTTTGTGACAGGAATCTTTAAACTAAAGATTTTTCTATTTCTTTCTTTCATTAACTTGAAACAAAAATTGGCAGAAGTGGACTTTTCCATTTTCATCAAAAACTGTTTTGTATGGACAGAGAGTCACTTTCCTGCCCATGATATCCGTGCTCTGTACTACATCTAAAGGAATTTAGGAACCACTTTCAACAGTGGTTTAGGGACTACAAGGGACATTTGCATGATCATATCCATTTTTGAGTGCTATCAGTAAAGGTTAAGCAGCTAAAGACGTTTATCTTGCGCTGAGGTGTCAGTGAAAACCAGGCTTTCTACAATGTCTTGAAAATAGAGCTTAAGTTTGATTAAGTTCCTAAAACCTAAAAGAATTTTTAGAACTTGCTCCTAATGCTACACAGAAATGGCCATATATTTTCTATTATCTATTTTCTGTTTCCTCGCAAGAATGAGAACACAGGAAGAAAGTTTCAAAGCAACTCCCCCAACAAACATCCCTAAGGCCCCATTTAATTCATAATTTTAAGAAGTTTCTAAGTTTCCAAAGTATTTTTTAGTTGATGTTAACTTTAAGGGTGTTGGTTCAAAATGAAATCTCAAAACATTTCATTAGAAAACAAAGCCAAAACACTTGGATTTCTTTTTCTTCCTTTGCCAGAACAGTTCGTCAAACTGATGTGAATTCACAAACATTTTCAGCCAACCTAAAGCACAATCTTTGGCAAATACATAGTTTGCCTAAAAAAAGAAGTAATTGTCCCATTCTAAGAATAAGGATAAAATCCATCCATGATTTTAAGTGCTCAGACTGAACAATGATGGAGTATTTGCCCTGATGATAGAAGAAAAAAAGAAATAAATTTTGCTTATTACTTTACATATATATTTATATGTACCTGAAATTCATATACACACACGGTCCTTTCCGTCCAACGTGCACGTTTTCAACACAGAAAAAGTAAAGAGAAGAGATTTAGTGCTGATCAGAACAAAAGTTGCACTGTACCTTACAGATTTCAGCATGTCTCATTAAAACTGGGCTTGCAATATACATATCCTTTAATAAATAAAGCTTAAGGTACATAAACACTGCAGCGGATATAAATTATTTTAACCAAAGTATGTAGGGAAAAAAAAATTACTGGAACACCATGATCCAGGGCATTTTACAGTAAATTGGACTTCATCAGCGGTTTTGCATTTTTATTTGATTTTGGAGTTCCTCCACTAAAGCTGTAAGTTTTGTAGAGTTTATTTCACACCTTGTAATTTAAAACGTTACACTCCATCGAAATTCCTCTCAAAAAAAGGACCCGAGTAATTAATGTCTTTGGGCTCAACGTTCATTATATCCCACTAGTGTGAAAATTCATAAAAATAAGACATGGGATTAGGAGCTTAACAGCCTCACACATTTGCAGAGCTGCTGCATTGGCAAATATTTCCCTGCCCTTCCGAAGAGCAGCGCTCTCCTGGCTGCTCTCCTTTGTTTCCTTGGATCATCCGAGTCATTAGAAAGTGCCTGAAAAGAAACCTCATGTCTTGTGCTCATATTTTTCTCTTGGAAGCAGATAAATAAAATAGGTTGGGGCCATTTCTTCCCATGCTCTTCTATTTTCTTCGTTTGGTGGCAGTGTTATGTTTTAACTCCTCATGGAGACAATGGGAATTTTTGGCCACTGGAAGCAAGGGGACTCCAAATGCCCTTGGAAAGGAAGCAAGACCTGGGTTTTGATTACTGAGAGCTGAATTGCTTCCTTCATGCAAACATGGTTCCAAGGAGGTGGGACAGCTCCGGGCTGAATCACAGGCTCCGTTTTGCCCTCGGCAGATCCACAGATACAGTGGGTGAATTTGTGCAGCGAACAGCAATTTTGACCAGAGTTTAATTTCAGAGGGACATAAACCGTTCACAAAGTTGGGCTGAATTTGACAAGTACCTTTTGCCAAAAACCCAAACAAAACCAACAAGCCTAATACAGGAGGCTCTTTTTTAAACTTCAAAACATTTCATTCCAAAGTGTTTTCAAAGCAAAGGGGTTGACTTCACGTAGGTGTTTCTGAAATGAGCCTTTTGGAGGTTTTATTGAAATACCCGACCTTAGAAAAAAAATAAAATTAAACTGTAAAATGGAACATTGTGTTTCGGATCAAACACTATGTCCTAAGTTGACTCAATATTCCTCGTTTATTTTATCTTTTTTTTTTTTTTTTTTTTTTTTTTTTTTTTAAAGACTGTTTTGGTTGAAAACAAACAGAATTGCTTCATTCCCTGGTCCCCTCCCCCAGGTATCTGAATGTGGCCGCAGTACAAAGCATCCTTTATCCACCCAGGTCGCAGTCATTCCCCCCAGGACAGGGCTGGCCACAAACCCTAAGGAGTACATCAGCACAGCTCTCCCTTCAGCTCCGGCTACACAATTCCCTTCTTAACGGGGCAGCTCCTATTGTGCTGAAGTTCCTTCCAGATCCGGTTCACTCATCACGGCTCCCTCTATGGCTGACAGTGAGAAATTCCAGCCCAGGATCCTTAGGACCAGCCACACTCAGAACATGCCACTTGATTTTAGAGGGAACCGAGCTGTCCCGTTTGGACTCAGAGATACCTTAAGCGAGGGGATGTGAAGTCTGCAACAGATCTATTCTTGGGCAGAAAGTATCAGTGGAAATTGCTGTTTCCATTACTGCACGTGGCTGTGGAAAGGAAAACCTTTGTCCAAGATAGATCAGCTATTGCATCTGTCCTGAAAATTGATTTGTCAGCAGCAGCTGGGGAAACTGCAGCAGCATTCAAGTGCTTCGCTGATGTTTCAGGTTGCATTCACATTACCTTTCTGCCAAGTGCTTTTTGGCTGCACCATCACCAGCCCAAGGAAGGGTTTTTCAGGAAGATCTCCAAAGAAGAAAGAACATGCCAGAAAAAAGGCCCCTTAGATTTTACTCTGCACATTTCTAAGCAATATAATTAAAATAACTTTTAGCATCCTAAATGAGGCTTGCACGTTTTACCCCATGAACAATTCTTCTAACTGAATGCAGTTAACATATACTTTAATAAAAGAATAAAAATTGCATATATTCTTTGAGCTTAAAGAAAGAAACTTGCAAGCTTGATCTGGAGGCTGTGTTGCAGCCTCCCTTTGCTCTTCAGCCCTAGAGAGCGATTTTGCTCTCAGAGCAGGACACCTTTGCAGAGAAAGGGCGAAGGGATTCTAAGGAAACATCAAGGAAACATCTCAGATGAGTGAAAACTGGGAGATCTCTCAGCAAAGTTATTCTCTGGTTTGATCAAAAAAATCTGTCATCGCGTACTGGGGCTGGTGAAGAGGTGATAAAATCATTCAGCTTTGGGACATGAGCAGTTCTCTCAAATTTAAATCAGATGGAAATGGAGTCAACTTGTTTGGAAAAGTAGTTCAGCTCTCAGCAAGGATTATGACTCTCATAATTTTCTTGTAGTTGCAAATTGAGCGTGTTTCAGAGCTGAAATGCAGCAGTAAACAACCACCATTATCTCGCATCATAGCCCTGTCCCCTCATGAGGACAAGCACCACAAAACCTGGAGCTGGTGTCCGTGCGAGCATGCAGGGATCCAGTGCTTTGCCTGCTCTGAGGATCTCTCCATGAGTTGATGCACAAGCATGAAGATGAGTCACAGATGGCTCGACTGGAAACTCAACGCAGATCTGAACAAGTTTTGGATGCTTCCCACCATGCATTCTTCACTCCCTGCCTCACTGCAGAGCCTGCTGTGCAAATGCTTCCAAGGGGAACACAGAGGAAGGGCTGTGCCTTGGGAAGAGGAAAAACCATTCTCCTGGAACACAGCTGATGGGGTGAGAGGACCCAGCTTTGACTGTAGCAGTGGAGTTTCCAGTTAGACCCTGGGCTAAACTTCTGCTGCTGAGAGACAGATTCTCCATCACTGCAGGGTGCAGAAACTACGAGACAATTTTATGTCGGGACACGCAGGGTGGACTTGGCTGTGGCTATGAGGCAGAGGACATGTTGAGATCCTTTCCAATTCTGTCATTCCAGAATGGGAGGTCATCCCAGCTTTACCTTAATCTTGCTTGGAAGGTGCACCCCAAAAGGACATTGTCTACAGTCCATGAACAGCAATGTAGCAATGTAAAGAATAACACTAATACAACCTTTCAGCAGGAGCAGAGTCACATTTCTTCAGGGAAACATCCCCGTGAACATCACACAGACCTGCACAGTTAAGCACTACTGAGACAGAAAGTTTTGTACCCAGGACACAATTAAAACTGCTGTGACCCCATGCAGCAAAACACTGAGGCAATGTATACCACTCAGCCTAGTCAAATTTATCCTCTCAATTGTTATAGTCCAACAGAATTCATGCCAGATGGGGTATCATGTGTCTTCCTGCAGCCAATGTAAAATGTGAAGCCAATATAAACACTATATACCATGTTCTAGCTAATTCAATACAAAGCAACAGTGTGCACACACCTGACCTGGATCAGATTTGTCCTGCCAGGTGATTTTGCAATACACAGCCTGAGTGTTAATGAGGTGGAATCCTAGCCCCATCTATTGCCCTGACAAGCCCTCACCTCGTGTTTCCTACTTAAACCCTCATGTCAGTTCAAGCTCATGTGCAGCATCCAGAGACACTAACACCATCCTGGCAGGATATTCACGGTGAGTTTTCCCACTCTCAAGCAACCAAGGCTACAAACACAGCCTGTAAGGAAAGGGATTTATGTCTCTTAGCAGAGATGCAAGAAGGAACGTTGATGTTCAGCCCCACTGCAAAAAACCACCCAGCAGAGGAGTCCCAGCCATCAGCTCTGAAGCAGCCCTTGATCTGCTCTTGGCAACAGAGCCTGCTCATAGTCAACTGTCCAGGCTAGTGGAGCTGTAATTTGAGGCAGATCCCCACTAACCTGGGGCTCTACATCATGTAGCACACAAATCCAGCACACCTGAGCCCAGGGTTTCTCCCACCTTCGGCTACAGACATCACACAAGCCCTCCATGTCCCATCAGTTCCACCGCCCACCTAGCAGTGATCTTCTCAGCTAGGGCTCAACCTGCAGGATGTACCAAGGCATCCCCGTTCTCCAAATACATTCTCTTGTGTTTTCTGACAGTCCTGATACTTCTGAGTCCAAAACTTTGGACTTAACACTAGAGACTGTCCTCACGCCTCCTGGCCCTGAGATCGAGGAAGGGTCTCGAGCTGTCACGGCCCCATCTCCTGAAGGCTGTGCAATTGTCAGCTGAGGGCTTGATTAAGCTTGACTAAATTTCTACAGCAGGAGGGTGGCAGTGCCATGCTGACCCTTCCTTACACAGAAACACATCCCGAATGCACAGGCACTAGCACAAAAAGGGAGTGGCCGCTCACTTTAGGGTTAGCTGGTCATTTCTACCACAGAAACTACTGTGTCGGCATCTGCAAGTATTTGAAATTCTCAAGGTTTCTTCTATTGTTGTATCTGCCTTCTGGGTTTTCTTTTTTGAGCCTTTCTGTTAGATGGTGCTGAGTTTTCAAGCTTTCCTCCACAGGGATGAGGCCACCAGGGGGGCCACAGTGTGCACAGCCAGACAAAGCTCTGTGGAGATGTGATGTGAGCAGGGTGTGGGGAGGAAGCCTTAGAAGGAAGAGGGAAGATCTGTCTTCTGAGAGGTTTCAAATGACCCTGATAGAATCTCTAAATTGAGAGTTTGGTAATACTGAAGGGGTGGAGAGTAAGGAAAATTTTAGGGAAGAGTAGGAGAACTTCCCAGTCTTACTTTATGTTACTGATAGCAAGGCTGTGTGTGAACAGAGCACCTGAGCACGATGGAGGTGATACCCGAGCAGAGGATTGTGGAGGATTGTGTGTCAGGTTTCCATCTGGGCTACACCAATGCCTGCCTCAACACTGATTAGAAGAAGCAACCCCACTATTGGGAAAACAAGAGGACACAAAATTAGCAGAGGAGCCTGGGGAGGTATTGTCAGTGCATCTCTTCTAAGGACATGGCCCTGACAGGAAGTTTAGGCTCTTTTCTTATGGCTGGGAAAAGCAAACAGAAGAAACACAAAGAAACATCAGCTGTTCCTCGGGTCCAAAGCAGAAGCAGGAATCTTCAAGCAGGACTGGGGAAAAAAAAAAGCTCTGAGTTGAATTAGTTGTGTACCAGTGGGCCCTGTAAGAGAAGCCAAGTTTCTACCTTGCACGGATTCCCTGTGCTCTGGCGTGCAGCTGAGCCCCTGCCGTCCACAGGGTGGATGTTTTAGTGCCTGGCTCTTTTTAACTGGCACATGTTAAGAGCTTTGAATTAACAGGTGCATAAAAACTGTCAAAAAACACTTAGCTCTCAAGACAGTCTGTCGGTTGTATTAAAAATATGGTTTTATGTAACCACATTCTCTCAACACTTGCTGGGTATTACGGCATGGGAAAGTCACTCGCCCTCTCCAAATGAAAGCGGCGATGTTTAAACTCTCCCGCAGAAGAAAAAAAAAGAAAGAAATGAGAAAGGCTACAGTTCCTCTGATCTTGCCAAGGAATTGCTCCTGTTTTCCACACCAAAGGTTGACTTTTTCCAGCAAAACAGGACCAGCCTAAAGCTCCAGACGAGGGGCAAGCACCCCAGGAGGTCAAAAGGCCAGTGTCTTGCAGGCTTAGTGAGGTGGAAATGAGGGATTTTTGACAACTGAATGGGAAGATGTCTCACTTGCTGACTGAGGAGGTGGTATTTACTGTAAGCATGGCCTGGGATTAAAAAAAACCCTCAAGAGTTTAACAGAGGTTTAGAGCTAGGAAAAAAGTCCCTATTTGTGCCCATGTTTCAGAAGAGGCTTAGAAATACTTTTAGTTCTTATTCTTCCCTCACTCATGAGTCCCGAACATCTGGGATCCCAAAAAACAAAAGCATCGGGTTTCCAGAGTGGAAAGAGTTGTAAGAGACAGGTCCAGAAGAAGTTTTAAAACTCTCGAAAGCATTTCTGAAACCAGTTCCCTTTTAAATATGTGGCAAATACATTAAAGTGGGTTTTGGATTAAAGTTTTACTGCCTCTTGATAAAAGCCATTCGCACCTTTGATGTGTTTGTGGATGGCAGCCATCCCAAATGCCTTCCCCAGGCCTCGCCCCCATCAGGAAGTCTCCCTCTGGCTCTCTCCAGGAATGCCCAGATGGGTTGTCATCTGTCACCTCCCCAGAGGTGACCAACTCAGAACAGCCGCTCTGGGGTTACAGACACAGTAGGTGAAAGCAAAGATTTCTGAGTGCAAGTGTAATGGTGAACGTGGATAACCCTGGAGCCTGCGAGAGGTGGGTAGAATGGCAAGGAATGGGCTTCTGAAACTGGCTGTGAGTTTAATCTTACTGAGTTTTAATTCTGTGAATCGAAGCCCTTCCAGTACTACCCTGTGCTCACCCACCTTCTGCTCAGCCCGGTGGCTCTGGGGAGCCCTGGTTATTTGCCCGGCCTGGAGGACAGATGGGTCCACGAAGTTTCTCAGCAGCTGTTGGAAGGAGGAAGGGAAACTGTCTGAAGGACAGAAGGAGAAATCTTACTGGTGGCTTGGCAGGGTTTGAGTAATGAAAGGCTCCAGTGTGGCAGGCAGCTGGGGCAGAGGAGACTCAGTAGTCCTTGAAAAGCACATCGTGTCTCCCCTCTATGTAAAGCAGATAGAGCTTTGCGAATGTCAAGGCCAGAAAGAGCATCATGAGTGCCCAAGTCCAACTTGCCAGGCCAAGGAAAGTATTTTCCAATAGCTTCATAAGTTCTGCCAGCAAGAGCATCATCCCCAAGAGACTCACAGAGGGACTGTCACTGACAGTAGCAGATACGCTGAGCAAGTCCAGGAGCAGGAGCCTGCCTGCTTGGCAGTGCTGTTTGCAGAACTGTTTAGTGTCAATGAGACTGATGAATACTCCACAGTACTTAGGGGATGCAGTGGGATGTCATGGAGAAAAGTCCATCGCTAAATATTTTGATTTGAGGAGCAAAGAAAAGAAAACAATTGGCATTTTAGCAGATGGGGGAAAAAAAGATCTGGAAGCAAGAAGAAAATCCTGCAGAGAATGAGGCATGATTTTTTACAACAGCTGCAAGATGTTCTTCTTGGAGGATCAGGGAAGCACGTTAGGAAAATGCTGGAATGGACCTGGTCCTTTATGAGCACATCCTCACGTCAAGTCCTATCAACTTCTCTGCCATGAAGCAAACCACCAAAACGTGGGACCAGCTGCAGCTCACACGACAGCCAAGCCAGAGACACAACCTCTGGGAGACCATCAGCACCACAGACAATGGAATATGCACCATCAGCAAGCAGTCATCACCTAAACAGCTACAGAACTATTCAAGACATGATGGAGGGTTTGGGGTGACACTCAGAAACCTACTCCAGATGCAAATGGAGAAACTTTGAAGACAATGATGTTTGAATTGCATTAACCCCTCCTTGGGACACAGGATCTGTCTACACTGGAATGGGGACAGTCACTGGAGCCTGCAAAGACAGAGCTGTTTCACTCTACCTAGCTCATGTTCCCCAGGCAGGATACACAGTACAGATTTTGGCACAGGCTCACAGCACAGGGCTCCAGGGGGTTTGTTGCCCAAACCAACAACTGAGGAACAGCCAGTTTGTGACTCTTTAGACAAACCACATGCAGTCAACAAACACTTCTAGTGGGATATCCTTGCTGGCCCAAGGACTCATGGTCTTCTAGGGCTGTGGTAGTGCACAGGGTGTCTCTTTCACATGGAAAAAGGAAGGAAGCAAGATAACATGGCTTGCTGACACACCATCTGCAGGATACCGAGCTCCATACCTGTGGAAGAGTCCTGATCACATGAACATGAGAGGATCGCAGCAGAGAGTCATGTGTTCAGATACACTGACAGCACTACCAACAGCTAAAGAAAAGCAAGAAACCTTGCATGGGGAAGTTAAAGAGGCCCATTATTCAGGAATGTATTTATGGCTCATGTTTCACTTTTATCACCCCCAGAGCATTTAAGGTCGTTTTGGGTGGTTTTTGGGTGTCTTACTTAGCTCCAAGCCTTGAAAGCTGACTTAGGGAGGGCCACAGCTTCAGCCTGAGCATGGTCTGGGGGAACAGTGACTGTTCCTTCATTCTGCCATCTTGCCACATCCTCCCCCATTCTAAAACATGCAACAGTGAAGGGATGTCCCTAACACTGCAGCTTTCCCCTTGGATGATTTATATGCACTTCAATGGCATCACAAGGCATAAAATGAGTTCTTCCATTTCTCAGGGTTTCATTCTTTACTGTGAGGAACCTCCAAGCTTTTTTCTTGCTGTCTGCTGAAATGGATCCCAGTGCTCCACTAGAGCACTGGGCTGACCTGGGTACAGGGCAAGCTATCCCATACTCATTATCCAGCAGTCTCCAAAAAACAGCACAGCCCTTACACGGTGGAGCCCTGGAAAAGGGAGTCACATGTTCACTACCCAGCTCTAGAGGACAAACGCAGTGCCTGGCCCCCACACGTGCTTTCCACTCCCAGATATCACATCCAACAGCATCCCTGCTGCTGCTGGACTTTCCGCACTCATGCCACCACCCAACACTGCCTATTCAACAGGACACTGTCCCCATCCCCTGGAGGTGTGCCACGGAGTGCTGAGGCTGTTCAACCTCTGCCACACGTGAGGGCTGCCTTGCTTACTGCCTAAGAGCAATTCCTCCCAGTTCTCCCCTCTCGCACACATGTGCCAGGTGTGAAAACCAGTTCAGACATTAAAACCCACTGCTCAGCTCTAGCAGCACGGAAAAATAAAATCACTGGCTGATCAGCCAAACAAGCAGGTGGGAGTGGTACAGACAGAGGCAGGAGAGACAAGGTACTAAACCTGCCCAGTGCTCCCAAGTGCCTCGTTATACTGATTTATGTTTAGCTAATTGAGAAAATGACTCTAACTACACAATCCAGGCCCTAATTCAGAAAGGCCAAAGCTTTTTAGTGTCTCTACCTGCATCTTAAAAGGCATGATTTAAACCCTGTAACTAACAGGCTGCCAAAGGCAAGGATTTGAAGGATCTGATGTCCTATCATGCCGAGGGGGTGAGGTTTGGCTAAGGTCTCTCGTTACTTGGTCTTTCCCCACTGCTGTACCAAGTTTGCTGCTGGGACATAAATCAGGGGAAATGATGAAGGAAACCAGTCTCGTGCCCCATCAAAGGAGCCAACACTCGCTTTAATGGGACCATGCAGGCAAGCCTAAATAGGGCACTTAACAAGCATGTGGTTTCTGTAATACCAGCCCACATCTACACACTGTTTGCACTGCCACTGGCAAAACCCTTTGCCCCTTTATGCACCACACCTGCTTGTATCCATGGAATTAGAAAAGGGATCATGATATAATGCCAAAGTGTTGAGCATAGATTTCTGGGTTGGACCAGGCCTGCAGAAAAATTTTAGCTATCTCTCAGTAACTGCATGAACCCTTGTACACAGTTATGGCATGTACAAGAGCAGAGCACAGAGACCCAAGACACTGTGTCTACAAAGAGTCACACAAAAGTACCAAGCTTGGCCCAGGACCCACAGATGCTCAAAGATCCCACATAAGGTGGGGTAAAGCTCCAGTCCTCAGGCTGGGACAAGCCATATCCCAAGGGCCTAATTCAAATTTGAACCCTTACAAAAGGGTGTTAGGAACAGAAAGCCTATAGATCCTACTGTCCTAAGCAGAAAATACAGAACAGAGGGAATCCCAGCAAGGGAGGGAATTCTATGGAGCTCTGCCCCTTTCTTTGGCTCCTGAACTTTGCCCAAGGTTAACTGTTCCATGAGCAATCCTCTCTAGCGTGTTCTTAATGCAGCTGGTCAGGAAACACAGTACCCCCAACCACTAGACCAGTCACTACATTTCCTTCTTATTGGTTTTTCCTCACTCAGTTCAGGTGGGATCCAGGCTCAAAGGAAAGACTCCACGCTTCACAAAAGGTATTAGGAAGACAAATGGCTGATGGAGAACTTGAGTCCCTCCCCACAAAGCTACCCCAAGCTCAAACCTCTTGAGAGCCCAGCTTCATCTGGCTGGATATACAATCAGATTGGGGGTTGTCCAAGTGTTTTACACCATGCAGTAGACATCCATGGGAACCCCAGGCTGAGTCATGACCATCTGTGCTCATTTAAACATTCCTTGACAGAGGAGGGAGTGCAAATCCTGACATCCTGGCCAAAATGCAACACAGACAATTATACTGTGCTTCATAACATTGTCACAGGGGTGTACGTTGGTGTTTTCCAGTTCATCCCATAATGCTAATGTGTTGGTCCAACACAGAAATGGCCACGGTGCCACAGGAGAATGCAAGTCCCCTGTGACAAGCCCTGCAGTTACTGTCAGACATCACATGCTGCTCTATTTTCCCTGCTGGGGGTGTTCAGTCCCAGCGCGCTTCACACTCAGACTTCTCCCCCTACCTGTGCAAGAGGTCCTCACTAAAGATCTGCCCATTCATTCTTGATCTGTGCTGAACTTCTTATTTTTCTATTCTTCTGAAGAGATATAACACACCAGTGGAGTGGAGAGCACACCTGCCTTCAGTGCACACCTGCCCTTAGCACACTCCAGGGACAGCAAATCCAAACACTTTAAGACACAGCAGCCACTACAAAAGGAGAAATGGCTTTTGCTTGGAGAGCCTCAATTCCAACGGTTCTCCTTCCTTCAAGGAAAAACAAGTTAAAAAACCCAACCCTTCTGTTGCACCAAAATCATCTCCTGGCATTTCTGACCAGCACACATGTTGTTACAATTACGACTGGACTCCCTGGCTCCGGCACAGGGGGAATGTTAAACCGGCACACTGGCACCCATCAAAACATTTGAGAACTTCCAAAGTGGAACTGACACCACGGTAGTGGTTTGTATCACACGTCACAGAAAGGCTTCATAACTTAGATCAAACAATTTAACTCCTGAGCTCCCTGTCCAGCAAGAGCAACCAAACGCTAGGCTGCTATTGTTATCCCACATGGCTGTTTCATGTGGCTCCCAGCCAGTTCACTCCATTTTGCAAGCTCAGAAGTTAAAGGCAGACAGAACTGGCCAGAACTTCAACGAGGGACTCGCCAGAGAACAGGACCTGCTGATTCTAACAGCATCTTCCCTCTCAGGCAGAAACAGCACCAGCACTATCAGGATGGTACACAAGAACTTTTCAGCTTTTAAGCAATTTTGTTGGATATAAACGTACTCCATTCTAGGAAACTCATATTCTTAAGCAGTCGTCAAAAAGATCTTTGGACTTGTAATTTTTTGCCATTTTCGGAGTTCAAACAATAAGCTTACCTGTGACAACGAGGTGCAACGAGTAGGACTAATTTAACCACATTTTAGCCTAGTAGAGAACCACAAATTATATGCAAAATAGAGTGCGTGTGATTCCAGTAAATACCATTGCAACTCAACTCTTCTGTCAGAAGCTCTGCTGTGTGTCCCCAACGAGCTTAACACAACTGTAATGAGGAACAGGATTTTGAATCTCCTGAGGAACAACTGGGGACACACCTGCAGAGGATGGAAACGAGAATGGTACAATTAAATTATTACTGCACTTACTGGTATCCAGTTCTGAAAACCATCATCAGGTTGCTACAAGCTGTCCTGCAACTGCAGACAGAGCAAAAGGAAGTCACTCACAATTTTCTCATAATAAAATCAAATCCTCTGCTTCAGGTCTTCCAGCAAAATAACAGAGAATGCAGTATACCAGCAACCACAGAGCAATGCTTCATACGTATTTCAAATGTTACTTTGGAGTTTTCTAACTTTAATCAACCCTAATTATGAGCGGCTTCTCTAGAAAACATATTTATTCCACTTTCTCCTGTGTATGGGAGGCACCAGGAGAGATTTTCCACTGCTGCCCTGGGCCAGTTAGCTGAAGAGATTCCTGCCAAGCCATATCCCGCCATGTCTTTGCTTCATACATTTCCATGTTTTGGAACAGCCTTTTTTGAGGTTTTACTTTCACACAGCAGAGAGTTGCCAAAGGACGTATCTGATTCTGCCATTTATCACCTCCTGTGGAAAAACAGTCTTGGATACACGTATTAGTCTCAGATATCACAACCGACAGTAAACACACCGCGTACAAGATGCACTGATTTATTAATAGAATAAAAATGAAATGTAGTGACATGTTTTTCCACTGTTAAAGCCATAGAGACAATCAGTGTCCCATTTATATACTCGGTGGCGTCATTCAGCAACTCATTCATAAACTCTGACCGACACGTTCAGGTCAGGTATTCCAGGAACCATTCCCACACTTCCATGTTACAAAGCGGATAACTGTGAGCTCAACTCCCCACGGTTTGCAGCTGCAATCAGTCTATGGGAGATTTTCCTACGTCCCCTTCTAATTCCTGAGACTTTCTCCACCTGGAATAGCTCTTTAAAGCCTTTCAACAGCAACAGAGTGAACCAGCTGAACTTCGTGTGGGGTACAAACCTGCTTTTCCAGCAAGAAAATGCATTGAATGTCATACAAAAATAGGCTCATTTCCAATATACAGTGGAGATTATTTACTATAAGATCCCTGGCTAATTGTTGGCACTTCGAGGCAACTACAACAGAGAAAATGTTTGCAATGGAAGCTTTAAATGTAACACACTCTCTTTTGTGTGTTTCTACTTCTACATTCTGTAGGGTCTTAAACTGTACCCATCATTTTTGTTAAAGCATAGCTGATGTGATTTCATAGATAACAGATCTATCCATGTACAGCTTGGTAATGATTCAGCATTATCCGAAAGGAATAGGCAAAGTGATAAATATGAGGTATTACAACTGACTTTGCAATTTGCCTCAGTATGCAAATTTCCTTTCCATGAGGAAAGAGTATCATCTACAAAGGCAATTAAAGTAAGCACTTGGGTTTCACAGCATTAGAAACCGTTGAAAACTAATCCCTTATGGATACAAAGGAAGAAAAACATCCTATTGCAGATGTTAGGGGACAGAATGCATTCTGAAGCAGATCAAGGGGTGTTTTCTTCTGCAGATATCTATCTCTTGCACCCTGCTCAGAACAGGTATCTGTAACACCAGTAGGCTGAAAATCTTTGGAAAAACACTACTGTTCACATGCAAATGTCCTGTTTCAGGAAGGTATAAAAGCCCGTGAAGAGCTGGGCATTAGAACATGAACACAAACCAGGAAAGAGGATGACAGACGGTGAACCCCAAATGAGAGTCTTGTGAGAAAAAAAAGCACCTTTAAAATTTGAAAACAATATTAAAGGAAAGGGAAATGAAGTGCATGTGACTGGTACTGCCAAAGCCCAGATATAACCTACAAGCCTGCAGAGAGTACATCATCCATAACCACTGGCTCATCTCCATCCAGCAGTCATGTAGCAGAACAAGCAGGGGAGCTTTCCGAAGCCACATCTACTGCTTGAGTTTGCCTGTCCGTACTGGAGAGGGATTTGGTCCCGGAGTTCTGAGACTGTTCAGAAATAGCAGGAGAAGCAGCAGTATGGTTGGCACGCTCGCCCTCCCGCCCTGTACCACCGGGAGCGGGGTTCTCCTTCGCTGTCGCAGCGTGACTGTGTGACTGGCTGCCTTGTCTCCCTGCTTCTGCCTCCTGCTGCTGCAGCATCCGCTCCACCTCGATCTCGAGTTCCAGATTTTCCTCATCTGCCTCCACATCCAGCTGCTGCATTAACTCCTCCAGCTTCCTGGCCTTGCGGAGCTCGTTCTGCTGGATGATGGTGCACAGGTGCTCCGTGAGGTGCTCCTTAAGCTCCGTCTTGTGCTGGAGGTCCAGCTTGGCTGCCACGTACTCCGACTCCGCCTTTTCGTACCGCTTCCTGCAAAATCATCACCATTTCCAGTGGGTTAATTCTCAAAGCACTCCACAGCCTGACACACAGACAGACGCTTCAAACATCCCTGAAATGCAACGTGCGTTATGCCAGCTGTTCACGACGTGCTGCTACGTTAGCAAAGGGGAAGAAAATAAGTGTGAATTGATCAAAACTTCTCTGGACACTCCAGGCTCTGCTGCTGTGTAATCCAAGAGTTAACTTGCTCATCTGAAATCTATACACTGAATCACAAGCACACATTTTTGCTGCCTGTTTGAAGGGATGCATCACTAGCAGCAGAAAGAAACCATCAGAAATTGCAGTTTTCACACTTGTAATGAACACCCGCCCAGTGAACCGAAACACTGCACAGCAGTTTGGGGTTCTTCTAACCCAACCACGCCCCGACAGATACAGATGCTCAAAGGAGCACAGCATGGATACATATGGACATTTGGATAGTGTACTCTTCTGGCCACCCATAGACATGTTCAGAAAATCAGGAGCAGCACAGACCGACACAGCACATGACATCAAAAGTGATCACAATTTCTGCGTGGCGACAGATGTAGAATTTTATTGCAAGCATCCCCCTGACACTCACCTCCTGCCAATTTGCACTTCCTGTCACGACAACTATAGCAAAAAGGAAATATTCTAAATATTTATCGAGGTTAACACACAGAGAGTATCCAGCACTTTAATGGTTGGTGTCTGCATTAGTGATGCTTCTTCCACTGCATCAGTAAATCTGTGTATTCATTCTAATTAACAGACAGATAGGTGCAATCTTGCTCATCAGGAAAAGGTTTTTGCAGCACGGCTACATGAAGAACCTTACAGAGCACTTACAAAACTAATGTAAGTAAGGTGGTTGAATAAAGCATCCAGCTGTTTTATAAAGCAACAGAAAGACAGGATCCTTTGCTTAGTGAAACAGAAGGAAACAAGACATAGAAAAGCATTCCCAAATATGTTCTTTTATATAATCATCACAAAACTTTGACTCAGATGTAAAGGCTGTGTCTGCAGTGGGCAGAAGATGCCCATTTTTACATTTGCCTCTCAGGAAAGTCAAGATTTCTTTAGGTCAGGCCCCTGAAATGGAAAAACTAATAATACTATGCTGGAAACATCTGCGCAGTTAAACCTTTGGGCTGAATTCACACATATTATTTATGAAAATAAATAATCATATTTATTTATGAAAATTCAATTCCACAGCGATTGGCCAATGTCCCTAACTCTGTATGTGCTCAGGACTGTTTAAAATTGCACTTTTTGACCCACTGAAGCGATTTTTGTTTTAGCCCTAAAACACAAGGCAAGAACTAAAAATTTGCTTTAAAAGACACCATTTAGAAGTAAATCGGCTTTGGCTTATAATACATGAAAACTACAGCACTGGAAGTATCTAACTTGCATTTCCAAGTCCCTCCTTCACAAAAAGACTAAGGTCATGAAAGTCATTAAGAATTTGATAAATTTTATCCACTTGTCCTACCAGCATCTCCTTTTGTTCTTGTCATCAAAAACTGCTTTCCAAATGTCAGAGCCCTTCGTGTTCTGTGCTCTTTTGCCAGTAAGCATTTCAAATAGACACATTATTACAAAAATTGGGTATGAGATTTGCAGGAGCATGTAATGGTTTTAGAAACACTGAAATGTTTTTCCACTTCAGGATATTAAATTCTGTATTCACATGCAATCAGCCACTCTGACTACAGTTAATCTTAGATATTTTAACTTATAATTACACTAAAGAAATCTTCATTTTTTTTAGCTACCACTGCTATTTTTTAAAGACTAATTATCATGTTTATTGGCCTGTGGTCAACGTATAGCAAAAGTCAAAAGGAGAAATGCACATTTAACACATTGAATTGTGAACTCAAAACCGCAACCAAACATTTCTGTTTTATGAAACGGCTGCACAAACATCCCGATGTTTATCTACTGATGTTGTGGCTTACCCACAACTAATGGGGTGTTCCAATTAATTTCTTGCATTTAAGGAACTCATCAGAACCAGAGTGATTAAAGGCACATTGTGAAGGGTGAAAGCTTGCTTTTTCCTTCAGTTTTTGGTCCTAGTTCCAAAAGCACTTCAGCAGTATTATATGTTTTAAGCTTAATTGGTCCCATTGATTCCAAAAGGACCAGAGCTGTCATCAACAAGCAAGTTTGCCTGAAAAGGACTTTCATTTTAAGACTTTTCAAGAAAAAACCTCTTTCCCCCTGAGAAGAAATAAACAACCTTGAAACAATAAAGCAGGGCTTATGGACAACTGCACAGTTAAGGCACTACTTATGTCTCGTGACAGCACACTCTGCAGTCAGAAAACCTGCTTCGGTTTCCAGACTCCAAGGGAAAAATTAGGAAATAAAAAGCATGCTTTTACCTCAAGATTTGAAAGCCCCCCAGACTGTTACTGCTTTAACTACACGTTATTACAATGACATAACTTCATTACTGCTTTGGTGACAGGAAACAGCATTTTCTCCCTGCTCTCAGACAGAGCTATTCCCTATTCCCTGTTCCCTCCTCCCTGTCACTTACCGGGCATAGGAGTATTCCAGGCTGGCCTGATCAATGCGGTTCCTCAGGATGCCAATGTCAGCAGACACCATGTCATCCAGAGCTTGCAGCTCCTTCTGAATCCTTTTTAGTTTCACTGCTTCAGCTTGAGTTCTTTTGGATCTGCAAAAGGAAGATGTGCTTTTTTCCTCCCTCTTTTCAAGCCTCTCTTCTTGACATACCAGGCCCCATTTCATTTGCAGAGCAACCAACTTTAGGATCTATTCAGAAGGTTTCCCCTTTATGGTTTAGGGCTTTTGATCTTTTTCAGTATCCACAGGGATCTAAAATGCCTGCTATTAAAGGACTATGGCAAAATTATGTAATGACTATAATCAAAGTGCCTAAAATGGATTGTGTTTCTTCACTGTGGAAACACACAAGAAGCTGCTGTATCTAAGTAGTTCCCAGTGTAAGGAAACAGGAAATGGCTTGGGGGGAAGTGAGAGGGGGAAGGGCATTTAGCCCTGCAAATATCCCCTTTCAAAGAAGCCCAGTTAGAAGGGGCCAAAAAGTCACCTAACCTAAGCTTGATTTCCATTTTGCAAAATTATTCCCAAAAGGCCCAGCCAAATCCCAATGAAGTGAATGGAAAGTTTTACATCAAACACAAAGGGTTTCAATCAAGCCTTATGTAACCTTTTTCAACTCAGCCTATTCATTCCCTCGTCCTGAAAACTAAACGTTGCTAAGAGCACAAACTTTGATGGATTTCACTCCCAAGCAAGCTGAGTGACTCTCATCATCACCAGCAAATTCACACTTCCCAGCCACTGCTTTACACCCAAAGTAGGTATCTGAAACCAAGACTAGTTGTGCAGGCAGTGACAGCATCTCTCATTAGACCAGCTGATGCACATGGAGGGGAAAGACACCTGTGGTATTGCTGAAAGCCCGAGGGAGGACTTTGAATGTCAGATGTAACTCCCTAGGTATCACTTTCCATGTCCTCTTCTCTCTCCTCAGGCTTTGTTTCCAGGAGGAAGAACCCAGCCTGATGGTCACACCCATGTTTGCTGTCCTACAGTGACTCAGAACAAATGCACTCGTGTTTTCTCTATGCCTGGCAAAGGAAAACACCATTTTCAGAACTTTAAAGAGAATCTTCTACACAGTATGGGCTGTGTTCACTTGTGCTACCCAAGGGCTCTGATGGGCAGAACACAACATGTCTGGGAGAGCACTGCAAGCCTGAAAGCTTCACATCACTTTCCTTGATCCAGTGCTATGAGCTGTTCCAACATCCTTCCCTACAAACCTTGCCTTCTGTGTAGTCTTAAACTATATCACTATACAACGCCTTAAAGTCTGGTCCCCTGAAGAGCAAGAGCCAACAAATGAGACCATGTGCTATAATTTCTAACCAGCCAGGGGTACAATGGTATCTTCTTCAAATTAAAGTTGATAATCTTCTCTTTTTAATACTCTTCACATGCTCATAAGAGTCAAAAGCTCAAACAGTTTCTCATCATAATTTAGGAATCAAATGAACTTTTCCTTAAATCCAGCAAAACCAATTCAGGAACAGAACAGGGATACGCATCTGAGCATCCCAACTTCCAAACATGATCTCACTAACAAATTCAAGGACTTCAGCTAATTCTCGAGTTGTGTAATAACTTTTCCATCTGCACACAGAGCTGCAGCTTTGGAAGTGTGAAAAGCTTAGTCACAACTTCTTAGCCAGCACTTGTCATCAAAGGGAGATGTCGCTCACAGCTGCTCACTTCTGGAGCAGCACACACTGAGCACAGAGAGGAGGAAAAAGTGACATTTGAACCAAGATCTGCAGATGAAAAGTAACCCCTTGCCCGTGCTCAGCCCATGCAGCACAGCCCGTTACCTCTCAGCAATAGCTCTGGCCAGCAGAGCCTTCTTGCGCTTATTCTTCTCCTCTATCAGCCGCTGCTCTTGCTGGAGGATTTCCCATCGGGATTTCTCCTGCCTGCTCATGGAAAAGAAGATCAAAATTAACAGAAAGTTCATTTCTCTTCCTGTTCTCCAAATAACACAAATATTCATCATCATATTTCCCGGAGTAAACTCTACAAACGTCAAAGGAACAATAAAGAGGCTTCAGTTCTAAGGAAAGAAGCATCACCTGCAAGAAGTCGTTCAGAGCAATAAAAACATTTTCAGATGAAATCTGCTGATCATAACAAAAATCTGCACAACCAGATAAGCTGCTGGTTAATTCAGCTTTGCTGGAAGAAAGAGCATGGAGCACTTTTTCAGAAATGGATGGAATTTTTCATTTAAAGGATGTGCTTCCCCGCTAGGTAGAAGCAGTTTCAAGTTTCTTACTGGCTGCTACAAGTTGCCATCTGTTCAGTCTGCCAACACAGCCTCTTTTTTGGAAACGTTTTTTTGCATAAAACAGATTCTTTCACAGGCCTGCTTTACAATACAGCCCCCAAATAATTAAACTATCAGTTTAATTGATGGCTGATAAAATGATAAGGCTGATAAAAGTCATAATGAAAATCAGCAACAAGGAAGCACAAGAATTCACTTTTAACACCAGGGAAAGAATATTGATTCCCTTTCCTAGCTACATCTACTAAGAGATACAAGGAGCCCCAGAGGAGGGGATCAGGTGAGGGGAGACAACACAGCTGGGCAGGATTCAGGAGAAACAAAAAACTGCTTTGCTGCTTTCCCATTCCATTGTGTTCTTCATGCCCTCTCTGAAGAACCCTCAGCTTAAAAATACTCAAGTAACAGCTACTAACAATCACTTCTGCACAAGAACATCTCTTCAGATTTCTCATCACCCTATCCCTAAAAATTCATGTAGAGAAATATTTGCAGCAAGATGTAGATTCAAGTGCCCAGGCTGAGATGAATCCAGCAGATCCAGGAGGTGGCCGTTGCAGCAAAATGTCATTTGCTCCCACAGCGTGAAAAAGTCTCTGCAAAGCTCCAGGTGTTTTCCCCACCAAAAAGGAGCTGAACAGTGTCTGGCTCACCACACCCAGAAAGCTGCTGATCCCTGCTTGGGGAATACAAATGATGCATGGAAGTTTGGAGGCCAGCCTTCATAAACCATTAAGACATCTCAGGCACTTTATGATGAGCAGTGCCACTGCCACAAGAAATTATCTGAAAATAGCACAGTGCATCTCTGCATAGAGTACACTGCAGAATTTGGTCCTCAATCAGGTTTAACCCAACTAGAGATTAAAACCAAAGCTCCAATGCAGAGCAATCTAATATGGTCATAGAACCACAGAATGGTTTGGGTTGGAAGGGACCTTAAAGATCATCACATTCCACCCCCTGCCACAAGCAGGGACACCTTCCACTAGACCCGGTTGCTCCAAGCCCTGACCAACCTGGCCTTGAACGCTTCCAGGTATGGGGCATCCACAGCTTCTCTGGCAACCTGTGCCAGTGCTTCACTGTCCTCATAGGGAAGATTTTTTTCCTAATATCTAATCTACCCCTACTCTCTGTCAATGGGACGCCCTTCCCTCTTGTCCTGTCACTACATGCTCTTGTAAATAGTCTCTCCATCTTTCCTGTGGGCTCCCTTCAGGTCACAATTAGGTCACCCCAAAGCCTTCTCTTTTCCAATTCTCTCAGTCCTTCCTCACAGGAGAGGGAATGATTTGATCTCTCAAACCTTCCAATTAGACACAGAAAAGTTCACTTTACTTCACAGTGAAAGAATGAATCAACGCAGAGCAACAGCCCCCACCCCCAGATTTTACTGACTTACTAACAATTCCACTTTCTTTCTCTCCACTTGGGTGCTGGGCTGTGCAGGGTGGGGCTGGGCACTGTCCCTGCCATTGCAAGGTGTCACCTCCTCCTGCTGATCCTGGCTGTCACTTTGCCTTTGATCTCCAGCAGGAGGAGGACGAGGTGTTGGCACGGGCTGCTGAGGGTGACAGGGCTTGTGCTTTGGTGCAGAGAGCAACTGCTCCGGAGTGACAGGGGCTGCCCCACCCTGCAGTCCCAGCCTCTGGCATTGCTGCTGGAGGGCTTTTTCCCGCTGCAACTGCTTCCGAGGCTTGTTCCCGGTGTGGGGGCGAGGCTGCTGCTGCTGCTGTTGCTCCGAGGGCTCGAACAGCTCTATCAGAGGAAAGGGAAAAACGGGATTAAAAACAAATCTCATTGTCAGAGAATCTGTGAATGAGTTTTTCTGGACGAGCAACTGCTGCACAACCAACATAAGGATGAGACGACTAGAGTGCCATGGAAAACCAATGTGGGGGAAAACCCAGCAAGCTGGAAATGCTTTGCTAGCATAAGGATCTGTAGTTTTAAAGGATATGAGCATTCCTAAATGAGGAGAGGGAGGAATAAGGGGCCTGGACTGCAGGACTAAAGGAGGAACGATAGGAGAGAGGCAACTCTTGGGATAATCATGGAGAGGCAGATCTGGGGCTGAGGAAGGGTCCCATGCAGCCTGGTGGGCAAATCGAGGACATAAACCGGAGAACGGGAAAGAACAAGGTGACACGTAGGCAAAGAGGAGGCTGGGAACACGAATGGGGCAGTGGGCAGGGATGTGGAAGCAGGGCAAGAGCCTGGAGAGTCTGGAAACGCGACCGAAGGGTTGTGGGGGTCCAGAGAGAGGGGCAGGATGACGAGAGGGGTGAGAGATGGGGCTGGACGGGAGGGGCCGGGGGGCTGCGCAGGCGTTTGATGGGGGGATAGACCGGCTGAACTGAGGGGTCGGAAGGAGGTGTAGATGGAGGGGCTGAGGGGACGAATAAGGTGCGGATGGAGGGGCTGAGGGCACGGGGCGCTGAGGGGCGAAGGGAGGCAGGTACAGCTGCGGGGGTGCCGAGGCCCGGGGGGCTCCCCCGCGCCGCCGCCTCCCGGTGCCCGGTGCGTACCTGGGCGCTGCCCCCGCAGCCGCCGCAGCTCCTCCTGCGAGAAGCCGGCCCAGGCCTCGGCCATGGCGCTCCCTCCTCCCGCCGCGCAGGGCCGGGGCTGCCCCAACGCCGCCGCCGGCGAACGCCGCGGACAGCCCGGCCGGGGGCCTCGCGCCGCGGGGGCGGGGCGGGCAAGATGGCGGCGTGAGCGGGGGGAAGGAGAAGGGGAGGTCCGCGAGGGGATGCGGATCGTCCGTGCTCCGGGGAAAGCTGCCCTGGGCACAGCCCCGGGGCTCCTGAGAACACAGTGCCGGTAAAGAAGCACGGAATCAACTAGGTTGGAAAAGACCTCTGAGATGATCGAATCCGACCTGTGACCGAACAAGGCTAATGAGGTTTATGGAGAGGGGAAGCCGCACCCGAATAAAGCGAACTTCAGGGAGCATTACACTCTCCAGACACACCGCCCCGGTCATTTATAATCTGTAATTAAAGTAAATAAGAGCAGGAGAGATCTTGCTCCGGGGAGTGTAGTTAAAGTTCCAGTGACACCACTGTGAGGAAATCATGGAATCCCAGAGTGCTTTGGGGGCTGCAAGGGAAATTAAAGCTCATCTCATTCCACCCCCTGCCATGGGCTGGGACACCTTCCACTATCCCAGGTTGCTCCAAGCCCCATCCAACCTGGCCTTGAACACTTCCAGGGATGGGGCAGCCACAGCTGCTCTAGGCAACCTGTGCCAGGGCCTCACCACCCTCACAGGGAAGAATTTTTTTCTAATATCTAATCTAAATCTCTTTTCATTTAAAACCATTCCCCCTTGCCCCGTCACAGCCTGCCCATGTAAAAAGTCGCTCTCTCTTTTCTTATAAGCTGCCTTTAAGTACTGGAAGGCCAGCAGGGAAAAGTATTATTTTGCCCACGCTGATGTTTCTGAAAGTCTGCTCTGACCATTATGCACGAGGTTGCACATACACGCTCCCATCCTTAGGTATAAACTGAAAAGATCCCACAATGAACAGCAGCGTCTCTCAGTATCCACGAAAAGAAGCCTTTTCCCTTCCATCCCAAACTCCTGTGGCTGCTTTAATCCTGCCAGAGGCCCTGTGGATGAGCTCCCCTCCCACCATGAGCACAAAGGCACGAGCCCCCAGCTTAGCTGCAGCAGCCCAGGGGCCTGCGGGCTTCAATAATACATCATCAGCAGTAAAACAGGGACACTTCCAGTGCCTGACCACATCCCTCCCCGACTCCAATCTGTAAGGGATTAGTCAAGCTCTGGAGCTCCCCAAGCAAGCCCATAACTTGATGGCCATGGATGACACTGCAATTTACCGCGGCAGCACTTCCAGCAGCTCCTGCATGACTAACACGTCCCATAAATACCAGTCCTGGATGGGGAGGGGGGACACACACACACACACACAACGGTGCTGAACTGGCAGGCGTTAAGTGTTTCTGATGGGATTTGGCCCAGTGAGTGCCTTTGGAGAACACAAGTGCCACCCTTGTTCACCTGCAGCTCAGCTGGAGGCCTTGATGCCGAGCAGAAGCGTTGCAGGCATCCAGCAGAGGAGGAGAGCAAGGTTATCTCATCCAGGAAGTCCTTCCTGGATGAGCGTGGGGCAGACGGATGCTGAGTGGCCCTTCAGACAGGATTATGGTTTCCTCTGGGAAACCTGACTGAGCACAGGAGAGATCTGAATGAGAGCCATGATCCAACTTTGACTCAAACACTCTCAGACTCCAGGGAGTCCAGATGGCAGAACCAGGTGTCAGCTTGAATTTTACAATGGAACAGTGTTGGCCAGCCCAGCAAGGGTTGGCTTACAAAAAGGTGTGGGCACCTAATTCCCTTTTAGATGCCCTTATAAGAGTCATGAATCTAAACCTGTTCTGATCTCTAAATCACAGTAAGGGGCTGCACCAAACCCACAGATATCAACTGAATGTGCTTCATGAAGTACAAACACATACTTCTTGAACTTTGACTCTTTCTTCTCTTCCAAGTTTTAGTGCTATGAACAGAAGTGAAGCACCATGTTCACTTTACTGCCACAGATATTCCAGGCACAGAGCTCCCACGTGTTTTATAGGAAAAGTATAAAGAGTTTAGAGTTGTTAACTAGAATGCCATAGGCAAAGCAGCAATCCATGCTAACAGCTTCCATCAGCCAAAGGTTTAATTGCTGGCCTTTGGGCCAGCTTGCTCCAGGAACAATTACAGCCCAGTGAAGTCATTTCATGGAGCATTTACCAACAGCAGGTTTAGGAAACACAGGCTGACCATGTTCTCTGGCTGTTTAAAGTCCTGTGAGCAGAACATGGCACTGAACATTTGCCACCTAGGAATAAAGTGTTTTCCAAGCAAATTTTGCTAAAATGCAGGCTGAAAAGGCAAGAAGAGAAAACAGAAAACTTTCCCATCTCCTGGACCAATATCCCCAGGAACAACACAAACTTTCCTGCTACACCTGGGGCTGGATTTGAGTCCTGTATCTGGATTTGAGTCCTGCTTCAAGAGCTGCTCCCTCACTAACAGACCTGGAGACCTCCATGACTGCTGCATCCCTTTTCTCATGGTCTAATTGGCCTGGAGTCTGCTGATTCCAGAAGCAGGGAGCACCAACAGATCACAGAAACATCTCTTCTCTTGCAGTTCCCAAATCAGCGTGGAAATGTCATCACAGGCTGGCAAATTGGGCTCCCCAGGTCAGACCTCAGGGTCAGACCTCAGATGACATTTCAACCCGGGACAGATGCAATTTGTACCAGGACATAACTTCAATTTGCATCGGTTTCATACTGAAAATTTTGGAGGGTTTTAAGAGCCAAATAAGCTCTTCCATCAAGGGGCTCCCCGACTTAGATAATATATTTTTAACTTGATTCTTGCACTGCTCTGCACGCCGTCACACTAACACACAAATCAACATTTTCCCAGGAGAGGATTGAGCCCTAATGTGAGACTAGTATAGGGAAGTTTCTTTTCTGCTTGTGTTTCAGACCCTATCATGAGCTTCCAAGGACTCTGACATTTAACTAAAGAGACATGAGGATAAAACATTGTGAAAATAACACAGCCAAAAATTCCTAAATCAATTTAGTCCTCTTTCTAACTTGTACTATTAAACTTGTATCCATTGTATCCATCCAAACTGTATCCATCCACTGCATCTTGTGCCAACATTATCCCATCTGGCTTGGGAAGAACCACCACGTCCAGATGAGCCATGGCACTGTGTGAGCACCGTACCAGTGATTCAAACCCCAGAAACACTTCAAGAATGTAACCCCAGTGTTATCCTGCAGTTACTGGCCCTACTGCAATGGGCTGGCTTGAGGAGTTATGCAAAAATGCAGGTACATCTAATGGAAGCAGTGTTTCTGCTGTAAAATGAATTATTCTCATTCTGGAGTAAGGCGAAAAAACTGAATAAAAAAACCCCCAGCACTATTCCTTCTCCTCAGCTTCTGTTCCCTTTCACTGCCTGGTAAGTGGGATTAAGTCAGCACTGTCATTTCTGGGACCAAGGCAGTCTTTTGGTTTGTAAGAATTTCATAGAAGGAAACAAAAATCCACTTACATAAAGAGGTATTGAGTGAAAAAACCTACATCAGAAACCTGCTTTTTAAACCATATAAACCAAAGGTTTTCAACATCTTTTGATTTGTGGCTCTGTACACATTTTCTAGTGAAGAGGCAGACTTACACAGCAACTTTAAGTCTGTGGCTTTGCTTCCTCTGAGTTACCTTTCACAGAGACCTTAGGGGTAAAGTCCTGACCCCTGGTCTAAGGCTGTGGTTTGAACTCACAGCTGTTTTACTTTAAGAGGTCCAAATTTTGCTCCTCAGGTCCCAGGGAAAGTGGGGATATGTCCTAGCAGTGCTCCCAGCAGATCTCTCTCAGGGCTGTCCATGGCACCTGTGGGGCTGGACCGAAGTCCCACTGCAGCCAGAGGGATGGAACAGGGAGATAGAACAGGGCTGCAGAAATTGTCTGATTTTTGCCATGGACTCCAGCAGGCTGCAAATTCCCCATCCAGACCTGCAGATACCACTTTTCCCTTCCCAAGGGTACCTGGGGCTGTCAGCAGCCAAACTGGGGTGAGGTGTTCCCACGGGGACCCCACACCACACAGGGCTGGTGACCAGCAGAGCTGGGTGGGGAGAGCAGCATGTTTGTCCGGGACACGTCTGGTTACAGTGATATGTTTGCTTGGAAACTGAGCCTACAAACATCTCGGCTTTTAAGGTTCCCACCTCATGTTTTCTTGTTTCAGCTTTTGAGCTTTTCCCTTAAGATGGGTTAGGCTTTCAGAAAATCACATCTGAACTGGCAGAAAGCTCAGCGTGCAATATAAATGTTTTCTTTAAAAAAAAAAACCCAAACAATTAACATTCTTACTGACATTTTTGGAGTCTTTCTCACCTCATTTTTCCACATAGACAAAAATATTCTGTAGTAACTCCTCATCTTAAATTATTTGCATGAAAAAAAAATCTTAAACAGGATTAAAAGCTCGCTAATTAAAAGCACCTTAAAAAAAAAGCTTGTAAAATTAAAAAAACCCATAACTTCATTAAATATCCTGAAGATTATAAATTTACCATTTTGGCTGGGAAAACCAGCGCTGAGCAGTGAAAGAAGTGGAAATGAGTAATTATTGATACATGTTTTTGTATAGCTAAAGAAATATTGTTGTAGCTAATTACTTTAAAAAGATACTTTCTAAATAGTTTTTAAACATCATTAAAATAATACTTTTTATAACCCCAAGTTAAATACTTCATGACAGTTCTATAATGCTTTTAATTGCATTGCCTAATGTGAAAGTCATAATTCAAATGTTTATACAGAAAAACTAGAAAGCAACTGCTTTCATTCTAACTCTTTGTGTAAAAATTGTAATCTAACTGTCAAAACAGTTGATAAAATTAAAGATTTGAAGAGAAATTTGCTAAATGTTTGTTATCTTTGGCATAACTTGAGTGATTAGAACCACTGCACTAAACAAATTGAGTTTTCATCAAACAAACTTATTGTTGTTACACGCTCAAGAGAATGAGCTGAGGTTGTTTAGTCTGGATGGGAGAGAAGTGTGGGGGAGAAGACATGATAATAGCCTTTAAATATATAAAACACAGCTGTAAAGAGACAGGGGAAATGTGTTTTCAGAGCCCGTGGTGGATAGGTGAAGAAGAAAGCGAGCTTCAGGCTAGAGATGAGTCAGGGCAGCAAAAGGTGGAGAGAATTGACTCAAGACCACCACAGAGTCTCCATTCAGGTATTTTTAACAACAAACATCTGCTGGGTAAGGCAGAGGAAAGGTCAGTGCAGCCCCGGGACAGCAAGATGCACGTTTTGGAGATTCTGGGTGTGTGGATCCCCACACAGGCTCCAGAGGAGAGAGGGAGGCTCCCAGACCCCTCATGGGTTCAGGCTGCTGAGCAACATTTTTGACCTTGCTCTGCTGCATCATTGTCCCATTAGAGACAACCCACATCCCTCGGGGTGTGCTGCTGCCAGCTGAGAACTGGCCAGCTCCTGACACCTCTCCCAGCCTTGTTCTCATGACAGTGGTACTTCCCAAACCATTCCCACTTCTTCCTGCTGCTGTCACAGCCCCATCATCCTGCCCTTGGGCACACACATCTGCACCACTTTCAGTGCCATCAGCTGTGCAGGTCCTGCCACCCCTGCAAGAGTCTCTGTGGGAAATCTTTGTCTTTTCACAGCAAGACAGAGGGACAGATGGTTGCCAAACCCAAGAGCCAGCACTGCTTGTAATATGTATTTGCAGTAGAGCATTACATGATGTGAAAATCACTTTCCTACCATAAAGTGCCAGTCAGCACCAATGTGACAGCTGAGCCCAGCCAGTTCATGTCTCTCCTTCCAGCTTCTCAAGCCACATGCTGGAGGATGTTGTCCCCTCCTCTTTCCCACCTCTGCACTACTGCAACACAGCACACTGGGCTGAGACAACTCCCTTCTGCAAGTGAAATGCAGGTGATCCTCAGGGAGTGGTGTGGGACACTGCTCCCATCCTGCTGCATCCCCACAGGGCACCCCAGAAATGCTGTTGTTTGTGTGAAGGCACAGCATGGAATCAGTGCACACTGGTTTGGCTCGTTTTCAGCCCAGGTGGTTGAAGGGACACCAGGTTAGGCCACGTGTTCACTGCCAAAGAAGGATGTGTGACAGCACCTGCCTATTTGCAAACCAAGCCATCCTCTCACCTTTACTGTATCCTTGCAGTAAGATACCAGATATTTCTCCGTGGAGCCTTGTCCAGAGCACAGCCATCTCCTCCTCATTCAGGATCTTTGGAGGTGTCTGTAACACAAATATAAAGAAGAAATATAAAAAAGAGCAACCAAGGAACCCATTTGGAGACCAGCAAGCTGTAGGACACACATAATCTTAATTCCCATCCTGCAAACACTTAAGCTACAACAGACAGATGTGCAGGGTTAGGACCTCAGCATCCCCTCAGCTGCCTGAGAGGTGAAGGGAGCCCAGGTTCAGCCAGATTATCCTCAGCGCTATAAACAGGAGCTCTGAGGCAGCACGGCCAATTTTGGGTGCAGCACTCCAGCGTCACCCTGAACAAGCAGCACCTGTGGTGCCCCATGTCTGGAGGGCCTGTGCTTCAGAGAGCACCCAGAGAGCTCCGAGGGATGACCTGCTCCCACCTGGCCACTGGCCGCCCCACAGACAATGCCTGCAACGATTTGGAAGTCCTTAAGATGAAACATTGTGTCTTTCCTGCAATAAAGTTCGCGAAATGTCGATGCTTTCTCCCTGTCACAAGCACACACAAAAGAGATATAAACCCCCACCTGTTTATGGATGATGTCAGTGAAGGGTTCCTCGCTGGGGCTGGACTGGGAGGAGGTTTTCAAAGGATCGCTGAGTTAGAGTGCTTGGCTCTTACCGAGGCTTTAATAGGTAACTTCCTTCCATGGCTTTGGAAAGTCCTCCCCACCAGTCAGTTGCTGCCTTTCACAATGTTTGTGTAGAAGTTGTTTTTCAGCGGTTTCTGTGGGAGGAGAGTGTTTTCTTTAGTTTTTGAATACTACCATGACTGCACACGCAGCTGACACCCACAGGCTTACTAGGGCCACACGCTAATGATGATTTCCAAGTGTTGGTGTCACTGGCAGGGTTTGAACCATAGCTATAAAGCCTGTAAATAAGCAGGCTGATGGCCAGGGAGGCTTAGCAGCTCCTTGGTGAGGTATCTGAGATAGCTGGAGAGTGATCTGTACCACACCCTGGCTACAAACACTGATATCACAGACCTCAGCCTGCAGTAAATGGAGAGGTTAATAAAGCAAGCTCTGATTAAAACAGGAGCAACCCAAATTAGACCTTTACTGCTGCAGCAGGAAGGTGAAAACAAGGATGACTGGTTTCTTCTGGTGGTGGAAAATTCTGGTTTTGGAGCTGAGCTGAATAGGAAAGACTTAATATAATGAGAACATCTCAATTCATTTTGGGTCAACCAAAAACATTTTGCTTGACCAGTAACAAAATGTTCTGGTTTGCTTGGAGACTATTTAATCTTTTTTAAAAGTCAAGCAAAAACACACAACTCACTTCCTTTTAAATTTAAGTCCATTGAAAATGAAAACAAAAAAGAAACCTTCAAACTAAATGATGTTCAATCAAGTAATCTGTTTCAGCCTGAAAATGCCGAAGTGAAACATTTCAATATTTAAGGAAGGAAGGACTTCTATTGTTTTGTCTTGTCATTGACTGACTTCAGCCTGGATTTGTGAGTTATTTTGGTTGTCTTCATTTTCACAGGGCATTTCATTTTTTATTTTTATATTTTAAATTCTTTTAGTACTCTCTTCTTGTTCAGTTTGAGATACAAATGCTCAGGTTCAACAAAGGTTCATTAGAACATGACTGAGCTGACAATTTGTACAAATATCAGGCAAATACTTTGGGGTCTTTTTTTCCCCCTTTGTATTTTAGTTTCCTTTGAAATTGTACCTGAATTTCATAGAAGCTGTGGGGTCCTCAGGACCCTTGAAACATGCACAGAGCAAAACTGTCAAAGTCTCTGTGCTCTGCTGTGTAACCTGCACACCACAAAAATTCAGATGCCATCTTCAGTCCTGCAAAATATTAAGACAGGCATTTAAGATTTACCCGAGTGATTAAGCATGAGCAGCTTGTAATTGTTTCCAGATCCCTCTCCTAGCAGGAGAAAAGGCTCTGCAATCCCTGTCCACGTGCTCAGCGTAGCAATGCGCTCACAAACGGAGAAACTGAAGATGAACTGGGGAGGACAAACAGATATCCTGAGACTAAGCCAGCATTGCCTTTGAATCCAAAATGGACTATCCAGCTCAGAAAAGCAGGATTATTGAGCCAGTGTCTGTCAGGGTACATCTGCATCCTCCCTGGAGCAACACCTGTGCACCAGCAACTAGAAAACCTTCGGAAGTACACATGGTCAGATTCAGTCTGCAATTTTTCATCTGGCTTGGGAGTGTTAAATGAAGATCAACTGCTGAAATTGGCCTCATTTGGGGAATCTAACTCTGTCTGTGCTTACAGGAAAGACCTTTGTCCTCCAGGTTTTATGTGAAGCCCCAAAGATTGCAGACTTTCTGCATAAGCCACAAAACAATCCAGAGAGCATCTGGAGAGAGACTTGCCTCATATCCCAAACTGTTCCCTCCATGCAAGCCTACCAATATATTTTTCCCACAGACTGCTTGATCATGAAAAGATCTTCCTCAACTTGCTCAGGGCTTCAAAAAAACCTTAGCAGCCCCAGCCCAAGTTTGAAAGCAAATTCAAGGGTTTGCCATTGCCTTTGAACACAGCGGGAATCTACTCCAACAGGTTAGATCTCGGGGCCACGTTGCTCCCAGGATTTAAACCAGACCACATGTGAAATGGCAGCTACCTCTTGATTTTATATTTTATTTTATTTTAAAATAGGATAATCTAGGGGCTATGTTTTTTATTACAATTATTACTACTATTTTAATGGCAAATTCAGTGGTGCCGCCTTCCCTCCTTAATGAAGGGAACCAGAGACTGGAGCTCAATTTCTCCCACTTTCTAGAAATAGTCTCTGCAAATCCATTGTAAAAAAACTAACCACAGTCTTTTTCCCCTTTCTCTCTCTCTCCCTCCAGAGAGGGGGTTTTCATCGGCTCAGACCATTTTTCTTCCACCACCTCTTTATCTTAACCCTTTCTCAAAGGTTGCATTTATTTTCCGAGGTCCACGGCCAGGACAAGGATACAGAGGGTGCAGCTGACACTGTCTTTTGAGGATCTCTGTCACCAGTGCAAGAGGCGCAAGCCTGGGGACGGGGAGGATGTCTCTGGAAATGGCTCCTGCCCTCATCCAGTCCAGTTCACCCAGTGAGGCCCCTCCACAGGAGCTCACTGCTGCCCCTCAGAGCATGTCCTTGTAGCCAGAGCTGTCTCCTGTGCTTGGATTGTGCAAACCCCTTTCCTCTCCCTTCCGCACTCCTGGCTATTGAGTGCACATCTAATTGTTCCTCTGAACCTCTCCAAAATCATTGCTTCCTCTCCATTCAACTCCAGGCTGGAATTGAGCTGTTCTCCCTCCCCTGGGACCTTGTAGTGAATTTGGCTGAGAGGAGGAGGCAGACAATGTGCCATCCCTTCTTGTGGAAATCTTGGCATACTCCTCAAGGAGATGATCTCAGATAAGCACACTGCCAGGAAGAGAGGTTCACCACTCTTCCTAGAAACTTTGCAAGTCCTGGTCTTCATCCAGATAGGAGTTCTTTTTTTTTTTTCTTTTTTTTCTTTTTGTTTTTAATTTGAGTAAAAATGCTTCAATCTTTTCAGTGTGAGAGAGGAGTGAAAAAATAAATCGCTGCCATTATAGTGGATGGGTAAAAAGGAGTTCAGGCAGTCTTTGAAGAGCCTTGGTGCTGAAACAAATGTTTAAATTAGATGAGAATGGATCTTCTGCCATAAACGGCCTTTGCTTTGTTCAGCTGTCTCCTCTCCAAGGCTGTCTCTCCACAGTTAGGGTGGTAGGCACCAAATCTGGCACTGACCCCTTGGGATTCGGTGGTAGAGATGGAGAGGTGGAACATGGCTCTGCTGTTTGAGATGGGAGGAGAAACATCTGCAGCAAAGGGCAGAGCTGAGCCTGCACAGGAGCATAAAGGGGTGGCAGCTCCCACCTGCAGCAGCTTGTAACCACATCTACACATCAGGGTGCAACATTAGGGTGCTTCCATTGAAGCATATCCATGCACAGCCTCAGGGTTGTGTTTTACTCAGTAGAAGTAGATTTTCTACTCATGTGGGCAGAGGAAGGTTTTCACTTGTGCACTCACCCATCCGCCCATGGCCAAAGCCAGCTCGATTCTGGTTTGTAGAGCTGAGTCCTGGCCTGGCTGTTCTTCAGCTCCTGCTCCTCCTGGTCATCTCTGTCAGCTTGTGGTGCCCACAGTGCTCCTGGTCAGCACAGTGGCCCCATCTGCACCACGACTCAGGGCTCACAGCTGAATGACAGCACAGGAATTGCCTGCAGGGAAGATGCCAAGAAAGAGATGAAGAAAAACTACATCCCACACCAGCCAAAAACCCAGCTCACTTCCACACCCACCAAACACTGGGATTGTGGCAAAGCCAAGCCTAAAGGGGCCACTCAGCCCCCGCAGCATCTTCAACTGTGCTTTTCTAGGTCGTCACAAACCAGCCCTGACAGTGCGAGGAGAAAACAGACTCACAGCAAATCGCCCACAAGGAATTGCCTGCATTCCCCACCGCGGGCTGGGCTGCGGGTCACTGCCTCCAAACAGCATCGCCCACGGGAACACAGAACCGGCTCAGCCCCGGCCTTGGAAAGCCACTGGGGAAAACAGAGCAGGGGCTCAAGGTCAGCACAGCCCCGCCGAGGCGCCGGGGATACCTGAACCACTAATTTGCCAGACGCCCCCGAGCCCGGCTTGGCAGCCCCCCGCCGGCTGTCCCGGCGTGGAAGCCATTAACATTTAAAAATACTTACAGGAATGGAGGGGTGGGGGGAAAAAAAGAAATGGTATTTGCGGAGGCCCATTCCTCAGCGCACTTTCATGTGTGCCAAAGTTTGTTGGCATGGCTCGGAGTTTGATAGGGAACATCTGGGCTGCTGTTGCTGCCTGGATATTGGCTGAGGGCAGCGAACAAAAGGGGTTTGTGCAGGAATGCGCGGGGAGGGGCGCGGGGTGCGCGCGTCCAGGGACAGCTGCGAGAGGAGAAAGGCAGGAATACTCTCTGAAGAAGAAAGCCTAATGAACATCCCATGTTCCTGCTTTTAAAAAGGGGATAAAAGCCTTCCCCCCCACTTCTTCTCTTCCCTCTCGGGGTACTGAATGTGAGCAGGGCTCAGACATAGATCCGTGCCCCGCTACCTCTGCACATTCGATTATTGATGCAGTCTGCAAAAACAATTGGGGTGGAAGGAGCAGGTTAGTGGGAGAGCAGGGAAGTCTGAGCCCAACCACGAGGTGCAGCACCAGCACATACTCAAGACTCAACCAGCAAGTTCCTTGCAAGCAGCCTGACACCATGAGGAAACACCCAGTGACAAACCCCCCAGGAGTGCAGAGACTGCTGACATGGACCCACTGAGAACAGCACTGGTTGAAGTTTCTTCCACTCCTGCTGGAAATTTGGGGCAAGGAGCTGAAAATCAGCACCATGCCACTGCCAGTGACACAAATCCAGAGACTGCCTCCTAGGGCCCTGCTGGATCTGACACCAGAGGATGGCATGGAGGGATGAAGGAGGAACGGATTCACGCTTAAAGAAGGCTGGTCTGTTGGGAACTATCTGGAAACTACAGGCCAGGTGCAACCCTTGGCTCTAAAGATCACAGCATACATGCTCCATCCCACATGCTCCACCCCCAGGGAGTCACTGCTGCCTGTGGATGGACACCAGAGATTGAACCTTCTGACTGAACCTAATGTAACCTCTCTGACATTCTTCCTTTTGCAGCTCCTTTCCACCACACCATGACTACAGTATTTTTTACCAAAGGTGTTCATAGTGTTCACAAAACTTTTGAGCATCTCACTCTATGGACTAAACCTGTTTCTCAACATGTGCAGTACTGGTGTAATTTCCTACCTTCTGATCCCTCTTTGCTCATCCCACTATTGTCCAACTCAATATGAGCAAGTTTTGAGCATTTAAGGGTTTTTTTGTTGTTGTTGTTTTTTTTTTTAAATCAATGGAGAATTTTTCTCTTTTGTTTCTGGTATGTACATTTGGCCTCAATCCTACTCGAAAGCCTACATTCCCCCTTGGCTCCAATTAAGGATACAAATGGGTCTGCTTCCTAGAACAAGCTTTCCATTGCCTCTGTCTTTGGGGCTCCTTGGAGTCACTGGAGCCAACCCAGAGAGGGTATTTGGGCAGGACTTGGGTCGCACATCCCTCTTGCTACCCCTACCTTGACAGGGAAGCCCTCTGGGAACGCTCCAGGGAGCAAAGTCTAAAGACAAATGCTCCAGGTCAGCAAAGACCCTTGGGTCTGACAGTCAAGGCAAATTTTTCCAGCCCTAATCTCCTTTCCAAGTCTTGGCAGCATGCCTACACACCATCATTTTGAGCTGACTTACTCAACACCAGCCACACAACCCTCCTGGCGCTGCCTCGGGCAGTGGGCTCGTGCTGGGGGTGCTGGCTCCAGGGCTGGGCATGTTTGGAGATAAGCCTCCCCCAGTGATATCTGGATTTCGATTACATCAGTGTCAAGACAGCTTTTGCCAGAGCCAAGCAGAGCTCCTGCCACGCCAAAGAAAGCAGCCAGGTCGGCCAGGGGCTGTGCACAGCACTGTGGGGAGGACATTGGCCCCTCTCACGTGGGGCAGCACAGCCTGCAGACCCACCCCTGTGCCACGCAGACAGTCCTACCCGGTTGTTTCTTCTGCGGCGGGTTGGGAAAGGAGCTGCAGAAAACCCAGCCGGCCTTTGGGAACTCTGCAGCCCGGGGTGGGGAATGTGCAGCCACACATAAACATGTGACCAAGTTGAGCACCCAGTGCCCTGCTTTGGAGAGGAGGAAAAAAGCGTAACTACTGTGTTTAGTGCTAGACATCCCTTGATCCACTGCTGAAGACAAGGGGGTTGAGAGTAGCCAGTCTATTTCTGATTTATCAGTCATTCGTGTTGCCAAAGTGCATGTGCCACCTCTCAGAAGCAGGTCTGTGCCTCCATTCATCCTCTGCATCCTTCTCCAGGACACCTTTTCTCTTAGCTCTGCCTGAAAACAGCCCAGTGTCACCAAGGGACATGATCCTGCAAAGGCATCGCTCTCCAGCCGTGCTCCTGCCTGACCCCACTCCCATGTCCTTCCCTGACCACTGCCAGCAACTAAGAGGAACCAGCCCCAACAAAGACAACAAGCCTATTTCAAAAGCACAGAAACAATTTAAGAGCTTGAAATCCCACCTTCCATGTGGTTAAAGGTCCCATCAGGAGGTAGACTCTTAATCATCCTAGATGCTTTTGAAGGCTGTAATAGAAGGTCAGCTGTATCTTCAATGTCCCGTGGGACCCACATGCCTTTGAAGCGCCTCCTGAGGGACCATGGTGGTGGTGGCTGAGGAGGAGGATGAAATCCTGGAGCCAAACAGCGCTCGTGCCCTGGGAGAATTAAAATCACGAGTCCAGTGAAGTCTCACAGTGGTTCAGGCTGCTCCTGCCAGTGAGGCTCCACCTCATTTGCCCCATCTCTGCATCTATCCACTGCCTAACACAGGCCAGCTGGGAAACTCCCTGTGCAATGGGCTTGGGAAGGGGCTGGTGGGAAAATGCCCATTTAATGTTTTGCAGGCAAGGGTAGTTCAGACAGTTATTTCAACTTGGAAAAAACCCTTCAAATCTGTTTCCAAATTGTCCAAATGTTTGGCTTTTACATTTCCTTCAGTGACATCCCAGGGTTTTAGTTGAAAAGGTCTTCTCTCTTCAGAATTAAGCTGCTTCTAGGGAAAAAAAAACCTATCAAAACAGGAAGCTTGAAATTATCAAAGAAAAATATTTTCATTGACCTTAAAGATCTTACCCTTTGGTTTTCTAGTTCACAAAATTTTTCAGAACTGACTCCTCATCCCCAGGAGAGATGAGAAATACTGTCAGTGCCTCAAAAATGCTGCCAGGAGGAAAGAGTTATTAATTATCAACCTCTATTTTTAACCTGCAACCAAGAGTCACTTCTCATGGGTGACAACTGGATTCTCTTGAGGCTCTGTCATTGGCTTCATCAAGGCTTTTAAGTCAGAGATAGGATCTTTTTTTTTTTGGATGGGACATGCCCCAGGCACTCTGCAAAGCCTAGCCTATCCATTTCCAAAGCAAGCATCAGGTATCACATGCTTCTACTATCCATCTATTTAGAAAAAATATGTCATTACCTTTTTCCCCTTCACCTATATTCCAGCTGAAAAAAGCTCATATTTTCTCCCCCATAATTCAAAAAAGACTACATGGCTTTTTTTTTTTTTTTCCTCAGAGTTTCCAAAAAAATTCCCCACTGGGTAAGGGCCAGGCATGCAAAAATTTCAACCTGAAAAGTGAATGTTTTCAAAAGTTATGAGCTTATGAAAAGAAGGGCTATAATGGAAACTGTTTTACTGCCATAATTATAACACCACGAACAGAGCCTGCTGCAACATATTACATTATCAAGCTCCTGTCAACATTTAATAGAAGTCTTAATTAACTGCAGGGCAGAACATGGCAAAAATTTATTTTCAGGAAAACTTTTGGGAGCTGTGTAATTCTGGGCTTTTTTGATTTTTTCAAGTCAATTGGAGCCTTAGTAGAGTATGTAGGACAGACTAAATACAAGACACAAGTGTGTATCTTGTTGGTGTTACTTAATGATAGGACTTTCTTTTCTGTTAAACTACATAATCCAGAAACAACAATAATGTTTGTGTTGGGTTGGAGCCAGACACTTCAGAGGTGGATTTTAACCTTCCCCAAATTTGGGGTTATTCAATGCCAGGGGCTTGATTCAGCTTTCTGGGGAGGTGGGGGGTCATGTGTAACCTGTGGGGCTGATCTGCCTTTGCCACTTGCTTTTCTCCCTGTCTTCCACCACCCCAAAGATACTCACACTCCAGATTTAGGGGGGAGATTGTGTTTTCCTGCCTGAGCTCCTGGGCTGGAGACACAGTCACAGAGGAGAGTTGTGGGGAGGGCCAAGCCCAGCAGTTGTAGGATCATTGTAATTAATTTCTTGCCTATGGCTTTGCAGGAGATAACCAGCTCCAAACCAGACTGACCACTGCATGTTTCCTCTCCCCTGCAAATTTGGGCAAAGGCTGCAGAGGAGGGCTCCTCCTGCTGCAGCCCAATCTCCAGAGGCATCTCCAAGAGTTTTTTCCATCTCTCCAGGTCCTCAAGCCTGCAGTGATGCCCTGCCAGCTAGACCTTGTGCACTCCCAGACCAGACTGAAGAAGTGGGAGTGGGGTAGGGAGGGAGGACAAGCAGCTCAGCCACAGTCAGCAGCAGGGTTTGGGGTGCCTGGGGCACAGGGCAAGTCTTGTATGGAGAACACTAAAAGAAAGCTCTGCAAACCTGCTGCCCAACTAGACACAGAGCACAAAGGAGACATCAGGCAGACGGTGATAAGGGATCTGCCAAGGTTAAACCTGGCTCTCCCTACTCCCATACCTGATCCACCAGACCATGCCTCTGAAACATTCTGGCAAGCAAAGGGCTTCTTGACAAAGCAGGGCAGGTAACACTGGGCAGCTTACGCCACAACAAACACTCCTTCAGTCTCACCCGGCAGCCCAAAGTTCCTTCTAATCCCTTTTTTGCCCCCTCCATCCCCTGCCTGGCCCCTGCTCCAGCAGAACAGCGCTGCAAGCTGGCAGGCCACATCCATTTCCCTGATAGCACCAAGAGCCCAACAGCTGCTCTCTGTCCCTTTGGAGATTAGTTTGTTTTCCTAACACAATTACTGCCACGTGGCCCCGCTTTCTGCCGAGATCAAGGCTGGATAGAGATAAAGCAGCGATAAGATCACAGCCATTCCAGACCCCTTCGCAGCCCCGCTGGCCGCGGTTCGCTCTCATCGGCACGCGAACACCCTGGCTGCAAGTTACCTGCTCCCATCGGTGCCAGCCCAGGGAGCCTGGGACGCTTTCTGGCCCTAAACCCCAAGGATTTGGCTCCCAGCTTTCTGTGCAGCACCAAGGAGTTGGTTTATGATGTAACTACACAGCGCTGCATGGGTGCAGCCACACCAGTGAGCTCACCGGAGGCGATAGGAAGTCCCTTATCAGCTGCAGCACCCTGCTGGCTCAGTGCTTTCACCAGCACAGCTGGCCAGCAGCTGGCTCCAAGCTGACCCTGCCTGTGCCAGGTCAGCTGGTTCTGCCCAGTCTCTTCGTCCCCTGCCTGGGATTAGCCCAGACTCGGCTCAGCCTGCACATCACCCTGGTGAATGAAGCAGTTTTACCCTGGTGCATCTGCTCTGCTGAGCTGGAGCATCCCAGCGGGGCTCACACCGGTACCTGCAGCACCAGCAAGGGGCTGGTCGGCTCCAGAAACATCAGTGGAGCGATCACAGGGGCAGGTCTGGCGCCCAACCACCCTCCATCACATACAGCAGAGGCCCTCTCTGTCTCCCAGAGCCTCCTGTGGGAATCCTTGTGTGGGGAACAGCTCCTGAAAGCCTCTGCTGGGACAAACGTGGTGCATGCTGGGAGAGGACACTCAGGGAGCCTTCAAGAGAGACAAGCATCCTTGCCAGATGTCTCCCATAAAGCTGCAAGTACTTTATTTTAATAATAAGCCTTAATGTATTCATTAAAGGCTCCCAGTGACCTGGGATGAATTTCCCTGCTATTGTAAAGGGCTGTGGGAATCTGGAAACCGCTGCATTACAGTTAATAACTTTAATTTTACAAGGCCCAAAATAGACAACTGAAAAAATACACAGACTCACTGTTTCCAATTAAGAAGGGATTTCTTCTAATTCCTCTGCCACCGGCGCTCTTGTTTAGCAAACAACATCAACAGTTATTCAACCATAGACAAGGGGAGAAGCAAACCAAGGGAGTTGCCTTTTATATCTCCACTAGAAGAGCTGAGGAAGAAACCAGGACCCTTCCTCCTCACTGGGTTATCAGAGCAAGAAAGAGCCACAGCGTGGTCAGCAACAAACCCACACCAGGACAGCCATGGGTAAAACTTTAATCCCTGCTTCTTAAGCCTGAAGTGACTTTGATCCTGAGGAGATGACTTCCAATCCATCTTCTCCCTTCTCCCTCACAGCTAAGGTGGTTAAAGGACTTTGGTGGAGTCCTGGGGTGCTGCAAAACCACCCCAGTAGCTGGGTGAGCACCCTGGGGTGAGCATCAGATGTCTGGGTGAGCATCAGATGTCTGATTTTAAGGTCAGGAAGGAATATCCCCCCCAGATCAGCTTGGCTGAGATCGCCATGGATTTATTTTGCCTGTCTCTTTCTTCCTCTGTCAAATGAAGGGTAGATGGTTTCCCAGGGGAAAAAAAAACAAACCTGGGAAGCAAAACAATTCAGCCTGGTTTTTTTTTTTTTTTTAAATTTCTGGGAAACTAATGTTTTCCAGCCCAAATATTTTCATTTCTGGTTTGGTTCTTTTGGGTTTTTCAGTTAAAACTGGAGCTTTTTTCAAAAAGAGGCCTGACATTTTATGTGGAAGTATTCATTTTGCCACAAGTCAAGCCTTCTGGGGTGGAGAAAGGAGTTTTGAAGGGTGAGGTTTGACCAGTGTACCAGTCTGGTTGTGTTGGCAAGCAACATCTGCCTCCTCATGCATCTCCAGAGTCACCTCTGCCAGGCCCACACCAAGGTGCTGGCACCCTCCCTCCACATGGCAGGGACACACATACCCTCCTTACCATCATCCTGGCATTAATCAACACTAGTTAAAGCAGATCTCCAAAACTTCCTCTGCAGACTTAGCCTGACACAGGGAAACACATTGCTTAAAACCCCATGGGTGATCTCAGCTCACGTAGATCCCAAAACACTCTCCAGACCACCTGAAAAACACATCAGGTCCCATCCAGCAGGATGGAGCACACCAGTTTTAGCTAGTCCTGAGGGGTGCAGGGAGTGGGGCTCATTGATCCTTGTGGGTCCCTTCCAACATGAGATATTCTAAGATTCTATGCAGTAATCCAGCCTCAAGCCCCTCATTTCACCTCTTGACCAAGAGCTGCCTATGAGCAGCACTGAATTTGCACCAGCCCTCGCATAGGAGCAGATTGAGTTTTGCAGCCAAACTGATAAAAATGAAAAATGATTTTCATATGCCTGGACTCAATTTCCCCATAAATAAGACAGTGATGGAAATTGGGGGAAGGGGGTTGTCAGAGCTGTAGGTAATCCGTAAAAGCCACACCAAGAACACTGATCTAGCCCTCGTCCAGGAAAGCATCTCTATTTAGGAAAGCCAGCAGGCACATCCCTACTCTCCTCTGAAGCCACTGGGAACTGAGAGCCAGGCAGCTTAAAGATATCTAAATGCCTGGAGGAACAGATAAGACCTAGATACCAGCTGGCAAAACCCAGACCCTCAGAAGGTATTTAGGCAAACATTTTTTAATGGAAATGAAGAGCTCATGTACTTTTGTGGGCAGGGTCTCGAAGTACACGCGTGCCTTAAAAAAAACATTGCCCGTGGCTTTCCTGAAGAGACTCGGACACACACGTTACGTATCAGGGTTTGTAAACCTTCATGTTATCACAGAAAACCAACCTCTGCGATACAACAGGATGTCTCCACTCTAGACATCCCCAAAACCCCTAAAAACATGGAGAGGCCAAACCGCTGCGCTTCACCTATAACACCAACAAAACCACAAGCAGAGCAGAACTTCCCCAACTCTCCAAACACACATTTCCTATTCCTGCCTGCAGCTCTGCCACTGCCTTTCTCACATCAATACCCTGTCTGTAGCTGCTTGAAAAATTTCCATCTAAACAGTTTGTAGCAGGTCATTTTTCAAAGGCAGCTTTAAAAAAAAAAACAAAACAAAACAAAACAAAAAAACCCTGAACATTTTTGTGGAAATTTGCCTGACTTGTCTGAAATATCAAAAAACTAGAAAAAACCACTGAATTTTGGTCTCAAGCTGCAGAAATCTTGGTTTTGAACAAAAATGCAATATAAGTTTCTTTTTAGTGAAAATTAAGTTTCCAGAGAGAGTAAATTTTTCTGCTTTCATTAAAAATGTTCATGGTGTCATGGGTACGCTCAGATTTTCAGAAAACCCCACATCAAGAGATTATTAAGGAAATTAGTTGCTGTGCAAAAGGGAAGGAACTGATCTGGATTAGAGCCTGGCAAAGGAGTGGAGCAAGGATAAATGCTTCATTCTCAGCCTGATGTTAGGTTAACAGCCAGGCATCCCACAGCTCTGCTCCAGGATTTAATATATTTATCAGTGATCTGGGTGCAACACAAGGTGGGAATGCTTGCACAGGACAAGCCCACTGGGGCTCAGGGTCCCATCACCACAGCCATGGCCCATCAGGGGACACACAGCTCCTGCCTTGCCACCGGGTCCTGGGAGCAGTTTGTGCATCACCCACTGGAGATGCCCAGCCTGGTCTTTGCTTTGGTCCCATGGGAGCATCTGGCTGTGGCTCCATCACTCCATGGTGCTGAGAAGCCTCCAGCATCACAAGCTTTTGGGTCATGGGGAGACCTCACCCCTCTCCAGATGGGCACCATGGGCACAAGAGCACTATAACACAACCCTGCCATGCCAGATGCAAACACCTGGCACTGAACACTGTCAGATCCCATTTGGGAGGTTCACCAACATCACCCAGCACAGGATCAGGAGATCCACACACCGTGGCAGCTCCAGTCAGAGCCACCAGCGCCCATCTGCATTACAAGTGAACATGAACTCTCCCTCCCCATCTGGAGCCCATGTACAGCAAGTGGCAAGATTTATATTGTGCTGAAGCATTCCACAGTTTTGAGCACAGAAATGATTGAACTCCAGATGTTAACAAGATGCAGGACCCTTTTTTTATTATTAAAAACGTGATTTCTTGTTTTGCTCATGACAAAACCCATCAGATTAACTTATTAGGAGCGGAACTGCCATCAGGCCGGTAGAAGCAAAGATGGCTCCGGCTGCCCGAGAGCTCATGGAGCACATGGGAAGCTCATAGAGTTCATGGAGCTGTGTCCAGCCACTTCTTTTCACTGAACCAAGGGCAGGACACTGCTCCATGGGCTCTGTGCTCCATGCCCAATGGCAGTGCAGGGACACTGGTGAGTCTCTGTGCCTCGGTTTCCCCATCCCTTAGAGAGAATGTGAGTCAGAGGTGGAAGGGAAAGCCCTGAGTAAACACACACTGCAGCCTCATCCAAATCAAATTCCCTTGCTGAAGCAGCAGAGCCTTTGCTCACAAGCACCATAGCCCAGGCCAGGAATGGAAATCTGTCCACACTCCTCAGGCTCCTCTGTCTACCCCCTGGAAGGACAAGGGGGACCCAGGATGTGTGGCTGCCATGCTGGGACAACTCAGCAAGCAGCTCTCACACCCTGATTCCCTTCGGTGAGAGCCCTACAGCACCCCAAACTTCACTTCCCAGCAGAATGGAAACAAGTTTCCAAATACCCCTGCAAGTCCTAAATGCTCTTCTTGGAGCAGCTCTGCTGAGAACATCCACCAGCAGTGTGTGGAGTGGCACGGCCAACATCTGTATCCCAGAGCGCGGATGGGGTGGGGGCCTGTCTGGAGCTGTCACATCTTCACTGCTTTATCACAGGAACTTTATCACAAGCTCATAACACACACGTCTTTGCACTACGAGATCAAACAGGTACGGGCTGGCATTGCAGCCTGCTGTCACAGGACAGCCCCCAGCAGCTAGTGCTGCTCCGTGCTGTGAGGAGAAAACATATTGAAGCTGCGTGATGGAGAAGACCCACATATGCTCATCCTGATGTTGTACAGCCAGACCAACTCAGGAAATCCACCAGTGCAAAGCCAGCCTCTCCTGCTAATCCCTTGGAGGCACAGCATCCTTTGGGATCTACACATTTCCACTTACCCATAGCACACAGCAGCTCTAAGAACAGTCACATCTGTCTGCTCAGAGGCAGAAAAACATTCCTGGGGAGTGCCAATGCCCTGCTTGGCCAGGCTGAGCTGGGGACAAGCCAGAGCAATGCAGCTTCTCCACACCCAGCACAATCACCCTCCCCGCTCATGATGCCCAAGAAAAGGCACTGCCCTGTTCCTCTCCCACCCAGGGACCCCATTTTCCTACTCACTTGGTGCAGGGGACACAGCCACTCTTCTGCCAGCCATGCCCAGGACAGCAGGCAGCAAGCACACAGCTGTGAGCAGGAGGATGCTGTGTTCATAGCACAGTCCCCCCAGGACATCTGCTTCCAGGCCAGGGCCACCCAGGTGTGCTGCAGCCCCCCACCAGCATCTCAGGAGCAAACCCACCAGCCCAGCACCAAGAACCACCTTCTTCCACAGCCGGGGCTCAGAAAAAGCTTCTGCAGATCACAATGGTATTTATTGACCCAAGGGCACCTCTTAAAACAGAACTGAGAACTTTGTCACACTACTTGACCTTGTTTTATCCTTCTTGCATGTTTTGGGGGAAGATTCTTCCAACCCAAACCTCTCCCCGCTAACTGGGGAGACCGAGCTGTGCCCTTGGTGCCCAGTGAGATGGGCCTCCTCTGCTCTGAGCCTGGGTGCTTTGTGCTGGGTGTCCCCAGCCCTGCAGAGCTACTCCAGTGGGAGCCAGGCAATGGGGCACTTTCCCAGCTGAAGAGCTCTCTGCCCATTCCCTTAGTGCTGCTGGATTCTTGCAAACTTCCTCCACCACCATTTTCTTCACCTCTTCCTCACAGCCTCTGCCTTAATGTCACATCCTCAGGCAGAGCCCTGGGGGTGCCACACTCCCTCTTTAACTCCCCCTAAATTGAATGAATATGAAATTTTTCATTCCAAGAACAAGAGCATCAGGTGGAAGGAAAAACTATGCCTGTATGTTTTTGGAGAAAGATTCCATAAACCTTTGATGCTCTTCCCTTCCCCAAAATCATTCATCATTCGTGAGAAAAAAGTGTAAGTGCAAATGTAGTTGGGCAGTGCTGCAAGTGAGCACAGGGCATTAGCACCACTCTTGGGGAATAACAGCTCTGGAAAACCCCATATTCACCATCTCACCTGGGCACAGCTGGCAGATTTGCCTGCAGTGGACAGGTCCTGCCAGACCCTCATCTCCTGCCTGGCATGGGTGAGTGGTCCAGAGAGCTGGAGCTCTGCAGCATCTGGGACACCTGAGCTCCCAGCTCTGCTGACATGAATAGTTTTTCCCCCTGTTCTTGGCACGATGTGTTCTGCTCAAACACACTTCAAAGAGGAGGCTCTGCAGCAGGAATGTTTCAAAAAATATAATATTTCCATCTGTTATTCCAATAGGTTATGCTGTGGACTCTCCTCATGGACTATTTACCTTTCTTTACTCCTATTAGATGCAAGAAATATTAAATCAGCAAGCCCTCAGGGCTGGCAGGCAGTGCCTAACCCTGCAGCCCAGCCAGCAGGTCCTCTTCTCCTGCAGCTCTGCTCCCTACCCCTTAATGCTTTCCCAGAGGGGAAGGTGCAGGGAGGGAAGCAGCTTTACTTAAAGGCAGTAAAGTCCCCTTGATTTACTAACGTTACTTCCACCTTGAGAGCAAACAGCACCTGCCTGTGCTTAGGTGGATGCCCCAGGCTGTGTTTTGCAGAAGCAGAGCAGCCCAGCATCCCTTCCCAGCCCCAAGAACGCCCAGGGATTGAAATCACAGGGCACAGGTTCCTGGGCTTTGGTGTTTGATGGGCACAAAGCTCCCACACCAGCCTGTCCTTGGTGGGGACATCCCCAGCACCACCCTGCTCACTGCCTCCTGTTTCTCACAAATATGATTTTTTGTCACCTTTGTCGCCTTACTGTCAGCTGAGTCAAATCTGGAAACAAATTATGGGGTGGAAAAGGGAAGAACAGGCAGAGAGCTGTTGGCAGGATTCATTTTCCTGGGAAAGCAGACTAGAAGCACAGTAAGCACAGTGAGTTATGAGTTTACAGCACTGGCATGCACACAATGAGCTGTGGTTTAAATGCATCTTGGGGGTACCTTAGGGGTAGCAGGAACTGGATGCTCCTTCCCTGGGCTGGGATAAGGACACTGTAAGGACACTGCTGTGCTGGACCTTTCCCCTTCGTGGTTCATTTGGTCTGAGAGGACTTCCCAAGCCAGTGAAGCAACAATGCTTCCTGTGGTGGCAAGGGCTGCTCCATTACTCCCTCCCCACCCTGAGCTGCTGCTCCATGCAGCCCTTTTCTCTCTGGCTGGCCAAGGGCACCCACAGCCAGTTGTCACGGCCACCTGAAGAAGACATCCCCACAGGGAAGGTGTGTACACAAGACCAGCAAAGCCTTAACGTATCCTAATGGATGGTGGGCTGCTTGGGTGGATGGTGCTTGCCTCAGTCATCTGCTCTATCCCACAGCCAGAAAAACCATGGGGATAAGCAGCTTTCCCTGATCTCCCCAAGCAGAGCAGCCCCACACAGCTACTGCAGCTCTGACTGAGGTACCCACAATGGCTGTCCCACCACAGGTCCCTGAGGAGAAACTTCAGCACAGAGTTCAGAATCTTCATCAAGATCCATCTTCCCCCAAGAGAGCCGCAAAGGGAGAAAGTTTTTCAAAGCAGAGATTCAAGGCTTTGAAGCCCCAGCATACAAGACCTGAGCCCCTTCCTCATTTCCCACCCTGCAACCCAAGGTTTCATACTGCTAAGACAGCAAAGGCTTCCCAGCCCCTCTGGAGAGCCGGAGAGATGATAACTTCCATTTGTGAGCCACAGCCAGGACAAAATGAGTCTTTATTTTTATCTGGCCCATTATAAGTTATTACTTAGTGCTCCCAGGTGCCCTATACCATCAAAGGCACATTCCTTAATAAGCAGCCATCGGAGGCTGCTCTGTGCCATCCTGGGCACGGATGGAGCAGGACAGATCCCGAGACCAGCTCCAAACCCCAGATCTCATCTCCCCCTAAGCCCTTGTGAGCCCAGGAGAAGGTCATGCCCCATCTTTGCACAGACATCCCAGCACACACACCCAAAGGAGAGGCATAGGATTATTTTTCCCCCCAACTCCACAATCCAAAGTGTAACCCAATCTACTCAGCTGGAAATGGAGCTTTTATTGCATCCTGAGTCATTTAAAGTTCCTTTTTATAAAACCAATATTCTTCCCTCCTTCCCCAATTTAACAAGCTCCCAAATGTCTGCTCTCCTGACATACCAAACCTTTCCAGCTTTCCTCACCTCCCTCCCCATCAGACCCAATGGAAAACAGCATCTCACTGGGGCTGCTCTGAGGGTACCATGACAGAGAAGTGCCACAGCAACCCCACTTTCACACAGTTCACCTCAAGGATGATCCCAACCTTAAAACAGTCCCATGGTGACAGCAGAATGAGGCCATCCCACTCTGTGACAATATCCCCTGTCCATGGCACGTGTCTCTGTGCCCTTGCACTGGAAAGCTGCCTAGAGAGCTGAAAGCCCTTGTGACAGTGTCTGCAGACTTGGGCAAAGCAAAACAAACAAAAAACCCCCAAATCACTCAATAAAAGTTGCAATCAGGCACTGAGAAAGGTGTGTTGGCTACTGGGGGTTTCCTGATGATCAAGGTAAGGAGGAATGAGGGCACTGAGCAGAGCTGGCAACCCGGAGAGCCCAGTTATTATGTTTAAATGAAAGCCCAGATTTCACAACATATGAAATCCATCATGCCTTTGGCCACATAAATACATCAAGGGGTCTGGATACTTGAAGTCCCTTTTCTCAGTTCAGTACTAGAGAGAAGTATTGCACAGTGGCATATATAGGGAGCCTGCAATTTAAAATGGCCCTTGTTCAATAATTATGTCAGCATTTGCTGTAATAGTCATCACTAACAGTTAATATAACCTTTAGTAAATACCAGATTTCCATTTAACAGTGTTAAGATGCAACCTATAAAACATATGTTTGTGTCATTATACTGATAAGTTTCCAATCAGCAACAAACAAAATATGTCCATCCTGCTGGACCATCCTTTGCCAGCCCTTACCTCTGCTCCACAGGGCTTCTGCCAACCTCTGGAATCCACTCACCTGCATGAGCAAAGGCAGGCGTGGTGCTCAGATGGGAACATTCCAGCTATTCCCTTCATTCTGAAAGCTGACACATATGGGGATCCAGATGGATTTCCCATAGGGCTGGGAAATTTTTCAATAAAAGGATGGATAAGGCTGTCTTACGCTGAGACACATTTCTCCCAAAATAATATTTAAATAAAATCACTGAAGCACTGGAAAATCCCCCCCAGCACTATGTGCAAGTCTAAGGGGAGTTTGGGCCAATACTTGGGGTGAAAAAATGAATAAAACATTTTTCTTGAGGAATTTTTGATTGCTATATTTTAAAGAGTAAATGTTCCTCAAAAGGGCCAGCTCTCTCCCTGGCAAGAGCTGGGGTTACCTCACATCAGTCAGTGCAACTTCACTGACCTACAACAGCTGCACTCAGAGAGCAGCAGATCCTGGGCAGTCCCATCCCGGGACAAAGAGGGTGGCTGGAGAGGAGCAAACACCAAAAGCATCCTGCAGGATCACTGTGCAGGTAAGGCTGGCACCTCACAGCATCTTCCTCCCTTTCCAAATAAACTTTTTGACTCTCTAACAATGGCAGACTTGCATGGAGTAGCCAGTAAACCAGTGGGGCAGAAATCAGCCAGCACTTACAGTCCAATACCCAGCTGCACACTGGCACAATCGGAGTCATCTGTGAGTAATTAGAAAATATAAACACTCCCAACAAAACTTGGGTTTCTATACTCTGCAAGACCTTAATGGGCTTTTCTTCGGCCAGAAAATCCGTACTGCAGTGACAAATTATGAGCCTTTTTTCCTAACCCAGCAGGAAACCTTACAATGGAAAAATGACAAAAGGAGAAACATGCCCATTTTTGGCAGCACTGGCAAGGAAGAGGAGGGGATGAGGGAGCAAGAACCAGCCCAACAGGCAGAGTGGCTCTTCCCCAGTGTACTCTCAGCCCTGGATCCTCAGCCCCAGGCAGGCCGTGTCACCCATGGCCACAGCAACCAGCACATGCCAGTGCTCCCCCGAGCCTATTGCCGGCTCAAGGAGAGCCCAGCACAGTTGTGTGGCTTCTCTGCTGGCTGATAGAGCTGAGCTGGGCTCAGGAGCCCCTTACCCTGCATGAAGGCAGTCTCCCATCACCCCAGAAACTTGCTGTCTCCCCCATCTCTGCCAACTGCAGCCTCTGCCATGCTTATCTGAAATAAGCCTCAAAGAGCAACTGTCCACACAGTCCTTAGGGAACCGGGTTAATGAACCCAAAGTCTGTTCTAGGATAAAATGCCTCATTTTATCGTGGAACAGAGGGGGAGAGCCAGCAGGTGGGTCTCTCCAAGCTGTCACAGCCTGGACAGATGGGACCAGGATGTGCTGGAAGCTGTTGATGCCTGCACACACATCCCTGCCTGGGCAAACCGGTGCCCCTGCCTGGCATTGCCCCATACATTTGTGTAAGATTGCACATGCATGAGGTCGATGGAAACTAGGAAGGAGCTGCTGTGGTTTGGCTCCCAGAGGCATCCAACAAAGTGTGATCTTCCCTCGCCCCAAAACAAGTCAGGGAAATTCATGAGAACAGCCTTTCTTGTGGGCTATTCTGGCAGTGGTGGGGCTGGACAGGACCAGGAGTAAGATGACACAGGGCCATAAAACATGTCAGAGCAGCAGCCACACTATGCAAGTTCTCTGCGCTGGGTGCTCCAGCCCGACCACAGCCTGAGTCAGCCCATTGCCACCGACCTGCCTCAGGCACACTCCCAACTCTGGCTTGGGCAGCCCAGTGCCATTAACCAATTCCAGCCCAAGGGAGGGCTTACCATCTTTCAGACAAAACTCTTGCACTTGTGCTGGTTTGGGGTCCACCCTCTGCTTTCAGGTACGGATCCCCAACAAAGCCACCCCTAGGCCAGCAGCCGGCCCCAGAACCCACGCCAGCACCCAAAACAGCCAAGACACCAGAGATCCCGTGCAGCCCAGCCAAACACCAGCCATTCCCAAAAAAGCCCTCAGCAAACCAAACCCACCCCCTGTCCCATTCCTTTCAGCCTGAGCCCATCCCGCAAACCGCTCTCCCGGAGCGGCGAGTCTCACCCGGGGTCCGCGGTTATCGCCGGTCCCCCCTGACAGAGCATTTAATGCCTCGTCTCCGGGACTTCACGGAAACGAAGGGAACAAACGAGTGCCCGGGGAGATATGGTTTGCATCACTTAATCCCCGTTCCCAATAAAACGGTGCAGCGGCTCTGCGGAGGGTAAGACAGCAGAGTTCAGCAGATTTTATCAATCACATCGCGGATCCCGACTGCGCGGCTGAGAGAGTTGCCATGGTTATTATGACAGATTTACTATCACTGTAACTTAATGCACCATAATAAGTATCTGCATAGTTATTATTGTTTTACAATGATAACTATAATTCAACCGCAGCTTTATGGCTAAATTTGTAACATTACTACGATGTTCTGGGAAGAATTGGAAGCAGGGTAATTCACATGCTTTCTCAGAATATAGAAAGAAAAAGAGGTCCCGGTCGGTGCCTTTTTTCTTTCCTTTTAATTGCTTCTTTGAGAACAATTTTTGTGGTCTGGTTACTGTTGGTTTGGGAGAGGGTGCTCTGTCAGAGTCAATGCACAGAGGTAGCTGAAAAATGGGATTTTTCCACTGCAAAATTGATCCTGGGGAAAAAAAAAAAATCCCCGAAGTCTTTCAACAGAAAGTTGCTAAAAAATTCCCAAGTGTTGCCAACTGGGAAACAGACACAAAGCACTGCTGAGATGAACAAAAATGGTCAGGTTTTGTTCAAAGAGAATGACCAGATCATCAAAAAATGTCACTGAAAGTGACCCTGGTAATCAGTGGAAACAAAGAACCACTGGAAAAAGCCTGACAGCCCCAGGACACAGCCAGACTCACTTCAGCTGCACACAGTGGTGTGCAGCTCCACACCACCTTGGAGCTGCCTTGGGCAAAGACCATGGAGCAAAGCCCCATAAGATGCCCCACTGCCCAGCCCAGGCTCCTGGCAGCCCTAGGGTGTGACAGTCCCTCGGCCAGCACAAATTACTGCCCCAAAACTTTAAACTGCGTTCACTAATGGATTAACCTGCTCAGACATGGAGTGATTTGAGAAATCAAAGCTTCAGACAAGGGCTTTTTTTGGCAGTTCCCAGGGCATAGGACCCACATCAAGGGTCCCCACACCTGCATCCCCAGCTGCTCCTCCCCAGGACAGGAAACAAATCCCACCTGGGCTGGAGCCTCACAAGCAGCTGGTCCCCAGGGGAAAGCAAAAGAAAATTCAAGCTTGAAATACAACCAGGGTTTCCAACAGGCTCCCTTGCACCCTCCTCCCAAAGCTCTCCCCTGTTTGAGGGCTTAGCTCCTTCTTGGGTTTCATTGCAAGTGCAATGCTGCCAATTACCCCACAAATTTATAGGGAGCTCTTTGGTGTTTTCTCCCTCTTTCATTCTGTCCAGGCAGCCCATTGCCCTTGGGGGCTCTGGGCATGGTTAACACTCCCTGCATGCCAGGGGCACCTACAATGCTTGGACTAGGCAAATTAAAGCAGAAAAGGGGCATTTTTCCAGCCCCTTCTCATTATCCACTGGGGAAGGGTCTCAAGGTTTTCCAAGGAAGGTAAACCAACCTGTGCCACCCATCTGGCTCCCATGGCAAGTCCTCAGCTTGCACCTCCTGCAGACACCCCAGACTCAACACAACATCCCAGCTTCCCACTATACCTCAGTCTTTTTAAAGCCACATGGACACAGTGTAGACAAGTCACTCCTTTAGCTGAACAAAATCTGGCCCTGCTCAGAGGGGGCTTAGTTCAGTGATCTGTGCTCTGGGACTTGGTGCCTTCTGGGTTCCCAATTCTATTGCTTTCCTGAGTGATTTGTGGTCTTTTCCCATTTCTCATCCAGATTTTAACAGGGACAGAGTTTTCCATAGTCCCTCTTTCTGCAGGATGGGGACACCAGAGAGGAGCACCCTCACCCCCATAGCATCAAGCGCCCCTTCCCAGTGCTCCTCAGGCAACAAGCTGCTCTTCCTCCACAGGGCCTTCAGAAGTGTCCCCTCAGCATGGGGAGACCCAAAGCCTCCCTGCAGCCATGGGACAAGGGGGGAAGACTGACAGAGGCAGGACTGGTGCTCACACACCTCCCTCCCAGCAGTGCTGTGTGTCAGAGTGGGCTTACGTCATCTCCCCTGCCGCCACCACCTCCTGCTCCTGGGGCTGATATATGAGAGTAGATATAGGAAAATCTACTCATAAAATTAATGGAGGCTGCATGAACTCACAGATCATAAACTCAGAGGGGTTTGCAGCTTGCCTTTTGGGGAGGGGGTGGGCTCAGAGGCAATTTAGCAGAGGGGACTAATTGACAGCAGCTGTCCCATCACATCCCACACCCCCCTCCCAACTCTGGAGGGGAACATGGCCCTGAAGTCTCAAACACGGTGCTGGAGCTGGCAGCCATCAGCCTGAGGTCAGACTCAGCATGGCTGAGATGCTCTGTCTGCTCCCAGCCCGGGGATTGTGGCCAAGCTGTGCTCTCAGTGACAGACCTCCTGCCCGGCGCATAAATCACAGATGCTAAAGGCCAAAGAATGAGCAGATCCATCCTGTGCTCCAAGACAACACAACACTTCTCTTGGCTGGGGGGTTGCAGGACACTAGGAAGAGAGGGTCTCCTCACCATGCCATGGTCTGGCAAGATGGGCCCAAGTTGTCCAACACACCAAGCAGTGGGTACCACACTGGGGACACAGCTGATGGTGCTCCTCTCCAGCCCAGCTTAGGAATCTCCCCCAAAACCCTTTTGATATAATCAGAAATATTCCGGGACCAGCCTCCACCACTGGCTTCCTAACACATCCTTAAAAGCCATCCAGGGACCCCAGTGTTGATGGCCACCAGTTCTCCCAGAGTCAACACCAATCTAAGGACCTGGTTTCCCCCTTCCTCCTGTCCACAATCCAACCCCAGCATAGAAGACCTTTGCCCCTTGCTCGGCCCTGAACTGCCTCCCCACAGACCTTCATAGCCACCCACAGCATCAGCACTGGCACCAGCAGGGCCAGTCCCAGCTTTCAGGCACCATTGCTCTGTGCTGGGTTATTCAGTGCATCTCATGTCTTGTGGAATTACCTGGGCTTTTCATGGCACAGCCAAGAGCCTCAGGCAAAAGGAGGAAAATAACTACTGCTGCTGGAAAAATCTTCCCCCACATCCCATTTTCTCTCCAAAACACTGGTTTACTCTGCCTGGGAAGGGCCAGGCCCATGGATGCAGCATCCACCTGCCCAAGGCAGTACCTCACTGGGGAGGAAGAGGATGAGGAAGCCCTTCCCCACACCAACACTAAGGCAGCTCAGGACTGTCCAGGCACCAAGATCTCTCTTGGTCATCAGCCTTCAGGAAAGAACACAACTGTCCCATCTCCTAAGCAACCTCTTGGCCTGGCCCTGCTCAGGTTTACTCTCAATGTCAAATGCAGCTTTTGCTCTTTTCTGTCAGAAGTCCTCTTGGCACGTGGTGCTTCCCCAGTGGCTCCAGCAGCTGTGACTCACAGGCTCTGCCCCAACCTCAAGGCTCCTGCTTGCCTGCTCTGCTGACTCAGGCAGAAACGAGTACCAGACCCGGTGCCTTTCAAGTGGTTTGGAGATCCAGCCAAGGCACCAAAGCACAGGGAATTGGGCACTATGCTCACTGGAGTATCCAGTCCGGCTGCCAGCCTTGGGCTCACCCCAGGAGGCTCAGCAGGCTCAGCTCCTGGGCACCGCCCAGAGACCAGCTTGTGTCACCCCTGCTGGCATGGGGGACAATCAACAAACTGTAATAGGGCCCAGGTATATCACCTCGTTCACTTTCTGCCTCCAGTGCAGCCAGCTTACCTTCTTAGTGCACTCTCACTTCACATATCTGCAGCCTCAAGGCAGTGCCCCTTCTGTGTCCCCTGTGGCTGGTGGAGGGAGCTTACAAACAAGAGCATCTCTAAACATGGTATCCTCTTCCAGAGCAGCAAAGCCCACAATATGACACATTATGGAAATAAGCCATAAGCTCCCTAAACGTGACGCTCCCCTCCCTGGGGATGCTGGCTGTAGCCCTCCTCACCCCACCCTCTCCCAGCTCCCACTGCTGCTCCAGCCAAAAGAGAGCATACCCTCTTCCCTCCCCTTTTATAGCATCCCTCAGGTGGCTTCATCAGCCTCTCCCTGCTGTCTGGCTCAGGGACCATCCAGCTGCCAACCCCACCTGCTTCACAGGGAATTGATTTACTCCCTAGGGGGACTTGATTCTCAGGTGAAGCCCCTGGGGAAAGGGGCTTGCCATGTTGCTGATAGGCTGCAGTCCCAAATACCATAAGTGAAAAGGAGGAGGGCAGGGCTAGCACTGGACGGAAGCTGGAGTTTGAAGAGAGAGAGACAGACTTACCCCCTCCCCAGAGAGGAGTTTGGGCTTTGAGACACATTCCCCAAACCCCCACCCTCTCTGCTCTCAGGCACCCATGGAAAGGGAGCTGTGCTCCCTCCCAGCTCTGGACAGCGGTGAAGTCGTCAGGGAGACATCTGTTCCCCATCCAGCAAGCAGTGTCTTCCTGATCTGCCTCTTAAAAATTACAAGGCAATTTGGAGTTTCTATTTTGTACTTTTGATTTGCCCAAACACCTGAAACATGAGCTCTCAATCCAGGATCAAAGGCTCTCTCTGGAGCAACACAGACGGCTATATCCACCGCCGTATTTATGCATGATTAGGAACGCCTGCATCAGAGAGGGGATTTGGCAAGGGTGGGTGTGCTGCAGAGCCTGGAACTCCATCTCCTTCGGAGAAGAAGGAGGGAGGGAGCTGGGGGGTGATGTCCCTGAAGGTCAGGATTAGTGCCAACCCCTCGGGTGCAGGGCAGGGATGGGGTGATGCCTTGCAGAGGGGGTGACTTGCCTGTGTCACTTGTCCCCTGTCACTCCTGCCCAGATCCCCTGCCTGCCTGTAGGACTGAGACTGCTTTGCCAGGTGGGAGCTCTCATCCTTGCTTTGCTTCGTCTCTGTGGGAGTGGCTGGATAGGTGGATGAAAAGGATGCAGTCCTGGATGCAGAGGGACACTGCACTGTGGACACAGTCCCAGTGTTGTGGGATGAAAGGCACTGGGGATGATGCCAGGCCAAGCAAAGAGTTATTGGTAATCAACACAAGTCATTAATGAGGTGGAGGGGAGGGGTCTTCCCAAGCTCTTCTGGTCCAACCTGTCCTACTTGAAAAATCCCAGACCCTGGATCCCTGCAGGCTGGGATTTTGCATCATCTAAATAAACTGGGAGAGGTTCAGGCCTGTGAACAGATGTGGCCAAGCCCCTTCTCCCACAAATGAGCATGGCTGTGTTGCTGTCAATAATCAATTTTAGCAGCAGAGGATCTGCCCCCTTGTCTGATGCCACTGGTGGGAAAGCAAACCTGGTCCCTGGAGGGACCCTGGCTCTGGATCTGGGGCTCAGATGAGTTTCTGCTTCTTGACACTGTAAACTGCTTCAGAAGAGCAGGATAGGTTCCCAGGACAAGGGAATAGTAGCAGGGCCCATTGTGTATGGGAAAGCCAGCAGTAAAATCAGAAGGATGTAAAGAAACCAGGTAGAGGGCCAGAAGACATCCACACATGTCAGACAGAGGAGTGCCTTCCCCTTCTCATTTGAAATAAATTCAAAATGTAGGAAAATGCAATAAAAAGTCAGATGCCTCTGCATTATGGACATAATAATTTTTAGACAAGGTGTAATGAATCAGCTCAAGTCAAAGTTACCTTCACCTAATGCTATAAATACCCCTAACTCTGCCCTTTTAGGTTAAAGCCTCCCTCTGGGCTACTCACTGTTTGTCATGAGAATAGGGTCAACATGCATTGTGCTGAAGTGTAAATCAGTGCTAATGATGGGGCATTGCATGTCAGGGTCATCACAGAGCCGCCTCCCCACATATCATCCAGGATCTGCTCCCTGCTGCCATGGGAGAGAGCAGCAAGTCACCCCAAACAGCTTAAATGTGACCCCCACTTGAGACAGCAACATCTCCATGAAGTCTGTAACGTTTAAGCAAGTCAAGCTGATAGAGACAAGTCCCACTTTCCCATCATATCACATATCTATTTGTAATCAATAAATTTCCATTAGATCAGCCTGAAAGTACATGTGATGCAACCCCGGCGCTCCTTTACTGGAAAATTTGTTGTCTGTTGGGTTTTGGTTTGTGTTGTTTTGGGTTTTTTTGCCACAGTTTCTTCACACATTGAGGCACCTTCAGAGAAGTGCTGGGAAAAGCCGCCCAGGAGCTCTGCAAATCACGGTGTGCTCACGCCCTGCCAGTTCACAAGCATTTAGCACTGGGAACAAGCTGGGAAGAAAATTTGCCACAAATATTTTCAGCAAATTATGAAGTCTTGGAAAAAGCAGATTTCGGTTCTACTGAGAAGTTGGTGTTTTGACAGATGTTTTAAATATTTTTTTAAGAATTTTATTTTTTTACTGAAACTGAAGGAGGTCCTGGAATCAAGGACTGGGCCAAGACAAAAAAACCTCAGAAACATTCTGCTTTGAAAACATCTCAGTAAAACATTTGCCTTTTCTCCTCTTCCCCAATTCAACAATTTGGGGAATGGAGATGAATTCACAGAATTTCACCTTCTCTGAATACAATCTCCTTTGTCTGGAAAATGTTTTAACTGAGAAATGCCTTTCGTGCCCCATTGAGTCTAAGTCCTCTGAACGCCTCAGAGCAAAGGGGTCTTCTACCTCCAGCATCCTGGTATGGTTTCCATGTAAACTGCCTGAAACCAGAGATTCCCAGAAGATCACAGATTTTATAAAACCTGTGGAATATCCACTTATCACCTGCAGAGCTGCATCCAGGGCAATGGGAGCGCCCATGCCCACCTTCCCTGGGACAAGGAACCAGTGCCACAATCCCCCCACCCCATCCATTCCCGGGTTGTGACTGGGCAGCTCGCCAGCTGTATCCTGCACCCCCAGCTTGTCACACCAGTTTTGGGAGTTTGAGGACCCCAGTAAAAAATTCCAAGGTGTCCGGGCAAACCCTCCCAGCTCCTGAGCATCCCGCGGTGCTGTGGCACCTCCTGTGCTCTCCGCCTGCTCTGCAGCGCGGCACACGTGCTCCCAAAAGGAAGCCTTTACAATCTGCCACTGGAAACGGCGCGGTGTTATCCCGTGGGTAGCTGCTTTCCTTCAACGGGCCATAAAAATCCCATTTGGAACTGCAGTTGCCTCGCTCCCCTCCTGCATCCCACTGCTATTTAAAGAGGGCGCGTCCGACACATTAAAGCACACACGCACACATGTAAAAAGGACCAGGATCTACTGAACCTTAAAACAACTATTATTCTTCAGGATAATACACCCTCCAACACTAACATTATTCTAAGATGCAGGTAACATGTGACACATTTTCTTTTTCTCTCCAAAGTACAACACCCTTCCCTTCCTCTATCCTTCCTTCCCAAATATCAATCATCAGCAAAGACAAGGCAAATGAACTTTTAATCAATAACAGCTACTGTTTCTTGTACCAGGACTGTTTATGATTTAAAAGGGAAAAAAAAAATTAAATCAATCCTGATGTGAACATTTTCCCACTTGGAAAAACAGCCCAATCCTATATCAAAAGGTTTTGGGGGTTTATATGTTTTTAAAAGGTTTAAAAGCTAAATTAATTTTAAATTGTTTTTACATATCTTGCCTATAGACAGAACCACATCATATGATGAGGAAGGGTGGTCCATGGTGTATTAATGTTCCTAGTAAGTACTTTAGCACCAGTCTGTCTGCTTTACACGCATTTAATACTGTTGCCATCTAAAAATCAAGACTACTCTAACCACAGTGTGTCTGTCCAGGCCCTGTAGCTGGCAGTCTGTCCCTTTCCATCCAGACCAGGTAGAATCAGATCACTTCTGGTATGTCTGCACTCAGACTCCACTGTCTTCATACCAGTGGTGTGGAGGTACCTGAGACTAAATGATGGTTTTGTCAAGAAAGTACCAAGAAATGGCCCAGTCCTCCTGGCTGGGCAGGACAATGCTGAACAAATATCCTAAGCAAACAAAAAAAGAAAGAAGAGCTCATTCCAGAATCAAGGGAGTCCATAAAGTCTCTCACAGGAGATGGACTTCTAACGTGTTTGTGCAGCTGGACACTGGTACCTAAAAAAGGCGAGATTGCAAGTAAGGCTCATACCTTTATTTTCCAAAACCTTGCTATTCCCAGGGCCTGAACAGCCAGGGGACTGATAACTCGTTTTCATCTTCATATGCTGCAGCACTTGAAGTAGCTCAAATGGCAGTGTGCTGGCTCCAGTCCAGATTCATCCAAACACAAGACACAAACCCAAGCAATGTATGAAATGGCCTCCACCAAGTTTTATATGAGCCCCAGCTGGGTTCACTTGGGCCCCTTGCAGCAACACACTTCCCTGTTGGCCAGCTCCTCTGACCTATTTGTGCATCCATCCACAGGAGCCATGCCTTCTCTGCTGCCTCACCTTCCCCAGTCCGGGCAGTTTTGAAGGTCCCCCTGCTCTGTACACAGCCATGGGGACATCAAGGATACCATGTTTGGATGTGTCTGAAGCAGAGCTGCCAAGGTCCACTGATGGCACAGGAAGCAGGATACTTCGGCCTCATGAGGATGACTTGTTGGGAGAGGATGCTCCCCAGATGGCCAAAGGGAAGTGGCTCAGACATGCATCCATGAGGGCCTGAGTCACTGGCTGGGGATGTCCCAGATGGAGAAAGCAGGATGTGGCCAGCCTGGCCTGAGGCAAGTAGGTGATCCTGCTAGTGTCAGCACTGCACAACTCTCAGCCCTCCCCACTCACCGTGAGCACACGGCAATGCCCGGACAGAGATCCCAGAAGGGAAAATTACTGGTCCCTCAATCTCCCTATAGTTATAAATCACATTTCCTCCTGGCTTTACTAAGCAGATCCCCTCTGGCATCACCCTTACACCGTATTTTGCCCCCACCGTCCCTTCTTGATGTGCCGGGGGACAGAGTGCATATTTTGCATGAGGACACAGAGGCACACGGGGCTGTGGCCACGCTTGAAACCCCCTCTCACCCCACCTCTCCTCTCACCCCACCTGCCCACTGGCTCTGCAAACCAGCCCAGGAAGGTAGGAAGGTCCTTTCCTTAGTTCATGCCCAAAGGACAGTCAGGATGGAAGGCAGAAAGGGGAATTCTGATGTTTCCCTTGGTACCACGGGATCAGTGGCTGAACCAGAGCTGAGACTTTGTGTTTCTTCATTTCCCGCTTCCTCCATGAGGCCTCTGACCCCTGCAGAACATCTCATCCTCTCCTGTTCTCCAGGGCTCTTGTATCCTCATTCCCATGATGAATGCAAACATATTTCAGTTGTGCTTCGAGGTGAGTACCCATCACATACCTACTCTCTCCTCCCAGCTGAGAAGGGACATCCTGAGAAGGGACATCAGTTTTTAGGACTGGAATAGAATAGAAGAAAATAGAAGTTTCTTCACTTACAGTTTTGCTAGACTATAACTGGGCTCCAATTTTCCATGCTGGGTTTCTGCCTCGGGCTGTGTTTTGTTTTGTATTTGTCAAAAAATTCCATGACTCCATTTCCACCAGCCCTTTGAACAAGGTTTAGGGAGGTCTTTTCTTTCTTTATTTTTTCTTTTGCCCATGCTAAAACATTATTACAACCATTTTACTGGGAAGCAGCACTGCCTCCAGGCTTGGCAAGAAGTGTCCCTTGAGTGAGAAGACGGGTCTTTCTCCATCCCCATGACAGCACCCGGAGTCGGTCGGATCACGAGTCTCTGAAACAGCAGAGGCTGGTTGGTGTTTGGCAGATGGATGAAGCACAAAGTCAGTCTGCGCCGAGCGTTCCCCGTCTTCTAACAGGCCTCAATCAACGGTTTCACAACAACACATCAGCCAACTGTGTAAACACAGGGCACGGATTAAATATAGTCCTTGCCTTGATGAACAATCGGCGCTGAAAGAGAAGAGCATCTTGTGCAAATAAACAAAGGTCCTGCAGAGCTCAAGTATTTGGACCAAGGCCGAAGGAGGAAATTCATGATAGGGGAAGCAGTTGAACCTGAAAGCACACGAAAGTTTTCAGATAGGGATTTTTTTCTGCTTGGAAGCACTGATTCAAGTGGACTGGACCCCTCTGTGGCTTTGGGTTGAATCCAGCAGATCCCAGCTCCAAACAGTTGCAATAGGGGAACAGAGAAGGAGATGGGGAAGGCCAAACCAAAATGCTTTGTTTGGGGCAGATCGATTAGTCTGAAACCCTTTTCTGTTCACTTCACCAGGAAGATGGATGTGTTCTGTTAGCTTGGCAGGGCCTTTTCTTCTTCAAGGCTTTGGCTCCACCGGTAAAACTAAAAAGCCCCATCATTATTCCAGTGGCTGCAGTACGATCCAGGTACTCTTCATGCCTGCAGTAACTGGGGGGCCCGATGGGATCATAATCCAGGTCTTTCACCCACAGGTCCCTAAGCATCGTACAGACCTCCAGCAATATCCCCCCGGGACCATGGGGGTCGTAAATCCTGGGATGGCTCCTAGCAGATTGAGAGTCCAGCTTTGGCTGCAGGAGCCATGGTCTGAAATTAGAATTGCCTCATGATGTGTAACAAACAGGGAGAAAAAGGCAAATGCAGCAACAGCAGACAAACCAACCCATAAACCCCCAGCTTGGGGCTCTAGGAAAATGAAATGGGAAGAAATGTGCCTGCCTCGAGGAAGGGTGAGGGAGGGCTCTGAAAAAACCCAGCTCAACGAGACTTCCTCTTGGGGTCTCAGCAGTGAATGGAGGGGCCTTGTAGTACCTCCGTGATGGCTGGGCAGGAAAGCCCAGTGCTTGGAGGCAGGCTTCTGTGCAGCAGAGAGAAGCCAGGTCCTGGAAGGAACAGCATCCTCTGGCAACAGCCCCCTCCTGGGGCTGGGTTTCAGCCCAGAGGATCCCAGCTGAAGCCCACATTTGACTGTTGGTACACAGACAGGAATACTTCTCTGCTCTGATGGAGGGGCTGCGAGGTGGCCGGAGAGTAGGAAAAGCCAATGGGTAAAACAGCTGCAGCCTTGCAGCGCAAAAGAACAGGGTCATGTCTTGCCTTTAAAGCAGATTAAATTTAAGACCTGTCAACCTCAATGGTGTCTAGGTCAGTTTTCTTCCTCCGCATTGACAGGGAACAAATCTGAAGCCCTGAGGTGTCATTTCTGCATGTCATGCTTTGAGTTGTTCCCTTCCTTTACCATGATAGACCTGTTCCCTTCCTAAAGACGATCATTTTTCAGCCAAACATGTGGTGGTTCACATTCCTGAGTTATGGAGCACACAGCTCGCCAAGGGGAATGGAATTTGTTTTCCTGTCCTGCTGACCCCACAAATGGGCCAGAGTATTTGCCACCAAGCCCCAGAAATGACACTGCTCTGGGCCAGGCCCTTCCTTGGGGAAAGGAGGTCACCCCCAGGGAGATGCTGTGCTGGGTTAGTTGCCTTCTGATCCAACTTTCCCCTTGCACTTGAAACTCAGAGTGGGCAGATGTGCCCCAGCTGAGCACAGAGTGCTGTCTCGACATCAGACCTCTGAAAGCTCCCAGGCTCAGGGTAAAACCTGAGCTGTTTCCCAGCCTGACCTTCTCCATGCCCTGCAGGGTCAGCAATTCCCTGTTTTAAACCAGGGGCTATGACCTGTGCCCCATCACTGAATCAAGACACTGCAAGCTACTCCTACAGTGAATAAGGAATGTGAGTTTATATATGCTCAGCAATCACATACAGATTAGAAATTTCCAAAGGGGGTCTTTAACCCTCAGGACTCCAAAAAACACAGTAGGTTGAAAACAACAGAGCTGGAATAACAGGGCTATCAGCGTCCATGAGCGTTTGTCTCAGCCTTTTAGCCTTTTTCTGGGTGTGAGCACTTGATTGTAAACACCACTGTTGTGGAAACTTGGCTGAAGGGAATAGACAGACTGTCACTGAACGGAGACGATCGTTATCGCGACTTGAAAGGATATGACTGGGAACAGCTGGTTTGGAACTGCAAGGGCAGCTCCAGGATGGACAGAGCTCGCTATCACACACACCTCTGCTCTGGATGACAGATCCTGTAGCTCACGAGCACAAGAGGTGCAGGAGCTGCGCTGCTCTGAGGATCTGAGTTGGTTCCAGCTGGTCACACCTTCCAGCTACAGAAGACCCCGAGTGCAGCTGGGTTAAGACACATACTGTTGAGGAGAGTCCTCCTGGCCAAGGGACCCAAGCTGTGCCTAGATGAGGTTATCCCAGAATGCTTCCCAAATCTCAGATCTACAGGCATGCTTTGGCTGCGTCCCAGCTCCAGATTGGGTATGTACCAGCAACCCCAGAGCCTCAGTCTGCAGACAGAGGAAACCCAGATGGGAATGCTGGCGCATTGCAACAGCTCCCTCCCCTGCGGGGGCTGGGGACCAGGACACAAGGACTGGTTAGCACAGACAGAGCTCAGGGACCTGCCTGCCCATGCTGAGCTTCACTCCTCTCCTGACTGTCTGCCCACTCCTCCAGCAATGAGCAACACTCTTATTAATCAGACCCCTGGCTGGTCCCATAAGGAACAACCCCACCAGACAGTTATCTCCAAATTTCCAACTGACTCGGTTATAGAGCCATAAAACCAAATCCCAATGGCTCTCGTTTTGTACAGGGATCATTTTTTTCCTCTTTTTTTTTCCTGAGATGCCATTCTGATGGAAGCCAAGCATCACAAAAAAACCTACATGGATGATGCCACCTTGTCAGTTAAGGTTATTACCCCCTCACAAACAGTAAAAAGTCTTTATTTTCTGCAAACTGCAGCTGATTGACGTTAATTATGCAACATACTGTGAGTCCATATGGACTGTGCTCCATAAAGGTTTTTCTTATGATCAGTCTTTCTGGATCCATGTCCTGCCAAACACCACTTGTTTTCATGGCCCATCTTATTTATTGCCTTATTAGTCTGGTGTTAGATTTTTCCCCCAGTCCTCTGGAACTTCCTCAGAGTTCCTAGATTTGTTTAAAAATCGACACTAATGGTTCATAGAGCTCTCGGGCCAATTTGTTTATCCTTTGATGCAAGTTATCTGATCCTGCAGAATGTCTAACTTTAATCACTGCTGTTCAACATTCAGCTTCATCACTGGTAGAATACAAAGTGTTTCATTATCTCCATAAAGTATGGACGTGTCATTCTACTTCTTTCCAAAGAGAAAAATAAATGTTGAACAAATAACTTCATCTCTCCTACACACAGGATGAATATTTTCCCGTTATTGTCTGGCATGTCATTATAGGATTTGGCTTTTCTTGATACATTTAAATAATCATCATTAACCTTAGTGGCAAGAGGATTTTCACTCCTACCTTTAGTTTCTCTTCCCAGGTTCTCACGACTACCAGATTCCTCCTTTTTTATTTACCATTAACATTAACATGCACATCAGTGCCACATATTTATGCCCACAATGCTATTTATCTATGTACATATTTTATGCTAAACCTACAACACTCCTGTTTCCACCTTCCCTCTTAGCTGGGCTGGCTTCTGCAAAACAGCATTGAGGCTTCCAGAACAGCACTGATTTTACAGCATCTCACAAAACAGCCTCAAACACTCCCCGATTATCATCTGTTCAATTTTCTTTAAATAATTCCTTCCACTCCTTAATTGTACTCCTAATTATTTTCAGCCCAGGGAAGCTGTTCTTTTTCCAGAACCGGGGGCTAGAGCTGGGCACCTCTGTGCTTTTAAAAAGCCAGTCCCTCATCACATATAAATAGCTCTGGTCAGAGCTTTTTTCTGTGTTTGCACATAGTGTCATGCTCACTGGCAGGGGGACAGCTTGGGAATAGGTTATGGAGTCCCTGCTCATCACGAGATCAGAAAGTTGCATACCTAAAAGGCAGAGGAAGCTGATTTGGGGTTACTTGGCAGGGGGATGAATCCCTCCTCTGCTCCCAGGCTCACAAGAGGGGAAAGAGCCACTGGGGACCAAAGACAGCTTTCATCAATTGAGATGTTTTATTTTGTGTTGGCTTTTTTTTCCCCTTAAACATCCTTTGTTTTCTAACAATAAATCATATCCTAAGGCAAAAAGCCTTTAAAGGGACTGGGCATGGAGTCTCCTTCCGTTCCCTGGCTGGCGAGGCAGGCCACCAGCTGACAGCAGCCATCAATCCGCAACTCAGCGATCAATCCGTCTTTATCTGTCAGCGGGGACCGGCGCAGGAGGACCCCGGCTGAGCCAGGCTGCCGTCCCCAGGAGGACCCCGGCTGTGCCAGGCTGCCGTCCCCAGGAGGACCCCGGCTGAGCCAGGCTGCCGTCCCCAGGAGGACCCCGGTTGTGCCAGGCTGCCGTCCCCCGCTGGCTCTGGCGGCACCGGGAGGATCCCCAGTGCCGGACGCAATCCCCCTCGCCGCCTGCTCCCCTGGAGCAGGTTCCCACTGCCTCGGGCACCATCCCCTCACACTCCCCGGCGTGTTCCGCAGTCAGCCGAGCCAAGCCACCCTCGAGGTCTCCTCCTGTGATCCATCAGAGAGCGAGCACTCCACCTCCTGCCCTTCCAAAAAGCCAACAACATGAAAGAAGGCAATAGCATCTTTATCAAATGGAGGGTACCCCAACAACTTACTGGTGGGTAAACCCACCCAGAAGGTTTCAGAAATCCCAAGCCATTCACTTCTTGTGCCATTGGTGGTGATTTCCACCTCCTGTTGTTTACTGCCCAGGCTTCTGGGTTTGCTTTTTAACATTTGTGCTGCCAGGACTCAGCAGTTTATGGTGGCGCCTACGTCTTCTGTTTATCCTCTTAATATTGTTCCCCAAAGATTTTCCATTAAAACCCTCTTAACTGCTCTACCTTGTTTGTTATCCAGAAAATTGGTTGCTCTCCCAGAGAGATGGAGGTGGTCCAGCTCACACGGTCCCTCAGGAAGCAGACCTGATGCTCCATGACCTGAAACACCTCCATTTTACCTACATTTTACACCTTTTGCCCCTTGGTGGTCTCCTTCCTCTGTCTGCTTTTGCTTCCAAGATGCAAGGAGGGGTCTTGCCTCCGATCGTCTGAACTTTCCTCTCCTTCAACTCCCTCCTGAGATCCCTCAAGTTCTTGCTGATCTGAGAAGTATTTTATGAGGCAATTTTGTTCATGCCAAATGTGTCATAACCAATGGATCCCTGCCTACAGTCATCAGAGCCCTGCTCTGCCTCTTGGTGATGTGTGTTGTGCTGGAGCCAAGGAGACCGCACACAGGCCCGTCGTCTTTCTGTCCCCTCTTCTGCATCTGGCTGGGCAGAAGTTTTCTGTCTGTCTGAGTACATTTGCTCCACTGCCATCACTTGTGCTCATACTCCCCTTAAGTCTGAGGGAATCACAGTCAGAAGGGGCCATCAGAAGGGGCCTGTTTGTGTCTTTCTGCTGCTGGTTCAGGGTCAAGAGCTCTTGGTCATCTTGGCCATGCTTCAGTCCCTCATGTCATCTCTACCAGCACAGGCAGTGCCTTGCCCTCTGCCTGCAGGTTTCCATACAGCAAGGGGAACCTGGTGATTTCTCCCTGCATCAGGGTCCCTGCTTGGCCTCCATCCTGGAGAAAAGGCCTCAAAGCTCTGGGGCTTTGCTCCCTTGCACTGCTGGCTGATGTCATCTGCCCAGCCACAGTGGCCAGAGCCACCAGTTAGATCCCCAACCAGGACTGCAAGATGATGCCCCAGGCAGGGTTACAACAGACAGCCCCCAGTGACTCCATGATGCTACCGGGGATTGAGATCTGCCCTTGAAATCCTCAAGGCTTTTCCTCCCCATCGGGGCAGGACTGTGTCCCAGGAGAGGCCTGTCCTGCTCAGAGCAGCTGGAACAAAGAGATCTGCTCCATCTCACAGTCCCAGGAGAGGGATGTGGCAGCAATGAGGTTTCCTCTGATGTTTGCTCTGTGCCAAGGTTGGGGAGGATTTCAGTGCTGCAAAAGCACTTGGTCAGGGTGGGCATTTCAGGACTGGGGGTGGTGGAGCAGAGGCATATCACAGGGATGGGAGGAGATGGGGATTCCTTGAGAAAAGGGAGAAACTTCCAGCCTGGAAACCCTTTTGTTCCTCCTGGCACAGTTTGGGGCAGGCAGCAGGGTGTGGGGGGGAAGGTGTGGTGGGATCTTGACATAGAGCTGCCTCAAGCTGATGTCCCAGCCTCTTTTAAACTGTCCTTGAGCACTTGGATTTGCCTCAGATTAAGTCCAGTTGCCCGAGCTGGCATGTACCCATACATAGATTAAATGAGAACCACCCGTAACACCTCCTGTCCTCCCTCCTCCTCTCCCGCGCAGGTTCATTAAGGCTTCCCCAGCGAAAACAGGCCGTGTTTCGGGGGGAACGCCGGAGCGTTTGATATTTTCCACTCTGCGTGTCAAGGGCATTTACAGTCGGCGTCAGGCTGTTCCGTCAGTCTGAGGGAAGCACTTTGAAGTGTTTGTGGTAGAGGCCACATGTGCAGTCAAGATGTGCCGCTGCCTCTCTAGCTCCCTTTGCATTCCCAGCACCATGCGACAATCAACAACACGGCTTAACCCTTTCGCACCGCTGCCTTGTCCCACTTGGAGATGGGGAACGGGGTCCTCATCCCCTTGTGTGTTCTAGTGGCTGTGCCCAGGAAGCCTGCAGTGATCCTGCTTCATTCTGGGGAAGCGCAGCACAGCTCAGGCAAACGGCTGGTGAAGGCGATGGGATGGAGGTGGGAGGCCATGAAGCTGCTGGGCCAAGCAGAGGATCTGTTGCTAATCCCCACACACGCTGCCAGTGGTCCTGCTTTGATGATGAAAGTGGCATCATTTGCCACAAGCAGCTGTGGAGTCGGCTCCCACCCTTGCCCATCCTGCAGTGAGTCCCAAGAAACCGCATGGAAGGAGTCCCAGTGGTTGTGACACACCAGGGGTATCCACAATGACATTACTGCCCATCCCTCCAGCGTGATGGATGGCACATGACAAAATGGGCAGCACTTGGGCTGAGCAGCTGCTGCCCAGGGGGCTCTGGGCACAGGGTGAACAATTGCAGCTGCTTCCCCTCAGAGGCACTGGTGCAAGGCTGGCAGTGTTTCCAGGAGCTCTCCGCAAGGCCAGTGGTCAGGGGTGAATCTCATTTCTTTGTGGAGGGCTTGCACAGTAGCCATGTAGTGCTTTGCCATAGCCACAGGTTTTAGGGTATTTCCGTGTGCCCTGGAGAGGAGCTTGCCTTGAAATGAAACATGGGGATCAGCATGCACAGCTGCTCTTTTAGGGGACAGTAGTATCCACCCAGCCATACACCCCTTCTGGGCTCCACAAAAAGAATGCTGGGACAGAGTGGAGAAATTCAAGACACGTGGGGTCACCAAGTGATGCTTCAAGAGGTACCTTCTCCCCTGGCTTCCCTCAGGCAGGAGGAGAGTGGGCTTCTCCAAAGAGCCCCCTGCCAGCCTTCAATCCTTGGGGGTGAATCTTCCATCTTCTGTGAGGAAAAAGATGGAAGATTCCCTTGGCTGGTTATTGGTAGCCAGGCTTGGTTCACACCTTTGGAAGCCCCATAAGACAGAAACTCAAACCTCGCTGCTCTGCAAGCCTGACTCTGCCAGGGGTTGAGCGGCAGCATCCATGGGGTAGTGTCAACTCTGAGCAGATTCCCAGTCTGATCCGTGTAGCCTGGACACACTGCAGTGATAAAAAGGATAGGGAAGGCTACAGGGGAGCAAAGAGCCCAGTTGGAGAGGCAGAGCTCAAAAGCTATGAGCTAAGGGGACAGGGATGTGAGCTGTGCAGAGGCAGCTCCCACCCTTTGCTGCTGCCTCCAGAACAGCAGTTTTTGGGTCCAACACGGTGCTGCCCCATTCACTCAACCCTGCATTCCCATAGCTGGGAGCAGAGCCAAGGCTGCAGGCACATTCCCCCATGGCACTGCTGATCTGCCATGGCAGCACGGATCCAGCACGGGAACACCGCTCCGGCAGCTGCAGTGTTAATGTGTGGCATAGAAAAAATAATCTTCCTTTTTAATGATTGCATTACAGAGGGTGGAGGCCGGGGGGAAGGGTGTCATTGTACTGGCCCTTGCTTGCCAGGGAAAAGACATCTTCTGGGCTGCAGCTTCCTAGAGAAGTTGAAGCCAAGGCATTATCCAGTGTAACCGACCTCTCCTTCTTCCATGAAAGCCCCCTCCCTGCAATTAATCTGAGTCCTGGAAACCCCTGCCTTCCGCTCTGATTTCCCAGTCCCTGGCAAAGTGTCTGACTCATCCCGCATCTCTCTGGCCGTGGCTCCTCCTTGCTGAGGTGATTGACTGTCACCCAGGGAGGGCTGTGCTTTGCTGTCTTCAAGAGGGTGGATCACACAGCCCTGGCCTTACATCCCTGCCTTCCTGTGTGTGATTCCATGTGCTGAGCTGGCACCAGGAGGAGAGGTGGCAGGAAGTTATAGTCTGCTCTGATTCATCAGACCACTTTGAAATCCCAAATCCTCTAAATCTGAAAGGTCAGTTAGAAAAGTGACTCCAGTGTTTCCGGAGCACCACCCCTACACCCTGATAAAAGCAGGACCTGTCCACAGAACTGCAGCCATCCAAACATCACCTGCTTAGCTTGAGTTTGTCACCAGCCCAGTGGTGAGAAGGGGATGCAGAATGGCTACATCAGGTGGGAACAGCTGCCCTAAACAGCCTTGCAGAGACACCACATGAGCAGGAGCTGGTCATGGCTTCATGTTTTTCAGTTTGAGGGGTCTTTCCAATTAGACTTGTTTTCCATTTCTGCTGGAATTGCTACCTGGGGTAGAAATCATTTTCTTTATAGAGTTTCTTTTTCTCCCCCATTGTCCAAAAGCCCCTCCACTCTGCCATTGAATTCACAGACCCAAGGGCAGGCGGATTTTCTTCCACCTCACAAACCCCAGTGAGGCTGATTTCATAAGGCCTGAGTGTGCCATGGACTCCAGCTGTCCGTCACCCAGCCTGAGTGTTGAGGGATATTCATCCCTGTCAGCATGCCAAGCCAAGCTTTGATGCCAAGGATATGTGAGATATTCACGGGCCGTGGCTGGGGAATGAAGACAGCTTCCCCTCTCTGTGCCCGTGACACGCCGTGCTCGCTGACAGCCCAAAAGGCTCGTACAGCTGTGGGCTGACCTGGTCACACACCCCAGCTCTGTTAAGGACAACTCCTCACCCTCGTATAAACCCTTCACTCAGAGGATCACAGAGCGCTTTGCAAATGCCTGCTTATTAATCCTCACCACGGTCCTGGGAAGAAATAAGAGACACAGGGGAATCACCTCATTTGCTGTGGAGAGGGGGCGCTTTCTGGGGCGAAACTGAGGCATTTAACAGATGAGAACAGGGCTGTTCCAGCAACGCACCAGCCAGAAATGAAAGGAGTTAAAATCGTGGTGAATGAGGGGAACTTTAGGCAGGAATAGTGTGATTAATCACACTGAAACTTGGCTAAGACAACAGTGAAAGGCACCATGTGATTTTTATCAGGCTCTGTTAGTGCTCCACTCATACTCCAGTGTGACAGGTAATGCAGCATCCCAGGAGAATGGGCTGGGATGACAGGATCAGTACTCAGCTAGGGAGGGAAAGGGCTGGGCAAAACTTCCAAAAGCAACAGCATGACTGAGATTGTTGGACGTGACCCACTGCTGCCCATCAGGCCTCAGGCTGGTTCACTGGCTGAGAAGTTCTTGCTCCTTGTGACTGCAGAGACAAGTGGCTCTCAGCCCATAACCCAGGACACTGTTGTCACCTGCTGTTTGTGTCACACGTACCCCCTACTCCTTGACAAGAGGTGCTTTTGGCCGTTCCCACTGCTGAATTTGTGTTGCCTCAGGCAGACAAGACGAAGGCATGACTGGTCTTTACCTGCAGCTTTATTCTCCCAGTTAGTTTCTGCACTTTGGACTGCCTACCTCTCCTCAATCCTACCGTTCCCTTGGAAAGCTCCTCAGCTCAGCCACACCCTCCTGCACGTGCAGGATATGCACAAAATCAGAGGCAGGCACAGCTACATAACACTCACAAGGTGGTTTACTAATAATCCAGAAACTACGCTTGCCAAAGTGGGATTATCTGAAAAGCAAACTCTACTCAGTTGCAAGACGAACACTGCCTGGTCCCCAAGCCCAAAAAAGCCCAGATGACAATACTGGCAAGGCAGAGAAGGTCACTTGGAGCTCCTTTCCACTCCAGGATTTCAGGAAATGCGAATTTGCCAATCCTTTAACTCTACCAGTTCATTTCAGAGCAGATTATACAAGACTGCAGGACTCTAACAGGGACTGGGCACACTGTGTAAGTGCACCTCATTTTGCAAATGCTACTGAACCAGCTCTAGATGATGGCAGGAGGTGGAGGATGAGATTGTATAAGCTGAATGAAGCAAGTGCTCAGTCTTTCCTTCTGGGCACTGATAGCTCTAGTAATTATCAGTGCCAGCCCTCTCAGCCCTGTGCCTCTGCCCAGGCCACGTATCACTCTGAGGTGGCTTTTGTATCCTCATTGCAATGAAGGATTTTATCCTGCTAGGGTTTATTATTCTTTTATAGACTGAAGGGCTTCAGCCTAATCTTTCAACAAACAAAAGGAATCTTTCAACATTTCAATGCTGTTGTAATTGGTTCCAAAAATAGCACCCTCAGAGCCACATTTCTTAAACTTCTCAAGTCCAAGGATTAACCTTTTTTTCAGATAAAAAAAAATAATCCAAAGACCAACTTGTATATTTTTCATATATCAAATCAAATAAACAAAAGACTGATATTTGAAAGTTCACAGAATCAAAGTTAATCTATAGTAGCTCTTATTTCCTCCCATTTTGTTTGCGTCCTTGCTTCTGTGGCTGTCGGAGGGGAGGAGAGAGGGTTTACTGTTGTTTCATGAGCCACCACTGAATGTTTTATTGACCACCAAAGGCCTGTGGATCAGAGTCTGAGAAACACTTTAGAGATAAACAGGCTCATTACAGGCAGCCCTGACTCTGCTCTGCCTTCTGGCTCAAGCTGCAGCAGAAGTTCTGACTTTAACTCCTTTACCCACTGAAGTTGCCACCCCTGGGGACCAGGTGCTCTGCACAGCTCCGTTCATGCCATCCTGTCCTGGCAATTCTTGTGCATTCAGTGTATACCCCTGGATCCAGGCCATGCTCCGTGTACTCCACCCAGGTCAGCTCCATGGCAAAGAACCATTGCCCCAGGGATGCAGAATAATGCCAGTTTGTCCTGTATCTTAAAAAAGACAGTATGTGTCCTCTCAGAGAGGATGAGTTGTCTCCACTGCTCCTCTGTTGTCGTAAACGGCTTTTCCTGCCAGGAGAACTGGCCTCAGTGCAGCCCTCTCTCCCAACTCCCCCAGCTGTCTCCAAATTTCGCAAGCAGACACCTTGGCACCTCCCACTGCCTTCGGACCGTGTTAGTGTTGGCCGCCTGGGACTGATGGCTTCCATCTTCTTTCTCCTTGTTTCATTAGCTGTCACGCTGGGGGTTTTGATCTTCCCTGGAGCCAAGCCCTGCCAAAAGATTTACTCCACTGCAGTGCTCCGTTTCACATAATTGCCAGGGAAAGCTGCGCAGTTGGTAACGACCAAGGGAAGGGAACAGGCTGGATGCACTCAGGATATGGCGTTCACATATTGTACTTTCATAAAGGTATAGCAATGGAAACATTCCCTATTTTGATTGTCCCAAAGCCACAGGAAAAAGGGAATTAAGGGAATTGATATGTCTGGGATAGATGCCAGCTCTGATTTACTCACATTTTTACCCTGATGTGAAATACCTTGGTCAGAGATGGAAAACTTTTATAGAAGACGTGAACCAAATCAGGCCCTGCAAGTGCTGGTCTCCAGCTAAGAGCTGTCTCAGCTGGCACAGCCCAAGAAACACTAAAACAAAGGAACTGGGAATCAAATGGGCAACAGCAGCTCTGTAAGAAATTTCTTCCCTTCCTCCAGAGGGTTTGGACATACCCACACTTGCAGTCTGCCTTCTAACCACAAAGTGCCTAAGGTACCAGAACACCAGTGAGTTAGGATGTAGGGCTTGGCTTGGCTCCTGGAAAGAGGATGTGCTTTATCATCAAATCCCAGCATGATTTGGTATGGAGAGGCACAGAGCGGTCAAGGCAGAGTGGTGAGCCCAAAACAGGGTTGCCTTTGGAAGCAGTATAAAAAGAAAATATCCTTGCTAACATAACCTCGCCTTCCAGTTTAACCTCCATGTTCCCTCAGAGAGTGCAAACATGCCTGCACATATTTTAGGCATAGCAACCCACTTAGGAAGAGTCAGATGTAGTGTAAGTCCAATTAAAGCAAAATGGAATGAAAGTCCCAAATTATTTCAATGTGTCAGAGTGAGGAGTTTGCAAATCCACTGGTTATTGCAAAGTTGTTCTGGGAAAAATAATTTCTGTATAGATTCCATCTCACTTTGCTGAATTCCATGGGAGTTTTGCCATCAATGGGAGAAGGACCAACACATACAGGCAGACTTTAGCCACGCATTAATTGTGCTTCAAGCCAAATGCATTTGCTCTTACGCCCCAATCCTGCAATGGATTTTCTATAGCTAGGTCTCTGTCCCTGCAGTGATGTCCACTGAACTCACACCAGCGAGATCTGACTGCAAGATCCCATCTGACTGTCCAGAAACCTCTAAGAACATATATCTGCATTAATTTTACTGAGATTAATATGAGTTCAATTGAGGGCAGAGTTTGATGAAAATATCTCATAACACATCAAGCTGGAGGGTAGATCAAAGCTGTTTTTTAGCTCACTAATAAACCAGAACAGAAATAGCACTGCAGAGGAAGCAGCTAATTTGTTTGTGATGGCTCCCTTCTTTGGGAAGGTGAGTACAGAAACCACAGAATTATTACTGCTAAAATAACTAAAACAAAATGCACAATTAAGCAAGCCTTTAATGTAGGATATCATCCATAATTATTTCTCTTGTTAAAATTCCCAAACACCAAACAGTGGGATGAAGCATTCTGCCCACATCACTCACCTCCAACCTCTGTTCAGAACAGGGTCAATTAGTGAAGATCCTTTCTTGATTTATGAAGCACAGCAGGGGTTTTTTGCATGTGTTTAAATATTTACAGAACCCCAGAATTCTGGTAGCATAAACTAGATTTACACCAACTCAGAGTGCCACCCAAAGATGGGGTTCCTCCAAGGGTGTGCTCTGCAGTTGAGCTCGTTGCTCTCCAAGGCTTTCTAACACACAGTTACCACAGGGCAGATACTGGCATGTTTTTTTAAAACTTGCTAGAAAGACATTTGGTCCCTTAAATGTAATTTATGTCATTCAGCTAGAAAGTTTGTTTTCAGTATAAAATACTTTTTAATCACCTCTGTTAAGTCTTTCTACTTCATCTCATCTGGTTCCTATGGAAATGGCAAGTCTTCCAGAACTGCAAATTTTGTTTCCTAGCCAATATTAGGAAAACTGGGTTTTTTCCACTACCTTCTGAGATAGTATTTGCATATAAATACTGTTCAAGTCTCAGAAAATATGTTTGAAATTATTATTATTCATTACACTGAAGACCTCCCATGTTTCTGTTTCATTTTTCTCCCTTTCCACATAAGCAAACAAAAAATCTTCCATTTGCTTCTCCACTAATCCTCACCTCCTTTTTACATGCAGTTCTTCTTTACCTGAATTCTTGTTATAAGTAAAAAAAGAAACCCAAAGAGAAAAGAATAAAAGTTGACACCTTTTTGGTCAAAACAGCACTTCCCACCCTTGATCCATGGATGGCTGGCAAGGTTATAAAAGTCTGTAGTTGGTCTGGTGAAGCAACTCTTTTTAAAAACTCTCTATTCAAAGTTGAACAATACAAGTGTAAGTGCTCCAAAAGGCATAAAGAAGGTTGTCAGGTTCTTTGCCATGGTTTGGGAGCCTCAGAGCAGAAGAGCATGGATTGCATATCTTTTTCTGTATGACAAGCTACAGTGAGCTGAACAAAAAGTGATGGACTTCCCGAGCAGGGTGAACACCTCACACATTAATGTCAAGTAGAAGAGACCTGAGTGAGCCAGAACCACTGAGGCTACTCTGCTATTGCACTGCCCTTTTCACAAGCACACGCTGAGGGTACCTGCTCATGGATTCACTGAACATCCTGGGCTGGTTGCTGGTGCTTTTTTTCCACCTCTCTGCTGTCCCCCACTCGCATTTCAGGGCTCCACCTCACTGCTGTGCATGCACTTAGGATGGCACTTCCAGGTGTAAAACGAGCCTCAAACACAGGGAGAGACAACACTATCCATTAGGCAGTGAAACAGCAGGGCAGGGCTACAGACCTGTCAATGCAAGTGCTGTGCAAGCCTCTGCTTCCAAGTCTTGTGAAAAACCATCCTTCCCCTCTACTTGGAAGGAGGACCCAGAAGGGGAGATGCAGCTGGAGAAATCTGTTCAGTTTGGGCAGGAAGGAAAACAGGAATGTGTTTGCTCTCCCCTATACAGGTCACTTTTGAAAACCCCACTTGTTCTGACATTGTCCCAGGCAAGGAGCAGACAGAGCACAGCACCAGATGAGAGCCACATGCTGAGATCAAGTGGTGAGAATCTTTCCTGTGTCTTTGCATTGCTCCCGCAGGGCACCTGAATACCAGAGACTTGTGAGCAAAGAATTTACCTTCTCAGTATGATCACTCTTGAGATTAGCACAGAAACAGAACAATAATATACATTTTAGCTGTCCCCTTGTTACCTCCTCACATACCTTTGAGTTCTTCAGAATCTTCTCAGTTGTTGACAAGGAAGTTCTCCTTTAAAAGAACAGAAAAATATGTTTTGTTACTGTCTTCACCGGGTTGTGAGATATACAGAATTCCTAATAAGACCATCCCCTCTATCCCTATAAAGAAGCTATGAACAAGCCAAGAGCCTGTGTCTTTTCACCTGCTTCATGAGCTACATTTTGGAGATTTTCAGGACTTGTGCAGCTGGGAGATGGCTAAAACAGTGCTAAGGAGGGGCACAGATCTCTGGGTTTTGCAGCCGCAGCACCCACGGAAAGAAGCCCTGACATGGATGCTGGCAGTCGTGGGTGAGCCTTCTTTCAGAGGAAATGGAGATGTGCTGGGAACCTCCCAAGAGAGCAAAAGAATGCTTCCAGACAGTCAGGTGGAGCAGCCTGCTGGCTCCATCAACCTGACGGACTTGGCAGCCTCTCCTGCTCCGGCTGGCCAGGATCCTGGAGTCTGCAAAGCTGCAGGCAGAGTTACTGAATTATTGGGAGAAAACAGATACCTGCATAAGCTTATACACAGTCACACACTCACACACACACATATAACCACACACATACATTTATACATATCACGGAGTAAGCCTGCAGGATATATGAACTCCTGGCACGACTATGCCTTATCCTATAATGACTAAGCTGTCTCTGTTAGGCGTATTAACTCTGCAGGAGAGCTCTGAGATCTTCCTGGACAAGATTTAAAGATGCATTTTTATTAGCTTTTGTAGAAGAAGCACTGACTAAAAGCTCCAGAAGCTTGCCCAACAACCTCACATTCCCTGGGTTCCTCTAAGCCTGAGTCCTCGAAGTCTTTATGTAGCAGAGGCCAAATCCCATTTCCAGCTCCAGTCTCGGCACCAGCCTCTCTTCAAGGCTCTCCACTTCTTCAGCCCAGAGCTGCTTACGTCAGCAGTAGTTGGCCAAGAGAAAAACAGAACAATACAGCCTTTATAGATTAGCAATATTTCAATTTACTGTAAATGATGCAGTATATAACACAGCTCAGAGGAGTAATTTGTCATTCTTTCGGATCCTTGCTCTCCTTTCTCTTCTTTCTTCACCTCCCCCTTTTTCATTTCTCCTCTCTTCCACTTCTATCTTTTTGCCTCCTTTTCTCTCTCCTTTCTGCATTTCCTCCCTTCCAACAGATCCCACCATTGTTCTGTTCCAATCTCTACCTCTGTGTTATCTGCTAAAATCACTGACAACAGAACATCTAAGTGGAGATGCATTCCAGTGTCCTGGAAAGGGATGCATCAAGCAAAGAGAGCAGGACTTGAGGGAATGGAGGACTGGGATATGCAAGAAGAGTTAGAGGCAGGAAAGACCTGGGATACATCCACTGGTATAGGCAAAGTAGAGAACTCACCCCCAGCAGTGGCTAATAGAATTGTCTACAGCACTTCTGCCTAGAACTGTCAGTCCAAGAAAAATTATATATCATAGCCATAAGGAGAAAAGTAAATAGAAGTGTTTCAGCTTTGGAGTGTTGGATATTTGATCTTATCTGGAACGAGTGTGTGTGTCCATGTGTGCATACATCACTGTTTTTATTTTATTACAGAGTGCTGTTATGCAACTTCCCTTCCCATTTTGCATAAATCTTCCTTTTCAGACATGTGGTCACTGGTTTAGGGAATATTTACTGTGAAATGCCTCCGTTTTTGCAGACCCAACTTTTCTTGGTTTCATTCTCGGGACTACACGGCACAACCAGAGCCTTTGCCACAGATGTTCCAGACATTGCTTTTAAAAAAATTATCCTGACCAAAATTGGTGCTTTGGCCCACGTGAACTGCTAAACATCATCACAAAGCAGCAATTAGTCTGTAAGTTACTTAAGATCTTTGCCTCCTCAAACCTTAATGTTTAGGTCACATGGAAAAGTGCACTTATGGACACAAAACCAGGTTGCCATATTTGTTCAAACTCATCTTTGGTCCTCTTCCAAAAGCCAACCTCCCAGCTGACATTTGAGGTGTTGCTCACCTTACTTGGATGCCTGCTCAACGAAGGAGAAATCCCTTCTCCACTGCAAGTACAGGCCTTCCTCAATTCCCTCTAGAATTTAGGCCTCCAAAACTCAGGAGTCAGACTCCTCCAGTGCTGCAAAAGCCCAAGTTCTCCATGGACAGTCCATCTGCAACACAAAGGAGCTGCTTCTCCCAAGCCAGGACTCAGAAGATGCTGTGCAACCTAGCACAACTCCACTGACCCAGCGAGTTCCTGTTCTAGCCACAAAGGAACTCTTTGCCTTGCTAAGTTCTTTTTCTCTCAAGGTCACCTGACAAACAAAAACACTTTCAGAGAAGAAAACTCCCTTGAGCTCATCCCTTCTGTTCTTGGGATGGATGCCAGCCCAGGTTCCCCTCAGCTCCTTCCCAGCCACACAGACAATAGTTCTTCACCCCTCATTATGCATAAAGACAAGCTTCCAGGTGCCAGATGAAAGCATGAACACACATGCACTTCCTAGTATTAAAGACATTCTGCAAAGCATGGAAAACCTTCAGGACAGTCAGGAGAGAGAGCAACAGACAAGATGAAACACTCAGTCTGCATTCCCAAGGCCTTCAGTGCACTGAAAGCTCTGCAGCCTCTCCCCTTTCCTTGGGATTTGGCTGCCTGTGCTACAGGCCAGCTCTGACACAGTGCTACTGGGATCACACTGCTGTGAAAAACAATGGCAAATACTGACGAGCAGCCTTTACAGGGCCCTTCCCCACTTCCCATGGGAGCTGGCTTTGAGCTTGGGCTCTTGGTCCTCTATGACCTATGCTCATCCACCTTGCTGATCCTCATCCTGGATGTGGGGGGAGAGGTGTTCCCTATTGTCCGTGGAATCAATCAGATCCAGGAGCTGGTGTCCACGCCCTTGCTGCAGTGCACTCCCCCTGCCTACTCAACACCAGGACAGGCAATTCAAGCACACTGGTCCCTATCACAAATGAGTGATGATCTTGTTCTTCAGGCCACCTTCTCAGGTTGGAACTGGCCCCAGGCACAACTGTTCATGACACATCTCCAGGACAGGAGAAAGCTGGAGATCATACTGCTGCCTTTTAAAAGACACAAACAGGGAAACGTGCCAAAGTAAAATCACAGGGAACTTAATTTCACCGTCATTCTTCCTAAACTCACAGGGCTCTTTGTGCCAACGTTGTATTTTGCATCATGTTTCCTTTCTTTACAGTTTTCTGTTCAGCATAAAGTGATATGAGAGCACAGAAACCCATCACTGGAGACAGTGAAAGCCTTCCTGGATCATCTGTTTCAGAGCAGGTCTCTATCTATCCCCCAGTTTTCACTTGCTGTAAAGTTACCCAGCCATATGTTTGCAATTAAAGTCTCAGTTCCTCACAGGCTCATGGCAAATAGTCTGCTTCACCTGGGTCACATCTCTAAAGGGAATTCCCCCAGACTGGATTTGCAGGCCATATTCGGTGGCAGCTCTGACACAGGTATTAGCCATAATGGAATCCATGTCAATTATGAGTTCATCCATTCGTTTTCCTATCCAGGCCTCCCACTCAAATTTCAGAGATCTCCTTCTAAAATGCAACTTGACCCATTTTGGAACAGAGAGAGTTCCTTAGTCACTCCATTTGAGACCAATTAGGCTGTTTGATTTGGGATCCTTTATCCCTCAGTGCTCTTAGCCTGTCTGTTCCAATAAATGTTGCAAAAAATCCCAGTGTCTGAAATCCCCGCAGGCTTCATGGACCCTATTTCCTACCCAGTAACTGCACTCCTTTCACTGACCTGAGTCAATCACAGACTCTGGGGTTCCTTTGTCTGTACCAGCTCCATTTCCTTGAAATGCCCTTCAAATTTATGCCCATGGTGGCCATGAGGATGAGAAGGAATGACTGACTTGTAATGCTTTCTCCTGGCTCAAGAGCTTGGAGCAATCTCTTTTGCAGAGAACCCACGATGTGAACACGCTCTAAGAGTTCACTTTTAATCGACCTCCCTGATTTGCTTGAAATATTGATCAAATCCTAACTGCTTCCTTTCCAACCACCTGATGGATGGTCCACTCAGCCCATGGGTTTGGGGAGAATTCCAGCTTTCAAAACAAGGAAATCACAGATTTGCTGTGATTATTGGAGCTCAAAGCTTTTGTTTTATGTGTCCTTCCCAGATGTTTCCAGCCTCTCATGTCCCTGTAGACAAGTCAACGGTGCAGATTCAAGGCTGAAAAAGGAAACAAGGTTGCAGGTTGTGAGAAGACATCTACCTGCTTTAATTCAGCAGTCTTTAGAAGTTCTCCCCGTGTTCCAATCCAGAATAGCCTGCAAGGTTTGTGAAATCAGGGTGCAACCACAGTACAAAAATAATTTAAACCCAATATAATGTAGACCTTTGACTGAGGAATGAGCCTGAGCACATATTTAACTGTCATCACAAAGAAGATGGCTTTCCTCATTAGGTGCTCAGATGAATTGTTAGAGGAGAAGGGCTGGAATTGGCTCTTCTCTCCTGAGCCTCTGGGAATGACCCTGAACTTTCTGTGAGGGAGGTGTGTTTCAGAATCCAAACTTGAACCTGACTCTGAAGTTGGCCACTCACCCCCTCTGCACACAGCAGACCCATCCCAGCTGAAGGCCTCCATGGCCTTGTGCTACACTGGGAGTTCAAAACCCAGATCTGGATTTTGCAGCCAGGGATCATCTCCGACTTTCCCGGCTTCAGAACCGCAGTTCCACTTGCTTTATGTTACTTGCCTGTTGGCTTTGTGGGAAGAAACAAGTATTATTATTTAAAAACCCAACCAGTAACAATCCAAAAGACAGCAATGCTGTCCCAACAACATTCCTCCTTGCGGGGCAAGGAAGAAGACAACTAAGCACAGCAGTACCCACATCCTTAGCCCTTTGGGCCTCACAGCATTTTCCTCCTCTTTTCTCTGCCTTTGTTTTGGGAGTTTTATTTCAATTTTTATCACTTTGGCTCGTGCTGCCTGAGAGGCAGGGACCTCCTCGGTGTTGTTGAAGTGTTTACTCAAGACTGGAGCACACCCAAGAGGTGGGTTTCAAGCGCCTGAAACCCCACACCGTGGATGTTTTGCAGAGGGGGTGGCTGCAGCTGGCTCTGCACAATTTGCCCTTGGGGACAGGTTTGCCTGATGGGGTAGGAGGGGTGCTGGGAGTAAAGCAAGTCATCTTCATCCTCCTTCTCTGTCTGGTATTTGGCTGTGGAGAAGTCGTTGTGCTGCAAGATAGATTCTGCCCCTATTCTGGATGATCTCCAGGCTCCCAGCAGTGCACAGGAACAGTGATCCTTAGGTTTCCTGAGCCTACAGCGCTGCCTGCTCCGGGAGCCCTCCCTGCACATCCTGAACCCAGGAGCTCTGATACCACCCCATGGAAACCAGACCTCCAGGCCTCCGTGTCTTGCTCATGCTGCGAATGAAGGCACACAAATCCCCCACTCCTGCAGCCTTGTAGGAGCAGTTTGGGATCAGCTCTTCAGTGGTACATGACAGTCTAAGCCCAGGACACATAGGCTTTGAAAAAATCTTTAGCACTGCTACTTTTTATGGTAGGTTGCATAAAACTTTTAGATCCAAAAAAAGCAACACAGTGTTCAGCTCATCCCTGTCCTCCTTGCCATCATCATCCTTGCACAGCCTTTTGAACTTGGATTAAGGCCTGTGAACTATGCAGAGCCTTCCTCCTAGACAGGACCTCTCCACACCAGGGAATCTATTCTGCAAGCAGCTTCATCCTGCTTTCCTCCATTTTTATCCTCTGTTTCCATCCTGAAGTCTTCTCTGTTTCTCTTCATTGCTACCTGCCTTCCTCTTCTTTCTGGTCCTCCAGATCATGAGCTTTTTCTATGATTTTGAATTCCTTTGCTCTTAAAGAGTGGATAAAAACATTTCATATTGGTGATAAGGTAATATTTTAAAAACAAACTTCTCATAATCAAACGGTATTGACAGATATATGAGCACATGTTCCACTTTGACACTGATTTTCTGGCACATTAAAAAAATATATTGGAAAATACAGAATTTCAGAACACTTGAAAACCGTGGAAACAGGACTTTCTCATGTTATGAAAATGTTTCATTTTGGGGAAAGACTGGGTTTTCTTTGCTTTTCTTTTCTCCAGAAAAAATACTCAAAACAGGTACTTTTGAATGTTTGCACAAAAAAATAACATGTCTTGTTTAAAAATCTCCTAGTGAAAAATGCCCGGTTGGTCCCGGAGGTGGGTTCATTCCATGGTCACAGTCCCTATTGATGGTGGTGAGGTTGGTTACGCTTGGTTAAGAGGCACAATGAAGAACTAACAAACATCCTTTGCTGTTCTGTGCCTGTCCCAGCTCTCCTCCCCCCGAGCTCCGATCTCTTGCTAGGAGGGAACGTGGTTATTTGTTATTGGTTTTGCACCGACCATGGAGCCTCATTTCTTAGGCAGCCTCCCAGGACAACCCCAGGTTCTTCTGTGCAGATGAAATATGGCTCTGTTGGTGCATGCTGACGGGCCCTCTCCATGGGCAGCTTGCAAGGAAACTCACCCGTGGCATTCTGGCACCATTCGGAGCCCATTAGCTCTGCCCCTGCTGCTCCTGCTTCCTCTGGCATTTTCAATGTTACCGTGGAATGAGGAGTGAGCCCCAGAAGAGGCACACACCTAGAAATATGGCACTTGTCCTGCTGCTGCTAATAACTACTGACACTTGGTTTTCCACACCTCCAAAGAGGTGAATTGAGTTTTCTTTGTTGTGCAGAAGAGCTCAAGATCAACCATCAGAGTGAATGGAAAATGAATTCTGGTCATAAATGGTTCCAAGGCTGCACCTTTGATACCGTAGCTTAAGTCCATCTGCCCAAACAATATTGGCTTTCTTCCCACTGCAGTTTTCTGTGCCTCCAAACCTCACTATTGAAATCAGGAAGCAGGCACAAAATGGAAGAAAAGAAATGAAAAGAGAAAAAGGAACAAGAAACGTGACACAATTTTACTGTTTCTCTAGGTTTTGTTAAGCTTTCAGGTGCAGTTGACTCACTGTGCTAGAAACTTTTCTGTAATCAGATGGGCAAGGAATATAACCTTGAAAAACAGAAAAACTGAGAGGTTTTGCATAATCACACACAACTTGTGCATCAGCCTAAACATCCCTTCTTCAGCAATGGCTTTGTTCTCCATTCAAACTTTGCCTCCCAGGCATTGCAGACATGGAAGCCAAGTGGTCTTTGGTCATGCCTGCCAAGAGTTTGGCTCAGAGCAGATCCCTTGCTGCACCATGAGGCCCCAGCAATGTCAGCTAACACAGCATGTCCGAATTCCTGATCTCACTTGCTGGTGCAAGTCATTGGGAGTCCACTGCTTTCCGTGGGGCCAGGATTTCACACACTGGATTTGAGCTGCCACTGAGTTCAAATGCCATTCCTCTCAGTGTCAGGACTAAAGCCCTCCCAAAGAAGCCACGAGCGGCACTAAGGAAATCCAGAAATCTCAGCCTTTCCAAAACCAGCGGAGGAATTTTCCCTTAGTAACAAACCCCTCAGCATCTTTTGTTTTGGAAAGTATGATAATGTTTCCATATATTTTTTCCAAAATGCAGCCCTCAGGATCCTCATGTTGCCCTGATGCTGAGAAATCCCCTTGCTTTCCGCAGAAAAAGGGCGGCCCACAGAGTGTTTGAAAGATGGCAGCATCCTCAAGCGTCCCTAAGCCTTGTTATCCCTTTTTTGATCCCAGGTTCCCAGGGCTTCTTGCCAGGTTGTTGGGGTCTGGCATCTCTGGGGGCTTTGTCTGGATTCTGGGGCAACACTCAGAGTGTCTGTGGGCTTCCTGTCCCACAGCAGGACTGAACACGGCACAGGGGCCCCAAGCCCTGGAAAACCAGGCAGCCGGCTGGCAGGAGCACAGGCTGCGCTCCTGCAGACTCGTGACTGGACTCACCAAAACAGAACCACTCCCGAGGACTTCAGCAGCAATGAAGGACTTCCTGACAACAAGGAAAGATTTCCATTAGCAATGCCCCAGACAGTCCCAACCTGGAGTTCCCATGGTGTTCTGGCAAGGTGAGAAAGTTCTCGGCGCAGCCCAGGAGCTCAAGAGCTCAAGGCTCAGGAACCTCCCCCAGGGCTGTTGCTGGGTCGACTGGGACCCTTTCCAACCCTCTGCCTCCCCAAGGCCTGGGGTCAGCTCTTGTCATTCTGGCTCCCTCCATACCTCTCTGCAGGAATGCTCCCTCCTAGGAAATGAGTCACACCTTACAGAGAGGCTGAGGAACCCTCTGGAGGTGCCTGTCTGTGGGGTCAGAAGGAAGGAGATGCTTGTGTCTGCCAATGCTACGTCTTATCCAGGGGCTGTGCCGACCCCAGGTGATCAGAGGGTGCCTGGCCCCTCCAGCCCACTGTGCAACAGCCTTTTCCCTCTCCAGCTTTTCCCACCTCCCCGTGTGCCGGTGCCTCAGTGTGTGCTGGCACATGAACGGCACAGAGGGCGGGTGGGTCCCCATCAACAGGGCCAGACCCACAGTTTGAGCTCATCCCAGATGGTCCCCACGCTCCCCCAGCAGCAAGGAGAGCACGTGGGCGGCAGCCATGGCGTAGGGAAGGGAGTTTACTTCCCAAAACCCCACAGCTATCCAATAACAAAAAGTGACGGGGCAGGAACCCCTCCAGGCATCTCGGGTGGGATTTTAATGCAGCATTCAGGCAAAATCTTTGTTCCAGGTTTTGCCTGGAGTTTATTTCTTAAGCACATAGACATCCAAGCCTGGGCCTCCAGCCCCCTGGCTTGTGCAAGAGCTCTTTTGCATGTAAAGTCCTCATGTCCACGTTCATTTCTGTAGCATATGGTGGGCTCTGCACAAGGCCTGGCAGAAAGAAATGGCACAAAATCTGTTGATAGATCATCTGTGGAAGGCCTGAACTCCAGCCAAGACAGATAAAAATAAAAGAAATTAAAATAGTTGTGTGTGTGTGTGTTTTATGAAGGGAACATTTATATTTTTAAACTAGGAGTAATTGTATTCTGTATCTGAAATGGCATCTGAAAGTGATTTAGTGGAACAATGTGGTTTCTGATTGGTGCTTGAACTAGTTCCAAAACATTTTTTATAATAAGCATCATAAAGATCCCAATTATCTGATCCTTTTTCCTAACATGGTCAGAGAGGATGTTTCCAAAGAAACGGCTTTTGGGTTGGTTTTTTTCCCCCTTTGTGACACTGATCCTGCAAACATTTACACACAAGGCTTAATCCTCTGAGTAGTCCCAGAGAATTGAACCAAGGCAGCTCTCAGCAGCAAAGCTAATCACAAAGTAAACTACTAATGTTCAGATTTGCTAATCAGGGCAATCCATAGCCTTTCAGGGAAAGGTCTGCTTGTTATTCCGAGAGCCCTCAGGATGCATTTACGATTCAATAAAGGAGGCCCCAGCATTACCAAAATAATTACTTACTCAAACAAGCCTATAAAACTCGAGGACTGCCCCAAATAAAAGGAGGCTTCCCCCCCTCCAGTTTAATAACATAAATCTAGTGAAATGCATCTTGCTGCCATAAAATCGGTTCTACATGCCTTGGAAAACACTGATTTACTAAGTGGGCAGGGAGGTCAGATCCTGCTAGAGACTTGGAAAGCTCAACATATGGAGAGAAGTTTTAAAACTGAAAGTTTTGTCAACCCACAGAAATGGAGAGCAGTTCATATCTCAGCTTGTAACTTCACTCTCCAAAATAAGATGCATAAAATTCTACAGATTAAATTGAGCCATTCTGATGACTAGTCAGTAAAGGGGATAAACAACGACCCAAAAACTCACTGTCTGTCCCAGAGTGGGCACTGTCCCTGCCTGCAAAACTGGCTTTACATTGGGAGCTCCCCCCTTGCTCTGGGACCCTGCAGGAGGGCTGGCTGTCACATCCTGGGCACTGCCTTTCCCAGGCAGCCCTCACGAGCCTGCAGGCACAACTCCAGCACCCTGCAGCACCCCAGACCTCCAGCCAGGAGCACTGCAGGGCAAGGCCAGCCATGGATTAGGATGGTACAGTTAGGAGCAGCAACAGGGACTGCTATAGGACAGATGATTTCTTCCTGACAGAGACAAGAGTCTCTGCCTTCTTAGAAACATCTTTTCCACTTTTCACCCTGCAAAAAAAGCCTTTCTTTCCTGAACTAACTGGCTTTGGCTACATCCTTCCTGCCACGCACCACAACAGGGGAACCACAGGCCATCCTGGACATCAAGTTTCTGTTCTCCTTTCCAACACCACCTCGATTTTCCTGTTTTGAGCAACATGGGATTTAAGGTGCTGCAGAGGACAGTTGGGTGCCACCCCAATACCGCAAGTGGTGACTAAAAATCTGCAGAGGTTCTTGTGTTGAAAAAGGCCGTGTATGACATTGCCCCCAGGGTCCTCTTTCTCCACTGGAAGAAGGAAACTCTCCTCTGTGTAACAAAGAAGAAATATTCAAGCAGGGAGCAAAGGGAACTACTAGGCAGTTGTCCTCATTCAGACTAGCCATAGTTTGGGAAGGTGTGACGGATTAAGCAGCCTGTTTAGCCTCACACAGCAGGGCAGCCAGAGCTCCAGCAGTGGGTTTGCATTTGTAGTCAGGAGGAATAGGAAAACAGCTTTAAAAAATGCCAACTGACTTCTTGTGGGTATGAGCTGCTAGAGACCATAAACCACTCCTCACAACACGGTTCCACACTCTCTGCAGCCTCACGCTGAAGCCGACTGTGGTTTTGCAGCACTTCAGCCCTATCCCGCACCCACCTCACCCATGAAGTGCTGTCAGACCACTCCTGGAAGGTGCTCAACCCGTGCAGCCCCCAGCACTATGCACAGGTAGTTAGGCTGAGTGTTTGGGTGGACCTGGAAGTGTCACCTAAGTGCAGCAGCCACCTCACTATCAGGCTGCCTCTGGTCCCTTGGATCATGATCTGATGATGTGTGAACACAGAGGTGGCCAGAAATAAATAACAGAAGATGCCTTACTCCCCTGAGCACCGAGGCTCTCGTGCCAAGAAATATTCTCGCTTCTCGCTGCTTCTTTTTGTGGTGGTTTTCCTGAGACTGAAAACGCTCCTTCACTGCAGAAAGATGCAAAAAAATTCCTGCTGACCTCAGCATTGAGTTTCATCTTTTTGAAGCTTTGTTGCGCCTCTAAGATAATTTATGAGGTGTCAGGATTTTCCGACCACAAATGTCTTGGACGAAAACCGTTTTTACGCTACAGATGCCATGAAAGAGAAGCAATTTCAGTCTGTTTTTTCTACAGCACTGTCTGTGTCCACAATGAAACATGGGTTCAGAGCTCCTGGAGATTATTTGTGTAAGAGTTGTCCAGGCCAGCGCTCCACTGAGACTCAGGCTGGGTCTGATTCCCCACCTTTGCCTCATTGCCCTGATCTTCTCTGTTGGGAGGGGAACTCCCATTTCCTGGTGCTGTGCCACGAAAACACGAGCTTGCCAAGTTATTCTCTGTATGTGTGTTTGTGTGTGTATGTGTTGAACAAGCCAGAAGTACCAGAAGTAAAAAGATCCACTAAGAAACCACATTTTTCAACATCCACAAGGATCCCCAGATTTCTCGTCTGTGGATTTCTCTTCCCCGTGCTTTACATTTTCGAGGGGAAAAAGGAAACCAACAGAAAAACACAAGAACCCAGCTTAGCCGCCTCTAATCCAGTATGCACCTCAGTCTCCATGAAAGTGTTCTTGGGACGACAGCAGTATTTCCCTTGGCTGGGATGCCCAGCCTCCTGGCTCCTCTTGAGCTGCAGAGCTGTAGACATTCCGCTGAGTAGTTTGCAACCCTGCCTGCCAGGAAAACCCAATGTCTCCGTGGAGAAATCTCAGCGGAGGAGTTTGATACTCAATCAGGGATGGAAAAGAAGGGAGTTTATGCCTCCCTGAGACCAATTCCTTCCCTAAAAAAATGTTAGAGCAAGAGGAAAAAAAGGGGAAAGGGATCATATTTATACAGACATGGGCCCAGACACGCCAGTAGTGTTGGTGTGTGGTGTATTCGTTTGTGTCAGGATGGGCCCAAGTCGTGGAGACTGAAGCCAAATGTCTGTTTAGGTCAGTGGGAGTCTATCAACCTTGGATCAGGCCTACTTTTGGGTCTGGAGCTGAACTTCCAAAAGGCTGGGCACGCTTGCATTTTCGGGGGGGGGGGGGGGGGGGGCTTGTTTTGGCCTGGTTTTGAGATAGGAACCAGCTGCAAATTTAGGCCTCCAAACATGTTCTAGGAAGGAGGTTATAAAGAGCCCCTTCTTGCCCAACACATTTATTCCCTGTGGGCCAGATTCTGACATCTTCATTAACACTGAGCAGAGCCTCACTCCAAGAGCAGTTACATTGATTTGAATGGGCCTATTCAAGGAGTCAGCAAGTACCTCATGTCAGCAAGGGTAGCACCATCTAAGGGTCACATCTGTTTGCTTCATTGGCATAAATGAGTTTTTTCTCCTTCCTGCTATTAGCACACACTGCTACGGAAAAAGCACATTGGGTTCCTTTCTTCCTGGCACCTCTTCAGCAAAATGCTGGTTGCAGATTGCTCCTTACTGCAAATTACAGGAGCTCTCAGCTTGTAGGTCCAAGAGCTAGAAAAATCCTCCCATGACAAAAGGAAGCTGTGATGAGGTCAGTTCCTTCCTGAGCATTTCTTTAAACACCTTTTGCCTGCTTTCCCTCCCAGACTGCAAAATAGTGCCCACACATGAAAGAACTGCCTACCAACACCTTTTTGTGGCCACCCCTTCCTAGAGGTGATTCTCCTGTGAGCCACAGTCATACTCAGTCACTTCCAATACCACATCTGCTCTTTTGGATTACTTTGACAGAACCAGATAAGGGACAACTCCTGTGACTGGTGATAGAGGCAAAGGACCTTCCAGAGTAGTGCCTGCGATGGACAGGATGTATCAGCCTCATGTCTCGCTACCCTGAGCTCTGAGACATCTCTGAAAACCAGCTTTGAACTGGACACTTAGGCTGTTGGAAAGCTGAATGAATCCCAGACTTAGACAATTGATTAGGTATACCTGATTCACACAACTTGGAAGTTGTGCTCCTCACTCACACTCACACTTCTGAAAACCTCACTGACAACACCCAACACCTGCACCTTCATTCTCTCCCTCCCAGGACAGTCACCAGCTCTTGGCCCTGCCTGTTTCAGAGATGACTAATTACAGGACAGCAAAGCAAAGCAAAATCCATCCCCTCTGGATTCTAACACCATAACCACAGCAGGACACCTCCTGGTCATGTGACTGAGGTTTGTCACAGGTAGATTTGCACTGTGATGTTAATATGGATCACCAGAACTATTTGCATTACACCTCCTGAGAAACAAGGCTGCTTAAACAGCGTGGCTGTGACTGTAAGGACAGGCCAGCCAGTGTCAGAGTCTCTTTCCAGTTGTGAAGAATACTAAACATGCAGCTCCCACAGGCCAGCATGTGCAGAATAAAGGCATGTGATTTTTTCTAGTGTCAACAATAGTCTAGTACCTGATAGTTGTGTGCAGTGCTGCTATGAACCCAAGCAATCTATATTTTCCTTACTGAAAAGGAGGGAAAAAAATCCCCACCCTTGTAACAGTCAGCTTTCCTCACCATTACCATCAGTTAGCATGATTTTTTAACTCATTCTGTATGAAACTCCTCCTTTCCTGCCATTTTTTCTTGGACTTATTCTACACAGTGTTCTCAGATATTACAAACAGGTATCCAAGAGTCTGCTGCTCTTCCAGCATGCACTTTAGAATTTCATGTGAGCAGCAAATTCTCTGAATCCCTGGTCTCCCTCAGAAAACTGACTCGACATTGTAATGAGAGTGACAGACTGTTGTTTGTCAAGAAAGACCTTCTGGGAGAGGTTAAGAAGATGATAACCTCTGCTCTTGTAGGTTCTACTCTGAATGGACTGATGAGCCAAAAACAGTTGCCAGTCCATGGAATTATAAGGTCTATAGGGGAACAGCTGCGTTCTGGAAAACTGCTGGCAGCAAAACTGGGATTATTGGTCATTTATAGGCTGGAAAGGATCACAGTGGCAGGACAAGGAAGTTGGCAGAACAGCTTGTTTGCACACATTTCACATGCAGGAATGATTTTTATATGAGCAAAAGTTCTTCAGGGGATGGGTCCTACTTAAGACTTGAGATCTGTGCCCACTTTAGAGGATGTGGAGGGATGGGATTCTGGTGTTAGTCCTGGTCTGATGTTCCCAGAGTCCAAAGACTTTGCAATGAAAGTTCTGAGTGAGCTGGAGACTAATATATGTGAATACAAGGAGTACTGAGGCACTTTTTGGAGATGCAGAGCAGGTTAAGCTGTTTTGTAAGATACAGCTAATGAAACACCATTGGTGCCCTGAGGAGAAAGGAAGGGAATTGTATTATTATTATTACAAATGCAGCCACTGAGGCATAAACAAAACAACTTGCAGAAAACCAGACAAAGGAGGTTGCTGCAGAATCAGCAGTTTCAACTCAGGTTTCCTGTGTCCCAAACTAGCACTTGAACCATCTCCCCTCTCTGTGAGAGAGAAACAAGTATCAGAGAGCAGAGTGAGTCTCGACATTTTTCTAGCCCAAGACAGAACTGTGTCCATTGTTGGGACTAGCCCCCTAGGAGGAATTATTTCTATTCAGTTTGTGTGTGTCACAGCCAGATAATGCACTGGGTGGTATTTCCCTCTCTTCCCCCAATCTTTCTCTTTTATGACCACATGACTTCACCCCCTGTGTGAGTGACAGTACCCATTAGACTAGACTCTGATGTAAACCAGCTGTGTGGAGAGAAGGGGAGGAAGGGAGTGGGGAACAGCAATTTAGAAAACAATTAAGAACATCAATTCCAATTCATTTGCTTGGCCAGGATAAGTAATTTCTAAGAGGTAACTTGATCTGCAGCGGACTGAGATTAAAGGCGAACTCCATTATCTCTAGTTTACAGTCTGGAGGAATTTGTTTTAACTGGTTACCAAGGAGGCTGCATGGGAAAAAAAAAAAAGGAAAAATAGAGAACTTTTGCCTAAAAATGTCTAAAAAATCCTCCTGATTTCTTCTTTTAAAGAGCACGCATGGATTTATGAACTCTCTGAGAGTATGGTTGATTTGCAAGGCAGGAGGAGCAGTTCAACTTTTGGAAATAGAATCCATGCCTGCAGGAGCTTGGAGGTGCATTTTATCAAAACCAATTATGCCAGTTTACACTGCTGTTAAGATTTTGGTGTAAAGACAGACTAGAAACATGAGACAGAAGCAGATGCAGCATTCTGCAGAGGAAGCAGCAGGATCTGGAGGAGAACACAGTGAGATGAGCACCAGGCAGCCCCAAGTGTTCTCCTTTGACACTGCTGCACTCTCTGCTGTGAAAGGCAATTCCCTGCACTGCTTTTCCACTGCCCTGAGTGAAATGGTGGTGAAACACTTGGACACCTCTCAGAGGTGCTGTGAGACTCCAGGAGTAAATACACCAATATCCCTTTGCACACTGAGAGTCTGAACCCAGGCATGCCAGAGCAAGGGCTTGTGACCCAAGAACACCAAGTGTTCTGTATTCACACTGGCATGTGAGATGATACCAAAAAGAGAGCATGTGAGTGGGAGAGCCACTGATTCTTTACCATGGAATTTCCCCCTCTAGGGCTCCCCCTTTCTACCCTCCTCAGGCCTCAGCACTTTTCACAACCCTGTGTCTCAGTTTTTGCCCCAACTCCTGCAGGCCTTGATCCCTCACTCTTGTTTTGTGAAATACAGTGCTGAAGTCAAGATTCCCTCCAACTCCAGACCATCAAAATGTTTCTTAGACCATTGGAGTTATCATTGGAAAACCCTGGTACTGCTTCTGAGCACGTCTCTCAAAAACTGCCACCATTGTGCTTGCAGGGACATAGAGGCCACAATGTGTCTCTGGATCTGCTGTGAGGAGCCCATGAGTGGGGTAAAAGCAGACATGGGAAAAACCAACTGTGAGCTGGCTCTAAGTTCGGAGTTGGCTTTGAATCTGTGTTTCCCTGGCTGGACACAAACTTTTACCTCTTCTGTGCAACTCTGTTTGTCTTAGGGACAAACCACATTTCTGCCAACATGAGACAGCCAGCCTGCACTTTATATAGCTGCATCCCTGTAAGTCAGCTAAGGCTCTGGGGTGATGTAACCACCTCAGTGGAAATAGGAGCTGAAGAATGTGATGTGATGAATTTTCCTGGACCACCAAATAAATTAAAAAGTAGGCTCCCAGCCCAGAAAGGTTGCCCTCCCAAATAAACACAGCCCAGCCTCCCTTCCTCACACACACTTACCTTCTTCCATACCAGGAAGCTGAGCTCCTCACAGACTCCATTACAGACCCAGAATGAACAGGTTCTTCCAGCCAGTCAGCATCTCCCATATGGTAATTGCTTTGGTGTGGGCATCTGAGAACAAGACACAACTGTATATACCAGAAATATTCTCTTTGCATAAACTTCTCAGTAGACGTACTTTTGTCTTGTTGCCAGGAAATGTATTTGGGGCCTCTTGCTAACTTCACATTTCTTTGATGAGAGGGGCATGGGCAGTTTGTTCCAATAGTTACAGGGGAAAAAACAATGAGAAGAACTGAGAAACTGGAAATCCCTCTCTAAGCACATCAGCTCATGTGACAGCACATGAGACCACCCTACTCCACCATCCTTCTTGTGACAGCCACACTTCTAAGGATTGGGAAAAAATGGGGAAAACTCATCTTGCAAATGTGCTTCTCCAGAGCAGGGAATGTCAAAGTAGACAACCTTACAAGCGGAGACCATTTATGCAGCACAATGCAGTGAACTCCAGGGTGAAAGAGGGGCCATTCCACAACCAAGAGGAATGAGCAATGTGGGGAATCAGGAAATCATCAAAACCGGTTGGTTGGGTGGGGCAGGAATTTAAGAAAGCAAAAATTGAAGTGTGGCCAGGAAACGTGAGTTAACACCTTCCCTCTGCCAAAGAACACCACTAGGTCTGTAGTGACAGTGAACGGCCAGGGCCAGGGCCTTGCTCTCACAATCGGTTCAAAAACCTGCAAAGTGGGACATGAACATTCTGTGCCCAGTTCAGGTCAGGATTGCTTTGCAGCATGAGACAGGGCATGTTGCTTCCCTCGGCCCCAACTCGTGTGTGTACCCTGGGTGAGTACTCACCTCCCTCCTGAGGCTCAGTAACAGTTTTTTAATGCCTGGTTCTCTTAAGAGGCAACATGGCCAAGACAGTGCAAAGTACTTTATTTTTGTCCTGGAGAAACCATCCTCCTCAGAGTCTCTCACTCATTAGGACACCAGCCGTTGTAATCCAAGCTCCTTTGATGGAAGGGGTAAGTGGGGAGATTGCCAAAGGGAGGATTAGCTGATGGATGTCTTGAGCTGCAAGGGTGTCTCATATGGATTTGTGCAGGATTTTCACCTCAGCTGGCCTGGCTGGAACTCCTGTCCTACCATACCAAGAGACTCACCTTGCAAGCCCTGCTCTGCCTCCAGCAACAGTGAGGCCCTGCCCAAGGGCTGGTTGCATGCTGTCATTGTCAGCTCCCTTGTAAAGGAAAGGTGCACAGCATGCCAAAGAAAACATAGCCCTAGTCTATGAAAAACTTACCTGCTGTACACACAAGGAAGGAGCAGCTTTGTCCAGAGGCAGGACTGATTCAGGAGGGATTCCCAACTTGGCTACTCAGTGATACAATGCTTGGGACCATTGTTTTCCCTTCCTCAGGATGGATTACTTTTGCTTCTCTCTGCACTGCACCCTTTGAGACCTATGAATGGAAGTGCTGTAAGCTACTTTGTGCTTTTAGGCCTAACCTTAAGTAAAGACATTTAGAAGGCACAGTTCCAAGACATAGTCCTAGACCATGTGATAGGCAGCAGGCTTCTTGCTATTCTCCAGGCAAAAGGAATAGCACAATCCCTGGTTTTCTCTTGTCTGTGACTCTGCCTCCTCCTCACCTTTGTCTTGATCTTTGTTTTCTGCCCCTGTGCTTCTATGGATACATCAGGCTATTTGTGTGCACTGTTTGTTAGGGGACAGAAAGGAAGGACAATCTGCAAAGGCCAGTTAGACCCACTTCTGCATTCTTGAGTTATGTGAGAATTTTCATTTTGAAAGAAAAGTTTTCTAAACCTCCACAGTAGAATTAAGCCTTAAAGAGTGTTAACTAAAAATACAAGATGATTATTTCCTGAAATGTCATTATTTGAAAACCATTATTACAATAGGGTGTGTGAGGATGAAAATAGTCCAGCCTGTCAACTCTCCTGCTTTCTACACCACCACATTTGCATTTCACACATGCTCAGCATGAGGCCATGTCTTCTTTCTGGCTCCTGATCCCAGGAGCCAGAGGCTGTTCTGTCCACTCTTGACAGCCAGGCAGGGTACAAAGTTGGATGGGAGCAAGGCACTCTGTGCTGCTGTGTGCTGCCAGCTGTCCCACAGGTTCTTTATCCCACAGGATTACAAACCCATCCATGGGAGGGTGTCCACTCTTTTGTCACAAGACCCAGTAGAGCAGGATATAAAAGTGCTTGTAATGTTATTATTTAGATGTTCCCTTGGGTTGTTTTCAGCAGAAATGTGAGTTGTTTGTTTTCCAGCAGAGGATCAGTTACAAAACCAACACCCAGCAGAAAGGCTTTTTTGAGAGCAGGGGCTCCCTTTACCACGTTAATTTCAGGGAAAGTTATTTGGGAGGAGGGAGGAAGTAGTTAAATCCTTGTTTACCATGCTGGAAACCCAAATCCCCTCGGTTTACACAAATAAGAGAGAAAATGGCTCAGTGGCCTGAGCTCAGGAGAGCTGGGTTTGTTCCCTGCTCTAACACATACAACTCTCTAAGGCCCCTCTTCCCTCAAGATGAGATCCAACTCATTTAACATTGGTCCCAGCTGAAGGCCAAATCACTCATCAGAAGTGGAAGACAGGATATTCCCAATGTCAGATTTGTCCAATAGCACTGGATGTACGGAAGTGTCTTGCAGAGGTACTGGCCTTGCTTCCCTGATTATTAAGCAGCTGTAACAACCCACTGGACTGAACAGCTGAAGTAAGACAAGATGAATGTCTGCTTTTTGGGGCTCCCATAGATGCAATGAAGCTACCTAGTCCTTCCCCACCTGCCAGTGGGGTGGAAAGGATCCATGTATACACTAATTATTACAGCCTGCTCTGATGCTGAAATGCTGGAGGACATAAAAGCCTGATCTGTAAGCAGATATATCTACCTGAGAAGGCAGTGATGGAAAGCAGTCCACTTGTTCCTAAATCCTTTCTGTTTGGTACACACACCTGTCCTGGCTGTTGTATGGCTGGTTTGGATCACCACGATGTGCTCAGCCATCTTTTGTCAGGTGATATTTCTCTCCTTGATGTAGAGATTGCAGTCTGTTGATGGAGACAGGATAATGCTGCCTGTGCTGAAAGAGCCAAAAAAAGAGATTATTAGTTCCTGGTCTCATCTACATTAGGGCCAAGGGTTTTCTCTGCCTAAGGAGATCAGAATTGTTGCATGCTGCAAACTGAAGGCACTACCAGACATCAACTGGGGATCTACAAGTCTGAGAATAGAGAATCCTATCCAAGCAGTGAAATGACTTGGGTTAGGGGTGAGAAAATACTCTCTGCTCAGGGTCCTTCTGCCTTGGCATCCAGACAGTCAGGGATGAAATACAGCCTAATCACAGGCTGTGACCACATCAGTGGCTCTACAGACACCATCCAACAGGAGCCTCCTCAATGGCCCTCATTTTGCCTTTGCTAAGTGGTCAGGGCTGCCTCTCTCACCAAATCAAGGCAGCCCAAATATGGTTCCTCTGGGAACTTTAATGTTTTACTGAATCACTTAGTTTCTCTTCATGATTGCTGCTTCAGAGTCTCAGTTGCCAGGATCCCAGTGGGGATTTTGTTGATGGGGGTTTATTGACTTCTTGTTACCTTGAAGTTACTGCAGTGCCAGGAGTAACAGGTAACTCCTGGAGTCTGTTTATTTTATGGGTTGGATTTTTAAGAGTTGGCCAATGGTACCCTCATTTTAGGAGAAGTCACTTGTTTATTTAGCAATGCACTCACATGCTGATCCATAAATAAAATCAGAGTGTTATTTAATAAGACCCAACAGAAGGTCAGCCCTGGTTCATTGGTAAACTGATAAATCCAGAGTGCAAAAAGCACCCCTCGGGAAACTCATCATGTCTATCTGAGGGAGGTATCAGCCAAATATCAGTGTGATTTTGTACTCCACAGAGTTCTCAGGAGTTTCGGTCCCTGTACCTTCTGAAAGGAAAATGCTAAAAGCTCCAAGATGGAGTCACTGCCAACAACCTTCACTTTGGACCTCTGAAGAGGCTTTCAGAGTTGTAAGATTTTTACAGCTGGGGCTGCAGTTCTGAGTTCTGCATCTGTGGGAGAAAGAACAGAATGCACTGAAGACTGGTCTCACAGCAGGGTCAAGGAATTCCCATACACTGGAGCTGAAATTCATCTCACCTCCTTTAAACACTCAAGTATTACTTGTCTGGACCTAAGACAGTCCTGTAGGCTTCTTCTACAGTTGAGTATATGGGATAACCATTGCAGGAGGGAAGAAGCCTTCTGGGAGGAGCTGATCTCTCCCCACTGACAATCATGGGAAGTCCTGACAATTACCTTAAGCTCATACAAGTATCTCTTAGATGTCCAAATTAGGCAAGAAGCATCTCACCCCTGGAGCGCCCTGTGATCATGTGCAGCCATAGAGAAGGGAGCCACAAGGTCCTCAGGTCATTTTAGATGATCCTGTGTAGCACATTACAAAATCCTCACATGATTGAGAGGCTTAAGATACAAGCAGCATTAATTCAAAGAGGCTGGGACAGATCTGAGTGGGTTTTACAAGCGAGACATGGCAGGTGTCACCCAAGGGATTTGCCATGGAGTCCTGGGTTGGAGCCAGGCTGAGCAGATGACATCCAGTGCTGATCCAGCAACAGTTCCCTTGGCAAACAGTTTCTTGGTGTGGCTGGGGATCCAGATTACACAGCTGTCCCTGTTCCACTGCAGCAGATGCCTTGTGAAAAGCTGGCAAGCCACACATATTCCATGGACCCCAGGTCACCTTGGCCAATACAAACTGCATATATTCCACATATATCTGTATCCATGTGTAAAATGGCTAACCATGTATGTACATCCAGAGGGGAATCTTCCAAACTAAGATCTGTGATTTTTGACTTGATGATGCTGTGTGTTTCTCTGTTATGGGACGAGTGTGGGAGGACTTCCCCTCTAGTATTGCCCCAGCAGTCATGGCAGCAGGAACTGAAGCTGCTCCCAGCAGTGTCAGGCTGCATCTGCACACGGAAGGCTGCTCAGAAAGAGTTGGGTACCACTTGGCAGAGGCTTGGCAGCACCTGTGGCATGAGTGACACTGTGAGTCTGCTACAGATCTGGAAGTGGCAGCCTCTGAATCGGGATTTTACGGTCACAGGGCATTGTCAGAGGTTAGGGAGAGGGGCAAAATCAGGCATAATGTACCCACAAATCAGTTCAAGTCCCTGTGAAGTGGCACAGTTGAATGGAGCTTTCAGAAGGACTTTTTTATTGCTTGGATCTATAATACACCTGTTTAGAATGGGATGAATGAGTGTTCTTCTCCACTGACTGCAGAGAGAGCCTAGACAATTACCTTAGATGAGCCATCTATATTTACGTGTCCTAGATCAAGTGAGATTATTTGTACCTAAGATGCCTGCATTCCCCTGAAGGGTTTGCAAAGACATTCTAGTGCTAAACTTTGATTGAATTGGCCAAATGCTTCAGAAATACCTCTAGATGCCCACTGCCACTGGCAGGCACTTAACTGCCTTCAAATCTGGTCTCCTGGAAAATTCTGAAAATGTAGTCTTGTGTGAAGCTGAGATTCCTGTACATGAGATCTTCAGAGACTTACAGGCATCCAAAGACACCAAAAGGTTTCCGCTAAGCCACAGTGAACTCAGAGGACTTCTGCATCTTCAAATGCCTCTAAAAACCTTTGTTTAAGGAGTCTGAAAATACCACAACAGGCTGAAATGCCTGCAAATTCAACATTTCTTGGAAGAGAGATACAGGGAAGAGAGACTTTTCACCAATTTTCTGGGTTTTTTTTGTTTGTTTTTTGTTTGTTTGTTTGTGTTTTTTGTTTGTGTTTTTGTTTGTTTTTTTTTTGTTTTTGTTTTGTTTTTTTCCTGCAGGCATACACTGGGTTGTTCTTCCAGTGCTTTGAAAGGACCAGAAGCTGTTTATGTTCATGAGCACAATGTTCAGCCTGAGCCTTCTCTGGACAACATTCCAGGTTGGCCTAGTAAGCAGGCTAACCATTACTGTGCTGTTTTAATCTGCTCCAAGCACAACCAGAATCAGTTTATGTCTGCCTGAAAAACATTCTGTAGTTCCTTTAGTGGCCTGGTTTGTACAGGTATTAATCACTCACAGCCACCACTTGGGTAAAGCTGTAATGCTGCCCAGATCACCCTTCTGTGCCTCAGTTTCCTTATCCTGAAAGAAAAAAAACCCATGTTTCAAGGCCTAGGGATGTATAGTGCCATATAAATATTGTTATTTATGGTGATGATGAGAATGTGAGCTTTGTTTGGTACAATGGCCTGGGAGTGCCTACTTGACATCATTTGGAAAAGACAGGTATTAACCTCTATGTCTGAAATACAGCATGTTGTTACTGCTCTCAGATAAACAGAATTACCTCCTCTTAAAATCAAAGGTACTCTGCTTTACTTCAGTGAGATGTGGTGATGTCCACAGAGAACAAATCACTTTTGGCAAGTGGAGGCAGGATTTTCTTGGCTAGTAGGAAGAAGCATCAAAGGAAGAGAAGAACGATGGGACGCAGCACAACTGGTTTTAATTACATGTAAGAGTCAAGTTCCTCTGGACAGCCCTACTGGCTGATATGCCATTGTAAACGCTCTGGGGAGTCTGGATTAAGAGAATGGGAAAAATGAGTGGATGGCACAAAGGTACTCAGGCACTCAGTGGAATAACTGGTAAAGCCTTTGCCAGTTGGCATTAGGCAGGGATATATTGCTCCCATCAATGCAATGTCCTGGTACTATGACTTTGATTTTTAGTGGGTGTTTGGTTATCCAAGTCCATGCCTTCTTCCAGTTTTGATCTGCTCAGATCACACTGAACTTTTGTTTAACAGTGAAGATGCTGAACTGGTCGTAACAAGGGTGGGCTGTCATTGCACAGCCACTGGAGAGAGAGGAGGCTCCTGTTTCAGTCCATTTGGAATGCCTGAGTTGCCTTAGGAACACAAACAGCTTGAGCTCTGGTGGTTGCTGGAGCTGCACGGCTGGGATGGCTCCTCAGAAAGCTGGAACAATTGCTCCCCTACATTTTGTTGGGTTGCAGTAGCATTTGGGGGCTACATCTCTTTTGCAGGAAGGCTTGTAGTCATTAACAAAGGTAAGCAGGAGCAGTGGACCTGACCTGGGGACAGCATAGTGGTGGTGGCACAGCAGAATCAGGATTTACTGTGCTTTGGCCAAGCTTTTACTTGAGTAGTGGTTGCCTGGGAGAAATGTCTCATTGAAGGACAGATTGGGCATTTCCCAAGCACTTGAGCTTGAAGGACCCTCAGTGTTCTGTGAACCTTGTCTCAGACAGGGGCTTGATCTTGGATTAAATTTCTGGTGACATCAAGATCGGGAACAAGTCTTAAATGAGCACCAAACAAATGGGATTGAAACTCCCTCTGCAGTCAGATGATCGTTCTTTAAATTAATGGTTTAAATAACCTGGAAGTTGAGGCAGAGCATCAAAGAGTAACTGATACATAGATGATTTCTAAGCAAGATCTTCTCTTTGAAATTTGTGAATCATTTTTATATACTATGGTAAAGTGCAGAGAGCCTGAACTTTTAAGCCAACAATGGCCCTTCCCCAAGTTAAGGAAAATTTAAGGATGGCCTGAACTAGTTGACTTGGAGTTCTTGAATTAAAATATACCTTGGAAAAAGAGGAAATCAAAATATTATTAAGTCTGCAGCAATCTCATGCATTTAAGCTCCTGAAGGGCTTGTGTTTCTTTACTCTTGAGGTTCATTATGTCACCAGAAAAGCTTTACTATTTTACTGTGGAAGTAACATAGCCATGAAACATTAATTTCCAGGAATGTGGAAACCATGAAATATGGGTTTTTCTACTAAATTAAGATTTTACTTTTCTCTCTTCTCACATAGTTAAGGGAACCAATTTTCATTATATGTTTATGTATATGCATTCTGGAAATTCAAATAGGAAAGATATACAAAACATAGGAAGAACAGTTTTACCCTGAAAAATGTATTTCACTGGTAACCACACCAGTCATTTATATTCTGCTTTTCATCCTAAACCACTTTGCATTCTATATCCATCTTGGAACCACGTCTCTCTGCACCCACTCTGGTGTGTACACGACCGGCTGATTTATTCTGCCCTGTGAGATGTGGCAGCTGTTTAGATTTGTATAAAATTCTTTACTTTCCTATTTCCACAATGCTGTTCTCTCACCATTGCAGTGACCAGCACCACTAATTTATGCCTGGCACAGACACTGTTCAAGGATCTCCTGCAGTCCAAGTATTCTGCACCATGGCAGATGTCTCTGGCTGGAAGAAAAAAGGGTGAAGGACAAATTAATTTGTAATCCATGTAGAGGCCTTTAAAATATTCTCCTCTTACTGCTAACCAGTGTTACTAATTTTAGGACTGATGCCTTTTCCTGAAAAAACAAATGACCAAGCCTGACAGAGCTCAAGAAGTGTTTGGACAATGTTCTCAGGTACACGGTGGGACTCTTGGGGTGTCCAGGAGCTGGACTTTGATGATCCTTGTGGGTCACTTCCAACTCAAGATATTCTATGATTCTAAGATTCCTTCAACTATCTGCATGTACTCATATGCACACAAAGTCCACATCAGTTTTTAGCAGCCTTGGCAGAATGAAAGCAATGTAAGTGGCTCAAAGGGAATGTGAAGCCCTTAGTTCTGGGGACAATTCCAGAATGCAAGTGTTCACCTAAGGTTTCTAACAATGTTACATACTAAATTTGTGCCCATTACCAGTTAAACAGAATGGAAGAATTAGCCAAAACATCCCAGAAGCATCTGTGTTATGGGTTTCTAGGCTAGAAGACACACCAGAATATTCACCAAATCACAGGGTGGTTTTCCTTAATGCTACAATTAGCAGTGGAACATAAACAGCAGAGTTACAGGATAAGATTTGATGGCAGAAAGCCCTCTGCCATAAACTGGAAATTCTCAGCATGTGCAACCATATTGCTAGAGAAGATGAGTTATGCAATTAAAATTAAAACTGGAGATTTGTTATCAAAGGATGGCTATGTGCACTAAAATCCAGCTGAGAGGTTCCCTGATCTCAATATCTTCAGGCTTCTTTTTTAGTTAATCTAACACAGCTGACAGTATTTGACACAGCCAATTGTGCCTACAGTCATGTGAAGGATGTTTTATAGAACTCCTCTCCATCAGAACACGGAGGTTTGTCATTATGCAACTCTTTATAAAGTCTAAAAAGCTTTGCAAGAATTGCATTTTAGGGGAGTAAGACATGATAAAAATTCTGACAGTCAGAACAGTTCTTTCTAACATCACCATTAACTACTAAAATTTTGAACAAGCCTTAATAACATTTTAAGTGCAATTTATTTTAAATGTTCAATTCAAAAGAAATATTTTATTTTGCCTTAATAAAAAAAAATTAATCAACTTGGAAAACTGTGGTTTCGTGGTTTTCCTTCATAAAGAATTTCAAAATTCTCCCTTCCTGCCTCTATTCAGAACGAAAACAGAATTTCAAATTCTGAATTTGTTTGCAAAATAAATCTCTGTCCTCCTACAGCATTTTCAGTGCCTGAGTGAAGAGGACAAGAGGTTTAATGTATAATTTCTGTGAGCCTTAAGGAGATGGGGTGTGTGTTAGTGCTTTCAAATCCAGGCTTATACAGCTGCTGTTTGAGTATAAATCATAGAAGCTTTTGGTTGCACTAACACCCTCTGCAGTTTAGCACAGCTGTTAATTAATACAATACTGTATTAGTTCTTCTTATAGTCTTACTATTAACGCCCCATGAAATCCCATTAGCTCTGCATATGGTGCCAGACTTGTTCCCAATGTGGGAAAGAAAGAAAGGCACAGTGGTATGAATAATAAAGAGAAGCTTTCAAGTGGTTTCCACTGTGAACATTTTGAAAAAAATATTTTCCAGAATGTAATTTGTGGGGCAAGCTTTTCACAAAATTTCAATGCAAACATGCATATATTTGTCAGCTAAGTTCTCCCCCAGAGTGTGAAATCCCTTATGCACCACTATTGTTCTGTGGCAGAAACATCAGGAAGATGAAGTAGTTCCTGAAAATGGAAAATTAACCAGGTTGGTTTATTGTCCAAATTGACAGAAATGAAAAAAATAAATTAACTGCATAGCTGATGCCAACAAAAAGATAAAGCTTCCCTTAGATTTTTGGTTTAAATATTTTAAAGTACAGATAGTGAGAACAGTCAAAATTCGGGTTCAGTTTTCCAAGAAGTTATTTGAATTTCCTGCTTCAGTGATCTGACACAACCCTCTTAAATTCCAAGAAGGTTTAAGTGCTATAGTAAAAACCAGGCTTATTTAACACCTCATACAGAACACTCCAAAATGTATTAGCAACTACAGAAAATTCAGACCTAATTATTTTCTACTAGGTAAGTTTTATCCAGTATCGACTCCTTAATGAAAGAGAGATCCAACAAGGAGCTGTTAGAAAGACTTTTAAAAATGGAAAGAATGACAAAGCGGGCAGGATCTAGAAGCAGACAATTCCCTGGAGAAGCTGACTCCATTGTAATTCTCTCCCGACCCTTCAGGAGTTGCTGCCCTAGAGCTGCAGTAGCAGCAGTGCATGGTTAGGAGTATTCCAATAGATGCTTTTCCTCTTCCCAGTCCAGTGGTTCACCCATAGTCCAGTCTCTGCAGTTCCATTAGGCAATCAGGAATGGCCAGGGCCTTTCTGCATGGCCAACATCCAGACAGGGACACACTGCTCAGGGAATCCCTCCTGCCTCTCCTCTCGCAGGATGGTGAGCCCGCTCATTTCAATGAGGCTGTGGAGGATGTTCAGGTCTCGGATCACGCTGCTGTCCAGGCAATCCAGGGTACAGCCCTCCCTGGCTACATTGTCCTTGAGAATGATAACACCATTATCCTTCAAGCCATTCTGGCACCGGATGAGAAACTCCAGGAGATCTTTATCTGTCAGATATCCTACAGATGAAAAGATGGAAAATAGATCACTGGTAACCACCCAGACCCCCCCTGTACACATCAGAATGGTGCCTTGACCTGAGTCTCCACACTCTGTTCACTGCAGGAGTTCTAGTCCCGACAGATTTAATTACGAAAAGTTGGGCAAATCAATGAGATCAACAGATATAAACTCAAATCAAGATTTAGGAACCATGTTAGTAGTAGCAACAGATGTGGACAGAAGCCAGTGAGGAGAGTGGAGAAAATACTGGGTGCTGAAGGGTTCTTTAATCTGGTGGTTAAAGCCATAATAAGAATCAGTGGCAGGAAGCTGGAGCCAGACAAATTCATATTGGGAATAAGTGACAACTGCTTAACAGTGTAAGCAATTACCCATTGGAAACTACCAACAGAAGTGGTGTTTACCACCTCTTGAAGACCTCAAATCAAGTGGTTGAACTTCTCAAGATATATTTTAATTGAACACAAACTAGTGACTCAGTACAAGGGTAAAGGAACGAATATAATAGTTTGTGATACAGAGTAGGTCAAACTAGATAATCTAACAGGTAATCAAGATAATCCAAATAGGTAATAATTAATCCATTCTATCTTTTAATGCTAAAAATCTCTATGACTTTGTGTAACATTATGTACCCCTCAATGGAGTTCTGAATCAAAGATGCAACGAGGAATGCAAGACCTGTTAATTGAACTCTTTGTATTACTCCATACTTCTGGGATTTCTGCATATAGGCATACATTTATAAGTAGTACTTTTTTCCATATGTTATGGAGATGCTGGGTTTTATCCTTCCTTCTCAAAGATCAGGACTTCTGTTACGTTGAGGACAGTGGTGTAGGGCTCAGAGAAGATCAAAGTGAGAACTCTCATGTGTGAAACATCTAACATGAATTAACAAGGACAAGTGATCAGAAACTGAGTGAAAAACTTGAAAAAGGAGATAATTTGTATTTTCTTGTCAAATATTTAGTTTTCTTGATGGAAGATTTAAACTTTAATAACTGGAAGTTGTCATTTCAAAACAACATTTCGACAGAGCATGACAAGTTTCTTTAACCACCCCTCCCAAAAAAAGGAAAAAGAAAAAAGCCCCCAAGCCTAAAGCTGAATACTTTTCAAGTTGAAGGGAAATGGTAATTTCTATATGAAATGTAAACTTGCCTTTTTTTTTTTTTTTATTTAAATAACTGCTTGGGCTCACATGCTTATGCATTCATAAGAAAAATCAAGATTGCAATGGCGAGATTCATTGAAGCTTTTGAGCACTGATTTGGAACTTATTGTTCTCTTAATGTGACTTTTAGTGTAGTTTCCCAAGAAAATGAGATCTTCAAGGTATGGCTCTCTAGCAGACAGTCCTGCTCTTGCTCCACCAAATGAACTTGTTGGCATATTTCAGCCAAATTCAGGATGGGGTAGAAGTTTGATTAATGATTAAGATAATTACTATTTCCTTGAATTTGATGGAGGAAGAAGATTCAGATACGTGTCTATGCCAAACAAAAGGCACACACTGCCTTTGACAGCAGCCACAAAGCTGACCAGCAGAGCATGGGACAGGTCTGAGCTCATTCATCCTCAGGTTGACACAGATTTGCTCAAAAGATGAGGCGGGAGCTACATTTACTGCAATGACTCGTTATTCAAGAAAAGCAAAAACACAAAGGAAAATGATACTGGTTTGCTTGTACAGCTGTAAAGACTTGTTCTAAGCAGCTCAGTTTCATTACACTTTAAGACTGTGTGTAAAGGACAAGTAAGTGTTCCTGAATAAAACCATCTCCTGTGCTAATCTCTCTACCTTTATCTTTCCTTTTGTCTAGCAGGAAACTATCTCCAGTGTTTTGGATAAAAGGAGTTGTTCAGACCTCCTCTTCTGCTTTAAAATAATGCCTTCTGCCAGCTGCAAATGCATCATGGACACTTTGATCCACAGATTGGGAGAAAACCTTCTTTCTGCAGCAAGTTTGCTAGGAAAAATTATTTTCTTTCTTACACATGTAAGAAACATGGCCCACATTATCTGACTGCCAGTCTGTTGCCCTAAATGCTGCAGGATATTCACTGCAGCAGAAACATCAGATATTTCTTATAGGAGAGTCTGCTGTGGGACATAGCTAAGGGAATCTGTTTAATAAGTATCAGTGCATGTATAAGACATGATCTGATTTACAGGCATTGGTGTATCTGTCTGCAGCAAGGGCAAGTAAGAAGCAGGATTCCTGCTCAAGAAAACCCATATATAAGGCCTCCTCCTCAGCTGCACCTCAGCATCCAGGCTGCTTTCCAGGAACCTTCCTCCAGTACCTGACCTGAAAAAACCCACTTAATTTGTACCCAGTGTGCACGTGGCTTGGGGGAACTCTCAGAAGCCTCTTGTGATATTTTAGGAAGCAGTCCCAAAAGTCTGAGAACCTCCCTTTACAGCTGCACCATTCTTGAGCATAAACTTGAGCCCAGGCTGTATATTCTCTGAGACGTGGGGCTGGATGAATGATGCTGAACTAACCTGAAACCCACTGAATCCAGATGACGTCGTATCTCTGTGGGGCTGGAGTGAATTCCTGGAGGCTTTTGCAATAATACATCTCTACTCTGTCCTCTTTGCCCTGCAGGTAGTTCGGGACCTCGGCCAGGAAATTCTCCATCATATCCACCAGTTCCACGCTCTTGAAAACCGGCAGCAGGACGTGTTTGCTGATACGACCTATCCCAGAGCCGCAGTCCAGGGCGCGGTTGGTGCCGGCCTTCCCCACCCCCTGTGGGACACAGGAAAAGAATCTGAAATCTGAAAAACACCACACCTGAAAGATCACAGCAACTGTGTTATCCACTATGGCCTTTAGCCCACCAGATCTTGTCTCCTTTTTTCTGCAGGGCTGTTGCAAGATTGGTAAGAATCAATCCAGCCCTGGGTACTGCTGTGTGAGCCCAGCTGGGCTGCCACATTCCCAGGCTGCTGCTGAGGGGACTTCCTTACTGGATTTTAAGTTTTTGCTTGGTACAAGAAGAGAAAAAGTCTTTCAGAAGCTCCTAGCATTCTCAGAGGATCCACTGCTCCTTGTAAAGTCCTTGCAACTTCAAATATTCACACCTGACAGCCGACTACATGGCTAAGCCTCATTCTGTGCCTTGTAAAGGCTTAACAGAAAAGGAAGCATATCCCAAATAGTGCATGCAAGCAGTAACTTCTGCAGCACAGAACTCCCAAGGTTCCCACAGACATTTCTGCAGATACACAAAATCCCTGGGATCAGGGATGCAGTTCTTAAAACAAGCTGTGTTTGAACAAAGATCTTGGAGTGGTAGGTAATGTGTGACAGCTCACAAAGTTTTGGCTGGAGCATATACAGAATTTCTTTGAGGCATAGCAACAAGAAAGATGATTGAATAGATTTTGCTTAACTGTTCCTTTTTTCTTCATAAATGTCATCTTTGGACAGAGATCAGACATGAAAAAACATGGTACAAAGGCTAAGGTGATGAGAAAATAATAAGTGCTGTAAAAGGAGCTTTATAATGAAAGCTGTATTTCACCCCTAAAGCTTCCATTCTAGCTATAAAAAGGCTCTTAAGAGCCTGCTGTTGTCCTGTAAAACAGAAATTCTAAGTCTGCACAGGCACTGAGTGTGGGATTGGAGCTCCCCTGGCCAAAGTTATCTGTTGAACAAATACATTAAAAGCAAATGTAAACACCTTTTCCCTGTCCCCTGGAACCGAGCTGAAGTGAAAGCTATGGGCCAAAGTCCCTGCTGCAACTTCACTGCTCTGAAAGGAAATAAGCCCAGGAAAAGTCTTGCTCTTCCCACTTATTGGGAGACCCCCTCTGTAACGATCAAGCATAAATCATGTAACTCACACTTTTCTGGCCTTGCTTCAGCGGGTAATTCAGTAGATTATTAAGGTCAAAGGACAGCACTGTCAATGACATGACTATGAATAGCCCAGCTGAGCATCCGATTACATGGAGTAACTGTAGAAAGAGCACACGCGTCTCAAGGGCTCTCACCAGTCCCCAGGGCTGCTGGTCCCAATTTGTATACCAGGAAGATTAATCTCCTGATGTGTGCAAGAGTCCACAGGCCTTCAAACCTTCAGGACTCTGGAGACTACCTGTTTGTAGTTAGCCAGAAAATGGGAGCCATTGCTCACCCACAGGCTGCACTTAGGAGCACGTGGCTTTTCCTGAGGACCAGACTAAGCTGTAACAAGGAGCTCATGAGAGGAGAAGGAACTGTGTCTTGGATCTCTACAAGGTGGTTTTCCATATTGTTTGCCAGCAGGCACATGCTGGTCTAGTGATCCGATCACGTAAAAGTCTCTAAGAAAGCTGGTGAGAAAACTGGGAGGATTTACCAAAACAACCACTAGAATGTGACAAAAAGCCACGTAACTCCTTCAACATTTGTGATTCAGAGAATCTACAATCACAGCAGCTCACTCAAACCAGGGAATTCATCTCCCACGATATGTCACGGCAAGGACCTCTGATGACACACCTCTGTTTGCCATCGAGAGGAAGGAAAGGGAACAATCATGGGAGATGAAGTTCGATCCCACACTTCGCTGAAAAGGAGCGAGAGCATCAGGCAGTCAGTTGAGAAGCCTTGTGAAAAACCACGGCTCCGTTTGTAATGAAAATGTTGACATAATTCCATGTTCAGCTAATATATTTTCAGTTTGGAAGTGCTCAGGGCTTTGACAGAGTATTAACATTTTCTTTGGAAGGCAATCATTTTCCCAAAAGTCTAATTGAGTTGAAAATCAGACTCCTTATTTAAAAAAATAATATAAGTGAGAACTGTAAGCCAGAACAGCCTTCAAAATTTAAGACTGACTGCTCCTCTGACTACCTGCCTCCCCACAGAATTACCACCCTTTAGGACACATATTCACCCACAAAGTCTTCTGTAAAGCTAAATAGGATGGCCAAAAACTTCCTTAGGGATAAAAGAGCTGTGGAATATGTTCTTGATGCTACTTCAGGTCTTGGAAGGGCAGGAAGGAAATGTAGGTATGTAGGATAAAAAGGAAATCAGAGTTCAAGAAATGGATAAAAATCATAGTAGTTTTCCTTCTAAATTAAAACAAAAAAAGCATGTTTTCAACAACATCTCTTCCATTATCCTGATCAAATAGGAGAAAAGTCACTTTCAAGAGGCTTTTAATTCAGCAAGTAACCAATGAGGTAGATGAACTGGAGGCTAGAAAGGGAGAAAGGGTTTAGGGCAGAAAGGGAGCTATAAAGTTAACATAACCTCCTTCTGTATTATTTTACACACCTATAGCTCACAACTGTTCCTGAATTAATGGTTTCTTTGTTTTCTTTATTTTCTTTTTTACTCACTACCTCCGGATTAGGCACTTGAAAACACAGTGTCTGTGTGGACATCAAGGCTTTACCTGGCATTAACACACTGCCATAAATATCCAGGGCTGGAGCTCTGCTGATAACCCTTCATGTAGGGCTGTACCTGAGACAGCCTGGAGCTTGTCTGCACAGCACTCTTGGCTCAAGGCATGTTGCTCTTGGTTTGAGTTCTGCCCACACACACATAAAACCTCTTAACTTGAGCACAGTGGCACTTTCAACTCCGTTTGACTCGCCTGGGAGGGAGACAGGCTAAAATATAAGTGAAGTTCTCAGTCCTTTCTGTAATTCCTTCCATGTGCCCAGGCAAGATAAATTCTCCAATGGTGCAGAACTCTGTAGCTCAGTTTACAGTGGTGCTAAGAATCATGCTAAGAAATGCCATACCTGAAGGTATGCAACATCAGTCATGGAAGGGAAATGTCACTGTGTGGCATTTCCACACCAGCCAAACTGACTCAAGAGGGGTAATTTGAGTGGAACCGGGCAACTGTTTTTCAAGGAGCACTAGTTTTGCCAGAATATAAGGTTTTTGAAGAATAAAACTCTCTGTGAAACTGGTATTTCAAATCTAGAGAATAGTTATAGCCAAAAGAACATGGGAAAGAATGTTGAAAATGTCAAAAGACTTCTTTTTCACAACTTTCAAGGAAAAAAGGAACCAAACTTGTCAACTTTTCATTTCTAAAGAGCATTTTTTATTTTGGAACTGACTTGAACTCTTGAAAACAAAGGGAAAAGTTCTTCAGAGGGTAAAACAATAAAAAATTGTTTAGCTGATCTGAAATTAATTTTCCTATTTTCCAATTTTGTTAAACTTCTCTTAAAAAGAAATTGTAGTTTATATTAGGGTGAAGCAGAAGATTGGGCTTTTTCTTTCTTGATCACCTTATTGGACAAAACACCTTTTCATAGAGCCATAAACTTGGTAAGACATAACTCAAATCAGATTTAGGATAAAGTCACTGCTACAGACAGCCAGTAAATATCTGTATCTGGTGGAGTAGGATTCAAATTTCAGCAGTGAGAAAGGAAAATAAACCATAAGTAACATAACCAATTGACTGCACCTCAACAGAGGACAAGCTTTAACAAATTAAATCAGCAAAATAAGCAAAACGAGCAGATTCCTTTCTGTTTCTTTTTTTTTTTTCTTGTTTGATCTTGGCCATTCAGAGTATCCTTTCTATCCCTGGCTAATTATAGGAGTTCTGCTCTGGAGTATTCTGTATCTGTCATCACACCTGATGCATTGGGTATGACTTCTCTTTGGCATGTGAAACTCTGCTACAGACTGTACTTCTTTCCTTTTTGGGTCTTGGAGATGGGAAAGTGTAAGAGTGTGATACAAACCTGCCGCTCAGGGAGCCAACTCCATGTGATGTCTAGGAAGCGTGAAATCCTTCCCTGAGCACACAGTTATGCACCACTTGAATTCCACAAATGTCCTTAAAACAAGTCTTCCATAAAATTTAAAGAATGCGCCTCGACCGCATTTCGTTTTTTCTGCAAATGCCATTTTCAGAAATGTCATTCAGAAATGTCACCATCACGTTCAGCTCCTCACTGAACCTCCTTTCTATCTTATTTTGTGTGTGTAGAAAGCGTGGTGATGCACTGAGGCTCTGAAAAGCCTTTTTTTGCACTGGCATTAACACAAACGACTGTTAACATAAAAAAACGTAGCTGCTCACTTGTGCTCTGCTGGCTCACGGCTCCAAAAGCCTCCCTCTATCAGGTACAGCAAACTTTGCCATCACTTGCCCTTCACTGCTATGCAGGATTTCTATTTTGTGTTAAGCCACACTCATTTTCCATCCCAATCCATTTCAACTGTATCCTTTATTTTTCCATACACAACATGTATTGAACGGTTTTTTCCCCAGTGGATCATTAAGGCTAAAAAAAGGTCATCTGGCTATCCCAAATTTCTACACTGGAGCAGAAAATTAAAGATCTGTGGTAGCATTATATAGAACTAGTCATTTGGTCAGCAGGAGGACTTAAGAAATTTGTTTTCCTGTAGTTTTGTGGATTCTTTAGCATCTAATACTGTTGTTGAGCTAATTTAGTGGGCTCTCCCCCCATGAAGAGGGAAGGGCAGTTAGGAAACCATCAGGCCACACTTCTTAAGAATTTCAGATTACCAAACACACGTTTAGGAACGAACAAGATTTTTAGAAACCTAAGGATCAAAGTGATACTGGTCTTAAAATCCCACTTGGCATCTCTCTGCAACTCAGGTCAAAGCAGACCTTTGAAGATGTTTACAGACCTTTAGTAATCTGCCTGAAATGGTCCTCAGTGACGCTGGAATGTTCAAGAAAAAATATTTTGCTAATGTAAAGCCTATACTATATATTGCAAATGGGGAGGGGAGGGCTGGGTTTTGTTGCAGCATTCTCAGAAATATCTACAAATAGTCAAACCAGAAACTTGGCATTTAGTCTCAGCTACTTTCCCAAATGAACTGCAGGAATTTGCACAGATAAATCTGCTGCTGAAGCCAGCAAGGGTTTTACCATGAAAGGTCCCAGTCCTGCACTGAGAATTAATCCTCCATTGAAACACACCCCTAAGAACTCCTTGCACAATCCTCACTGCAGCTTTAGACAAAAGGATGTGAAACAGGTAAATAATGATGCAAGAACAGGCAAAATGCATATCTGGAGCCATTTAAAAGAGATGTGACTGGGCACTGTGCATGTCATTTTGACACATCACCACTCCTTCTTGCAGAAGATGAGATTAGATGACTCACCCCAACAAACTTCCTGAGAAATTCCCTGGAGGATTCAACGTCCGTGTTGGAGAGCTCGATGTAGTCTCCCATCATTCCCTCTTCCGTGGCTGGCACATCCCGGTAGAAGTGCTTGGCCCTGGCGTAGAACTGCATCTCCCCATTGATGACTTGACTTGTCAAAGCATAAAGTTTCACTGCAAGCAGATAAATCACTATTTTATTGTTAATGACAGACATTTCTGGTTTAGTTAATGGCACAATGACAAAGATGTATGAACTGAAGTTGAGCCTTCAAACCACCAGACCTGTTTCTGAAGCAACGGTGGAAGGAAAGGTGTTGGATTTAGCCCTAGGAGACCTTGAAGGGACACAGTCTTTCTTGGGCAAATTCAGTGCCTCCCAGGCTCAGAGGGCATTTTTGTCATCCCTATATGTGTTCATGTCAGCGCAAGATCATTTCAAGTTTGAAGTGAACACACACACCAAAGAGAGCAAGGAGTCTGAATTTTCCCGGAAAAGCTGTGGGTGGCATTTATTGCTATGCAGAGTCATCATTTCTGTAATCACAAACCTCACTGTTGTGCAGATTTCCAGATATGCCTTCCAGCCATTGACAGCTGCACGGAGAGTGCACCAAGAGGAGAGTGGATGAATGAGGCACTGGCCCTGGTTTATTTTTAGTGATACTGTACAGCCTGTGGCACTGCAAGTAAGCTGAACCAAGGCACAGATGATAGTCTCAGGCCTAGATGGGTATACAGGAGGGGAGACAATTTAGGAGAGACAGTCCTAAATTTTCATCTGTCACAGATCAAGGAGCAAGGTAATGAGTGGGTGATATACTGGAAGGTTCCTGTGTGCCAGAGGCTTGGATGTTTCTTTTCATTGCTTGGCTACTTTGATGGTAATATACAGCAATCAGTAGTTTGAAGCTTGTTTTGTTAAAACCCGTGAGCTTTGCTGGCTAAAGGGCTATTTCCCCTTATCTTTTAAAAAGCTGAGGTCTATCCTCTGCATCCTGGGTTCTCCTATATTTGTTGTGCATCAGCATATCCAAAGCAGTTGTGTTTTGCAGCTCAGAAGTTTGGATTAAGGCAGGCTATAAAATTTGCTTGGAAACCATCCCCTCTGACTATTCTGTGTGCACATACAAGTGCCCAGGCATTTTCCTGTGTGCATGACAGACCTTCCAACACAAACACAACTGCGAGCCTGACAGAGAATGCCAAGTAATAAGGAGGGATAGAGTCACACTGGGAACAATTCCTCGTGAGCACCACCTTGCAGTGTGAGACCAGCTCTGCTGCAGGTTCCCTGTGTGCTCGAGGAACTGGAAATGATCCAGCAGCAAACACCTTTTGGGTTAATAACAACAGGAAGGGAGGTCTCCCTGCCACTGCACACACAGCAGGGCCAGGGAGCAGTGCTTGGTCACTGCATCTTTAAACTTCCCCAGGAGCACTGCCAATCACTGCTGGAAAGGCTCTGAACAGGCCATGCCTTGCTTATGCCAGCTGGGGAGCAGGAATTATGCCCTCCACACAGGGGATGAGAGTTAGGCCAGAGGCCCTGAATATAAGCCTGGAATGTATTTATTGAGGGCAAGCAAGCTCAGCAGGGAATGATAAGTGTGTGCCTGCCCATCCTCAGCAGGAGAATGACATTTTGGAGGCAAATGAGGGGGGGGACAAAGGAAGTAGGATGGGGAATAATTACCACCAAGGACCACTAACAGAATAGTGCTATTGGGTTACACATAAGCAGCATGCCCGGCATATCCTTCATCCAACAAAAGCAGCATTACAGCCCCTCTTGTCATCACCTGCTTAAGTCAACTGCTGAACGGATACTATTAAAGCTTTAATCCATTACACATTTATGTTATGCCTGAGAAATTTATACCACAAGAAGCACTGAGCCCAGCAAGGGTCAAACCTGAGAGTTTTACACACTCTGATTATATTCACATACTCAGAAGAAACCATTTAGCTGAAGAAATTAATACAAAGGGGGCAGCAGCCAATCCCCAGCACAACTTGGCCAGGGTGGTTCCCAGAGCCTGGGAAAAGGACTCCATTGGTGGCTGTGATTCTTCCAGTAAGTGATCTCCATCTTTCCCCAGGAGTGGCAACATCTTGTCTTCTGTGTGTCTCCTTTTGCTCCATTTCAGAGGCCAGCCTATCTGGTGAACAGAACTGAATCCCTGCATGGTGGCTTTGCAAGATCTTCCATATAAGAGTCCAGTGATGATTCCAGGGCTTGTTTAATGGACCTGTCAAGGGACAGTGATTTATCCCATTTTGTTAAATTGAAGGGAAAGGCTTTTACAGGCTGTCTGCACAACAGGACAGCACGAACAACAAATATTCAGAGTCCTTCTACTCAAAACATGAGCCTGACCCGAGGCAACACATGGGGACGATATGCTGTCCAGGATAGCAGATCTGTAGTGTGTGCTCTCAGATTTCTCACTCAGAACCAGTATCAGGCTTGCAGAATTCCTGCCGGGACTTGCATGCACACACCAGCTGACTGCAGCTCCTCCCAGGCCAGCTGGGGCCCCAGAGCCCTGCCTTACGTGCTGGCATCCAAAACCAGCTCTGGGTCAGCATCCACAGGGGCTTCTCCACGCATCGAACTGTGCAAAGATCTTTTTATGCACATCTCCCACCCGAGGGCATGCAAGGATACAGGCTAACATAAAGACTGGCACTGTACTCAAAGTCTTCTCCTGTGGACCCACAGTCTCACTCACGCAGTGTGAGATTTCTAGAGGTGATTTTCACCTCTTGCTCCCTCGGTGTTACTCCTCCCCTTCAGGAATTTGCAGCACTGCCAAGTCTCCCAGTGCACAACCCAATTTTCCAGACACAGCCAATCAGCCTCACCCCTGGTCTGCCTTGAAGCTGTGCCTGGCATGCAGCTCCAGCAGCAGATGCACAGGGAGAGGGAGCTTTGCAGCTTGCAGGAATCTACCCCAAAAGAGAAGTGCATGGAGGCACACAAGTCCTTGGTGGCACTCAGTGCTGCAGCCCTGCTCCAGCATGTCTCCCCCTCATCACAGGGCCTATCTAGCCAGAGGCATCTCCCTTTCCATGACCCATGTGGGACTATCTTGTGCATCAGGAAATGAAATACTTGTGAGGCCTGTTACAGATACACAGCCTGAGTTCAATGAACTCTGTAAAGTAGGGCATGGGCAGGATAGGACGATGAAGGCTCTCAGACATTATAGAGTGGGCAGCTGTCTAACATATGAGGTTTTCTACGTTAAGGCAGGTAACTTGTAAGATTTAAGGTTAGAAATGTGTTTCCAGTAAAGTAAGAAGAAACCTTGTCGATGGCACAGTTGTCCCTTGGCTGAATCTGCTGGCAAGTCCCCCAAGTGGAGACAGTTAAAGCAAACCCACTGCAAAATCAGGTTGAGGGCAGGAACTGGCTCCCTAAAGGTCACTCCAGTCATGAGACATTAATAATTTTCAGTCACTGCAAACACAGGCTGGATGCAGAGTGGTGATCTACAGCTGAATGCCAATGCGTGAACTAGACAGACACAACCCACCTGAGCCTTCTGCCCTGCAAAGTCCAAAACATTATCTCTAATATTTCCTTATGGATCAGTTAAAAATGTTGTATTCCAGTGCATCTGGTCCAAATTTCTAAAGAAACTGACCACTTAATAAACAATTTTGGGTGCAATCCCAACCTGCAGTACACTGTCCTACAGTTCTTGGTTGCAGGGTTTACTCAGCTAAATTTCTCTGGCAGAAGTAAATGCTGCAAGTAATTTTTTTGAAGTTTTTATTTCTGAACATTATTTAGTGGCTCCAACTGCTTTCTGCAAGACACTGAACTAATTCCAGTTTGGCTGAGTGTTCCCTTCTAAATGCAACATCTGCTATGTGCATCAGTTGAAAAATAGTTATCTGTGTGCAGGGTAGAATTTACCTCTCAGCTGTGGTCTAAGAACCATGTAAATTCTGTTTTATAGAGGATGAACATCATCCCGCCCCCAGAGCAGATTTTACTTACAGACACGTGCCTCACACACAGGAATATTTGTCTCCAGGGATGGATCATCTAAGTTTTCCACTGCAGATCTCACCCCACTGGCACTGAGTCCCACAGCCCATGTAAACATGTGCATAATTTCCAGCATCTGAGTAGCTCCATTAAAGTCCACTGGGCTTAAGGGCACTCACACACATTTAAGTACATTGTTGGACCAGGGCCTAAAGTTACTCATGTCTTTTATTTATAAATGTTACCCTGGTCTGTAAAAGTGACATGTTTCTCTTAACAGGCTGTGATACCAGATATGCTCAGCTCCTAAGTAAACATGACTGAAAGTGCTCCACCACTGAACCTGGCAGTGGAGTGGGGGGAGCATGGAGTTAACATAGCTTGAAGGAAGCTTTGTACCTTGCTGACCCTGGGCAGCGCTGCAAGATTCAATGTGAGGCTTGATTTCAGCATTATTATTCATGCTTAGGGTTAAGGACACGCTTAACTACTCTGCTAGGTCACAGTCTTCTCCTGCTAAAGGACTGAAGTGCTGCTTTAGTCGTTTAGTACTGTTTACACAGAGATATCTGGATCTAGTCTTGAAGCCTGAGAAGTTCAGTTCCATTCTGCTCAGCTCTATTCTGAACTGAACTGGAAAATGTCATTCTGCAAAGATGTTCAGACCTGCCACGTTCTGTCCTTTCCATTGCAGCACTGGATCACAGGATAATCCAGGTTGGAAGGCACCTCAGGAGACTTAATCCAATTTATGCTCAAAGCAGGGACAGACATGACAGCAGACGAGGTTCCCCAGGACTTTATTCAGCTAGATTTAGAAAGCCTCCAGTGACAGATAATTGCATAACTTCACCAAGCAACCTGTTCCAATGCCTGACTGTCCTCTTGGAAAAAGAGTTTTTCCTTATACCCAGTCTCAACTACTTTTATTTTGATTTATAGCCACTGTCTCTTGTCCTCCTGCCTCTATGCAGAGCTCAGCTTCATCTTCTTCATGATCTTCTTGTAGGTACTAGCAAGGTGATGTTTGGTCTCCCCTCTGGCTGAACATTCCCCATTCCCTTAGTCTGTCTTCACAGGGCATGAGCTCCAGTTCCCCCACCACCCTGGAGGTCCATCCAGCTCGCTCCAGGTCATTTCCTGCATCAGGAGTTCAACACTCCACAAATGTGGTCCAATGACTGCTGCAGAAAAGGGGATAATCACTTCCCTTGATCTCCCAGCCATGCCTTTGTTATAACATCCCGGGGTACTGTTGGCTGCCTCTGCTGCCAGGACACGCTGCTGCTTCACGTTCAGTTGCTGCCCAGCAAAACCCAACCAGTGGGGCTGCTCCCCAGCCAGTCCCTGCCCAGCCTGTGGTGTTGCTATTTTTCTTTCCAGGTACATGACCTGGCATTTGGCTTTGAATTTGAGTGAATTTGAATGGTACCAGTTTCCCACTGTCTCCTTCCTTCAGCCTATGAAGGTGCCTCTGCATGGCAGTCCTGACATGTTGTGAAGTTCCCTGGATGTGTATTCACAGTGCATGAGCTACCTGACAGTACCTGTCCTCATGCCCACTTTTCCCTCGGGACAATAACCACGGAGTGACACATATGGCACGTTCACAGGAAGCCTGGGCTCACACTCCATTTTCCATGGAGTCAAAGCAATTTGGATAAGCTGGCAACAGGCTTGTAAGCTCTTTAGTGAAGTTTCAATGAGTCAGGTCATGCAAAGCCTGGCAGAGGGGATCTCTGGTCTGATAGGAACATTTTACACAGCTTCTTGGCTGGGAATGGAAATTCAAATAAAACTCAGAAAAGAAATAAAATATAGTTTTACAAGAGTGAAGCAATTAGGCCTGGAAACAGCTTAATGGTGACTGATGGATTCTTAGCTATTTGAAGCCCTTAAACCAGGATATTTTTGTTTTCATAAATACATACTGTTACCCAGACATAAGTTACAAGCTGAATGCAGAACTTTTACATGAAATACTAAGCTAGATGGTCATAATGGTATTTTCTAACCTTAAAATGATCTATTGGTACTTACACTAACAGTTAACAATGTAGAAAATCCTGCTCAGTTTCTAATATGTTGTGTTTATTTTCAAAACAATGAAAGAATAACATTTTCATAGACTTCATGAGACTTCATGGACCTGTAATTGACTTCTCTTCCTTTACATCTTTCCTTCCTGTCCATCATTCACAGCTACCTACCACTAAGTATAGAACTATTTATCTTCCACCTTTCATTTCAAATAGCTGCAGATATTGCTGCATTAAAAAAGCCCCATCAAAATACTAAGATAACAAACACAAATGCTTTTTCTCTTTACAGGACTTGTGAGTTCTACCCTCCTGAGCAGAGTTCTCACTGGGATCTGTATCATTCACACAACCAGGTAAGATAATCCTCTCACCTAAACGGATCAGTTAGGAAGGAGCTCTCAAGAGTTCACTGTGAAGAGCAGTTTAACAGATTGCAGAGACTCATCCTTTCCATCTTTAAATTCTTACAGTTCTGACATTGAGTGTAGGCTGAATAATTCTGCTTAAAACAGAATGACTTGCTAATGTAATACAGACTCAAGTCAAATCTACTTTTTAGCTATATTATCCTATGGAAATTTTCTTTCTTGTTCAGGGTCAAATTTTCATAAAAAGTGAACATACATTTTCTACATCTTAAAAAAAAAAAAAAGATGTCTTGGGTATTCTGTACCAGAGGCTGCTACTGGGATTTGTCTATAAACAAATGTTTTAGAAGCATTTTCCTCTCAGAGAACAAACTGTAGGCTAGACAGCCTGCTGTAGAGATCAGGGTAAAAGAAGACTCTTGAAAAAAAAATTTAAATCATTACCTTCCAAGTACTTGTCCAAAACAATACAAACAACAGGGCTAAGGACACCCAGAATGACAACAAAACATGTATCAGGCAACAGAAAGTAAGGCCTGTCAGCTCTGCTAGTTTTGCATTTGTCCTTCCAAGTTCCAAACAGGTCAAAGTGTGTTTTACTCAAATGGTGACAAAAAAAGGAACTGTCTGCCAGACACCAAACATTTCTTTCACTCTGGCCTTTCCCTTGCCCTCTTCTAACAATTCCTGGAGTACTAAGGTAAAACAACAGGGTACTAAATTAGAGGGAGCTGAGAGAGAGAGGGTGCCAAACGATTCCAGGCTTCTCTAAACTACTACACTTACTGCCATTAATGTGTCTGCCCTCTACCATAAAACATGATACACCTTCCCAGAGCATGGTCACACACAAACAGACACTCCTGCCCACTGGCTACTCACCCAGGGGAAGCTTCTCCAGCAGATAAAGGTAACACTTAAAGAAGTCATTTTGGATGGCCTTGTGCAAGACAAAGGACATACTGTGGCGACAGAGTTCTTCGTCGGTCTTGTGCCAGCGCGACTTGAAGGCCAGATGTGCTGCTTTATATGCCATGATGAAGATGTTTTGTGAGGGTGGACAGCTGCTGTGGCTGGTGCTCTCTGCAGGACCTGTCCTGCTGAAGAGGCAGAGGCAGTGTCATTTAAATTGTGGCAATGTGCTGTCATTCTATATCGGGGTGTGTGCCGAGAGCGGCGCAGGGGGCGGAGGCGGGCGAGGGGAGTGAGAAATGCTGGCTCTTGGCACTGGCTCACAGCAAGCTGGGGAGTGTCGCCCTCTGAGACAAGCAGGTGCTGGAAAGTGGGAAAAAAAATCACCCAGGAAATTGTTTAGCCAGGGTAAAAGTATATCTACTCCAAGAAAGAGTAGCTTTAATTCAATTACGCTTCTCCTAATCTATTCATCCTTCACTTCAAAGGAACTCAGATATTATCCAGGATCTCCCTCTTTTATATCTCACAGGGTGGTTTTGTTTCTGTGTGTCTCCCTCACTATTAGTTCTTCAGTCAACAGGAAGGCCAGAAGACAGAACACGGACGTGCCTCTACACAAACTGTGTCCTAATAAACTGTGATTATAGCAAGCAAAGAGAAAGCAACAGATTCAGCTTCAGGCTTTGTCACTGTGTGTGACAGGGCAAGCTACTTTCTACAGTTTGCCTGGGCTCACTTAATCTGGTTAAATCATATAGACTACCTCATCAGCAGGGACTAGCTGGAAGGAATTGCTTTCTGGCAACACAGGAATGATAAAGTCAGGGAAGGATAAGAGCTTTTTGCTTTAGTTAACAAAATACACAGAAGAACAAAAGGAGATAAACTTCCTGTTGACAAATGTGGACAAATTTCTTGTCTGGGAAAGAGCAGGTTCAGGCCACTACATAAAGGGGGCTGCATGCCACAAGTATGTCCCATCCCCCAGGAGGCTCAGGCCTTCAAGGGACAAGGAGAGACAAGTACTGCTTCAAAACCTTGTTTGTCCCTTGGCAGTTCAGGCTCTTGGTGTGGTACAGCCTCAAGACTCTCGAGTTGCAAAGGTACCTGGCAAGGGGATAGGGACTTTGTACTGACTGCACTGACCTCCACACAGTGTGCCCAGGAGTGCTTCTTTTTTTCAGCAGCACAAGGATGACCCAGCCTTTACCAAGGAAAATCACTAGTAATTTTGGCTACAGGTGATGCTTTAGCAATGCATCAATTAAAGCCTATTTTTCAACATAATTTTCCTCTTGGAGCAATCAATCTGTTTCTCTGCTTTGATATTACTTATTCAAAGTATTTAGGGGCAAAACCATCCCTGGCCTTTTTTGTTTCCTTAAACTACCATCCTGTACTACTCATTCTCACCTAACTTCACTGGCACATGCTCCCCCAGCTGCTCCAGTCTATGTGATTGTGCAAATGTGTTGGTGAACAGATCAATGAATAAACCTTATTCAGAAAAATATACTTATTTTTCTTTCAAGTGCGATCAGCTCCCCAATCCAGCCCACAGCTGACACAAGGGAATTTGTCATGTGCTGCACTACAGGGGCTGGAGCAGCCACCTGGGATGGCAATGTGGAGGAGGGAGCCATCCAACAACAACAATACACAGTGGCCTTATCAATAATGCAGCTCTCCCTGCTTCATCCTGTCAGAGAGGTGTGCTCAAGGGGGTTCCACAACAGCCAAAGGTGATTTAAGTAATGGAAGATATGTTTCTACCTTTCCACTCCTTCCTGCTTGCATATTCCCTTGTTGAGGTGTCTGCTGAGATGTTCCAGGCTTTTTTTGTCTGGTTAGCACTATGAACAAGCTCAGTGCAGAGTTTACAACTGCCAGGGAAACGCAAGAGGAAGGCAGAAATGTGCAGCTGAGGATGGGATGGAGAGAGTGGGATCATGGGGGTGGTTACATCAGCTCTAGTGCCACTGCACCAGAGTCTGAGCCCTTCCTTGAACAGAGGGTGATGTTCACGCAGCCTTAGAAATTCCCTTGAAATAACTCAGTCTCAAAATTCCTCCCAGTTATGTATCTATCAGAGAAACCAGGCTCTCTCCAACTAATTCTGAAGTATCTGGGCCCAAACACAATCCTGGTGCACGTCTTGGTTTTCTCACAGATCTGACCCTTTCTCTTTGCTTATCTATTTTCAGCCACTCACCAGTCAGCGTGCCAGGAACGGATGTGCCAAGACAGCACGTTAATGCTTTGGAAACCAAGCTTACAAAAGACACCCCTAGAAGTGTCAGGACCCACCTGTTCAGCATTTGACACCCTGTTTCACATCTGTCATGGCTGCAGTTTTGGCAATGCCCATTGTGTAGCAAAGTGACCCCTCTACTTAGAGACAGCAGTGACTCCAAGCATGAAGCCTAAGCCCTGACGTGTCCTAGTGGAGTCAAATGGTGGGATAGGACTATGGAGGGTTCTGGGACCACAGCCCCAGGAATCCCCATAGCTCTGACAGTCAGGAAGTCCACACGGGCCTCGGCTTTTAGGTGTGCAACATTTAAACCTCTCTATCTCAAACAGATCCCAGAACTATTTCAAAGATTGCATCAAAACTGTAGATGAGGTAGAGAGACAGGTCTCATCTCAGTGTCACTCAGCAAGGTGAGCCTTGCTCTTATGAGACACTATAAAACCCATAAGGATGGTTGGGCACATCCACACTTGTCTTTCCATGGTACCATTCTCAGCCACCCAACACAAATGTGTCAAAAAAACCAGTTCTGAAAAAAATAGGATTAGTTCACAGAAACTGTGAACAATGCCAGAACTACAACATGCCCCACATTTACATTAACAAGAACTGTGGGGCTTGAGTATGGGCATGATGGCACCCATGCTACTTGTAGGATCACTACTGAAAAGTTTAGTTACCTTTCTAAAACAGCTATTTAGCTTTTCCTGAAGTTGAAGCCAGCTAGCCAGCCTTCCTCTTAGTAGGAGGGACAGTGGAGAATCTGGACCTCTGGACAAACTGAAGCCCTACACTAAAATAACAGTCTACACATCCATAATGCATGACAGTCCTTGGCTTCAACAGCTTTTAGTCTAAAATAAGAATGTGCTTGTATTTATGTGGGTAATAAAATAGTTCCTCTGTGTGTCTTCCTCCCCGTGAGATCAGGCAGTTCTAGGGAGGGTTTAGCACGGATTAAAATAAAGGATCAGCTAGAGCAGCTTCTCGTTAAAAGACCTTCAGCTGATCTCTGCCTGAGAGCAGCAGGTTTAAAATAAGGCATCAGATGGCTTATGATGAGTCGTGCAAGATCCAAGGTGGATCTGGTTGTTGGAGCATCAGGGTATTTAAAGAGAAGTTGTACTGGCCTTTGCATTAGTAGGTAACCACCTGTCTGTGCAGAGCTGAGCTGTACACACCACTTCTGAAACACATCAGCTGCACAGCAATGAAAAACAAAACCATGTGCACCAGCTCAACATATCACACAGATCACAAAGGGTCAATTTTGCCTTTAAATTACTGTGTTCTGCTTACAAAACACCTGGTATGCAATCCAATTTCCACATGGACAAACCATCAGAATTGCTGTAAGATGTCTCCTTACCTTAAAAAGGCCTCTATTAATTCTTCTCCCTCACACTCATGCCTGGCATATGCTGTCAGGAATAGATGTGGTTAAAGCAAGTAATTTTTGTTTTATCTTTGACAACAAGACTTTAAAAGTTCCTGAGAACCACAGGATGATGTTGACAGAAGAGGCACAGGCAGAGAGCACACGTGCAGTTGTGAGGGCAGAGAAGAACAGCTGCAGGTTGGGTGGCAGGTGGGAACCTTTACAACTGACTGCTGCTGCCTGGATTGTTCTGCTGCAGCTTCAGGGGCTTATTCAGAGCAACAGTGAACGCCCATGTCTGGGTGTCAGGCTGGAAAATACTAATATGACAATGGATGCATTAATTGTCTGACTTTCTTAGTCACAATCCTCACCCACCTAAACTCCGCTCAGGGGTCCAATTAGACTTAGCAGTTTTCAAAAGTATTACTGTGAAAGTAATTTGGTTTTGAGTTGACGGTAGAATTGAGAAAAAATAGTGGTTTGGGTTGATGAGAAACTGAAATATTTCCCTTTTCTCACCCGGAAAAAAAATTTCTGTTTCAGGCCAAACAAAATGTTTTGTTTGTTTGCAGGGCTATTTCCCTTCTTCAAATTTTTATTTGTTTGTTTGTAATCAAATTTAGGTAAATTTAGTTTCCGCCTTTCATTTACAAGAACAAACAAGAACAATGTTGTTGTCACCAGCAGACTGATCAGTCTTGCAAAATCACTCTGTGAAAAATGACCCAAGGAAATGCAGAGCAAAACAGGTCCCTTAGGCAAAGACTCAACCTTGGGATAGACTGCTGATGTTTCAGGAGAAACCCTTTCTTTGAACCACATTTCCAAAGCAGAGTTCACTGCCTGTAGGTCAGGATGACTCACACCCTTCAGGGCATATCCTGCACAATTCCCAGGCGCTTTCACGGGTGCAGTCACAGCAGCAATCTGTTATCATTTACACAACTGGAATTTAGCAATCTGGAATTCCATCTAAAGCAACTAAAGACAGCATGTGAGCCCTATGGGTAAATACATTATAATTCATGTAAATGAAACTGGCCAGAGCTCTGTCCCTATGGAGGGAATACACACTTCTTTTCCTCCAATCCTTCTAGCTCTGGTGCCAACACTAACTTACCTTTTAAAGGGAGTGAGAGAAGCCCCTCTTAGGTAGGAGAGGGAGCCTGTCTCCTCATGTCCCAAGCACAGCCACAGTCACAGCAGGACCCTGATCTGGAGATCCACAAACAGTATGCCAAGGTAAATAGCAATATTTGGGGAGGACTCCTGCACGCTCTGGCCACGAGCATTTTGTTTGGTTCTGGTTAGGGACTCTCAGTAGTGCTGGGGCTGAAGGGAAGGAAGGGTAGGGTTCCTGATGAAACTGCAGCAGGAGCTGCTCTCTTGTTCCTGATAAGAAGCATGACAGCTGTGCCCACAACATCTGGTTTTCATTGAACCCTAGTGAGAGTTCCTTGCTGAGTCTCTTCCACCCCATATGTGGTGGTTTAATTGATGGAGCCTGAGAAGGTTTTAGGTCCAGCGTGGAATGCCGCCTTTCACTGTGATATGTGACTCCACATACAGTAAGGGCTGGGCTGCTCAGAGGCATCTTTTAAAAGCATTTCTTCTCAATATTGAATTTTGAGTCTATTGCCCTCTGTTGGCTCAAGCACAGGATAAAGCTCCCTTTCGAGGTGAAAGCTAACAAAAATCTCCTTCTGGCTGACTGGCAGGGCTTGTGGGTTTTGGGAAATGCAGGATCAAGTCAGCTGCAGCCTTGTGTGTGCGTGTGTGCATAGTTCATATCCCTTCACAGCTCTGTTTCAAATGCAGGCACAGCCCTAACCAAGGAGGAAGGGGGACTGGAAACTGGCTGTCTCAGCCATTGTGGACTGCACATGAGTTTTAAGGAGTGACTGGAGGGGATAGTGGTTTGGTGAGCTGGGATAAGGAAGATGTTGCACACTCAGGAAACAGCACAAAAAGCAATACAGTAAAGCCTATGGGAGAACTGGGCAAGTGGGAGATAAGTTACCATTAATGTCTTTCAGCTCTGGCATGCAAATGCCAGAAATGCTTTGGTGAAAGGTCTCTCAAGGCTTTATTTTCAATTCCAAAGCAAAAGAAAGATGGCAGCCCACACCATCAAAGCTCCTTCAGCACACAACGCTGCCAGAAAAAACATGCCTTTCCACTTCCTCTCAGCTGGATCCTTCCTACCTAAGGCATATGACTGACCCATCTGCTCAGACCAAAGAGCTACTGGCCGGTTATCCTGTGTCTGACAGCCACTGGCAGCAGTGCCTAGGGAACAGCCTAAATCCATTGCTAGGAAATGTACTTTGGCTGGCTCTTAGCACTTCCATGCTGCTCCTGCACAGAGCCAGATCAGGTATTTTCCTGAGCTCTTAGAAGGCACAGGCATGAAGCCTCCCATCCTGGGAATACCAGGGCACACCCCAGTGATGTGACATGGCAGTGGTGATGCCAGGAGGGAACACCCTTTCTGCAGAGTGTGAACATCATGACAAAAGAAAAACTTCAACCTGGGCAAGAAGAGAGTGAAAGGAATAACAACAGATCTGTAGAAAGAAGGGCTGTGGGCACTGGAGAGATCATTTCACCTTCTGCAATACGTCTGTCCTTTTAGAGAGGCTGAGATGTTAAAATCCAGACTTTCAGATCTGGAGATCTGTGGATCCCTCCCTGCTGTTGGCTCAGACTGGCATTTGCCTGATCTGGAACAGCAGCACATTTAACACACGGCACTGGTGGTGAACATCCTTTTTGTTAGGACAGTTCAAACTGAACTGGAAAATGTGCTGTTCTTTGAGCCACACATGATTTTTCTTTCAGATTTGTGCCTTACTGCTTCTACCTAAAACAAGCCCCATGCCTCCTCTCACTTGCCATCTATCTTGGAAGATCCACACTGGACAAGAAACTGCCTGTGCTGCAGCCAGTCTGGAGCTGCTCTGGGCCAGCCTGTTCATCTGTGCTGTCTGTCTGTCTGTCTGGTGAGTGTGCACAGAGGGACTGACCCCTCACTGCTGCCAAAGAGCTGAACTCTGCTTAACTCTCCCTCAGTGCAGTCCCTAACACAGGTCTCTCTCTCTCATCTACCTGGCAGCCAGAGCACACAAGCCTCTAGAAACTTAATTAACTTTCAGACTCTGCACATCTTTCGGTGGTGACTGCACTTGGCCAACATGTCATGAAGTTATCAGAGAGAGGGAGGAGACCTGATGAATGCATGGATAGGCTAAGGCAAGATAAAACTAATTTCCTGAGGAAGCCAAAGCAAAATGAGCTGAAAGGAAAAAAGAAAAGTTGACTGTGGGGAACAAATGACAAGTGACCTTGAAAGACCTCTTGCACCTTGAGCTCCCGAGAAGGAAGGGTCTGGCAGAACCTGGGTGTGGTGTGTGCACACCAGGGAAATGAGAGAGGTTCAGGAGCTGTAAACAGCATTTTTTACAGTAAAAGTAAAAGGAGAATAATACCCCCTGTGTTCCAGATACAGTGTGACACTGCTGGCTTGGTCAGCCTCCGTCCTTAACCTGTGTCTGAGCTGTGTGGAGTTTCACAGGATCAGGAGCTCAGCAGTTCAGTCCTGTGCACGCCCTGGAACACTAAACTCAGTGTCTGAAAAAATAAGTAATAAGTATCAAGGGGCAAGGAAATTAGATTAAACCCAACTCCTGGACAGCATAAACACACAGGAACTTGGATTGCAGAGACTATAAACACACGCCTCTTCTTGTGAAATACTGCTCTTACTGAGAGGAGTGGCTCCAAATTTGCAAAACCCACCTTTGTTCAGAACCGAAGCAGAACTGGAATGATCAAGACTGGAAACTATTTGCTTCTTTTTATTAACATTTTCTATCTGAGCTCTCAGACTAGAACCATTCAAAAGCCAAATGTATGTGTGTTGTCTTTTGGAACCAAAAAAATAATCAAGACATGAAAAGTTCGAGATGGTTAAGTGTTTTCTCCAGAGGCTGGGGATTAGGAGTCTGGGCAAGTAGCAGAGGAGGGAAATAAAAAAAAAAAAAGTAAAATAAAGGAAGAAACTCTTAAGTGACCTGACAAGGGAAACTTAAATCTTATTTTTAAGAGGTTAGGTTTGTACTAAGGCTTGAAAAATTAAATCCACAGCTGTCTCTAGAGGACTATATCTCACTAAGAAAGCTTCAAGTAAGTTTATCATGTATCCAACACCTAGACATTGGACCTCAGGGACCACTAGGATAATATTTCCTCTGGATTAGCAAGAAAGCTAGCAAGTGACATTTGTATGAGACTAACTTTAAGTTTAAGGGGTTTTCTTATTATGATAAATGAAGAATGAGCATACTGGGAAGGAAAGCTCTTACAGTTTGTAAATCTACTTCATCCCCACTATTTATTTAAAAATGCACTGTTATCTCCTAAATTAGTTTTATTTGGTGACATCAGTAATTTGATGGTTTTATGTTTGTCATCCTCCCAGTGAGGATCAATGTGTTCTTTATAAGCAATATTTTTAATCTCATAATCCCCTTTATGAGAAATGCTTTTAATTTCAGAGACCATGAGCACTGGCACTGAGACAATATATATGAAAAAAAATCAAGAATGAAACTATAGGAAACACAGGATGGATCTGGCACAATTATAGTGCTTTCCTTCTTCTGGGATTCTTCACTACTAGCCAATAAAGCCCAGGATATGTTGGAATGCTACTAATTAACTCACCTCTTGCCACGACAACTGATATGCCCCTGGGTTCCAGGGAAATCTTGTGAACCATATGAGAAGCAGTACTTAGCCAGAGCTGGGTGAACTAAGGACAACTTTATTATGTTAACTTTGAAATCTGAAATCCAGTAGCAAATCGAGTTTTGTACAAGATAAAACTCGGACATCTACACAAACGCCAATGTCAGAGTTCCACAAGATAAAGCACTTTTTATTTATATATTCCACTCTTTCTGGGTCTTTGTAAAATACACTGGTGTAGGAAGAGACCACAGGTCCCCCCCCCCAGTAAAATGCCTCCAATCTGTGGATGTAATGTAGCATTACCCTGTTCTGCCCACAAAGCACAACAGTGACTACGGTGTTTTCCAGTCCTATGGAAAATCCTGAGTTCCATACCTGTGTGTCTGTACAGATGCACATGTAGGAGTTGTAATGAAGAAAAAGCATACACAGCAAAATTAAATGGGGAAAGTGAAAAAAGGGGAATTGCTTAAACTGCTTACAGATGGTAACTAAATTAGTTGAAAGCTAAGGATTGTTTTTGCAACACACAGCTCAACAGCACTGTAAAACTTCCATTATTGTAACCCAGAAGCTCCTGAGAACTAGTAATTACCAGAGCTGAACTCCTGGGCCCTCGTATTTTCCTACCCATGGGCCAGCTAGATCAGCCTCCAAGTCTTCCTTCCCCCAGTGCCTTCCAGACTCCTGGAAAGTACAGCTGGGAGGGTGAAGAAAGGTCCCCTTCCACCTCTCAGGTCTCCTGCCCCATACAACTGATTTTGAACAATATCCCCATCCCCTTCAGACACAATCTCTTCCCCATGCCCCATACACTCTCCTGCCATTCCTTCACTGGGTTGCACAGCCAGCAATCCCTCTGCCTGTTCCTGTGCTGGGACACTAGGACAACACCTGGAACACACTGCTCCAGAGTCAGGCTGTCTGCAGGTCACATCCAGTCTTGTCAGGGATAACTTGGAAAGCTCCTCAGGAAAAGGTATCTTGCCTGATAATCCACCCAGAACTGATGGCCTAGGTGGAGTAGGAGGTGGGGTGCAGGCAGCAAGGAAGCACAGCCTTAAAGTTTTGCTCACTGTGAGGGAAATCCACTGCCCCCATGATGAGCCCTCACTCCCTGCATCCATCTTGTCATCTGCTCCCAGCTGACTGGCACATAAGTCACATTTTCTCTGTTATGCACATTTTTCCAGTTTCCACCCCAGACATGTTGCCTCAGTTAGCTCTGGGAAGACCAAGCAGGGTGAAGGGGTAAGTGCACCAAATCAAACAGAAGTACAGCCTCTGCTTGGGTTCCCAACGAGTCTAAACCTGACTTATCATCCCCCCCTTCCACAATGTAAATAAAGCAAATTAGCATTAGAACAGAACCTGTGAAAGAATTTACTGTACATTCATCCACATTCTCTTTCTTAAACTCCTGATGTAAAGACTGGTAATAATGGAGAAGCATCAACTCGTAAATCCTAAGGTTATTCCACGTGTTAAGTGCTATCCCACTAAAATTTTATGCTTGATTTCATCCAGCTTAAATGCCTCTCCTTGTTTCTCATTCTGCTACATTTCTTGTGTGCTTTGGTTAAAAGTGGAAACAAAGACACAAATGCTGCAGCCTGCAAGAGGAGCAGGATTTGCACCGATATGAAGAACAAGGCTAGCATTGTTCAGGATAGTTCAAAAATGTAATGAAAACTATTTTGGTCATAAAATGTTGTGCAAAATCTTCTTTTTTTTTAAAGGAAACAGCCACTATCTAGAATATTTAGAATAAATTATTGAGAAACAAAAATTTCCCTTTTTAATCTGTTTGAAATTACTAACTTGTTGTAAGTCAAATGTCACCTCAGTGACACCACTTCAGCTGAAGTACTCATTTCTAACTCTCCCTTGGCTTTTTCTTGACAAAAACTGAAAAAAGGCAATCATTTTTGTGCAAAGTAGAAAGAATTTGATGATCACATGCAGAATCCTTTTCTTTTGAAGGGGAGAGATGAGGAAGGGGAGGAATTCCTGATTTATGATCAAATATAGACTTGTTCAAGTGTAAAGGAGACCCCTCCTTGAAAACACTTAAGCTGGTGCTTAACTTTATTACTGTGGCAAAATTAGGCATGTGCTTGAGTGGTTGCAGAGTCAGAACCATAAAATGTCATAGCCTTTATAGCTACAAGTCTGGTTTCTGCCTGCTGCATCTAATAAACATTAAGAGGTGAAATTCTGTCCCTACTGGGGTCAATGGTAAAACTCTGATTGCCTTCAGCAGAATCAGGATTTTGCACAAGAACTCTCCAGCATTGTCACCAGGGTCACAAGATGGTATAAGCAGAGAGAGCCCATCTGCTCGCTCTTGTATGGACACTTTTATATTTAATCTTTTCAGGTTGTTTTTGCCAGAAAATGAGCAGAAATGAAATGTGCAGATTCTGGTGTACCATACATACTGAACATACACACGCAGAACATGCTGATGGCTGTATGCGGCACTTAAGTGGTGGACTTGGCAGTGTTAGGTTTGCTGTTGGACTTGATGATCTTAAAGGTCTTTTCCTACCTAAATGATTCTGTGATTCTGTGAAAATATACAACATGTTGTTCTGTGTTCCTCCCAGTAAAATTCCCTCTCATAGGTTTGATCCTTTAAGGGAAAAAAAGGTAATTGTAGCACCATTAGGGTATGTTTTATATTTTCCCATATTTCTTAGAGCAGCCTTGCTTGGGACACCAGTAAACTGTTTTTTTTCCTGTAAATTGCAACCCTCAAGTCAGGCACTGAAAGTCTGTGCAGATGGTTTGTTTGCCACATCCCCAGCTGCAGCTGAGTTTGGGTACTGTATTCCCGCCGTGCTCCCCACAGAGATTCCCGTTTCAATTTTTGTGAAGTCTCGTGTCCAAGGATAAAAAACGCCCCCCGGGATTTCCCAGCGCGCTCACGCGTCGGGCTGAAAACGCTCTTCTCTTGTGCACATGTCCCTGTCACTGCTGATCAAAAAGGCATTCAAGAACCACCCTGGCCTGTGCTCCAAGATTAATTTCATCCAGAAGAGTGAAGTCAGGCTTCCCCTTGGCAAATCAGATTCTGCTCTGCCTCGTCTCAGTTTTTCCTTCCAACATAAACTTTTAAGCCCAGGGTTTATTACCTCCATCCCTCAATCACTTACTGTGTGACAGCACATCAGAACAACATCATTTCCATCCCCCCCCCCCGAGCAGCACAGTCTAATCAAGTAACATGTTTCCCCGAAAGTCATCCTCTCAGATTGCTGTACTTTATTTTAGCTAATAAAGGGCCTTAAGGAGTTTTATGCTGAGTTCATTTTACGAGGTTTAGAAAAGTATCCCACGTTCACTATTTTTCCCTTCAAAACCACCCAATTCTTTTTTTCCTGAGAGCCGGGATGGAGAGATTACAAATCTCAGGGTTGCTTTGATTTCTTAATTCCACAAGACAGAGATTAGTCTATCACACTTTAACAATTCCATTTGCTACAGAAAACCAGTGTTGGCTATTTTGTTGGAATTTTGTTTTCACTGTGATCACAGTAAAAGCAATCAGACCCAATGCATTTTCAACATGCAGTCTTGTTATACATCAAAGGCTCATTGAAGAACAATGAAAACTTCAAAATCAGCGTTAGCATCAGTACTTTTCAGTCATAAGAGAACAAATGGGAAGAAATAAAACCAAGTTACCATGAGACAGTAGTGGTGGGTGTTGTTTCGGTGTCACAGCGTATTCTGTCCATCTGGTTAAGAACATCTGTCTGCACCTCAACCAAAAAGAAAAATAAATCTCAATTTTTTGCAGAAAAGGGTGCTTTGTCATTGACATTAAAAAGGGTCTTCACTTTTTTAATGAAAATGAAGAATAGAAATGTTGTTAGTATTTTCATCTACACTTACTCTACTGTATATTTAAATTGAGAATACTCCACAGTTGTCTTTCCTCCTGCTCTTACTCACCTGCTCCACTCCTCTCACCCAACTTCCTCTACTGTTCTCTTCCTATTCTGCTCTTCTCTGCAACTCCCATTCTTTTCCACCCTTCTTTATATTCATTCACTAAAATAAAATATTTTCTTTTACCTGACTCCAGAACAGTATTTCTTACAACTGTTCTAAGAAAAAAAAACCACTCCCAAAATACCCAAACAAAACTAAAAAGGAGAGGCACAGAAATCCTGCACGTTCCATCTTCTCTTTGCAACTCAATCTCTTTCTGCCTCAAATACCACCCTCTCTTTTTTTCTCCTCACATATACTTCTAACATGCAGGTGAGGGGATCTCCAGTGTCCCATCCCACAAACCTCATCACACTATAAGGAAAGGGATGTAAGAAATCGTGCAAAGCAGCATCAGCAGCTCAGGGCGAAGCTGTAGAACAAGACCTGAGGCAGCATTTGTCCTACAATTTAATTTTAAAAGAACCCACCATGCAGTACATGGTTTTTGGTGTTTATGTCATGTGGTTTTCTAAACCCAGCATCAACGGGTTGTCACCGACTGACAGAATTATCTGCTCTTGGCAGTGCTGGTGGCTCAGTCACTGAAGTGTTTCACTTGGACTCTTGTCAGGCTGAGACAGGCTCTGCCGTCCTTCCAGGCCCTGACAAACAGCCAAGTTTAGCCCAAAAACATCGTAGCACACCTCACTGCAAGCAATGTTCATTTTCTCATATTTTTCAGGTCTCACATTCTTTTGTATCCTTCTCATCTTGTCATTTTTGACCTGCGTTCCATAGGTGTCTAAAACTATTTCCATTCGCAGGCACATGTGAGCAGATAATTAAGATAAATTCTCAGCGAAATAAATGGAGATTGCCAGGTACCTAGTACTCAGGAAATATCAGACTATTTATAAAGCTTCAAAGTTTAATGTTTGGCTTATGCTTATCTGGAGAGCTGCTGAAACTACTGAAGAATTATCGCTCTGATCAGGTAGTTATATATATTTTCTTTTTTTCTTTATGACAGTCATTAATAGAAAATATTACTGTGATAAAAAGTAGAATAAGGACAGTAACAGAGGTGTTACGTTCTAGGAATGTTTTGTAAATGCACTGCTCTGAGGTAGCACTTTATATTTCACAGGGAACTATCTTTTTCCATTTTCTGTTCAAACAAAGGCAGGGCACGCTCCGGATACCGCAAAATATTTTATTCTGCTTGGTTACAGATTATGAAATATAAAGTTTTTAGTCTTCCAGAGGATCAGTAGATATTAAGTATTGATTCTTAATACTTTGCCACAATTCTTGGTTTTCTATAATTTTATAAATGTTAATATTTCTATAATATTAATTTAATATTAATGAATATAAATATGTATCAGCGAAGGAAGACATACGTGCCAAGAAAACAACACAGAGACAATGAGGAAGGATCCCTCACAACAAAAACAACACACTGATTAACTGAAAGCCCATTTCATAACTTGTCGGGAAAAGCCAGTGATGCACGTCAATTTCAAAATAATAAACATTAAATAAATAAATAAATAAACAAGAAAACAGAATGAAGGAGGGCTGTTACGAAAGCGCCGTGCAGGGCCAGGATTTGGAGCTGGATGATCCCTGTGGGGTCCCTTCCAATTCAGCATATTCTGTGATTCTGTGCCGCCTTTCACCAGCAGCGATAAACCCCAAATCCTGGAAAACTTAAAATGCTCCAAGACCACATGCCCTCACCCAGTACGAAAACCGGCTCATAAACTGCATATATATAATTTAAGAACAAAACAATGGCAACAGCCTCGAGATTACATTTGTGAGGGGAAACGGCTCATCCGGGAGAAAGGTCACCGACCCACCTGCCTCCGTGTAACCCGAGCTCGGGTCAGGTCCTACTCTCGGCCAGGTCTCTACCAGCTTGAACGACAGCTGATCATATTGACGCTCAGAAATTCAACGTCTCGAGTTTAGAAACTTAACTCTTGTGCATATTTTGGGGGAAAACAGCCCCTTCCGTTCACCTCGCGTCGCCCGCAAAGAACAGAGCCCCTGAGGGGGGGGGGGCTGTGCCTCCCCCGCGCCTGCAGGGGGCGCTAACGTGGGAGGAGAGGAGGCGAGGGGGAGCGGCGCGCGTGCGCGCGGGGCCGCCGGCGCGTGCTCAGAGCGCGCGCGCGCGCGCCGGACTGGGGCGGGGCGGGGCGGGGCGGGGCTCGCGCTCTCCCTGGTAACGAGCACCGCGCGCGGGGCCGCGCCCTGCCCGGGCCGCCCCCCACGGCCCCTGACGGCCCCCGCACCGCCGCCATGCAGGGCGAGGACGCCCGCTACCTCAAGAGGTAACCGCGGAGGGTGGGCGCGGCGTGCGGCCCGTCGTGCTGGGGTGGGGTGGGAAGGGGGTCGTGGGGCTCGGGTGGTGCTGGGAGAGGGCGGTGCATGGTGCGGGTACGGGGTGGGAGGTGGTGGGGTGGGAGGTGGTGGGGTGGGAGACGCAGGTGCTGCAGGGTGTTGCGAGGGGGCGGATGGGAGCTTGTGGTTGGGGGAGTACAAGGGAGCCGAGGGCGTGGGACTGAAGGTGTTTTAGCCTGTGCCGGGGGGTGAGTGGGGCGTGGTGGGTTGGGGGGCAAGAAGGGGCTGTGGGGGGGTGATGGCGTGTGGGGCTGAGGCTTTTTGGTGGGGGCTGAGTGAGGGGTTGGGCTGCGGGCAGGTGATGGGGTGTGTGGCAGAGGTGTTGCTGATGGTACTGGGGTCTGGCTTGGAGAATGGATGGGAGGTTATGGGTGAGGAGGTGAGTACGGAGTGCGTTTTGAGAGGGGAGGTCATGAGGTGGGTGGAGGGTACTGGGGGTGAAGAGTGGCTGGTTTAGAAACTGGCTGGAGGTTGTGGTGTGAGGCGTAAGGTGTTCGGCTTGGGAACGGGAGATAGATTTGTTTAGGCGGCCCCCCCTTAGCCTGCCCCAGAGCGGTGGGCAGGAGACTTGGGTGAGGACTGGGAGGTTGGGTTAGGGATGAGTGAAGTTTATGAAGTGAGTGTAGGAGGAGTGGTGAGACGGGTCCTGGTTCAGGGAAGGTGGTAGTTTGAAGGGATGCTCTGGTTTGAGGAAGGCTGTGGTGGCATTTTATGCTGTACATTTGGGGTGTACTGAGGTGGCAGCAAGTCGGGAGGAGAATAGATGCTATTAGGAGATGAGTGGGGAGGGTTTGTGGGTATTAAGGGTTGGGATGGGGCAGGTGGCTGATTGGGGGGTCAGGGGTGGGATAACAGGCAGTAAGGCCAGGTTCAGGGAGCAGCTGGGAGAGATTAACTGATTTGGAGGAGATGTTAGAGCATGCCGTGGCAGATTGGGAGGGAGAGGTAATAGGATGGGATGAACAGAATAGTTTGGGAATTAGGATGGAACTGAGAGATAGCTATGGTATATAAAGTGTATGATCTGGGTTTGATGCTAAAGATGTGATGAATGAATGGTGCCTTTATCTGTCTATTTGGCAGTGAGACCAGTCAGCCTAAATAACAGGGCCTGAGCTGGTAGCTGTTAGATCTCTGTCAGTTGTATCAGAGCAAAAGTGAATAAATCCCAGAAGATGCCAGACCATGTAGGCCTCTGTTCAGACGTGATATGTGAACAGTGTCACTTCCTGTGGTCATGCAGGTGATTTTCATCACATCTTGAATCCTGTGGAGTTCCTGGCCTTCTCTTTTTTTTGACACTTCCTTTCCAGTTCTTAGTATTTGCAGAAGTTGCTGTTTAAGCTGTCTAGGTTTTGCTTTTTTTCCCCCCATAAGGCACATATTAAGATACATAATTAGAAACGGTGTGGGGGGAAAAAACCTCTTGATAATCTTTGAATGTTAGTTCTGTCATTTGTTTGCCGTAATGAGGAAAAATCAAATGTCCACCTTTAATTAAGTAAGATGTAACTTTAGAGTAGTGCCTGTTTTTAGCCTTGCATGTTCAGTTTGTACCATCTTTTGTGATTTTGGAGGAATCTTTGTTTTGTAGTCATCCCTGCAACAAGTGTAGTTTTCTCTCTTTTCTGGGAGCACAAACCAAAAAATATCTGCTGTGACTGGGCTGGTGTGCAAGTCTGGTACTCCTCTGATCCCTATTTCCCTTTGTCATCCTCCATGAGCACTCCCTCTCCCACCAAGTCTGACTTGCTGGGATTTGTTACTGCATTTTCAGCGTTACCCACGTGTGCAATTTGTCCCACTTTAATTCGGATAGTTTGGGGTTGCTTTTTCCCTCTGAAGGAATTAGTTAATAAAGGATATTAACCCTTGATCTTTGATTCTGTGAGCTCAGCTAACCCAGCTTTTGTCTGTAGAAAAGGCCTTTCTCTTTTAAACCTTGAACAGAACTGGGTTCTTGTTGACAAAGCAAGCAGTGAAGTGAAAGGATGGGCTGATATGCATGAGAGCTCCCTGGTGCAGTGCTGCTTCTACCAGTTATAGTAATGTCTGCATTTTTAAATGTTTTATGAAGTGACTTACAGACTTAGGATGTGCAAAAAAATCAGTAAAGTAAATGTTTGTTGATTTGAGGGTGGAGGAGGGGTTGTTTCTATAAATAAAGATATTTTTTTGTGATGCTGACAGTCTGAATGGGGTGTTTTCCAAATGACAAACAACTTCAGTGGCTGGGTAGTATATTTTAGTGTAGGTCCTCAAGCATTTCACAAGGTAAGATTTTTTGGAGAGGGAACTTGAGTGTGTATTGATTTGTGACTTCGTTAGCTCAGAAACAGCTCGAGCAGCGAGGGTGTTTGTCAGTGGGAGAGGGCAGAAAATCTCTGCAGCTGTAAGTTCTTCAGCTTATCCATCTGTCCCTCTTAAGGAAAAAATTAAATATGGGAAATGCTAAAACCGTTTAAGCAGTCTTAGGCTAAGGCTCTGCTCCTTGCTAAGCTCATCAGTGGTTTACTGGTGCCAAAAAGAGAAGGTTTCACTCCTTCCTCTTTATCATAGATAAGAAATATTATTCCTTTTCTGTAAAGCACGGTCACACATTGAAAAACTTCTGCCCAAAACATGAAGAGTTTCCTGTTGGATTGCTGGAATTGTCTGAAAGGGTTTGACAAGCCCTCATGCTGAACCCCAAGGTGACTCTCAGGAGCAGGGGAATCATGGGAAGATCTAATCCTTTTGGGAATGATGAGCTGTTAGTTCAGCTTATTTCTTGTAAAACTCTACCAGGCTCCTTCAGGCCCACTTATTCTTTACCCATCCTTTCCTTTATATCTGTAAATATTGCTAAGCTGTCACTTACCAGAGGTTTGACTGTCAGGAGTGGTTGCAGTTGTGATCTCCTGGTAGGTCTGAATATATCAGAAATATATTTTGGAGTGTGGAGTGAGAGCTGGATTCTTTTGAAATGAATTTGCTGTAAGTTTTCTGCCATGCAAGTTTGGACCTCATGAAAACAGAGAGCATACTGTAATGAAGCATCTGCTTCAAGGTGCTGTCAAAGGGAAAAAAATCAGTTCTTCAAAATATCTCAGGTCATAATGGAGTTCTGCTGCAATCTCGTGGAAGATGCTGCTCTTTAGCAGTGAGATATATTTGTTTACCCTGTAGCTTTATGTCCTTGCAGTTGAACTGGACATTTCCCACAGCAGACCTTTCTGTGGTTTGTGAGGTTTTTGGGCAGCTGTATCTCAAGACAAAGGTATTTTTTTGCAGTTGTCTTCTGCACAAGGGAAGGTGGCCTCCTTAGTAGCTGGGTAGATGGAGACACATTTCAAACATTTTCTGATGAGAGTGGTTACCCTGCAGGCTGCATCTGGATTTGCTAACATTTCCAGCTCTTTGAGGTTGAAGTAGTTTTCCCTGATCTAATTGACCCAATTCCATAGTTAGCTGCTGTCTCATTTGTGCCATAGCCCGCTGCTGTCCCATGGATGCTGATAAAACTGCGGGTGAAACCACCTGTAATTCTGTTTATTGACATGCTCTGTCTAAAAACCCCAAAACCCCAAAGCAAACAAACACCCCCCCCCACCACTCCAAAAACCAAACCTGCATTTTAGAGGTGTTTTTAATCTGCAGTGTTTTAGCAGCCTGGTTTATGGGGTGACTGAACAGGCTGGATTGGCAATACCGAGTGGAAAAGGGACAAGTATCAGTGTTACCACCAAAGAAGAGATTTGTAACTGTATTCTCTGGATGTGCTTCTGCCATTGCTTGAATCCAGGAACGATGTGTATCTTTATGGCCTGTTGTCCATGCCCTGTCCTCAGGGCTCTTCTATCTCTGTGTGGCTGGCATAAAGAGTTGCTGGCATAAAGGAGGAGAGAGCAGGACAGACCCTTTTGGCATTGACATACCCATCCATATCCTGGAGAATACTTTTTCAAGATGTCTGTAGCTATAGAAGGGCAGGCAGATGTGCTTGATTTATACTGGTTGATGGCAGCTGTTGATCTTGTATTCAAGCCTGGCAAAGACACAAGGAGGTGAAGAACAGGAGCAAAAAGGTTTGTGCTTCAGGAGAGAACAGTTAATTTGAAATTTGAATTGTTTGTAATTCAATCTTGGTAGATTTTAAACTGTTAAGAGTTAGCCAAGAGAGTGACAAAAAAATCTGTTTTTAAATGACTGCACTAAATCAATGCCATTAGACAAAGATTTGTCAATACTGACAAGGTCATGGGGAATCCACTGGGAAATTCATCTCCTCGATGAAATCCATTTTTTTTCCTCACTGTAGTTCCTTAACAGAGCTGAGCAACATGAAACAGGTTAAACCTTTGATTTCTTTTCTTAACTTCATTTCTGTGACTGAGGCTTGACCAGTGACTTGGATGTGTCTGTATGCACTAGAGGCAGTATGCCCTGCCACCAGGCTTTGGTACTGCGGTGTGAAAGGAAATACAGTGGAAGGAGAGCAGGGCTTGAGTTTAGTGTCTGAATAGAACAGGAGACAGGTCATTGTTATTGATTTCTGGTGTGTTTTCTGAGCTTTTCATTTAAACTAATCCTCTTTTTTTCTTTATGGCAGGAAGGTGAAAGGAGGCAACATAGATGTGCACCCATCTGAGAAAGCCCTCATTGTCCACTATGAAGTGGAAGCAACAATTCTGGGAGAGTTGGGAGACCCCATGCTGGGGGAACGCAAGGAATGCCAGAAAATGTAAGGTCATAGCAAGATCTGATAGTTTTTTCTGGCTTTCACAGTTATGGATTCAATAACTCAAAACTATCAACCGCCTCTAAGAAATAGTAGGTTTTAATCTTGATAAAACTTAGTGCTGGGTTTCAGAGCCAGAAAGTAACATGTGCCTGGGAAGGTTAACATCTGAAACACATGTTGTACACTAGTTTTCATCCATGTATTTTAAGGTGTTTTGTAAAGAAAAGGGATTACTCCCATTTTACATGATCGGCACTTGAGATAGAGAAAAAGTGAAGTGATTCCTGCTCAAATGATAGTTCCTGTTGGAGCAAGTAATACTGTTGAACTTCCTGCCAGCCTTATGCTGCAGCTGTTTGCTCTCCTGTTGTTTTGATCTGCCTCCCCACTAATGAATTCACTACAGTAGCTGCATTTTATTTTTGCCTGGTGTTTTCAGAGCAGTAAAACGTTTACTATGCAAAAAGCCCAGAGAATTATCATAACTTGTTTCCAAGCTGCAAGTTTGGACCTTTTCTAGAATCATGGAATCATTAAGGTTGGACAAGACCTTGTGTGAGTGCACAGAAGAAGAATAATTGAAGAAAAAAAGAGAATCCTTAAGTTGTCTCAAATTCTTAAAGCTACTGGAAGTGTTGATCTGTTTTCAGAGGGATCAGCATAACTTGCACCTGTGATGTGGTGGAATTCCATTTTTGATCCATCCTATTGTTAGTGCCCACAGAGATTTCTTACTGCTCATTGCTTGTGGACCTGGGTGCAGCTCTGCCAGAGCTATGGGAGCCTCCAGGCACTGCAAAGGAACTTTCCTGTGCAGTCAACACCCAGAACTGTTTCTCATTTTGGACTTGTTTTTGTGTGCAGTACTCCTTTGTGGTCCTGTGCACTGTTTTTGGGTATATTGCAAATCAGTTACTGTCTTTAGTGTCTGTTTAGAGATGGTTGTAAGGGATCTGTTCAGACAGCTGCATTTAATGTTGCAGCTTGAAGGCTGATGGACAGTTATGCTCTGTCAAATCTGTTTGGCAGTTAGGTGCCATTTGGAGTTCAGAGAGCCACCACTTAGACAGGCACAGGCATCAGGTGTATCAGGATCCTTTCTGCTTCAAGAAATTCATGGCTGTATAAACATAATCAAAGAACTGAAGATAAGTCTCTTTTCAGTTTTTAATTTTTTTTGTCTGTGTTGCAGCATTCGGCTGAAGAGTCTTAATGCAAATACAGACATTGGTTCCCTGGCTCGAAAGGTGGTTGAAGAGTGCAAGCTCATTCACCCCTCCAAACTTGGGGAGGTAGAACAGCTCCTGTACTACCTGCAGAACCGCAGAGATGCCTCAGCAGGAAAAGGTAAATAACACAGGCACAAAGTAGCCTGGGGCTGGGGTGCTTCAGCCTTGAACAACTACTGGGTGGGGTTTTTCTGACTGAGATCCTGACTTGCTTGATGTTTGAGTTCTCTGGAGACAATGACAGTGAGGAAGATGTATAGTTTTATCACACTTGGAAAAATTACCATCTTGGAATGAGATTTGAGGAAATGATCTTTTTAACAATGAAAGTTTACTGTTTTGGTTAAACTTAGTATTGATGGTTCTTACAGGCTGCCTTCAGCTTTAGCAGGACTTGAGAGATGCAGGTTCTGCTATTTGGTGCAGCTTCTTCATATTGAATCTGCACTCACAGTGACATCAAAAGACTATTTGAGGATCTTCCTAGAAGAACTCTGTCAGCACCTCTTGCAAGGGTAGATAGGATTCCTGGGCTGAATTTGCAATCTCTGTAAAGCTGGAGAGAAGAGTTTCAGAGCCTGAAAAGCTTTGGTACAGTGTAGCAGGCAGCTTGGGGTATTTCTGTCATCTTGTCATCTTAAGTTCCTGGCATCTTGGTGGTCCTATTTATACCTTAAACTTTCTGCTCAGGGGACAGTTTCATATTTAACATCAGATCCTGTGCAACCTTATGGTTATCTTGCAACCTATGGTTTCTTGCAACCATGAAATGGTGAGCTTTGTTCTCAAGTTCTTATCTTTATGAGACAAGTTTAAAAGAAAAATTAATGTTTTATGTATGCTTTGATTGTAAGTCCTTTGGGTGGTTTACCCTCTTTTATTCTGTCTACATATCTTGGTGTATCACAGGGTACAGGCAGAATCAAAGCTGCCAAGGTATCTCGGTGTGGAAGTGAGTGTTGTCACTCTGGGCTTGCACTGAGGTTTATTACCCTTGGTCCCCCCAGCTGAGGGGGCTGTAAGTGATCCTTTAGTCTGAGTTGCCAAAACTCATCTGAGGGTCTGCTTTGCTCCCTGTGGGCTGTTCAGCTTCAGAAACCTGACATACCTGTGTTAGTCTGACAGGTCAGCTTGATTTAACCAGGATGCTTAACCAGATGATTTAACCAGAACACTGGGTATGTTTTTCATCTGTGAATGTTGTAATGTAACTGCATCCATGTCTTTTTCTTTATAGAAAAGAAAGAGAAATCCAGTAAGCCAAAAGATCCACCCCCATTTGAAGGAACGGAGGTAAATATTGGTGGTAAAAGAGAAATGCAAACCCCATGTGCTGCGTCAGTAAGCAGTTATAAAAGGGGAGAGGAAATGCTGAATTCTTGGGTTTTTTTGCTTCTTGTTTTTTAAACAAAGAGCTTGGTTTGGAAATAATGCACAATGGAAAAAAATTATCTCCATAAAGGGTAAAATATTTGACTTTTGCATACTGGCCCCTCCAAGTATAGCGCTCAGCGGGACAGCGAGTGGGGTCTGGAACATCGGACAGGACTCGGGGAGTCGTGTCTGAGCATCCTTTGTTTTTAGTAATTAAATCTTCTCAGATTTCCTGGTGTTCATTGGCAGTGATTCTGGATGTGTTGAGTTTTTTTAAACTTGTATTTTATTTTTTCCTAAGATCTTAACTCCAAGCTGTGTGCTCTTTTGTCTCGTGATTGAGTAACGCTGTGATTGATGGTGTTGAATTGCCATCCCTCTCTGTGAAACCCTTGCTTGTGACTGCTTGCAGATTGATGAAGTTGCCAATATCAATGACATGGATGAGTACATTGAGCTGCTGTATGAGGACATTCCTGACAAGGTGCGTGGCTCTGCCCTCATCCTGCAGCTGGCCAGGAATCCTGATAATTTGGAAGAGCTGCTTATAAATGGTAATTTTAAAACCCAGTGGTAATGTCTCTTAATTATTGTACTGTTAATTTTGTGGTGCTTTCTTTTCAAGGGAGAAGTAGTTCACCTTTAGTTTGGGTTTTCTCTAGTTTGAAAAGCTCTGTTTCTCCATACATGTCAAAGCCCAGTTGGATCTCTACAAATGGGTGCTGCTCAGATTGTTCTTAGATGGGCCTAACACTGAAGTCTTCCTGCCCTCAATAAACTTCAGCTGTTTTTTCTCATCTTAGTTATTTTGATGCTAAATTAACTTCAGCTGGCATTACTGCTAGAGATGAGGCTGTATTGTTGTATCCTGTAGATCAGAAAACTTGCTTTGAAAAGGGGATTTGCTTGCTGACATAAGTTAATTTTGTAGGTTTTTTTCCTTGCCCCTTTTGTCTCTTTTGCTGAGCCCTTATACCCTCACATTCCTCAAGTAAATGATGACTTCAGTACATGCCCATCCTGCAGTGTCAGCAAGCAAGATGGAATGGGAGGGGAATGGTGAACCATCAAATAATGGCTTATCCCCATTGAGTTGTTGCAAATATTTGTGCCTAATGTTCCCAGTTGCTGCTTTTCTCATTCTGATCATGTAATGTGGTGTGTGTGAAGAGGGACTAGATGGGGAAGGTGAATGGAAAAGTGAGATGAAATAAGACAAGAAGAAATATAAACTGAATTGTTACATAATATGAAGTTGATTCAAGGGGAAAAATAAATAGAAAGGTGGATAAGAAATACTGTCTGTCAAGGTAGAATGTAAAGGGGATTTAAAAGTGAAAATTGTGTTTCAGACTACAATGTAGTATGGAACAGACAGCTGGCAGAGGCCACAAGATCTGAAGGCTGGTGGTGTCTCAGATGACTTCAGTGTTTGGTTGCAGTTTCCTTGCCTGTTGCCATCTCTCAGGGTTTGTGACAGGATGACCTGCCAGGGTACTCCCTATTTTCATATTGTCTCCAAACAGAATTTGTGAGCAGTGGTACATGGTAAAGTGAGATACCTGTGAAAATCTTCCATTAGAAAACGGATAGGTGTAGAATAAGGTGTATTCAAATTCTGAGGCTCACAAGACAAAAGGAGGGAGCTGAAATGCTGATGCTCATCTAAATCTTGTTTCACTTCAGAAACTGCCCTGGGTGCATTGGCCAGAGTGCTGAGAGAAGACTGGAAACAAAGCATCGAACTGGCTACCAACATAATTTATATTTTCTTCTGCTTTTCAAGGTGAGTGCAGAGCCCCTGTATATAGGGGCATAAGGAACTTAGCTCTGCTTAGTGGCTTTTCATTTGTTTTCTGTGCTGCAAAACTTCACTGAAACGGGGAAAAAAATTTGCTGAGTCAAAAACACACTTGTGCCTCAATTTTATCACTTCCAGCAAAAAGAACCCTCATGGTCAGGCAGGGTGTGAGGGAGCTGGGAAGAAACTAATAGGGATTCTGATCCATAATTTCCTGTCAGAAATAAAAGGTGGCTGAGCTGCCACCTGTGATTTCCATCAGCATTCCTACAGGGCAGAAATGGTATTCAAAACCAAAGTGAGTGCTTGCTCCTAGTTAGCTATGCCAGTGTTTCAGCATACCCTGCCTAGAAATAATTCAAATGGAATTTGCATTGCAACTTGATTTTAGATCTCTGCTGTGGATCTGGTGAGTAGAGGGTGTTCTGAAGCACTTACAGTGTGGAAAGCAGGGCTGATTGGAAAACATGTTCCTTTACGCATGAAAACTGGAATGCGTTTTTATTTTGACTTGGAACAACAAACTGTTCCTTGCCCTTCAGCAAGTCTGAAAAAATATTGGTGTTTTCAGGAATTGTTCTTGTTTTAAAAAAATTTTCCAATAGAGAAGTATTATAATGGGGCAAACAGTAAATGCCTTTTTTTATATTTCATGTGCTGCAGTGTTGGGTCGTTGCTACCATAGATGTCAAAACGGGAACGGGGTTGTTTGCATTTATTCCTCACAAGTATTATTTCTTCAATGTAGCTTTTCTCAATTTCACGGAATTATCACACACTACAAAATTGGAGCTCTGTGTATGAATATCATAGACCATGAACTGAAGAGACATGAACTTTGGCAGGAAGAACTTGCTAAAAAGAAGAAAGCTGATATCCTTTTGATGTTCTGGGGTAGCTTGATGGCTTCTAATTTGTCTTGATTACTGGTATTGGATTATATGAGGTGAGTATACCGCAACTTCTGTTGCAGTATTTACAAGAAAGTGCAAAATATAAATGCAGATACAAAAAAGACCACGAGTGAGGAGTTTGGCATGCTGAAGAGGTTAAGCTGAAGTTACTAAAGCAACACAAGAAAAATAATGTTTTATTTTATCAACAGTATGTCATAGGAACATTTGTGCTGCCTATTAAGATGTAATACATCCAGGGCTAGAAGGAAAGAAAAATCATGCCCTAGATTACAGGTGTAGCAGGCTGTTGCTGAGGTAGTGTCTTGACACTGGCTGTTGCATACATCTCTTGCTTTTTACTTGATTCAGTAACACTTCAGAGGACATTAATCATCTGGACTGTGTAACTTTTCTTTAAACTCCTTAACTTCTGCAATTCACTTGATGAAGATCCTGAAAATCAAACCCTGAAAAAGGACTATGAGAAAACTTATAAGAAATACAAAGGGCTGGTTGTCAAGCAGGAACAGCTCCTCAGAGGTACCAAATCCAAATAGCAAATTATTTTTTTGTTGGTAAGCATGGCTAAGGGATTCTATTGAATTCTTGTTTATAAACAGGATGCCTTAAACATACTGAACGTGGGGATGAATGTGAAAAGAGCACTGCCAAAGAACAGGGAGAAGATGAGTACTAAATCAGATTGTTTGACACTATGCTAACAATTTTAGAAGTGGTTTGTCAGTCTTAGAGGAAGAGTAGCAAAAGTGATCCACTCAGCTTTTCTTTGCTCGTGATGTTAGTTTGGCAGGAGTTGAGTATTTTGGTTTTGTACGTTTGATTTGGGTTTTTTTGACTTTGCCTAACTTAGCCTGTATCTGACTCAAGTTGAATGGATTTCATTCCCCATTTTTGTACTAAAATATACTTAATGTTAGACTGAAATTATCTGAGTGGCAAACCTTTCCTGAGAAGGGTTTTTTAATGATTCCTATCAGAATGGTAATAAAAAAAAATAGCTTCTAGTGATCCTTATTTTTATTTTTTTCAAAGCCACTATTAGAACTAATGCTTTCTAAACAGGAATAAAAGGCATTCATGGTAGTTTCCTTCAAAATACGTTGGGAAGGGAGCAGAATGCTGCTGAAGGTCTTGTTTTCAGCACTTCCTTTGTATACAGAGACTTGTTTATTTCTGTTGTCTTTGATCTCTTGGTATGATTTATATTGACCTTTGTTAGTTGCCATTTACCTGCTCCTAAACCTTGCTGAGGACACTCGCATTGAGCTGAAGATGAGAAACAAGAACATTGTCCATATGCTGGTGAAAGCACTGGATCGTGATAATTTTGAGCTGCTTATCCTCGTTGTAACTTTCCTGAAGAAACTCAGCATTTTTATGGAGAACAAAAATGATATGGTAAGGCTTGTGGCACTCTACTGCAATGCTGGAAAGGCTGGGGTTCTGAAAGCTTCGTGTGGGTGGAGGGAAGAGGGAGACATCTCTGTCTTCACCCTAAATCTCTCTAACACTGTTTATCCTATTTTGTAACAAGTAAAATGAGTAAAAGAAAGCCAGCACAACATCCAATCGTGTCATATTGCAAACATTTTTGAAGAACTGTCGTCCCAAACACAGAACATGATACATGAAATTCCAAATTTTGAAGCCAACACCCTATAGTCTTCTAATACCCCCACTTGTGGTGACACCAATGATCTTGCCCCCAAATTATGCTTTTTTGACAACATATTATTGTCTCTGCCATGTGTTGTTTTGGAAAGAGAGGTGGTTGTCCTTATGGAGCTTGCTCGATGAGTTCACTTGTTTCCTAGGTCAGTTTGGTCTTCAAAGGCACCCTCACAACTGTTCCTTCATACTACCAGTAATTTCTGAGAACAGAGGCAGTGGTATTCTTCATAAGCCTTTTTTTTAGAGAAGTCTTACACTTCTGAAACTCTGGCATGATTTTTTTTTGTGACTTTAAGCTCTAGCCAAGTGTCTCCTTTACTTGTCTTTTAATAGATACACGATTTCACTTCTGTGCCTTTATGCCAAAGTTACATGAAAATGATAAATTTTCCTTATCCAAGAGGTAATCTGAGATTAATGGTACATGTGGATTGTGAGATGAAAAGATCTGTTTAAAAGGAATAGTGAATTAATTGCATCTTTGTTACTGGAACTGTCCTTTGCATGCATGTGTGCTGAACGCTGCAGACAAGAGGTATCTCCCTTATTTATATATGGGACTGTATTAAGAAAATAAGAATTAGCTCTGCAGCCCTCTGATTTGCTGGCCCACTCTCTACATTCCATTGAATTTATTTTGTTGCAGAGAGTTTTAATAGTTTTGGAAAGGTTTGTATGTTCTAGGTCAGGTGTGTGAGCATTCCTTACTGATAATAAAGATGATACATTTTTCTCCACAGTATTATTAAGGAAAGCTACCAATGAAGGAGAAGGTGTTCTGATATTTATATTGGACAATAGTACAAAGATGTCAAAGGCCAAATGAACACAGATTAGTTGTGCAGCACCTGATTCTGAGTAAAACTGAATAATCCATGTGTATTTATAGCACATTCTTTCCTGTGGTATTCAAGTGCCATATTAAAGTCAAAGCAGTGAGGTAGGAGTTGTTGCTATCTGATTGTCTTTGATCAAAGCCATCCAGTCAGTTGTTTGGTTACTGCACTATGCTGTGTAGGGAGAGCTGAGTTTCTTTTCTTAGTGTTATTCTGTGTGTATTTATAACTGGAAGACCAGTTACATACGTGCAGAAGTCTGAAGAAAGGAAAGTAATTTTATGTGCTTCCTTCTGGCCAAAGAAGGATCTGGGAAACAAAAAATGAATGCATTAAAAGATTATGTCAAAAAAAAGCAGAGAAATGTTGCTTAGAACACGATAAAAACTTTCTGAAGTCTTGCCAGTCAATGCTCAGATGTCTTTTCTGGCTGGTAAAGTGAACATGATCTCAGGAACTGATACCACTTCTCAGTTCCTGGATTCCACTTTTTAATTTGAGAGTGATACATGTTTCAAGATGACTTTCATGCTTTTATTAAATTAACACACGGGGCAACATGCCTCTTCTGAGAGCACATGCAAACTTCTGTCTAGGGGTTCATTTGAAATTCTTAATGAAAAGTCTCAGATTCTCTTTGGATGCCAATTTTCTGTCTTTCTTAGTTGGGTCTCTCTTTGACTCTAATGGCAGTTGCTCCAGGGTTGCTTGTGTTTAAATTTAAATGAGTTCTCCCACCCCAATCTAGTTTTGCAAGTGATGTCTTCACCACATTCTTGCAGTATTCCAACTGTGAGGAATATTTCCAAGACATCTGAACTGCTTGGTTGAAAAAACGTTTTTAATCAACATTTCCCAGTAACCCAACCTAGAAGATTTCAACCACAAAGGCATAAGCAAAACTACTTCAGATCGAAATGCATTGACAGTCACTATTATGGCTACAAATTGGATTTGTATTTGCATACACATGCTTGTCAATATATAACATGCTGAGAGGGCTTTTATATTGAAGAGAAAGTTTGGGTGGATTATGGATTTTTTTTCTTGATACACAGGTTGAAATGGATATTATTGAAAAACTTGTGAAAATGGTACCTTGTGAACATGAAGACCTGCTGAATATCACTCTTCGACTCTTATTAAACCTCTCCTTTGACACAGGCCTGAGAAGTAAAATGGTACATGTTGGTTTGCTTCCCAAACTCACTGCACTTCTAGGTATGTTTTCTTTTGATCTAACACAGACATTCCAGCAGGGGCAGTGAAGCTGTTTACATCATGATGTGCTGTGCCTAAAAGTTGCTACATCACATTTGTCTGCCAAGGCACTTCCTCACTACTCCCAACTTTTTAGCATTCTCATCATCTTGTCAGATGCAGGATTAAAGGGAAATTTAAAATAATGTGATTTCCAGTGGATTTATTCCTAGGTTCTCTTAAAATGTTGAATGAGTCTTCTGGTCTTTAAAAAAAACTTCATAGCTCCCTGAAAACTGTGTGATGTTTGTAATTTTGAAGGAGCACCCAGGAAAAATAGGCAGCACCTTCACAGAGCTTAGCTGATGGAGATACATGTATATATATATACATAATTTTTTAGATGAAACTTGATACTTGTAACTTTAATTGTCTGAACAAATCAGAACTTTCCCAGCCTTATCAGCTCCACCTCTGAGCAGTACTGATTTTCAGACTTACAGCTTGGCAGTCTGTAACTTGTGTTAAGGTCACGTGAGTACACTGGTTACAAGGGAAACTTTCTGTTGTCTGTAGGGGAAAGCCATGGAGACAATAAGGAGTTTGGAAGGAGCAGAGGATAGTCCAGTTTGATCATTGTTGTATGCTGGAGTTCTAAGGAGGGAGTTTTTATTACTCCTTGTGTGTTCTTTGGCTGATACTACCTAGAGGCCACTCTGGTAGATATACTAAATTTTTAGCAGGATTTGGCTCTAAGGATTGCTGAGTGGGAATAGAGGATCTTGTTTTCTGGAGCCCTAAGTGTGTGAAACACTGATGCAAGACATTGCTAAGACATTTTCTGAAATATGTTGGGCTTGGCATGTGCTAAAGCCAGTGCAGATGGTGTATCCAGATATTGTTTGGAACAAGGGAAATGCGACAGTGGATCTATGATGAGCTTTCTCCCCTAGCTTTGTATAGTCTTTTAAAATGGTTTGCCTCCTCAATTCTACCTTCAACCTCAACGTGGCCTTGTTGCTGTTCAGTGAATACCATGAAAGCTTACACTGCTTTGGAAACCTTACTTCTGTTGGTGATTAATACAACACCTACCTGATACATCCTGAAATGCCTCACATCTTTTTATGCTTTCTGCCCCACAACCATCTTTGCACTTGATATCCCCCTCTGGGCTGAGCTAGGAGGTTGAAAATTGACATTTGGAATCTCTCTTCTTAATGGTTTTTATCCTCAAGAAAATGTTATTTGGTAGTAAGTGAACTGAGAATTGGAAGCTGATGAGGAAATATATTTTCTCTCATTTAAGAGAGGATCTGACTGGGTGGTTTGGTTCACCATGGGTTGTAAAGTTCTTGGAGCAGGAATTTGTCCCTTTCTTTTTTACCTATGGCAGCTAGTGCTGTGATCTAAGGCTGGGGCTTCTGGGTGCTTGTCACCTCAGGAATGACAGGACACAAATCACTGAAGTTCCTGCTTCCAACAAGCATTCCCCGTTTAATATTAGAGTCAGTCTGAATTCATCAGTTAAATATCTGCTTCCTAGTATTTGTTTCTAATGGGGAGAGGAGAATTGCTTTTCAAATGCCATTCTCCTGGAGCTGTAAGTAGGCCTTTGTGGAAGGCTGTTCAGCTCAGAAGAACCAGCTGCCAAAATTGTATCTATTCCTGAAGTGGCCGTTGGGGCAATCTACAGCAAGTTCTACTGGTACTTCCACAAGGTGCACTTCCTGCTTTTTTTTCTTTCCTTGACTTGGAAGTCTTTCATCCTTTTTTTTTTCTTGCACAGAGACATGTGCTGTTTGCCCCAGCTTCTCCCTGTAGAATTGCTTGATACTTATTTTGTGGTGTGCAGGTAGAAATATTGTCTATTACTTGTTTCTTTAAGGCATCTGTGTGATTTGTGAAACTTTTCTTGATACAGTGATTCAAGCAATTCGCAAATGCATCACTTTGGTGTCCTGTCTGAGGGAGGTCTGCAGCCTTAATACTAGGAAAATCATGTGCCAGATGCCCCATTTATGCAGATTTCTTGGGTCTTAAACAAGAAAGTTTAAGTCAGTACCTTTGGCTCACATTTGCAGGTCATCTCGAAGTGCTAACACAGCACAACAGCTGCTGACAAGTCGCCATACAGCTCCTAATGCCAAGAGGTCAAGTTTGGTGACTCAGCCTACTGAAATTCAGCATTTGTGCAAGCTTTGCCTTTGAGTCTTTAGCACTGGGGTTTGAGATGAGTAGTGTATATATATATACACTACAAGTGTAGTGGGTGTTTAAGGGGAGAACTGAGATGGCAAAGATGAAAGGTCAGGATTTGTCAGGCAATGGTTTAGGACTCAGCACTGAGGTGGCTGCAGTTCTGGAAGATGTGCTGCTTTCCCAAGGGACACTTAAATGCTCTTAAAAGAGCAGGAAGGCCCTAAATGTAGGTGGAGTCTGAGGCAGAGGGGATGGACTGGCTTCTGCTGAGCTATTAGCAATGGAGTAAGTATGCCATGGATATAATGGAAAAGGACCATCTTCTTTCCATTGCACTCCAAAGTGTTGAGGCTGCTGTTGAAAGGATGGACATGAGAAATTCTGCTTAGTCTTGGTTTCTGTTTTAATTAGCTTTTTCTTTTGAATAGTGCCAGTGCCTGCTTCCCCATGTAGCTTTGCTTCCCCATGTAGCAAGTCACCACTTGCTAGTTTTCGTGGCTTCTCTTCACAAGTCTGAAGTATTGTATGTGACAAGACTCCTCTTGCACCCTCCAGGCACCCAAATTAATCAACTACAGCTGATCTTTGTTATGCCCTAAATCTCAAAGAGCTTTGTGCAGCTGAGGGAAATTTGGCTTCAGACTTAGGATCAGAAGCTGGAGCAGAGCTGTGAGCTGTATCTCACAGCCTGTGAGATACAATCTGCTGTATTCAGGTTCTTCCATATGTAAGCTGCTTGAGGAGGTATGAAAAGAGATTTTGTTGATTTGTGTGATTTCTGTTCTTTGAGAAAACCTTGTAAGTGTTGAATCACCACGGCCTTGCAGACAGTTTTTGTACTATGGCTTTAATACTTAGAAATTATGCTTACAGAATGATCTTTCCTTTTTATACATACTCCATGTGAATGCTTTATGTGCCAGTATATGTGAAGCATAGTGGATTAAGGTGAGAGAATTCATGTGAATTCACCAAGTGGTTTAAACTAGACATTTGCCTGAAATGTGGAAAACACAGATTCAGTGCCCTCCAGTCGTCACCTGAGAAGGAGAGACCACAGCAGCACGTTATGGACTCTTCAGTGGAGGTTTGCTTCACTTTCATAGTACTCTCATTTTGCTTTGCATAGCCTGATTCAAGTGAAGTGGTGTAGAGGAGTGACTTGCTCCAAATATGATAGAGTTTGGTGGTTAGTGTATCTGCTTGTTGAAAATATTCTCACTGAAAGGGGGAAACATAGAGCTGAACTTAAAAGAAAGATGTGAATCTGTTTTCTTAATCCCTGGAAATGTTCTTCCACTGTTGGACACAAGGGAAATGTTACCCTTTTTCATTATTCTTCCCCTGGATGTGTGATTGGTTTCTAAAGTAAATGCCCTGGCAGCAAACAGAAGAAAACATTGTCTGCAAGGAAGAATAAAAAGCCCTCACTTCTTGTTTGGACCAAATCCACTTAGTTTTTCAGTTAAGTGGCCAAACCAAATACAATTTTTTTTAGTACTGCTCTCTTAAATATATGCACAGCTTGTGATCCACATTCTTCTAATAAGGGTGCTATTTTGTGCTGTCTCTGAATGGTTTCTTAGCCTTTGTGAAGTGAGACAAATAGTTGCCCATTCTCCATGAGAACAGCAGGCAGTTTGTCCAGCAGAACCAGCTGAGTGCTGCTGTGTGTGTCATGGCAGGCTGCAAACTCTTCATGGTGGACCCCAGCTCAGAAGTAGCTCCTGGCAGCACATGTGTGGTGGGCAGTACCCGTGTTTCTGTGTCCACTCCTCAGTCAGTTATCCCTCACAAACGGATCGAAGTGATAGGGAATGTTTCAAAAGCTCTTACTGTGGTACTGTGCTGCTGCTCAAAGACTAAAAGGAGTAGGTTTGGTTCCATGCAGTGAACAATCATTTCTCTAATGTGTGTGTTCATCTCTCTGAGCTGCTGGACAGTTCTTAGGTGTACTGAATGCATATTGTCTTGAAATGCCATTTTCTTTTCATTCACTTCCAGTGCAAAAATGCTGAAAGATTGAAACCCCATTATGTTTGGAAGTTTGACTTGAGTGTCTCTTTTTGGTTGCTTGAAATTACCAACTGCTTTTAAAAATGAAAGGCTGAGTGAACACAGATACTGGTGAGCTGAAAAGTGGGTGGGTCACAGAACAGTACCAGTTGTGAATCGTGCCCAAGTGCAGAAGGGCTGTGCATTTGGCTGTGAATGTGCCACACAGGGCCAAGGTGGTCAATCTCAAAAAGATTTTAGGTGATGAGGAACACCTCGGGTGGTGTTTTCCAGTACAGAGTACAGTGGCTGAAAAAAAATTGGCTTTGTGGGTTTGCATTTAGCCAAGTAGATGAGTGTTTGTTATACAACCCTCTGAAATAAAGAGTGGTCAGTCCCAGGTAGCAACAGCATAGTTTTGCCAGTCTCAGCACATACCCAGCCTATGTGCTTTATTCATGAGAGCACCCTGGCCTGGTGGTCTTTAATTTCTTGCTGTTCCAAGACTTAATACCAGCACACTAAGAACCAGCAGCTGCCTGATCTTACACAGAAATCCAAGGGCTGTGCAATAGTTTGCAAACTCCAAAGTAGGTCAGACTTCTCTCAGTTCATTAATTAAGCTGGAGATGGCCAGAGCAGAGGGTAACTTTGACAGTCTGAGTTAGTCCTCACTGAGGAGTCTGTCTTTACTGGGTTCATTGATAGAATCTTTTCTGAGAACTGCTGAAACTCCTCTGATATTTTTCCATTCTTTACAAGTTAGGTTTAATGAGCAATCAAAGAATTGCCAAACAGTTGTATGTTGGGCTTCTTAACAGCCACGTCTTGATATGGTGTGCAGCCAAGCTGGATTATATGTTGACTGCTGTTTAAAAAGCCAAGTAGTACTTTGCTCTCTAATTAACGGAGTGCTGTGTGTTTTTAATGTTCTATTCCTTTTATGAAAGTTTCTTTTAAGAAGGCTTAAAGTAGATGTGTTCTCTTTATGAGTTCACTTGGCCTTTTTGTAATGAACTTATTATGGAGCTTCACACATCTGTTGAAAAATGGAGCTTCTTATAGGCTACTGCAGTGTTTTTTCTGACTTTAATAGGCCTCGTTTATCCTATAAAGAAACATACATTTTCTTACCTGATCAAGTGAGCAAACAATAAGGGTCAGATGTGGCAAAGACCCTAACAAAAAGCACATGTCCAGCCATCAGGGTGAGGTAAAGTCATATCGGGATTGCTTGAAGTTATTAATGGCAGTAAAATTTATGCTTCCTCCTGTTTTCCCAATTAAATTGAGAAACTTTTTTTTCCTAAGGTGGCTCTGCAGCAGCTGGTTCCAATACTACTTGTGTGAATATTGCCTGGGGTGTCTCCATTCCTTTATAGTAGAGGCTGGCTGAAGCACATTAAGTAACAGTTCAACTACAGGGACCAGTCTGTTGGAAAGCAGTAATTATTAAGGGATTTATTTTAATGGTAGGTTTTTTTATCATTTGTGGTGAGTATGGCCAAGGCTTAGAAAAACCCTCAAGAACAAACAAACAGAAAAACCCTGACACCAAAAGAAACACAAACCAAAACCGTCTTTTAACGTTCAACTTCTAAATCCTTATTAGAAGTGCAGATGGACCTGGCATGTCTGAGTGACTTAAGGAGAGTATTGGGTACACAATGTGTCTTAAAACCCAGCACTTACTTAGATGCCTTCACTGTGGATTAGACAGCAAACTTTAAAGAAAAATTGATTTCTTATTTTGAGAACTATAGAACTCAAAGTAGAGACACATCAGTATTGCTAATACTGTGTTGGAAGCAGAAATAGAAGCCCAACTAACCTTCAGGTAAAAGCCTTCACTATATGACTTTCTGCTCCTGGTAAGTTGTAGTGAATTATCCAGAAAGAAGAACTGAAATTTATGACATACTTTTGTATAAACTTACAAGTTTTTGAAATCTGTTATCTGAGTTTTTCTGATTCTTTTAACACTGTCCAAAATGGGAAACAGTGTTTTTTCATTTTGTAGCTCTTACAGGTGGAGCCTTGCTAATCTGAACACTCAGGCTCTGACTGTTCAGGTGAGTGAAAGCTCATTGCTGTGGTGTGCTGGTCACAAGTGCATGTGTGTGTTTGGCTGTGTTATGAGCCTTTTTAAGGAAGAGGATAACTTTGGTGTAACAAAAGAAACTAACTTCATGCGTGTTGGCTGAAAATCAAAATGCTTGTGGCAGCAGCAAGGATAGGAGTGGAGGGATGGCAGCAATTTAAAGATGAGGGAACCAAGTTGTTGGAATTTGCTAAACTGATGAATGGGAAGGATCCCCTGAGCCAGTATTTCGACTGTGGAGCTTACAATATGTGACTGATTAATTCAATGCTTTTAATTGTTTCTTTGCATATTGCAAGGGCAAATTAATACTTAACAGTAAAAAGTAAATCTAGGCTTGTACACGAACTGTTGACATCTGAAAGCTTTACAAAGCACAGCTTGGATGCCTAAAGCATGACAGAACAGAAACAACTAGTTCTAGTATCTTGGAAAATCTCCATAAAGAAGGAGCGAGCTCTTCTGCTAATCTTCCTGATCTGTGGTAACATCTTGATAAAGCCTCTGTGAGGGCCAAGGTCAAAGAGAGAGGAGCACCATTTCCAGAGGCCTTGTGAAGGCTGCAGGCAGAGGGATGACCTCAAAGGATCTCCTGGAACAATTTGATAATAAATATTGCCCTCAGACCCTTTGAGCTCATGAACGGGAACAGCGTCTCTCGAATAATATGGAGCTTAATTCTTGCGATCTGGAAGACTCAAGAGCTCAGCCGATATTTAACTCCACTGTTTGGGCTTAGTAAATTTGAACCTCAGCTTTGTACTTCAGCATCTTCAACACATGGGTAAAACCAGTTTTTGTGTTTCCATGTGGTGAGTCATCCCTTTCTCAAGGCTGCATCCAGCATTGAGTTTGTTCTCCTTCAGGCAGGAGGAATACAGCTGCACCATCCGCTCAGAACTGAGGTGCTCTGCTGTGTGAGCTGGGTACCTGCACAGCCAGGAGCAGGGAAAAACCTCCACCTGTTTCCTTTCCCACTGAATTCCAAACAAGAAGATCAGAAGGGTGTGTTTCAAGCAGAAAAGTCTGAATATTTTCTAGTAATTGTAATTGGAGCAGTTGCTGTAGTTTAATGAGATATAGTGCAGATATGGCAAAAATTATGTGTGTCCTATACATTTCCTTTTAGTTTATGTAGCTTGGTGGCGACTTCTGGAGCAAGAGCTTTGCTTGGAATCTTTTCCACCTACTTTGGAAGCATGTGTTTTTGAAGTTAAATCAAACTAAGAGCCTCTTCTAATTTCTAGTTTCTTGCATTTAATTCTTTTTTCTACTGCTTGCTTTCTTCCCTGGTCATAGCCTGACCCAAACCATAATTCTTTTGTGGAGAACAGAGAAGTAGCTTCACTTTCTTCCTTCAGGGATAATCCTGTTGCCTCCTGATTTCTCTCTAATCTGAACTTCTCATTGATTTATCTCTGCTTTGGGCAGTATATGGGATATTGCAACTCATCAGCTTCCAGTTTCTGTGTGAAGTCATGTGAGTCCAAGTATGATTGGTTGTAGCACGTCCTAAGGAACAAAAATGGGGTATATTTTGCTATATAGCCTCAGAAAAGGACATGCCTAAATTTAGGACTGTGTTGATTACCCAATGGCTGTGCTTTGCTGTCTTTTATAGGCAACCATGCTACAGTCAGGTGTTTACTTTCTGTTTTTCAGTCTGTCTTACTTAAAGTTCCAGGCAAAGAAATGGAGCCTGAGGCTCCAGATGTGCAGCTTCATTTTTTTCTTGTGCTGTAACATTAGATAACTCAACCTAAATTAGTCAGTTATTAGTCCTTTTACTTAAGATTCATCATTATAATTCTTTCGTTGTTTCCTAAAAAAAAATTGTATCCATGCTTAGATGAAGCATATACTTAGTTTTTTAAATGAAGGGAAAAACCCAAAAACTTGACTCCAAACATGGCAATATCAAGGTTTAAAGTTAGGCCTATGGTATGAAGCCAGCTTCAAGTAACATAAAGGTGGCACAAGAGGGGTAATTAGGATGTAATTAATATCATAATGTTTTATTTACAATGTCTGGTCTTGTTGAGTATGAGCAGATTTGAAAACTCTTTCAGGTTCTCTTGATAAAATAAACTGATACATCCAATACAATTTATATTTACATATGTAAATCAAACCAATATGTGTGTAAAGCACACATGGATTAACTTAGTCCAACTGTTTCAGAGCTGCATGTGAGGAATGATACAGATAGAGGTAAACAGAGATGCCTTTCTGTCCCTTTTTTTCCGAAGATCACTGTTACAAATTACGATACATGTGAATAAACTCTTGATTAAGCTGTTTTGGAGACCTGATACTCAGTTTGTGACAGTCTTATCCATCTAGATTTCTTACTTGTCTAATTCTGCAGCGGATTTGACTTTAGAGTATGGGAGTTTGAAACTTTGCCATTTGAATAGGTTATTTACCTTCATTTGTGTTCTGGTTTTGATTTACTGTTGTTAATGTTTTGCACATGAGTGGGATAGGGCATATTTCATATCTAATATGGAGACATTGATGATTCCATTAGAAATGACGGCTACTTGATTAACTGATAGTGTTACATTTAAATAATTTAGTCCATGCTTTATATTCTCATTTTTACTTTAGCATTTGAAAGCTGAATGCTGCTGCTACAACTCAGACTGGCATTTCGTTTTTACAGCTTTAGGGTTTCGTTTTTGTTGTCATGGAGCTAATGGAGGATTTTTTATTTTAAGCTCACAAAGTCAACCAAAATGTAGGACCCAGTCTTGTGATCAAGAAATCATTTTTCTATAGCTTCTGCTATTAATACCATTTAGATCTTTAACCTTAGTAAGAACTAAACACGGGATTCAGGCGTGGGCCCCCAGAACTGGCACATGGCTTCTTATTAATGTTCAAAGGCTAAAAATCTGAAGCCATTTTGAACTCAGAACCCATCATGTATTTATTTCCCTCTCTAATTTGCAGAAAACTAGTTGTGAAAACAGCCCGAGGGACCTGATATTTTTCCATCCCAGCTGCTCCAGCTGAACTACAGCTGCAAAAAAAATCTTAAGTATTGTTTCTATAAACTGTTGAGTGTATTTTATAACACAATAATTCCCACAAAATCAGTAACTGCAGTTAATGACTGGTTTGTTAAGGCATTAACTGCACTCAGCTGGGAATGACCAATTTCTCTGGAATGGCTGTATAAGGACTAAGGCTAATTCAGTAACACTTTCAAATAATTATTTGGTTAATTAATGGTAAATTCTTGTGGAAATCCTATCAAAGTGCTCGTGACGCTCACATTTAATATCCAATGAGTTCATTATGATTCATGTTTTATTGCCTTAAATACCAGAAGAATCCATAATGACTAGGCCATTATTTTCCAGGGCTGCCCTTTCTGCTTTAGGCCATTTGGCTATTCCACCTTCAGTCGTAAAAAGCTTGATGCTCAAAACTACCAGCATTTGTAGCCACAACTTTCTGGCACCACACCAGATCTTTGGTGATTTTTATGAACACGTTTGGCAGAAATCTGGTTTTTCTTCCTCTTGCTTTTTCTGGTTTAGGGGAATAATTGATGCCTACTGTACCAAGTCATAAGGAAGTCTTCCCTGCAGTGTCTGCTTTTTCATGTGTGGCCTTAAGTAGTGGTCAAAAATAGCAAAAAAGGTATCGCTTCCATGCTTTGGAAAGCTGTTCTCCAGCCAGATACTGGGCAGGGTTTGAAATTTTTACAGCCAAGTCTTTGTGAAATGCTTGACTCAGGGGGTTATTCGTTAGCATTCAGATGAGTATAAAATAATTAGAAAAAGTAAGCTTGGTACTGGCGTATTCACTTAATAGTCAGTAGCTGCCAGTTTTTATTTTGTGGAGTGAAGTACCTATGGAAAAGGATGACAGTTGGCTTGGTAGATTTTTCAGAGTCTGTCACTTTTTACCCTTTTGTCTGTTCTTCAGCCTGGAGGGTGATGCTTAGTGTTTAAAACTCTTTAGCTGTTGAATCTGTTCCCTTCCTAATCTTCAACAAACTCGTTCTGCACGGTTTCCAGTCAGCTTTCCAACAGGCTGTGTGCTTTCTAATGGAGCACAAGATCCACAATTGTGTTAAATCATGCTGGCTGTGCTTAGAAACAACTACCTCCTCTTGATTTTCCTGGAGTGTTTGATTCTTTGGATCATGAGTTGCTGCTGTTTTACATGAGAATTGGAAAAAGTCAAGAGGTTCTGCTTTTCCTCCACCAAAGTGCTTCCATAGGGAAAGTAGAACAGTGAAACTTCCAGACATTAGCCTGAAGTTCTTTCCTTTCTGGGAGATTGAAATGAAACTTAAGATGCAAGCATCATTAGTTTAGTTTAGTTTAATTGCACACTGTTGTCTTAGCTTCAGTTCTGTAGCTTTTTTTCATCAAGTTAGTACAATTCAGTTGTGTTTTTTCCTGTTTACTCACAACTGAGAAATACTTCCTTGCTGAGTGTGTGTGATAAGTGTCTGTGACTTAAAATGCTTTAAACCCTTCTCTATGTCCTATATTGACAGTAGGACAGGGGAATTCAGGGAAAATGAGTCAGATGACTGCACAGCAAGAAGGAATTTAAATTCAGCTCTTCTCTTGGAAACTACAACTGTCTTTGCCTTTTGTGTGTCATGAATTCTGCTTTATGGAACATACCTTGAGAGAACGATTTAAGTACCAGTTATTAAAAATCAACTCTTTAAGAGTTCATTCAGATAAAATAAATGTTGGAATTCTAGATATTCTTGAGGTCGATTATCTGGGTGGTTTTGATTACTTTTGGTTGTTTGGAAACTGAAGCAGTGATGTCATTCACTGATACTCAAGGTGTTGTCCAGGCATCAGAAAGATTATTGTGACAGGCTGAGCCTTTGGAAAAAGGGGAGAGAAAATTATGCAAAGAGGTTTTTTTATAAAAAAAATGAAAGACCTTTACTGCTAGAGCAGGCTGTTATATTTGAAAGTAAGCCACCAGTATTGCCAAATACCAGGAAGCTGCTATTGCTGCCAGATTTGTGAGACTGTGTCTTAGCTGATGCTTGATCTTAGCACAAATGAAACTTGCAAAAATGAGGAGGGGAAAAAACCCATGAAGGACAGAAGTTAAACAGGTAAAATTTAGCATCATTCCTGCTGGTGGTCTGCCAGTTCATATATGCTGAGGGTCTGGTCCAGCTTCACTCCAGTTTGTTTTCCTTGTTGCCATTCTAGGGAGCTTTTCTCCTTTTGTACTGACTTACCTTTTACTTCACAAAGTGTTTCCTGCATTATCCAGCCTAAGTGTATTTGTAATTTGAGTCTTGATGTTCAAGTCTTTAAAACAGAGGCAGGCACGGAGTGAAGTGTTAAGAGCAGTGTAAACAGATTTTTTTTTTTTTTCCCTGGACCTATGAAACTTGAAGGAACAATTTACTCTGTAAGCTTTTATATTTGTATAGGAGAACCCTTTAGCTGTATGTGTAGGAAGTTTTTTACATGTAATTATTGTTTTCACAATGTTAATAGAAGCAAATAGGTAGGTAAGATGACCAGGCACAAGAGAAGCACAAAAGATAACAAACACTTCAGTTTGTTTGCTTAAAACAGACTCTGTTTATACTTTAGCAACTATAGTACAGTCTGTGCTTTTAGTTTAATAATAGCCAGAGTAGCTTTCACATTTGGGCAGTGTCCTTTCTCCAGCTGTTAAATGTATGGAAGGTTGTGATACCAGTTATGTTTTTTTTCAAGCAGGTAAGAATCCAGAAGGATCTGAAAGGTCAGCTATGATTTTAGGTTTGACATGGCTGAGAATACTTCAGTCTGTATGGCAGCTGCCAGAAGGGTTTCGTGGGTCTCCTTTGATAATTCAGTTTTGAAAAAAGGCACGAATGCTCATTGTCAGGAAAAAGGCATCATATCCTTGGCTGCTTAGAGGAAATTCCAGCTCCCAGTGATGTATGCAGAAGAAATATTTAACTGTGTTGGTTGCTGTTTGAGGTTTTGATGCTTTGCCAACGTGTTAAACGGATGTTGTTCTAACTTGGCTTGAATAGAGGTGGGAGGTAGGATATTGCTGATCAGTTGTGTAAGAACTGTGAATGAATTTGGAGTTGGTCTAACTAATGTAAACATTTAGATAAATGTTTTATCCCATATACAGTCAGGATCCTGCTAATGCAGGGCTAGGGGAGAACTCCAGAGCATGCTCAGTCTGGATTTCAGCAGTGAGTCACAGTCAAATTCACCTGTGTTGTTCTTAAGCATTTCTGTGTTTGTCTAAGATGATTTTATAGAACCTTTCAGTTAAATACTTCACGACCTACTCACATTAACTGCTCCAATTTTTCTTGAGAGTGTTTTTCTCTTTGCTAAGTGTGAATGTGAAAATGTACTAATGTCATTTTTGAAATGTATGAAACACAAAAGGCACCCACGGGATAATATAATTTAGAATAGTAAAACAATCGGTATGTGACTTGCTTGAAAGGCAGTGAATTCCTTCCACAACATTTTTTAGTGGTAGTTCTTATTTTTCTCCCTGGCATTGGTACATTCTTTATAATTTCACTTTGAGACAAGCTTGTTATTTGCATAGGAATATCCATAGCTAAATCTTAATTTTCTACCTGGAAACTGAGGAAGGCTTTCTCTGCATGGACTATCATTATTAAACATTCCTTCACAAAATGTATTCCTTGCAAAGTGGGGATAAGGAAGTGTTTTGAGATGCTGGGAAGAGGAGGGAATAGTTACCAATTGCCCTTGTTCCCTTTTTGCACAAATGTGTGGTTCATTTGCACAGGCCAGGCAAGACCCTTTCATTAACGTGTCATTTCTGATTTAAATGTTCCCTCTATTAGCCAGCATTTTTCTGCTTTTTGTTTTCTCTTTTTAAGTGTTTAGCTAAAAATACTTCCATTAATATGTTTTTTTTTCCTCTCCTTGTAGGAAATGAAAACAACAAAAAAGTAGCGATCTGTATTCTGTACCACATAAGCATGGACGATTGCTTCAAATCCATGTTTGCATACACCGACTGTATCCCGCAGGTATGTGCTTTTGTACTTGATGAGGTGATAAAATCCCTCCTTCCCTGTGCAGTCCGTGCCTTGCTCATGGCAGAGCTCGCACTGACCCCCGCAGGTGACGGGGGGAACAGCCACGGTGCTGCTCGCGGTGAACGACCTACTCATCAGGCAGGAACTGTTCTTCCTGGCTTTTCATGACACATTCCCTGTCAGTGCTGCAAACACAGGTGACCTGATGGATTTCTGCAGAAGATCGGGAATGCTTGAAACAGATTAAAGCTTGTGCAGCACAGCAGGTCCTTAGGGAACCTTGTGGAAAGTATTTCCTTTACAGTTTTAGAAGGCATTCTTTTCTGATCCCATTGGGTATCAAAATTTCAACGTGTCCAGTATTACAGGATATGAACTGGAAACCAGCCAAGCAGGGTTATGGTGCTACATGACAATTCCTTTTCCTACTGTAGACATGTACAACAAGGGAGACTTGGAAGACTGTGGAAGGCTCCTCACTGATCTTTCAGACTACAGTTTGTTACATAACTCGTTGATCCAAGCACAGACACAATATCATGGGGTTTTGGTTTTTCTGTGTGTGTTTTGTGTTTTTGTGTGTGCATGTTTTGTTGTTTCCTGCTGGTTTTGGTTGTTTGGGGGGTTTTTTTTGTCTTTCTAAAGTGTCAGATCCTGTTTTACTGATCTTTTTCGCAGGCCTGATGGGGCTGGAGTTGAGAAAGCCTGTGTTGCATAAGTGTAAAAGCTCTCTGGTAGCTTTTTCAGAATTGCACCACGGTATCTTCTTTCCTGCCAAGTGTGTTTTTAACATCAAATACATCCAGAATGGGAAGTTGTCATGGAAGGTTTCAGAATTTTTCTGGTCATTATCTCATGACAAAGTTGGTGAAGCTTTTCCACATACAAGAGGATTTTGGATAATAGAGAGGGGAGAACTGCTGGGAATCCCTAGTATATGTTACAAAGTGGTCTTGTAAACGTCTTGCTTTCTTTTCTACTGCAAGAAGCAACTCTATTTTAAGGCATTTGCGTGGTACAAGGGACCTGCTTTGTTCTGAGCAGTTATCAGCCAAGCTAGAATTCCTGCACTGTGTGTCACGGCTCGCTTGTGATGTGCCTTCAGGGAATCTTGGCATGACTCTTGGATACAGCTCTGTGAACACCAGGTGTCTACAGACTAGTGGTGCAGGACACGAGTGTGCTGCCTTCACTGTACTTTGCCTAAACAACAAGATGGAAGGGCACCTATGGCTGTTAATGCCTCACGAATCACTCCTGCCAACTGTTCAAAAAGAAACTGGACAGCCAGAGCTTAAATTTCATTATTGAACATTCAAAATTAAGATGGTTATTAAGGAAGACAGAGGTAGCAGAAAGCATAGGGAAGTGGATAAGGCGTCAGGAAAAGAAAATTACTGTTTTAAAGAGACTCTCTGCTCTCTGATTCTACCCTGGAACACCAAAACCTCTTTTCAGTAGTAGTATGTGCCCTTCTTTGGGTTTGTTTCTTTTTGAGGCGGTCGTCTAAGCTGGCAGATACTCAATAATGAATGTTTAGCTGTTGTAGAAAGTGCTTGGAAAAATCAGGGCCCCGCTGTAATTTGGAGGGCGTGAAGTGCTGGCCGAGGGCTCGCGCGTGCTGTCCCGGGTACACATCCTCGCGGATGGCAGGAGTTAGTGGGTGCTATTCTAGTAACAGTTAAAAGTGAGTATTAACAGTTCATTCTTGTTTAGACCTCAGCAATGCGTGTTTTGTTTAAATAGGTGCAAATGCCATCCAGATGCTTATAAAAGCCTTTATTGGTAATAACGTGGCCAATCAAAGGGCATGGTTGGGCAGTGATGTCATGGGGATATTTAATATTTCACCGCGGAGCGGTGTGCGAGGTTCTCCGCAGCTCCCCACATGTTTTCCACCACGGTTGTCCTGTTTGGCCCCTCTTTGATCTCTAAGCTTCTTTTCAGCTTAATGCTGGTAAACGTCCTCTCTTGACAGCACCCTTTGCTCCTGTCCGCCATTATCTGCTGAAGTTCAGAAACCAGAGCATCACTTCAAACGGCGGAGTTGGGGAGTAGCCGGTCAGGAGAGATTCCTGAGGCATGCAGTTCTGGCATAATCATTCAAAGATGTTGGAGCTGGGCTTGGGGAGGGGGTTGGACAGAGGTGTATGTGAACAGAGAGCTGTGGGGGTTGGCCTCTGGTCACTGGTAAATAAGTGAAGGCAGGTGCCAGAGAGTCTAGACACAGTGATTTCAGTCCTGGTCTGTGGTATCTGATACTCAATATGGGACTTGTCTGATTGAACACTACTGCCTCTTCATTGCACATGCTGCAGTCTTTTTACTGCCTTCCTGCTAAATCAGTAAAAGATGACAATGGACATAGTAAAAGCAGAACAAATTTAATTTTAATATTTCCTATTTGGCAGCAATTACTCTTCCTTTTGAAGTGGCACAAGAAGCAATCACATTAAATGAAGACATAATGGGAAACATGGAACTAGTATGAAACTATTATTTTAAAATTTGAACGGCTTTAATTGAAACTGGATATATTTTTTCTTTTTATAGAGAAGTAGTTCAGTAATTAACAGTGTAATCCCATCTTGTTAAACATCTAATTTCCACGGATTTTGTATTGTGTAAGTAATGAGACTGTTTCCCTTCAAATTATTTGAAGGGTTTTAAAAATCTGTTTTTAAAGGTTTTGTAACAGAAGAGTTGCAGGGGGTGATTTTTGAATGCTCATGTTCTACTTGTTAAGTGGCAACTTTCTTCTCTGTTAATTCACTCTTCTGTGACTGTCAGGCTTATGGATTTAATAACCTAGGGATTTTATAAGTTCTTAAAACAACTTAGAGAAATCTGATTCAACGTTTTTAAGAAAGGGAGGAAGAAATCAATGATATTTTTAAAATCAGTCTGTGGAAGTCCCAGAAAAAAAAGAGAAATAGCTATGTTGTAACATAGTTTGGTATTTTATTTTACTTGGGTTCATTTGGAATGACAGCCTTCTATCTGGCAATAGATTAACATGCAGAATGGTCAGAGTAAAATGCTTTGGAGTGAAATTCCTGCAATCCTATTGTTCTTATTTTCCCCTCTAAATGTGTTATTCACCCACTCTCTAGTTTTTAATGCATTAAAAACTTGTCTTTCCACCAGGGGGCAAGCATGCAAATATTTAATGATTAGTTAATCATTCAATTTAATTGCTTTCTTCTTTTCCCACCCCTTTCTGACACAAGCTGAGCTACGTTTTTTGTACCTTGTGTCCCACTTATGTTAAGGTTTAGTTTCTTCTTCCAGTAATCTTGGTCTTGTCATCCCACTACTTTACATTATAATCTAAACGTGTCTTATGAACTGAGTGGATTTGAGGAGCAAACAGGGTGATGTCCTGCAGCCCTGAAGCCGTGCAACTCGTCTGCCAGGATTGGAAACAGAGGAGAAAGAAATGGGTGTATTTGAGTCATGGTGGTATATTCAGAATGCCACTTCAATAAAGGTTCATGTTGAACCAAACAAGCCAGATAGCCAGCCCGGTGCCAGGTGTGTAAAGTGATGGCAGTCCATAAGTTATTAGCCTAAGGAATCACCTGGGAATTCACCCTGAAACTTGCTAAACAGTTGAAACAGGATTATAGGTGATTGTCTTCTTATGTTAACATTACCAAAAAAGTAGGATTGCTGCTGGGAAGTCTTTAGTATGTGGCAGTGATCAGCTCCAGGAATGGAAGCTGCAAAGATAAAGCACATTGCTGCAGATACAGCTAATTTACCTATCAATGTAGTAAAATAATAGTGGAATTAATCTGCAATTAAGTATCTGTTTAGAGTCATATTTTTATTAAACAACCTGGTTCTGTGGAACTACGTTGTGGGGTTTTTTTCCTGTATTAAGTCTACCTAAGCTTTCAAAACAAATATATCCGATTTATCACAACTATAAAAAAACAGTAAAAATAAAAATTTCAGTGGTAGCAATAAAATGTAACTTAAGCCAAATTAATTTAAGGTGATGAGTGACTGCCATTTTTGGCACTTTTCAAGCATTGTTATCCCTAAATAATGGAACTATACATCTTATGCCTTGGACCTTTGTAATTTTTACTGTTCCTGTAGAAATGCTGAGTATTAATTTTAAAAAAGGTACTGTTGTTGGTATCATAACATTGCTTTTCTAATGCTTTGGAAAGACTAATGACTTAAGTGTGCTTGTGTTTCTTGGCAGTTAATGAAGATGCTTTTTGAATGTCCTGATGAGCGAGTTGACCTGGAACTTATTTCTTTCTGTATTAACCTTGCTGCTAACAAAAGAAATGTGCAGCTTATCTGTGAGGGTAAGTGAACTGAGGTATATTTGAGTGAGTTAGAAATGTGTATTTTTAAGAAGAAAATAAATCTGATTGGGTAATGATTGTAAGCAAATGGCCATCTTCTCCTCAGAGTTGGTCTTGGTGACAGGAATGGCACTGAGCAGAAAAGCATGGCCAGCACATCTCTTATATGTCCATGTAGATCTGAAAAACAGACTGATGACATCTCTCTGAAAAGCTGTGGCTGTGTGGACAACAGGATTTTATCCTCTCTAGATTTTTCACTTTTTCCTTTTAAACTTTTTAAGTTGTTTTTTTTGTGTGGGTGTGCATGTCGATTTTTGACCAGCCAATACTTTCCTGATTTTTTTTTTTATTTTGGAGGATTTCCTAAGTATTTGTTTCTTTTCAGGAAATGGTTTGAAAATGCTAATGAAGCGGGCTTTGAAATTTAAGGACCCATTGTTAATGAAGATGATCAGAAATATTTCCCAACATGATGGGCCAACTAAAAGCCAGTTTATTGTAAGTACTATGTATTACCTAATGTGATCTCTCATTTTTTCCTACTGGAAAAGACTGGCTTTGGAGAGCTGCTGTGGTTTGTCTTTGCAGGGTGTCCAGTTTGTTTTCTTGTCTGTCATGGGTTGATTTATGTTTTGTTTTATAAGGCTATCTCAGTTGGTAGATCAGGGTTTAGATGCCCCCATGGGGAAAACAGATCTTAAGTCCTATCCAGTAAGTTACAAAACAAACACAAGCAAACAAACAAAACAAAACCCCAGCTGCTGGGGTGAACATCATAACAATTAAGTTGTCCTAAATTTCTGCTTTTAGACCTAGAGAGCAAAATAAAATGGGTTTTTTTTCCACTGTGTTTTGTATATAGGTATTTTAAAATTTTATATACTCACTATTTAAATATTAGGCATGTAAAGCCACCCTTTCAAAAGAAAGAAGGAAAATCAACATTCTAATCATACTGGTAATGAGGATTGAAAATCACATTGTATGGAATTAGTAAGTAGAATCCATTATTCCCCTGTTCATGCCCTCTGAAAATCTTGTAGTTATCTATTAAAATCTTTAGGAAGAGGTCCATTACTTCCACTAATGCAGTATGGTGTTCACTAACTTCTTTCCTTATTTTCTAACAACTCTTTAAACTGTGTGTGTAGTAACTACTTTTGGATCATTTGAACAAATGATCTACATCTCTTGAAAGTGAAAGGATGGAGAGGAAGAAAGCGGAAATGTTTTCTTGGATTAGTCATCAGCTGAAATTGAAACTGCCTTATTAGTCTCCATTTTAGGAGCAAAGTCTCCTTAGTGTTCTTTTGAGAACTAGCTTTAGTTTGACTGAGGTGAGTTCTTCAGAACCCCAGATTATCCACTTGTAATGGTTGTTGCTGTATTTTTTTTTAGGATTATGTTGGTGATTTAGCAGCTCAAGTATCAAATGATGAGGAAGAGGAATTTGTGATTGAATGCCTGGGAACACTTGCAAATTTGACCTTACCTGATCTGGACTGGGAACTTGTGCTGAAAGAGTACAAACTGGTCCCATACCTCAAGGATAAACTAAAACCAGGTCTGTACCAAGTCTGGTTTGTCTTTCAAAGCAGAGTCTCTTGAAGAATATTTAGAGTGCTCAGAGTCAAATCTGTTTACCTTTATAATTTGTGATTGCTAAGGAAAAACATAACACTGAAGAACAGAATCATGTCTACAGATAAATATACAACTGCCAGGAGATTAAGAGTTCCTGAGAGGTAACACTTCCTGCCTTCTGACTCAGCAGGTTCTGCGGAAGATGACCTTGTTTTGGAGGTGGTGATAATGATCGGGACTGTTTCCATGGACGACTCCTGCGCTGCTCTTCTGGCTAAATCTGGAATCATCCCTGCACTCATTGAGCTTCTCAATGGTACCTTGCTGTGTTTGACTTGACTTCTCTGAAAAGCAAGAGCTGTGGTTGGTGTAGCTGTGCTGTAACTGAGTGCACCATCCATGTGGTCTTGCAAGGCAGGGTTAGGTGTTTGTATGTGGAAGGAGGAGCAATTACTCCATTACTGATAGGTACTGATTAGTGATCTAATAGGTTTGGGTTTTCCCACTCCTCCACGGCTCTCTAAGCATCAAGAGTTTCTATTTGTGAGATTTGAAATTGTGATGGGTTTTTTCTCCTTGCAGCTCAGCAGGAAGACGATGAGTTTGTCTGCCAGATCATCTATGTGTTTTATCAGATGGTCTTCCACCAAGCCACCAGAGATGTCATTATCAAGGAAACTCATATCTTTTTAATGGTTAAACATTTAGAATTGCAGCACTTAATTTGCCATCGCTGGTTATTTGTCCCACATTTCTCTTGCATTAAGCCCATGATCTCAGAGGTTTCTTTGTAAATGGTTTATTTCAGCTGAATGAAAAACCCAAGCAGCCTGGGCTTGTAGAGTGACTGCAAGATTAATAGTAAAGATTAAAAGTTAGTTTGCTTTGAAACAGGGAGGGGCGTAGGAGGGGATCACTGAACCAGATGACTTATTAGTTGCAATCCAGTCTGATTTACTGTATGAATTTGTTTTGCAAATTGTAGTGAAATTCACACGTCATAGAAAAACTTATATAGGGCGTAGGCAAACTTCTTGCATTGCACCATTTATACATATATGTGTATGGTCTGAAGTTTGTGGGCCTTAACTGGATGTTAAATTCAGTTGAAGAGAACAGAGTGGGTTGAATTGAGCCCTGGTAGGGGAGAGCAAGCTAGTGATTACTTTGCTAACAATACAGGGAATACTTAATGTTCTTTTTCCTTTAAGCTCCGTGGAATATCTGAGAAGCCATTTAGGATGTTGTTCTTTGTCTCCTGTTTGGACCCCTAGGTTGCTGGCTTAAAGAAAACAAAAATAAAAAGTTGCATCTGTTCCTATATCTGTAATAATAAAGCACCAGCATTTGGACAATGGTTTTATTGCTCAGATTGAGCAAGTATTAATGCACAATAGATTATCTTCAGTATTTTTTAGACACATACATTGGAAACAAGTAGACTCCCTAAAAATTACAAGAATCTCTAAAGAATCTCTGCCCTGTTGACTGAAACCTTGAGTGCATGGATTTCCTATAACAGATCAGAATGTATTTTCTTTGTAAGGGACATGTAATTTTTCTTCAGCAGTTTTGAGCACTCTTTGGGTATCTTAGAATAGGACTTAAGAAAAAAAAAGTGGTTTGGGGAAGGCTGCTGAACTCTACACGTGATGAAAAATTCCTGACTCTGGTTCTTAATGAAACTTGCAGTTTGAAGAACCCAGGGTTGTGGGAGGAAAAAAAAAAAGTTGCTTTTATCCTTAACAGTTTCTTTCCAGAAGCCCCAGCATATCTTATAGACCTGATGCACGATAAAAACGCTGAGATCCGCAAGGTTTGTGACAACACTCTGGATATTATAGCGGTAGGTCTGACTTTTTTTTTATCCTCTGTCCTTCCACAGCCTCTTTATGTGAGAATTCTAAAATAACTAAGTAACAATAACTTGCAAACTGAAAATATGTGTCATGTGCAACTTTCTAATCATGTAGGTAAAAGGTGAGTTTGCAGGGCACAATGACAGTCATTAGACTGCATATCAAACTTCCAAAAAGTGCATATATACCTGAAAATTCATACCAGTTAGCTTTGCAGTACAGACACTTCTAAAGAGTGCTTTTAGACTTAAATAAATTAATCACATTATATAAGTATGTCAAGCCTTCATTATTTCTTAGTTCTCCAAACAAATGGCTCTTGTTCCCCAGCAGCTTCTATTCAGCTTCTCTACACTGCCTGATGCCAGTATTTGTTTCAAAAGGAGAATATGGCTGTGATCCTGAAGCTGGCTGTTTCCTGCTGGTGGTACAGTCACTGTTAATACTGTCTTCAGCTCTTGGATAGGTTTCTTTTAGTTACATAACTTAATTTGTCCAGCCATCCATGGATCACAATAAACTGGGACAGTTGTATTAAACTGCTAACTTGAAATAAAGAATACTAAATTACGAAGTGCTGTTGCTTTATGAGCTCTTGCAGTGTGTGTACTCTGCTTCTGGGGATCCTTGCCTGCAGAAGCATTAATATTTTCTAGGGTGTTCTTCATTGAAGTAAATACATGGTGAAACTGATGCTACTAAAAAGCTGCATTACATTGTTAAAATGCCTCCTGGCCTGTTTCATTGACTTGACTTCTATGGGCAAAAAGAATTTCAGCATCTCTGGTGTCTTAGGATTGTACTGACTGTACATCCTTTTGGATGCAGAGTAACTGTCATGAAATGGAATCCTGTAGCCAAAGAGAACTTAACTGAGTCAAGAGCAGCAGTGTCTTTGACTGCCTTAATGCTTTTCCAGTCATCTACATGATTTCTTCTTCAGCTGAATTACACATATTGCAGCTTGTTCTCTGAAAAGTTTAATATAGTGTGGGACTGAACTTACACTGCACAATGCTATAGTCTAGTTTGCCTTTTTCTGTTATACTCATTAGTAATGTCTTCTAATTTAATATTCCCCCTAAAAATAGTAAAATGACGTAACATTTGCTGTGCTGGAATTCTTTTTATCTGGCTCTGTCTTTGCTTCATGGAGGTATGGAATGAAAATTGTGCTCCACTACTTAATGGCAGAGTTACTGATGACATTCATTAAGGGCAAGATTTAAACTCAGATGAATTTGCACTTAGTACTTATTTATGATGGGCATTATGTTCAGCTTACTAAGATGAGTTATTTTCAGGGACATCTCCAGTGGAAGCAGTAGAAGGACTTTTTTTGTCTTCTGGGTGAGGCTGGACAATCTGAGTGCATCCAACACTTGCTTTGCCTTGGGGCCAGTGCAGCTTCCAAGTGACTCACATGTTGATTTGTTCACATGGGGAAGCTTTACAATGTGGTGCACAGTAGTATCTAGTTACTGAAAATTTGTTAGTAATATTGTTAAGCAAAATGTATTTTATAGGATCAAGAAGAATAAATTTATAAAGACATAGTTTCATATCCAGTATTACCATCTGAGTAAAATGTACTTGGCTTTTTTTCCTGTCCTGAGAAGGGGTAATCTTTATGCTAATTCTGAGTCAATGAGCAGTGCTGGGAGACAGTAGGTTATCAGAACCTCAGATCTTGATAGGTGTTTTGCCATTCAGCTCTGAGGAATGTTAAAGCAGCCTGGAAACACAGAAGTATTTGGTTGTGTGTCAGTTTTACACAACCAGTGCCTGCTGAGGTGTCTGAACAGAAATAGTCTCCAAGATGGTGGAACTTCTTACCTGTGCTAATCCCCACCAAGAAAACCTTCAGTTTTCAGTCATCTTGTTCCATACATGCTGACAGGATTAGGTCCTCTGATGATGGAAATCAGAAAATAAATGTTGGAGAATAGATTTGAAAATAATTTCTTCTCAGGGAGACAAATGCTTCTTTCACTCATCAGTGAGCTCTATATAGTGTGATTGAAATAACACTGAAGAAAATGAGATGCCTTATAAGCCTTAGGGGAGAAATGTAGTAAAGTAATTGTCACAGAAATTATGGAAATGTTACACTAGTGATGATTTGTTTAATATAACTTGGCTGGACTCTGCCATTGATGAACTGAAACAGATGTGCTGCTTTAGCACAGTATGCACTGAGACTTGCACACAAGACTTTGCACTGAGACTGACTTCTTTTGTCAAAAAGCAGGTCTGTGTTGATGATTTAGGGATGCTTCAGTCCTGTGTCGTGCTGAGTTTTGACACCAAGGAAGTAGGTTAGTGTACTTGTACCCCTAAGGTGGGACAGGTCTTACAGCTTAACTGAAAACCTGGAATCAGCAGCTGGTATAGGAGTCTCAAGCAAATTAAGTTCCCTTTTCCTTTGCCTCAGAAGCCTGGACACCTGCAACTCCAAGCTTGTGGAAAAAGATGTCAGCTTATTTGAGATGGTTTTCCTCTGTTCACCTTGGGCAATGTTATCAAGAGCCAAGGTGGTTACTAATCTCTCAGGTTTCTTATTCTTTTTCTGCTCCTACCTCACTTTTATTGCAGTCAAATTATTTTCCTCATTTATTCAAAGGGTATCTAATTAACCATTACCAGATCCTTGGACTCTAGTTTGACCCTCCATCATGTCCCCCCACTTCCCTATTCAGCGTCTTTACAGCTCTGAATGCAGACCTGCTGTACCATCTTGTTTCTCTTATGATCAGGAGTGGATCATTATGCTTCCTGCAGAAGTAAGATATCTTGTAGATAGCTACAGCATTGATTTAGGAAGGGCCTCACGCCTGAGTTGTTTTTCCAGCTTTTGTTCTTTGACCACGTATTTGTAATAAATGCCAAATAATGTTTGCCCTGTATGGAAAGCATTGTTAGTGAACAGCTTGCTTCTTTCCCTGTTAGCTAAGCTCCCTGATGCAAGTCCTCTATGTTGGGGATGCTGGAATTTCACATAAGAAGCAGGAATGTGCTGTGAACCCTCAGTGCTCTGGGATTTGGGGCCAGCTGTGCGAGATGTTGGCCAGCTCTCTTAGAATCAGAGAAGAGCAGACCACAGGGATTTGGTGTGGGCTTCATTTGAATAGGCAGCATGCTCTGAAAATAGATAACCTTTGACTCCAGCTTGGTGTCCTCTCTCCATGAAGAGTACTGTAGTCACTCCAGGAAAAAAGGTTCTCCCTTCACTTGTCAAGATGCTCTTTCTGTGGTGCCTCTTGTTCCCCATTATCCTGTAGCAAACCCAAGTACAGAGGGGTGGGCAGAGGGCAGTGAGGGAGTGGGGCTGTAGGCTGAGCTGCTGAAGTGTTTTCACTGGTAAATGTGCCATCAGTCTGCTTTGGTGCTGGTAGCCTTTTGTGGCAAAGAACATTACCCAGCAGGAAAGGCTCTGCCTGTAGCAGAATAACCACACTGCAGCAGCATCAGATAGGGCAGGAGCGTCCTGGTTGTCTTTGTGTTCACATAAACCTGTCTGGGACACATTCCCTTCCAGCATTGGTGCTTGCTCTTTGGAGTTGTAAAATTAGGAAGGTGAGCTAAGCCACCCATCTGTTACTTAAGTAACAGGTTGCCAGTGAGATTCCTTACATTCCTCCAAAGTAGAGGGGAAAAGAAGTTTCTCTGATCTGCTACTGCCAGTATGGGAACTTTGTGGATGCTGTGCATTGTATGTAGGCACCTAAATTTGGAGGGCACGAATGGTTACTCTTTTCTTTGCCTTGCCATTAGCTTCATCTCACAGGTTTCTGTAGCTTCCTGTCAGAATATATTTAGCCATGAACCGGATTGCAGGCGGTGACCCTGGGTTGCACAGGTGTAAGTGGTAGAAGGATTTTTTTTTTCCTGTGAAGGAATTGCCCACAGGTGGTACTTGCCCTAAAGTAGGTGTGGCAGACACCTGCAGAAGGTGATACATAACATCTGTTTCTCTCCTTGGTTTGTAGAGGCACATAGTTGAAATCACATGCCTAACTTTTGGATAGGTAGGCAAGATAAATCTTTTCTTTCTTAATAAATGGTTAATTTAGGCTTTCACGTAAAATGCGTGTTCTATGGATGGTTCAGTAACGAAGAATTTAACATATCAAGTAGAGCCTTGAACATAATGAGCATCTACTTACTGTATAGTGGTTTCAGTTCAGTATGAGAATCACATCAAATGAACCCTATTACAGACCCAATTAAAGGGCAACCACATTAAAGCGAAAAGGAAAATCTGTTTTTCATCAGCTGTGAGAGAACACAAAGCAGATCTGTGTAGCTCTGTGTTATCCTATAGTGTGTTAATCAGATACAAGGTGTGACGGAAGCCAGTGACAAAGGGGACCCTGATAGGGAACAGACACGCTCTGATAATGGGCCAGTTAACGCTTCATAATATTTCAGTGGTTCAGTAGTAAACAAAGTTGGAAGTAGAACTTCAAAAAGGATGGCACATTCCTCACAGAGTCAAGCCATACATCTTCTATGACACTTTGGGATTTATGGAAACCGAATGTTAAAAACAGTGATGTCAGGGAGCTCCAAAGAGAATAAAATCAACCTTCAGAATTCCTCCTTTTATGTTTCTGAACATGCAGTATTTGAGGGAGGGGTGTTGGAGAATAGGCACATTCTGTTCACTTTCTTCTCCTTCTCCTATCCGACACTTTCCCAGTAGCCTAACATTTAAAAGAGCTGGAGGACTCAAAGCTATGGCTGTATCTCCATGATGTTTTCTGGCTTCATTTTTGCAGGAATTCCTTGGTAAGGAAGGGGTGCTTCATATGTTTAAAAACCAAAACAAAAATACCCCACACAAGATTAAAAAAAAAAAAGGAGGCTTTAATAGCTCAAAATATAATTACTGGAAGACTTGCAGTGTTTAAGGGAATTGTTTTGCTCTAAATGTCTTTAATTTGGTTTCTTTGTGCCTTTTGGCTGTAGTCCTGCATTTACAGCTTTTCTTCCATTCTGATGTTATTCCATTAATCATTTACCCAGTTGGTGGTTCTGCACATTTCTATGGAAAATCTACAGACATATTCTTGATCTAGCAGTACTTAAATGAACTTTTTTGTGCTGAGGTTATATAAATTGTTCTAGATTATTGCAAATCATCCTTTTCTGGGATGGCTGCCAGAGTGAAACTCTTGACAAACTGATCATTGATCTAATTCTGGTGTGGTGACTTCTTTGTAATGTTTGTACCTTGTGTTTCACTGGGAAGGAGCAACCAGAACAAAGTTGCCAAACTACTTGAACAGATAAATTGTGGTTTTTTAATAATGTGCACATATGGTCAATTTTACAACTGCTAATTTGCCATTCAATTGCTAATCCCATTTTCCAAAGTTTAGATGAATAATTGAGGAAAAATACCTGGGAGTTTTAAGCTTCTTAATGTAGATTGGGAAATGTACAATAGATAATAATATTCTGCTCTGCTGTCTTCATCTAAAGGAAAAATCTGTTAGGATCTGGGTCATGTTAACTGATTTTTTTAAAAAGGATAGAAGAAGTTGATGTCTGTTTCTGACAGACCTTCAGCATGTTCAGCCAGTGGTGTGGAATGGAGCAGTGATGCTGGGCAAGTGGGATTCATTTAGGGTTGGAACTTTGGGAATATTCAGGCATTTTCAATGTGCAGTTATGGTAAATGTGAATTGGATGATTTAGCTGCTGGCCTTTTGAGAACTTTTAAAGGTAAGCAAGGTAATGTAAAAGGGATTCAGCTTTCCCACAAATTAGTCTAATTTGCTGTTTGTTAAATTTGTTTATTTTCCCCTGCTTCTTTGCAATCATGATTTCTGGGAATAGTTTTTTTCAGCCTGCAGTATGATTTCTGGCAGTAACAAGAGTTCCTCTAAAGCTTGTAAGTAATTCCCAGCTGCTGGAGGCTGACATAATAGATAGCCCACAGTTTTGCTCTGGCAGATGCAGCAAAGGAGATGTTTCCAAGATGCTGGTCAGATGTCATAATTGAAAGTCATGCTCTGTCTTTCTTTTTTTTCAGTGATTTTATAAATCTCAGTGATGAGCTTGCTTTTTTCTGAGGAAACTCTTGTTTTGCACTGTTATTTCTAAGAGTAGTAGTTATCCACCAGTCAGAAGGCAGAAAAGGCACAGGGTAGGGAGTGTTACCTGTGTAACACATATGATAGCAGAGAAGAAAAGGTTGGTTGGGTTGAATATAAAATTGATTTAAAAGTTCAAGTTCAGACTACAGGGCTTTCAGAAGCTTAACCTGAGCTAACTAAGCCAGCTTGTTCTGCCTTCTTGGCTTGTTTCTGGCCTCTGGTTATGGACAGATCTCTTTTGGTATGTCTGGCAGGAACAGTTTAAGAAATTACCACTTCCACAACCAAGGCATTGTCACTAAAAATTGTGTGTCTTCTTCCTGTATGGGGCTAAGTAAAACAGATTTTTAAAGCCTTAAACTACTCCAGCTAGATCTCCAGGGAAAGTCTGTCTAGATCACATGTTAACCACCGTGAGAGTTAGGAGATGATTTTCAATTTTTCTCTCCTTTGTAGTTAGGTTAGAAGACAATGAAGTGGGGCCTGTTTCCCGAGGATATTTCTTCCCACAAGCAGAAACGTTTCGGTTAGGAATGTTACTCTTGTTCACAGTATTTTGGTTTAAAGAAGTACTAATTATGGTGCATTATTTGTGAACATTCCCAAATTGATACCATCTGCAGATTTCGTGTGTTGATGAGTTTCCTACTGTTAGATGTGCCCTCTCTTCCCAGTGGGATTGAGAAAGTGAGTGTCATCCACAGGTCGGTGTTCCCTTGGCTGTAATCACCAGCCCACATAGTCTGGTCTGTTTAGAAGATCCTTCTCTGAACAGCTGATTGCAGCGACCAAAGGCTATGGCACTTCATTCTGATGCTCCTTTATATCAAATATCACATCACTTGAGTACAATCAGGCTGTAATCCAGACTGAAATTTCATGCCTACATTTTTTTCCATAGTGACTGGAACCTGTATCCTGTTTTACTCAGCTTTCTGGAGAAGTTCCTCTCAGATTTTAGTTGTGTACCATTTTTGTGGGTGTTCAATATTAAACATAACATTTGACATGAAGCTGAAAATTAAATTCATACTGGAGCTCATAAAATAAAAATTTATTGGTTTTTACCACAGCCTTTTTTGTTGTGTTTTTTAGTAACTAGTTGTACTAGTGAATGCTCATCTAATGAAGATGTGCAGGGTATTTGGCCAGTGTAAGTAATTAATTGCTGAAAACCCCCTGAAGACTGGCAGTAATTGGCTCTTCTTAATTAAACCAAATGAGGAGACTGATGATGGAACTGCTCTGTTCAAAGCAGGAGTTTTTTTCTGGATGGTGTAAAATTACAAACCACGGCAGGAAGATTGTTCTGCTGCAGGTACAAACCAAAATAATGCCCAGTGCTTGCAAAATGCCTTCTTTGCTCAAAGGACATGGAACTGAAGAGAGGATTTAAGTCACCTACATCTTTTGCTGACACTGAATTCCTCTGCCATTTCCTGTTAAACCAAACAGCTTCATCTGTACCTCGTCCTAAAATACTATGTGGTGATTTTTGACAGGAATATGATGAGGAATGGGCTAAAAAAATCCAGACTGAGAAATTCCGATGGCACAACTCTCAGTGGCTGGAGATGGTGGAGAGTCGGCAGATGGATGACAGTGAGCAGTATCTGTACGGTGACGATCCTATCGAGCCCTACATCCATGAAGGGGATATTCTGGAAAGACCTGACCTCTATTACAATGCAGGTAAGGCAGCAGCTATTAGCATTCAGCACTGGGATTGCCTCTTCTGTGTTTGGAGTGGGAACTTGACCTGGGGCTGACTCAAAGGGCTCAAACCAGGACAGTTCCCTTCCGTGTCACTGGGAGCAGCGCTGATGCCAGCCAGGGACGGGCTTGACCTTGTTAGGATGTCAGTGATGGATTGAGGACTGTATATCCATGATGTTAAGAAATATGAGTAGACCTTCTCAGGGAGCTGATGGACCATGATGATTGATTTGAGTAAAGGTGGCCCAGCCCTGTTGTTCACACCTATTTCTTGTGGCTTGTTTGCTCTGCGAACACAAACCTTCTCTCATCCCTGTTAAATTCACAGCTATGGGATTTATGCCGAATTTTGTTCTGCCTAATGTGTTAGTTCTGTAATGGAATTTTTATTTCAGGTATTGATGAAAGACTTCAGTTGAGCCACGTCAGACTTGTAGGCTCCTTAGCAGATGTCATCATTCTGTGACTTTAATCTGTATGATTTTTGCTCTTGTGTGTCTAGGATCTAGGGAAGGGTGTGAATCTCTTCTGTAACTACCTGTTGTTTTGGTATTTTTTTAAGTTCCTTGTATGAAAAACTTCTATTATTTGACAATTTAAAGAAGCTTTAAAAAATACCCAAATTATTGTTAGGAAGAGTCATGTTTTTATTTGAGATGAACCCTAGTAGGTTTTCTAAAGAAAAGAAAAAGACAAAGACATTTCTCATCATTTGGCTTAATCCTATTAGTAATGCTCAGTGGCACAGTTCTGGGCATCTCAAGTGGAATCTGCTCTGTCTCTCTCCTCCTGTGAAGATTTTGTAGTTACTAAGAAAATAGAAATTGCCCCACTGGATTAAGATACTTATTTATCTCGTCCAGTGTTACCAGCTGTTTCAGAGAAAGGTTTGAAAAACTTTGCAGGGGACAACCATGAAATAATTTGCTCACTGGATAAATGTCTTCATAACTTTTCATAACTAGGAGTTGGCTTATCCTCTCGAACTTATGGTTTTAGATCCTTTTCAAACTCCTGGATGACTGTGTGTGCATGGATTTTTTTTTTTTTTTTTTTAATTGCTGGGTTTGAGACTGTGTTTTCCATTTTCCACAGAAGTGTCCAGTCCCTTGCCATGAATCATGAGTCACAAAGCTCTATGACTCTGGATGATTTTGCAGGAAGAGTAATTAGAAAAACAAAACCACTAAACCCCATAATCTTCACTTGTAGTTGCTGCAAGAAAATAGTTATGCAAGATTTCAGTAGCATTTCAAAAATTGTTCTCAAAGGATATCAGAACTTAAAGTTTCTCTTCTACTTTTGATGACGTGTCAGGCATAGCAACTTGCCTCTTTAGTGTCATATTTTTTTTGTACTTTGAATCCTGTAGCTTTATCTTGCTCTATTGGAATTTAGCAGTGGGAGCCAGGTGTTGTACCCTCTAAGGGTCTTTTTTTACATCAAGTCTCCACTGGGCTTCCTAAAGTAAAGATGTGCCAACCTGCCTGTTGTAGTCTCCCCTTTACAGATCTTAATTGCTTATTTCATAGGGACTTTTCTTTTCCCAGTAGTGGGAGCTAGAAATGGAATGGCACCAGTAACACTGAATTTCCTGGCTTTTAATCAGTTTTTTACAGGCTTAATGTTATTTTTTTTTGTGTTGGAATTGATATTTGACCAGGAAGGAGAGGCAGATTTCCAGTGATATGTTCTGCAGATGTTTGAAAAGTGCCTTGTTTTTAAAGATTGCCCTTTTTTAAAGAGTAGGTGATTATATTCAAAATACAGGTTCACTTCTTGAATTCATTCCAGCAAGTGTCAGTAATGGTGTGCTTCTGAGATCTACTGGACTTAGACTTTTGAGATGTGGCATCTTGAAAGGGACACAATATTCCTGTCAAAAGGCTACGGGTTATTCTACCAATTGGAGCAGGTATTTGGTTTCCAAAGGACAGAGCATTCCTTAGTTAAAAAACCCAACAAAACTACAAATCTTCATACAGTAAGAAATTCAGTACCTGTATTTCAATTTGATAGTTTTAGAAGTGACCTGCACTGATGGCTGACACTCAGTAACAGTCCCACTTCAGCCATAAGTAGTTCTGGAGTTCAGTCGTGGCGAGATGAGTTCTGTTTGCAACGGGAGACCGATCGCTCTCCTGCACAGTAATTTGAACCTACAGGGAAAACGTGGCAGAATCTCTGAAGTTGCCTTCCATGAGCTCAGTGTCTCTCTTGCTCTGAAAGTACATAACCTAATTTATGTTGAAATGTACATAACAACAGATGTCCTTTAACTGTGTAATCACATTATATGCAGCTGATGCTCTCCATGTGCTTTCGTTTTCCTATAAATTCATGTGAGCCATAACTCTGAGTGTTATGGTTTGACTGTTAACACTCTTGATTGAAGACACTTTAAGTAGTGGTAGCTCTAGTCTCAGAGTTGAAACGTAGTGCTTGCTTTACTAATGTAAAGACAGATGTTATTTTTAAGTCTTTCTGCTCTCAAATAAGTTTTAACTGAACCTGACTATTTAAAATGCATAGTCACTTGAATTGATTGGGTTTGATCTGAAGTGCTGCAGGTATAAAAACCATAATGTTCCTCTCCATTTCTCAGTAAAACATACAGAACAGGTGGTGAGATAGGCAAACTTGGTATGAGTGTAAATAAAAGCCATTTCAACTGTCCTTTCTCTCGTTTGGACATGTTCTATTCGTATGATACCACAGAGCACCAGTGTCTCACTGGCCGTGCTGAGAGGCAGCAATATCAATTTGTGTCAGATCCCTGGCCTGTCAAGTAATACTCCTTCCCATACTGTATACACATGTGTGCAATTAGAACATAGCCATGTACAGCAGTCTTCTGCTGCTCAAATGTGGTCTGATCATGGCCGGCAGTTTTCATTTGTGATCTGCTGTGTGGTATTCAGTCACTTTCCCATGAGGTATTATCTTCTAAATGAATCTCTGCAGCACCTCATCAAATGTCTGGTAGAAATCTAGATGTGTCAATTCTATTCCTTTTATCACTTGTCACTATATTATCTTCAAAAAAACATCAGGTGAATTCATAAAGCACAGGGAGATTTGTTTGATTGCCAGCGTCGTCATCTCTAAGCCCTTGTGTCTGTAAGTAACTTTCCACTGCTTCCTGCACAGGCAGTTTTAGGAGTTTTGAAACCACAGAGGTTAAGCTAAGTGGCCTGTGACTCCCTGGATCTTATCTCTCTTTCTTTAAAGTGGAATGGCATTTGTAACTTCCTAGTCATTAGAAATCTCTCTCTTCCCTCTTCTTAAACTATTGATGTATCAGTCTGAATGTACCTGTTTCTGCCCTGTTTTTATGGGGGTGCTTTCTGCTATCCGGGTCTGGAGTTTCATACAGTAATGGAGACAAACTGATGTAGGGTCCGTTTTAATCAAATAGTTTGGTTTTTATCTGATTAGAGCCTAATACTAATTACCAAGTAAGAACTGTGCCCTTAATATTAACAAGGAATGTGTTTTGTGAATGGGAACAGGAAAGAGTTAAGCTGGGCTCTTATTCAGCTGGGGTCAGTTCACTGACTTTACTTCAAAGACACTCTGGATTTACACTGATGTAACAGAAGGAAAATGTTAGCTCCTGATTTTCTTCTTTTCCTCATAAAGCAAGGAGAGACTCAAGCCTTTAAGGAATACTGCTGGCTTTACAAGTGTCTGTGTCTTCATATGCCAGCGTTGTAAAAGAAGCACAAGAAAACTAACTTGTGTTTTGAGAGGATATATGAAAAGCCTGCCCTTTTAAGAAAGAGCTCTGAGACATTAAAAGATGGGCAAGATAAAAGAAATAGGTTGGAAGTTGCTTTCTTGGTTTTCTTAATGAGTTTGAAGGGATGCAGTGGTGCAGGGTAGAGTTTGAACTGCTGCTGCTTTTTTACTTTTATGCTGGTGGCCCAGATTAATGTTTGGCCCTTTTAATTACTTTTTCTCTGGGCTTACTTTGATGATGGGAAAGACAAGATCTGTCTTGAAATAACTTTTACAGGCTTAAGGAAGAAGGGCTAAGAGAGTATTTCTTTGGTACAGCATTTTTCAGGGCACTAGGCTGAGCTCCTTGTAATCCACTGGGGATTTGTGGTGCTTGAAGCTGCTGGTTTTCTATATTATTGTTGATTGATGGTCCTCACAGAAATATTGTAAGTTGCTAATGAATTCCTAAGACAAACCAGGACAGGTTGTGTTGCCCACTTGCCCTGAAGTCATGGTCCTTCCCACAGTCACTGTATCTCTCCTCTTTTCACAGATGGCCTGATAGCCCCCGATGGCGCGGTGAGTCCGGATGTGTTTGGGGATTACCATCTCCAGAATGGAGACCTGGTTGGGCAGCATCCCTTCTCTGGCAAGTAAGTTGCTCTTTGTAAAGAATGTGTATCATCCAACAATCACTGTTCAAGTTTATAGGGCTTCATTTGGGGTAGTCAATGATTCTTGCCCCCATAGCAGTAGGAATGGTTTACACTGAAAAAGCAGTTCTACTCTGTTGTCTGGATGACATGTTTATTTTAACATATTAACATTTGTGTTGTAATGCATCATAGCTTTCCAAAAGCTGTAAAATAGAGCAGTAACACTAGAACACACAACTAACTGCCATAATGACCCATTATGACAATTAGTCAGATGCTCTTCAGATGTTGTTGGGAAATGTCTAAAGAAAGACTTGAGATGCTGATTATCTAGAAGATGCTTGTTTCCAATAATCTTAAATTTAAAATAAGTTTCTCAGCTGCCAAAACTACTTCTGTGGGCTTAGGTTTTTTTTGATGTTTTTCCCTTAACCTAAGTCTCCTACTGAGGGCAGTTGGAAGATTTGCTAGATGAGCAAAAGACATTGGCTTGACTTTTGGGAGATGTTTCTCTGAATTCCCCCCCTGGCCAATGACCTCTCCTTCTCTGAATCTAGACAAGCTGTTCCAGTTTGAATTTCTGAGTAGACTTCTCACATGAGTTCAAAATAGAAAAGACTCATTTCCAAAAATGAAATCTTCGTGGATCCTGTAATGTTTAGGAAAAGCCTTTTATAGAGCATGAATTATGTGCATTCATTAGCAGCAAATATTTCAAACACTTGTTAGTCAAGGTACAGAATTCACTTTAACAGGATGCTCTCTGGACACACCCAGCTCTGTGGCTGAAATTGCTCCTTTCCAAAGGAAGAATGTTATTTTCACCATTAACAATGTTAGTCACCATTTGTAAAATGTAAGTAATTTACAGTATGTACAGCTAAAGCAAAAGAGATTTTTCTACCTTACTTTGGTTTCTTGTAATTGTTCAAGGGCAATGGACAGTTACTCTTGTGGGTTTATTCTACCTGTGATGCACCAGAAAGCTGAACATTGAGCAAGGGTGGAATGGTAACATTTTTAAGGACAAATTAAAATAAATAACATGCTCAGGAAAAAAAGCAGGACTTGAGATGAATCCTCTAGAAAAAAGTAAGTATTTCTATTCAGTAAAGTTGAGACTAGTGTGCAACCCTTTGCTGGAGCCTGTGTTTGTAAAGGGGATGCTGGCACTCATTGATTCCAAATACACAACCTTCATTTCAGAGCATGCAGGTGACAGAGGAACTGAGAGAAGTGTGAGCTATGTGCTCCTCTTGCAGTCTCAGTCTATTCACCTTCAGAATAGACACATAAACCAGGAGGTGACAAATTCTTTATAACCACAACACTGTAGGGTACATACTCCCAGCAGTCTTCACCCCTCTGGAGGTGTGGAGCTTGCAGACTCCTTTGGTTCCAGTAAACGTAGATAAAACCTCAGGCAAGACACTCTTTTTTTGCCTGAAAGCTTTCAGCTGGGACAAAAAAAAATCTTCAGTGTCCTTTGTTAAAAGTTAAGGTACATCACAGACTAAATTCCAGTCCCTTATCAGGGAGCTACATTAGCAAGCTGCTTTTTAATTGGATTGTGTTCCAACTAAAATAAGTAACAAAATACATCTGGTGTATACCCAATTAAATTGTTTGTACAATTTTCTTGTGTGTTTTGAGGCATTTTGGAGGCTCACCTCCAGGAAACAGAAAAACTGCAGTTTGGCTCACAGCAAACTTAGTAATTGCCCATTGATGGTTGCCTCTGGAAATACTCAGATTTCTCACTAGAATTCTGTTTTCTAGGAAGGCTTCTTTCAATACGATTGCTCCATGGATTTATCTGCAGTCCAGACACACAGTCTAATTGGAAACAGTGTGGACTGCTGCAAATGTTCTGTCCTATTTGTAGCAAAGCAGGAGTGAATTGTTTGATAGAATAGATACTGGCAGTTGAACGGCGAATCCTCGTTTTCAGATGTGTGTCGTTATCTTTCTGAACTGCTTGGCGCCAGAAGCCAGGATTTCCTGATGCTTAGACCTAATGTAAAATGCATTAGTGCTCCAAGGCATGAGCCATGGAATTGCCAGTCCCATGAGTTTGGAGAGTAAGACCCTCCCTTTTCCCAAATTTGAACTGGTGTTGGAAGGTAAAACCATACGTGCTGGAGAGCCTAATTAAAAATAATAGCAGCAAGTCAAGGCGCTTTTTATGTGTTATATAGTGTACATTTCAGCCATACCAAAACATAATTCTAGGGTATTTTTATGCTTACAGTTTAAAGCTAACAAGAACCTTATGTCAGGGATTTATTTTTAACCAGTTCCAGCTTTTAATAAATCAAGATTTTTGTTATAAAAATGGTTCATTTTTCTATTATTAATATTTGAATATGTTTTCAAAATTTGTCAAGAAAACTGAGTTACAGTTTTCATAGACAATTAGCAAGTCAGTTAACAGTTATGTGTTTGAGAGTTCAAAGAGAGATGGCCTAATAATGAGTAGATACAACTTTTGTTCTTTTCATTTGTTATAATTTTTTTATTTGTTATACATTATTTGTTGTGCCTGTGTCTTCTGGTCTTTGCCCTTTATATTAGGCTTTTTAATTCTGTAACAGAAACAGTTCTTTGGTAAGTTCTGGAGTCTCTTTGTCATGTAAGACCATCCTGTGAATTTTGAGGTAGGTAACAACCATGAGCTGACTTCTTTCTACTCAGCCTTGAATAATCTAATCCTTTCTTCTCCTTTCTGCATTCCTATGAGGAAGAACAAGGATATGTTACCTCTTTAATTTCTCTGAGGCTATTTCCTGTCCTTGCAATGTGCTCAGACTGGATCAGGACTTCCCCTTGCCTCCAGGACTGCTGAACAAGTCAGCCAGAAAGTCCCACCTTTTTAATGCTGAGAAGCTGAGTTAGTGTTGGTCTGGTGCCCCCAGTGCATTACCAAGGCTTAAGTGTGTGTGTTCTGATCACTGACTCCACTTTTTGGAGCCAAAGAAATGGTACTATGAGAAGAGGTTGTCAAGGACCACAGCCAAACTCCAGTTGTCCTGAAGATTTTTTGATGTAAGTGATGTTTGGTAACACTGTGCAAGGAGCTCAGCCCACCCCACCTGCCATCCATCGTATTGTTATTGTGCACTGAGCAGCCAGTGACAACCACGGGCTTCCTTGGCTGGGGGTGCTAGTTCTGACACAGCTCCAGGGCAGCCTCTGCCACTGCAATTCCAGCAGGGTACATTTGGGAAAATTCAGGGGGATTGGAGCAGCGGTTCTATCCAAAGGTGCAATTGCTGAAGTGTTTGACTCTCCTGTAATCCAGTAGGGATATCACAACCATCCCCTGTGGAGTCCCTGTTCCAGGAGACACTGGACCTACATACCTAGACCTGCTGCACAGTCTTAGGCAGATAGGGAAGTGCTTTGTTAAAGCTGAGTAAAAGAGGAGTTTAAAAAAGTTAAACTGTGTATAGGCATCTGCATTCACTGGGTACCACACTGGGGCTGTTCTCCCTCCTAAGTTCTTAAGAGGGAAACATGAAGTAACAGTAGAACATCTGTTGATCCGGGGAATTAGGTGGAGTACCTTAGAAGCTGTTTTTCAAAGACATTGCCTTCCCTTCACAGGGTTTCTTGGACTTTCCTTTGAAACCTGGAGTAGTTACTCTCAGGAGTTGGGAATGCCACCTCACAGGATCAATTCCTGCACTGTGAAGTACAGAACAACTTTGAAGGGAATTGTAAAAATATCTAGCCCTGAATTCATTTTGTAGATTTGCTTGCATGCTTGCTACTCTGGACATGTCCACATCCTGATAACTGTTGTTTCTGTTACTTGTCATCATGAAGGAGAAGCAGCACATAAGTGAAGACCTGGAAAGTTGCCATTTTTTTAATACTGCCGCCCTAATTTTAGCAACCCAAGGCACTGTCAGAAATAGAAATGCTTTGTTTCTGATAGTTTATCTTGTGTGTTTTATGAAGAATTTTAGTTTACAGCTCTTATTTCTGAGCTATATTCTTATTGGAGTTGTACTGTTATGTATGATGCCTATAAATAGAATTATTTCAGGACCTAACATACACAGAAGCGGTGATAAAATCCATAAACAGCGTCTCTTGTTTTCCTCAAAGGTTTGGAGCAGAATGCAAACAGATCGTAAGGTATGTTTTCCATTCAGCAGAAAATACGTGGCTGAGAAGGTTGTTTTGACAGCTTGTATCCAGGTTTTTTTCATTGGCTAGGAAAAGACTTTTGTGATTAGATTACCAGCTTTGAATCATCTTACTGTCTCTCAGAAGCAGATGGGCATTAGGCATATATTTGAAATTTTCATCTGTTATTAAAATCTGCATTCAAGGCTCCTGGTTCTGATAACTCTTAATACTGAGTGAAAGTTTTATGATTGTGGCAAACAAAAAATCCCTCACCTTTGGCTGATGTGATGACAGCTTAGTGTCTGAGCCGCAGGGGATAAAGACCAGCTGAAAGAAGTCTTCAAGAATCCACGGTCATTTATCAAATTTTAATCACCTTCTGGAGACTAATTACTCTCTTAAGACACAAACATAATAGTGATGGCTAAATATCTTATAATAGAGATAGCCACAGTATTTTTCTTGCCCTTTGGGGAAGAGACCACTTTTTAACCTTTCCCGGCTATAACTGGTACAAACTTTGAGTGCAAAAATCAATTTTTGGTTAATAGCTTCATCAGAGTTCTCAAATGTTCTCAGTCTATAGCTTTGAAAAGGTTAATAGTCAGGAATGCTACAGCCAGCCAGAACTTTTTTTTCTTCCCAAGGAAGTTTTCTCCAGTACAGGATCCTTTAACCTCGTTATAAAATGTAGCAGAGCTGCCATTGCACAATCCCCGTTTTCACTGAGACAAGGTATTTCTGTGTGTGCTCACATCTCTTCTCAACAGACATGTGACTGGAGCTTCTTCCCAGGAAGCAGTGAGGTTTGGCATGTCAAACACAACCAGTTTTATGGGGTGACTGTCTGTCTCTCTCCTTGGTGGAACATCTTTCCTTCTGCTTGGATTTACAGCCCAAAACTTTAACTGCATTTTTTCTTTTTGCCATGGCAGGTCATTGTGATACTTTGTGAGCTCAGTGTCTGGAGCCAGGCCCTTGCAGGCTGCTCTGCACTGGCTTCAGTGGAGCTGTGGCTGATGTTGCCAAGTGCCAACGTGCACAGCCAAGCTGTGGTGTCTTAAGTTGATGGAAACCACAGTGTTGTGGGATGCAGTAACTTAATACCTGGCCTTAGGTCCTGGTGGGAGCACAGGGAAGACTGTTACTGTGACTTAGCTTGTCTCTAGCTGAGCTAACCACATGTAATGTCTGCATGTGCTAAAAGTCCACACTGAATGGCAGGAATGGTCATATCTACAGGCTTTTTTTGTTTGGATACCCTGATGAAAATCAGATGGGAATTGTCATGGAAGAACAACTGAGGTCTGTAGCCTTCCATTCCTGTTGATTCCTGTGGTGTGATGGTAACTCTCAGTCGTGAGTCACAGCTGAACAGCTCAGGTCCAGGTCAGGTCCAGGAACTGCATCAGGTGCTGGCAAATGTGAACTTTGTGAATGATTAGCAGAATGTTTTGAAGTCCTGTGACATGTAAGTTACATCCTGCAATGACATTTATAGCTATATTCTGTATAGATTATAACTCAAATGTAACTCATCCTCAGTTACATTTGCTGAAGGAAAGGACTGGAGGAGTTGGTGAGCCTGCTAGGGAGTGTCTCATCCATCTTGTATTTTCAGTAACATTCAGCACAGTTTATTTAGAAGTTGAAACATTCCCTTCCCAGCCTTTCAGGATGTAAGTGCCATCTTGCAGGCTGTCTCTGAAGGTGAAAACTAGTCCATTAGCAGAGAGTAGCAATGAGCTGCCTCAGGCCACCCTTCACAGCCATCAGTGGCAGAAGAAACTGTTTCATGGTCCTCAGAAAGATTAGTGTAGATGTTCTCATGTGGAGTCTATGCTGCAGTAGAATTGAGACTACCCACATGTCTCTGTCCTCCTCATTTGAACAAAGGCAGTAGTATTTTCCTGTCTTAGAGGTGACATGTAGTGAGTATAAAATCTTTTAATGGAAAGAAAAGCGATTAGAGTGTAAATTAATGTTACAATATGATTCTACTTTCAGCTGTTTTACCACAGTGATGTTTCTACCAGCTCTGTGCATTGCTTTTTCTTTTCCATAATTAAACTTTATTTTAAAAACAATACCCAACTTGTTCACCTTTGCAATATGTTCAGCAGAGTTGTACTCAGCTTCTGCCATTTGGACACTATTTAATTTGCATTTCCCAGGAGAATCGAATTAGGTTTTATTAGTAAATTGGGCCTATAACTTTGTAGGCAGGTTTTATTAGTTTATCACACATCAGTATTAGCAAATTGTAAATCCCACTGAAACAAATTCAAAAAGGCCTTAAAGAAAAGCTCAGAACCAATGAAGTTCCTGGACACAAATAAGGGAGTTTATTTTGGTTGTTTTGTGTCTTTTTTTTTCTTTTTTTTTTTTTTTAATCCCACAAAGCACCTTTCTTATCATACTCTGTTGTCTTAACTGCCTCCATGTTTAGTTTTATAAAAGTTAAACTGAACATGATCAGGAAAGTTTCACTAATTGTATAGTAAGGATCTATATGGCTTGAGATAAAGCACCCTGGGAAACAGGAAGGGAAGTTTCCTTTTGTGCCCCAGTGCCTTTACAGGTGGTACATATGCTGGAATTGAGATCTTGCAACTAGAAGACAGTAATAAGAAAGTGGGAACTGCTGCCTTTAGGAGCGTTTCGGACACAGTCTGGGATGAGCTTATTCAAAGCCTTCACTTGATTGCTTCAGGTCCTGCCTGGATCATGGCTTAAGACAAAATTCACTGTGTAGTTGTTCTCCTTCAATACTGCAGTTTGGGAGAGGTGCTTCCAGAACAGGAGTGCTTCATCAGTAAGAGCTTTTGAATGGGAGCTTGAATTTCTTTGTGTCTTACAATAATTTGTTTTTCTTTGTCCTTTTCCCATTTTTTGGGGGTAGTGATCGTATCCCTGCTAGCTGCTGCTTGATTGGTTTTTTCACACTGTCTTCTCAAAGCCTTGTTTATAGAAATACTGCAACCTGCCCATGCTGTAATCCAGTTTAGGTGTCACTGATGTGCATCTCACCAAATTCGGCTGTTCCTATGTGGACTGTTCCTGTAGCATTTTTGAAGACCGGGAGTCTGATTATTCCAGAGGGCTAAGATTTTTTGCTCTGTGGCCCATATTGACCAATGAGATTTTTTTCTGGAATTTGGAGTTCTGTGCATACTGCACCAGTGAAGGATTAGGGCCCAGCACTGCCTGTAACTGGGGAATATCCCTACCAGGAACATACTATTCATATCTAATGTTCAATTTACAGCAACTTTTTAATGTGCTTGGGTGCTTATTTGTTGTCATTGTTCTTAGCCAGTATGAGGAGAAGCTCCCAAGCAGCTCTCTGTGTATGCCCCCCCCAGTGCAGCACACAGTCCTTGCCCCAAGGAGCTGATAGTCAAGGCAGGCAGGGAACCAAAGGTGAGGAGAAGGGAAAGTCAGGTGCCAGAGCAGAGCAGGGCACTCGAGTGCTCCCTCAGTGCCCCGGTGACCAGACCACACCACCTCGCCAAGGTGTGTGGTCTGGAGTTGGGAAGGATCGTGTTGCACTTGTTTCATTTACTGTAAGAGTAGTTTAATTGCTCCCAACAATTGCACCAGTATGCTGAGAGATGAAATGGCTTGCTGGGGAGTATTTTAAAGGTGCAGTTTTTTTCAGCAAGTTGCAGATGCCGTTTGGGAAGAGAGTTAGTGCTGAGGTTTTAATGCGCTTCAGCTCTTTTGGAATACAGGATACTTGGGCCTCTTTCACTTGCAGTTGCCTCTTTTACATTTCTTTAGTTGCTTTTTATTTTACTGTATTCCACCTGCAGTTGGCCTCATTTAACCATCGTGGTTTAGGTGACTATTAAGAATTTTAAAAGAATACCAAAATGCTGTGGCAGTTAGCTCAAGTCCTTTGGAATGTCTTACCAAAAAATCCCCCAAACCTGGCTCTGTCTCTTCTGAAATGTAACATTAATTAATTCCCACGTTCTGTCTGCTGCTCTTAGTCCCTCCAGATGTGCTACTAGGAATAGACTGGCTCCCTGGTTACAAGCCATCTGGGCTCTGTAAACTGATTTGCACTTATATTAAACAATAAGTGAACAGAATGCGGAAGAGTTATTAAAGCAAATGTACATTGCTTATAAATCTCAAAGTAAAATATTAAAATGTAGTAAAGGGGAATGGAATGTGCAAATGAAGACCTGCTTGTTTTTAATGAGTTTAGCTGTGACCTTCTCGATTTCAACTAAAAGAAAAGAATTTTATTTTTCTCTTTAAAAAAATTTAAAAAAAAAGAAAAAGAAACTATAAAACTGCTTACAGAAGTATCTGAGACAAAAACAAGGAAATATAATGTTCTAAACTTGACTGGTCCAAACCACTCAAGCTGCTGTGACAGCTCATAAAACTGAGAGTAGTTTTTAACTGGACTCTGTTTTACATTGCCAGAGTGAATTTTCCTTGCAGGAAGTAGCCAGAAGGTTTATTTAGTTTCCAGACTGCTGCTTTGATCTTTCCATTCTGTCACTTCTCAGGTTACATAGCCCTTTTTCACTGCAGTAAATCTGCAACAGTTAATGAGAATAAAATTTCCTCCTTCTCACTGATCGCATGCTGTTAAATGCCAAACCACAGCCAGCAGCATATTTGCAGAATTCGGCTGCACTGTACAAAAACAGCACAATCAGTTTAATCTTGTTGGTTTTGTAATTCATTTTATTGAGCTTTTCTTTTTCAAGTGACCTATTTTATCAAGACAAGTGGTTGCAGGGCCAGATCTGGAAGAAAGATTTAAAACTGCAATAAAGTGAAGGGTGTTTTGTATGCTGGGTATAAGCATGGTCACAGGATTCAAAATTAAACCTACAATGAGGAGTTTTAAAAAAGTCCCATATATCAGTGGGAGATTTCTTGTGGTTATTATCTGAACTGAACATGTGCTGTGAACAAGTCTCTAGCATAAAAATTAATATATCAAATTAATTTCTTTGCCAAATACTTCAAATTGTTTTGATTCTAAAATCTTATTCTGATTCTGCATTTATCAGTTTCAGCCATGCAACCCCAGTGACTGAACCACCCTTTCTCTTCCCTCTGGAAAACAAGACGATGTTTTTATAACCATGAGATTTAAAAAAATAATAAATAAGTTTACAGAGTTTATTTGCCTTTTGGGTTTTGAGCTTTGTAAGGTTTGTTGTTTTGTTGTTTTTTTTTTAAGACTCCCTGGCCAACCTTATGGTCTTGAAACATTATTCATTCATTTAATTAAAATTGATTTTTTTTTTTGGCATAATAATGCTACCCCAAGGTATAGATCTCCCAAGAAAATGTTCCTTGTTTGTATTTGTATCTGCCTTGTTTATCCAGTGTTATCCCTAAGAAAAAAAGCCAGTATGAGACTTTCCTTCTTTGTTTACATAAAATCATTGCTGATTTGGGATAAATTTTGACAAAATTTCACTAGGGCCCTGTGTTGATAAACAAAAGTGGTTGAAATCTGGATGATCATCCGTGGTGGTAAAAAATATTTAAAGTTTATTCATGAGTAATAATGCTCTGCCTGCATTTGCCGTGTGCGCTCGAGCGAGCATTGCAAATCCCCCAGCCATGGTAACTTTCAGAGAAGGCTTTGAAAGCTTTTATTGGCTGCAGCTGGAAGGCAGAGCAGAACAGATTTTTTGACTCTGCCTCCCTCCAGCATCTGGATTATCATCCCCACTGAGTTGCCCAGTTCTTAGTGCTGTCTCTCACAGGCAGCATGACTGTCGCTGTGGCTTCTCCGGGCATTAGTGCACAGAGGGAACTTTTTGTGTCGAAGCACAGAGCTGAGTGGCAGTGCTTGGGCTTGAGGAGTTTGTATAAATATAAATAAAGGGATTAATTCTCCAGCTACGAGCCCTTCACTGCAGGGCACAAAACAGTTGCATTTTTGTTTCATCTGCTTTTTCCAGAGTACATTTTCACAGTGACCTGCTCTGTAATGTAGCACAGAAACCAAGAAACACTTCCCCTGTGGAAATGGGAAGGCTAGTGGAAGGCATGGACCAGATCCCAAGCTGATCTCACCGGTGGCACCAGTCATCTTTAGGAAGTGGCCCCTTCAGGATCCTATTCTGCTCAAACTGTTGCCTGAAGCTTCTTAGTACACAATCTAACACTGAGCTTGCTGGGGAGGCTTCAAACCTTTCCAAGCCAGACCTATTGCTAGTGTAGATTAAGGCAATGTACTCTTCAGTTTATGGAGTTGACAGATACACTTTGGACTGTGCAAGGAGAGAGGGGGAGGAAAGGACATCTTCCTTTTTATTGCCTGCTCCTCAGGGCTTTTTAATTTGTTTGAGTTCTTAATTAATTTTTAAGAAATGGATGTATCTAATCAGTGGGTTTGGCCAGTTGTTGAGCCAAGAGCACAGAAGATGTTTCTGTCAGGCTTATAATGGAAAGCCAGAGCCCTTGTTTCTGTTCCAGCTCTGACTGTGCACTTGACCTTTTAACAAATCCTGTAGAGAATAGCTGATAAACTCCCTGTCCATGTGGCAGGGCTGTGAGCCTGGCTGAAGGAATGCTGCAGGAGCTATCCTGATGCCCTGCAAAGAGACAAGATGGCTCTACGAAACAACTGGAGTCTTTGAGCTGCTGTTTTGCCCCCTTGCTATACTGTGGATTGGTTGCTTTTCTAACAGGGCAGAAATAGCCTTTTTTTTTTTCCTAAGGAGTTTTACAGAATAAGCAAAAGTCTTTTCTGTCTGTGTCAGTCTAATTAGAGCCTTCTTGTTACTGTAGTTTGTCATTTGGCTGTCTTTAATGTCTGGAGTGTTTTCTCTTCCAATACTCCAATGGGAAGCTGAGGTCATGGAGAAAAGGCGCAGCTTGTCCAGGATCACACAGCAGGTAACTACCAGAGCAGGAACCCCAGCCTGCAGCCCAGGCTGCATTCACAGAGCAGGGATGGCAAGGCTGCAGCTCCCAAGCAAGGCTCCACTGAATTTGGCTGAGCAAGGTCATTTGGCTTTGGTTCGGTGCTTTCTTACTATTCAGTTTGGAAATTTTTTTTATTTTAAATGTTTCCCTCCCCCAGTGGATTTTGGCGTGGTTATTGCTTGGTGCATAGCTGGAGCCTGACACAGAAGACACAGTGCTCGTTTCTCCACCATTGTCAGCTTTGCGTTTGTTTATAATTAAATGGGAAAAACAGCAGTATTGTGCTGAGCTACAACTGGGCACCAAGTCCAGAAGCAATTGGAAACTTTAAGTCATTAAGTGCACTGAAGAAAGCTGGATCACATGGAAGGAAAGACATGATCAAAGCTGTATCATGATGCACAAGGGAGCTAAAGTATTGCACAGGTTAACTTGGACACTTGTGAGCAAATACATCATTACTGGTTAAGGAACATTAATATTCAATGCTAATGTAGAGATGGACTTGGTACTTGATGCAGTGTGCACAGTCACTGTCTCTGCCTCAAAACTTCCCTCCTGCTTGAGGGCTAGAAAGCATGGAAAAAAGGCTTCACAGATACGGAAGAAAAAGTTGGGGCCATTAGAGGCAGAATTTAAGAGACTTGTGGTTTATAGTTTAACGTCATTACCAGTAGTGGGAGAATCTACGGTTACAGGACGTTATATAAAGAAACATTGTTTTTTCCTAAGGCTTCCTCGGTTGTATGCTTTCTCCATAACCCATGGTTTGTGCTCTTACTCTGAAGCACAGAAAATTTATGGTCAGTGAAGGAAAACCAGAGGTAGCTGGCACATAGGAGTAAATAGGATTATCTTCTTGATTGCTAGACTCTAAGGAAGGGAAAAAGCAATGGGCCTTGTGCCCCTTTGTGATGCCCTCTGCTCTTTCATGATGGGTGGTAGGAGAATGGGATCCCATCCAGTGCTTAGCTGACAGGGAATATCAGCAGACAGGCCACAGAGTTCGTGGGCTTCACAGGCTCTGAGCCTTGGCTTAGGTGTGGTGGTTCACTGGTACCTGCAAAAGATACCATCTCCTTACCTAAAGATACCATTAGAAGCTGGAGGGGTGTGTGTGTTCTGTGGAATTAAAACCCATTTCCTGCCTCCTGTGCTTGGATGCACGTGGTGCCTGAATCCTCACTGTCTGATGGGTCGAGGCCTGGGTGCCCCCAGCTCCCCTGCTTTTCTGTACCCTGCTCTCTGTGCAGGGGAAACCTGTGGATGGAGGGAGGGAGCTGCAGCCTTTACTAACGAGCTCATTGGGCTGGCAGGACTCTGTCACATCCCATACATGATTACACTGCCCTGCGCTGCAGTCCTTGTCTCAGACCTGCACTCCAGCACCTCTCATCAACACTTCAAAAACAAGCAAACAAAACCACCCACTGAGATGAGAGAAAAAATATGGACTTTGCTGCTGGCAAACCCCTGTGTCTCTTGTTGACAAGTATAATCAATAAACTGCATCTCATTTGTACAGATTATAATGCTGTGCTTGTCTGGAGATTAGAGACTGGAGTGCCACTCCTATGGCTCAGGCACCTCCTGAGGGAAAAATATAGCCTTCAGTATTCATCTCAATGTAATGTCTTTTTGTCTGTTATACAGGGAAGCTTGAGACAGCATTGTGGAATACGGGGGTTTATGGCATGGGAGTTTATAAGAGAACGCAGGACGGTAACTGTATGGTACCAACAATGCTGTCACACGTGAGTAGATTCACAGAAGGGAAACTTTAGGACTTCAAGGATGCGCTGCATGAAGTTCTGAATGCCTGGGATGAGGTGGGGGATGACTTGAGAGTGAAGACAGTGCTTTTTAGGCACAATAATACCTGGTGTATAGAGGGAGAAGGTAGAGAGGAAACAGAGAGGTTGCTATGAACTGTACTTATATCAGGTTTCTGAAAGATGCTCAGAAACCAGAGATGGTTCAACCCCCATTCTCTGATACTCAGGAGGAGTTTTGAAAAGCTGCAGGTGTGATCAGTGGCAGGAGGAAGAGTGCCATGTGTGTCAGCAGGGGCTGCCTGTTTACACCTGCACATAAACCCTCTCAGCAGCTCATTGGAGCACCAGAACTTTGGGTGGGATTCCTTCATTTGGACTTGGTAGAGTTGCTGATGAGGTGAAAGCTGCAAGTAATGTTTGGTCGGTCTTAGCAAGGTTAGAAGATCTAGGGAAGTATAAATTTACAGATTTTTTTTTTAATTTAAAATAGATTTTATTGTTAATAAAATTATAAAGCTTATAACCCTGGTAAGTAGCTGAGAGCCTCTGAGCTGTCAGTTATTGTTGATGCACAGTAAGGAGGGAGGATTGACAGGGTTTTATAACAGGTTTAGGATGAAAAGAAATGTAGCTGAAACCTTAGGTCCGGTGGAAGCACTGTATGTGTTTAGCTTGAAGTTCATTTTCAGTGGGCAGTGATTCCAGGGTGCTTTAATTTGGGGCAGAAAAGGATGAAACTTTGGCCCTAAAGTGTGAGCTCCTAAATTGGTACTTCACCCTTGAAGGCTTTTCCTGGGCTGCCTTCACCTGCACGGGCAGTCCCAGTCTTTCACTGCACACTCTGGTACAATCATTGCCATAGTTGTTCATGCCTCTGACTGTACAGGCCTGCTTCCCAAACTGTTTTTTTGCTGAGATCGCTCCAAGATCCGTGGATCTTCCTTGGGGGGGGGGGGTTCAGTTGGACTTTAAAGGGTTACTCACGACCAAGAATTTCCTCAGTGATGCTGGACTTGCCTTTCTGAGGCCCTGCTTATGCCAGAGGATTTAGTACCTTGGAATTAGGATCCAGTTTTAGAGCACCCTGTCAGCACCAGCACAGGCACCAGTGTGAACACTGGTGTGGACAGGCTCAGGTGTCTGTGGCTCAGGAGAGCTCTGCGGTCACTCTGCACCCAGGCGCGCTAATGACCCAGTGAGACTGCTCAGAGCCTCTCCTCTGGTACCGTGCCCTGGGGAGCAGCACAGGTACCTGCAGGGAAACCCCAGCAGAGGATTCCTGGTGGAGTGCTCTCTGTGGGAGCCTGCCAAGTCTTCCAGACGTTCCGCAAAGCCTGTCTAGTCTCTGGGGCTCTGGGGGCAGGAGGGAGTTAAGGAAAGGAAGTATTTTGTGGGTACGGTGGGACACTGGCTGGCATTTCCTGTTGAGTGGAGGACACAATAGTTCTTTACATCTTAAATTATGTGAGAGCATCTAGGATCCTACATGGGCATATTAATTTGGATGTTATGAATCAGAGCAAGCATCAATAAGCAGAGCTGTTAAGAAATCTCTCCTCACTCATGCACATCAGGAACATTTTCCTCTTCAGCATGTGTTCTTCAGTTCCCCAGCAGTACAAGCAAATTGGAAAGTTCAGCTGTCATTTGGGGAAGGTCATAGATCACACTAGCAGCCTGAGTAATCCAAGAGGTTTTAAGTATCATAGCATTTAGTTTAAAGTGAAATTTGCTCTGACAGGGGCTGGCAGACCAATAGGAAAAAGAAATATTTGTGCTTGGAGAAGTGCATGTGTAGAGACCTCGAGTATAACTGATGGCTGGAAGTGATTTCAGTCTAAAAAAAACAAATCATTAAGAGAGTGCATAGGGGTAAAATACACAGTTCATATTTTAAAGGGTCTCAAAATGAACGAGCAACTGAGGTTAGCAGTACGTAGTAATTAGCTGGGCTGTTCACTGTTTAACTCCATCAGCCCCAGGCGTGGGGTGAGGTTTGCACAAGCACACGGTTGTGCTGTGCCCGTGGGTTGCAGGCGCGGATCTCTGTGCGCAGGCGCGCGATGCCGAGAGGCAGAACTGCCTGAAATCACTTGCACAGTGAGGCAACGGCTTAAGCCATTTATCTGAGGGGTTTGTTGTGGTGTTGTATGATCCACATCCAGTCTACACCTGCAGGGGTGCATGCACTTCTGCTAGGTACCAAAGTGAATAGGGAGGAGTATGGGGAGGAAAAAATACTAATTCTGGGATGCGTACTGTTGCCCTAAATGGCATAATTACATGTCCTTAACTTTTTAGGAAGACAGGCTGGTGCTTGCTCTGCTCAGCACTGAGTTTCCTGGTAGATGCTGTATCATAAGGCCAACAACACATTTTTCCTAGGAGCAGGTTTTGAACTCGATTGCTGGTATAAATTTGAGCACACATGGCACAAATCATGATCTCAGGCCAGTCGTTACCCAACAGTGTTTACAGCTGCAGAACTACCATCTCTCCTGGCTCTCCCCTTCTGCTGTTCTTGGCAGAAGGGGCAAGGATTCATCAGGACTTGGTTTTTAAACCCGTCTCCACCTTGGTGGGTTATGCCCTTGGCCTGCCAGCCTCCTGAGCGAGCCAGACTCTGGACTCAGTCTCCAGGCACGTGTTGGCTGTTTGGTTGTCCTACCCCTCCGTTATCTCCTGGGCTAAGGAGCCTTCCCTTCAACTATGACAGGCTCTGTGCTGCAGCCTGCCAGGGCAATCAGTCCCACAGGCAAAGCTGGTGTGCTTCAAGAGCACTAACATGTAAAAATGAAGCCAGTTTTTTTCAAGCATGGTCAAGCGTTCATTTACTTAAGAGAAATATTTAGATAGGAGAGAGTAGTGATTTGATCAAGGTGTTTTAATGTGATTTTCTGTTCCTTTTTTTTTTTTAGCTGTCCAAAGCAGTTATCAGCTGATCCATCTCTTCCAGTTTTCTTCAGGACACTAACATATGTCTGAACCATTTGGAAATAACTGATACTCCTCAAAGTTTAAACTCTAGGGATCTTTACCTAATTACTTACACGTTTATAAAAAAAAATATTAAAAAAATGATTTGCTGAGAATGTGATTGAAACCATATTTTCCCTGCTCTTGTTATCAATTTAAATACATTTAGAAGTTCTTTGAATAAGGATTACTGAGCTGGAAGTGGCTGGAAGAGCTCAGCCTCCAGCGATAGAGGCCCATTGCCACCATGTGGCTCAGGGCGTTATTACACCTCACCCCAAGAAGTCAGTGGTATTTTAGTTTGGGGTGTATAATGGAGGGACTAAAAGAAGCTCAGGACAGGTCTCCAACTCCTGTCTTTGTTGTGTGCCTCTCTGCCACAGTAAACCCGAGGATGGCTCCTTCTGTCTCTCCCGTGGGCCAAGGCATGTCCCCTACAAGCTTGACTTGCAGTCAGCAGCCTCAGGCACCCTCCCTCTCCTCACTCACTTAAACATCATTCCAGAATGAGCTTTTCAGTAGGGATCAGAAATGCAAAAAGCCCTTATTCTACCACACTAGTAATAAAAGCAACTTACCACAACTGACATTGTTATAGTCACAAAAAACAACATTGAAAGATAAACCCAGAAAAGCGTTTTCTGTTAAAATAGCTTTTCATTATAAATCAAATATAGATGTTTTAAGGATGTTTGGAAGACAACAATGGAATTCCTGAGTTTGAAGGTAGCCTTAAAGGGTTCTGCTTCTCTGCAGTGTTACACATGTAACTGGGAACTTGTAGAAACACAACAGAACCCGACCCTGCACTTCCAAATCCCACTACACCTTCTTTTAGTATGTTATTAACTCCTAGCACTGACAGGACCAAAAGAACTCCAAAAGAATTGATGTTTTACGGTAGTTCTTCAATTGGTTTGTTTTTTGAACTGCCAAAAATACTACTCATCTTTCTGCTTGTCCTTGTTGGCTTGCTTGGAAGAGCTTTGGGATCTCTGTGGAGACATGGGCCCCCAAGGGCAGCCCGTGCGAGGTCTGTCTGTCAGTCCTTTGCATTCTGGAAATCAGGAACAGGGAGGAGCAGGGACCGTTCTCTGGCTAAGGTGAGTTCACGGTTTGGGGTTTCTGGAGATAAGAGTGAAACACAAAGTAACAGGATTTCTCTTAATCCCCTCTTTCAAAGCTTCAAGCCTCATAATGAGAAAGCTGTTGTTTGCCAGGTACAAAGGAGGCAGCTGGGGAAGGTGCCTCAGAGGTCACCAGCTCATTTCCTAATGAGCTTGAAAAAGAGTAACAGGACTTCAGAGTGGATACAGGAAAGAACTGGTGGCCAGAGGCAGGTGTGGAGCCAGAGCAGTGCGTTCACAGAGCTTTGCACCACTGCAGGATACACCACAGCCACTCTGATGCTCTCTGCTGTGCTGAAGGCTCTGCTCAGACTGATGGCTTGGTGTAGGAGGTGGGGACAGGGGCATTGCCCGTTCAAATACACACAGGCAGACATGGGAATGCAAAGCACTTCCAGGACATGGCATTTCTCAAGGTATTTTCAGATAAACTGGAATGGTTTTCTCTGCAGCTTGACTGTTGATTGTGTCCCTTCCCTCTCAGAGGACAAATCTCAGCCTCAGACTTTCCACCTTCACCTGATTATTAGAACATCCCACGAGTGAACTAGTTTGCTGAGAAACCAGGCACCAAGGATCCTTTTCTAGGACCTCACTGAGACACAATCCGGGGAAAGTGCCTTTGTGAGGACAGAGTGATGGACGTGGTCCCCCACCACTGCAAGCTGAGCCCTTTCAGTCCAACTGATTCAGCAGTGCCAGCTTCTTGCTGAGCCAGGGCCTGGGGCCCACCCATTGTACATCTTCTGGAGGGGTCATTCTTTCCCAGCCTTGCCTGTTGCATAACCCATGTTCCATATGGATAATTGGCAGTAATGAGGTTCAGCTTTTCCCCACTCCAAAGGCACTTTGGTTCTTTGTGTTTTGACAGTCTTCAGAGGGGAAGTTCAGCTCCTTTCAATGCATCTTTAGTCAGAAAATAAATCAGGATCCTTTTTCATTTGTCCCTCTACTGAAGTGGAAGTTAAGAAGTGACATAACTATGAATAGGCAGTAGTCCAGTGTCTTAAGCAATATTCGTTTTTCCTCTACCTCCTCCATGAGAGTGGCATGAAAAATGTGCCACTTTTCCCTATGCAGTTCTTGCGTTTTAATATCTAATTCATTGCTGTGGTACTCTGTAGGTGTAAGGGATTTCTCTTAAGGGAGACTGTAGGTGCTATTCTATATGAAAAATTAATTATTCTGTCTCATCAGTACATAGCCTTTCAGTATATGATGAATGCTTTCTGCCATTTGGCTGCCAACCTTGTATTCCACCTGAAACACCATCCTTTACTGAACTATGTTGCTGTGTCACATCTTCTCACTTTCTCCCTTCTAGCTGGTGTTTTCCCAGGCACTTCAGAAATGTACTGAAGGCAGGGACTGAGACTGTTCAGAGGTGCTGTGTAGGGCAGGGTTACAGTGGCCTTTGCCAGAAGCGTGCACGAAGCCTTTCCTGAAAGACACGTTAACTTCAGTATACAGAGGGAGAAATCCAGTTACAGGAGTGAAGTTCTTGGCCAGTAAGTCCATACAAGGATGGAAGAGAAGGGGTCTGTCTCTTCTGGGATCTCCTGCGGACCTGAAAGCCTTTCCTCAATAGGAGTTGTGTTGATTTCTCTGCAGCATTTCTTTTCCCACCGGGGAAGAGCAGACAGAGGAATGCTGGCTACAAAGGGAACATGAACGTGGCTTGCAAAGTTGCCTCACAAAACTCTGGCAGGAGGAGTTGGAGACACCAGCCTTAGTGTACCTTCTCTGCCATACAAAAACCTGCAGTTTCTCTCTCCTTGTTATTTTGTAGCATCGGAGTTGATGGATTCGGTCAGTCCCCAGGGGTTCCGGGCCGCCCAGCGACTGCCTATGGATACCGCCCGGATGAACCGTATTACTACGGCTATGGAGCACGGTGAGCGCCCCCAGCCCTGGAGGAAGCGGGTGTGCCTGCAGCACAGCTCTGTCCCTTGGTAATGCATGACTGTACCACGATGGGGCCGTCACTCTGTATCCTTTGGCATGTGTAGCTCCAGATAAACGTAGCCTTTCTGGGTCCAGTGTGTTAGTGACAGTGTTTATTCTTTGGTTGCTCTTTGTTATTATTTTTGTACAGTATTCACTCTGTGACTTGAAAGCAGGAATTGGAAACTACTGGACTGGAAAGTGTCACATTATGTATATCAAGCTACTAATTTAATTTCTATTAAACATAAAAACCTGTGTGGTCAGCAGTGGTGAATATGTTTCTAACCAATGTTTCATGTGTTTTACAAGACATTTAAGAGGAGTGCTCCATGTGCAGTGTGTTTAACATGGACTGTTTCCCTCTCACACTTCAGTCACAGGAACACTGTTAAGCCCCAGCATCTCCTGGCACTGCCCCGACGCATAGTTTGGACCAAAGTCCAGCCCTGGGTCTGAACACTTTAATAATGGAAAGATGGCACAGATTCACTCCCTGGAGCTTCAGATATTTACAATCTGGTTTAAGTGCTTGAGAACACTTAAAATTAGAAACTACACTACAACAGAATACATTTACCATGGCGTTTAAGCAGAGCTCTGTGGGCTGAGAGAAGACAGCCACACCCTGAGGGCCAGCAAGAGAAAAACACTGTACCTTGGTTCAGAATCCAGATGCAGAGCTTTTCTCCCAGCTTCCCCATCTGGAAATACAAATCCATCCTGTCCTGCTCGTTCACGGGGCTTAAGCTGGATCTAAGCACGGATCGCTGAGCAGCACAGACAGGCCAAGACACCTGCACGTTGGGCTCACAGTGCAGGGATTGCTTAAAGCCAGGGTTTGAAATACGCAACAGAGTGCGAACGGAGTTTAGGCTGAAGCTGTTCTTTAGCTGTGCACCCCCAGCTAACAGACACAAGAAAGTGAGGGAAATGCCCTCTCTGCCACAGCCATCAAGGCAGTTCAAATTTTCACTTTGTAAAAGAAAAGCTACCTCTACCTCATCTTTTTTTCTTTCATTAATGGCTTTTGATTTGCAGAATTGTTCCTCCGCTCTTTTCTCCCTCATTTATGGCTTAAATGGAAAGCTGGCTTGCACTGGGGGCTGATCCTACTAAACCTGTTGCCATAATCCCATAAGACTGGGGTCTGTGCTGGGAAGGTGATCTTCAAAGGCATGAGCTTGTTTAGGAAGCTGACAGACTATTAGTCTTATACTTCAAAAATACCTTGGAAATCAAGATTGTTTTGAAACCTTGCTTTACCTTTAAAAAGTGTGCAGGTACTTTTGTAAGCACCGTTACTCCCCGTGTTTCATGCTTCATGACTGGAAACAAGGCTAAAATTAGCCATGGTATTTCTTACCAGTTTTCAGCCTCCTCCCTGTGCTGGCTTCTTGTTCATTGCTTCGCTCACTGGAGGTAGGTGGAAGAAAAGCATTGCCAGGATTAACTAGTATTTTTTACATTATTTTCTATACCATTTTTAACTAATTTTTATGCAGTTTCTTAGAACGCATAAGATCTCACTAGAAGCATGGCAGAAAACTGGAATTAAACTAATGGGTTTCCAGTGCTGTACCTTTCTAGATGCTTTCCTTTGTTCTGAGGCCACACTGGATTTGGCCAGCGGTTGTGCTACGTTTAGTCAAAAGCTTTCAGATACTTTTATGGTTATAGCTGTGAGAGAAATTCCCCAAACTGCACACTCAGACTCAGGCTTTTCTTCTGAGACTGGCACTCGCTCCTCAGGCTTTTCCAGAAAATTAGTGTGAAGTTATTTAAAGCAGTTGCCCTTCTCATGGAATGTGTTTTGGGGGAAAAACAAAATGAAGTGGGTCCTTGGAGTATATGCAAACTAACAATGAAACTGAAGGAGCCTTTAATTGGAAGCTTCAGGTTAACGAGGAGCGGCAGTCGAGCTCCGGCGAATGGGTGGGTGTCTGTAATTGTATTACAGTTGTGACCATGCTGAGAATAAATGGCAGTGGAAAAATCTCTGGCAGCATTTTTAGTATTCAGTGTTAGGAGTTTATGAGAAAAGAATAAAAGATCAAGTATTTGTAGCTTTGCCTGGCAGCAGCTAAGAGAAGAACATCATTTATCTGCAAGCAGAGCTTGGTAAAAATTACTTAGCACTTAGTAGCCTGAGGACAGAGCCTGCTAGCCAAGATGAAAAACAGCTGTGCCACTGCACTCTAAGGCAGGAGGGAGGCTGATTTTCCCCTTTAATTACAGTTCCTGAGTCAGAAAGGGAGAAAAAAAGATAGGAGCGCATAGACTTTTCAATCTATATCACATTTCCTGTGGGTGTTGGAGGGAGCCTTGGAGAGTCTGACCTGTTTAATTATATGTATTTATGGATTCAGTCCCTGGGTACTGTATCCTGTATAAAATGGGGCGAGGAGGGATCTGCTTTCTTTTAGCAACTTCTACAACTTTTGTCCTTTCCTCTTTTTCCTGGTTTCTCTCTCTGACTTTGTAAGGCTCCTCTTTTCTTTCCCTACAGGAGCAATCCTGAACCATCCCAGGAGTATCCTCTTTCCCAGCCTGCTGCTAATTAATTAATGAGTTTGGTTAGGCAAGTGTTTTAGATATAATTAGGCTGTAAAGTTAATAGCACAATGAAACAAGCACGGGCTGAGAAGCTCATAGGTCTGGTAGCGATTACAGAGGCTTTGTGCAGATATACAGGCTCGTTTCCGTGAGCAACAGGCTCAAAGCAGCCGCCTCAGATCGTGTGCTAAGTTATTACTTGTACTGCACGAGTATCTAGGAGCTTACCAGGGCAACAGGGTGGGGAAAGCAAAAGTAAACAAATATCCTCATCCCTGAGAGCTCATGAAGGACCTGATTCAAGGTCTTTTAAATATCCAGGGGGTGTGGAGCTGTCTGCTGACAGTTTAACATGTGCATTTCATTCTGAAATCAGACTGCCATGATTCTGTTTAGTTTAATCCATTCTGGATTAAATGAAACAGGAACAAGATGTATCTACTTCTGGAATAAGCAGGACAAGCTCTGTTTAGATACAAGAGATTTCAGGCCCCTCTGGCAGGTTCTTTAGTGGAGTTCCTGTAATAAGGGCACTGGTAAGCTCAGATGTCCTCTTGTCATACCAGGAGGCTGAGAACAGCGACAGCCTCCATTCCTGCTGTGACCATGCTCAAAAAACAAGGAAAACAGTGAAGCTGACTTACTGGTGCAACTCATGTGGCAGCTGTCAGCCCCTGAAGTTGTTGTGATGTGCTCAGTTTTTCCTCAAGCTTAGGGTTTTGAGGTTTTCTCCTGAGAGAGCTCTGAGGCACTAAGAGAGGTGCTGGAGCTGCACAGATGGTGGGGCGACAGCGCTGCCCTGCACGTGCTTCACAGGCACAAGGTGACATTTGCAACCAGTCGGTCTGGACACCCACTTGAATAAAAATACAGACTTTTTCTGGAGCTGGAAAAAGTATGTTGGGGTCCCTGCCCCCTAAAAAGAGAAACCCACTTCTGTTTATTAAGCAGTTGAGTACTTGAGAAATATTAGCAGCAATAAGCTACTGTGCTGTGGTTGGAACTAACACGGCTATGTGGGAATAGGACATCACTGGAAAAGGTATCAGCTGGGAGCACCACTGCAGCCTTGTTTTCCCCTGCCTTTCACAAAGGCCACATGACCTGGAAGAGGAAGAGCTGGAGAAGATTTCTACAGCACAGAGAGCGACTGCACCAGAGTCTGCTGGACAGACGAGCTGTGGATGTCCTGTCCCTGGAAGTGTCCAAGGCCAGGCTGATTAGAGCTCTAAGCAGCCAACTCTAGTGAAAGCAGTCTCTGCCCATGGCTGGGGGTTTAGAACAAGATGATCTTTAAGGTCCCTTCCAGCCCAAACCATTCTGGGATTCTATGACAATGGTCCCCAGATGTCCCTTTAGACCTTAAAGGCTCTATTCCATAGATGTGCTTTTTGCCCTGTCATCTCCTACTGGCTGGCTGTCTCTCCACTATGCCGATCTTTTCTTGTCCAATCAACTTAAATAACCAGTTACAAACCTAATGAGGTACTTGCTACAAGCTCTGTAATCCTGCTGGTTCCCTCTGTCCCTGAAAGAAAAGGGGGGGGGGGGTTCATCAGCTCCTGGGTGGTTCTCTGGAAGAGCCCACCATTGGTTGTTTTTAGGAAAGGCAATAGAAGTTTGTGGACAAAGCCCAGCTGGGGTGTTTGTGCATCACCTGGTGTAACAGGGCCCTAAATAGGACACACACCTCGGTGCCTTCAGTCTATGTGGAACAAAGGACTCGCATGGGAAAAGCAGGTGAAGGCAAGGAATGCTTCTCCACAGAGGCTGTCCAGCAAAGGAAATACACCATAAATGATGCAGAGCAGCCAAAGCTTGCCTTTTCTTCCTGACAGCCACATGAATCACACCGTAGCCTGAGGCTAGAGCCAAGTGCTGGGAGCAGAAATCAGATGTTGCTTATTAAGAATTTTTTATCTTTAAGTTGTTCAGATCTTCTGACCTTCTGCCTTTGCCCTGCCACAAACACACACAGAGAGGATATACAAATCCTCACTTAGACCTTGAGTAAACTGTGGTGAGGAATGTCCAGAGTTTCCCTTATTTTTCACTTCCGGGCCAGGGTCTTTTGGCATGACTGTCCCATTTGGGCCAAAGGCTGGATCTTCCCTGCCTTTAAAGAGGGAGGTGGTGTACCTGAATTTTATGTAGTTTCTGTTCTTGTGTACATTATATTACCCCTTAACATGTGACATAGTGTACATCATACTACATATGACCCATTTTACTTTCCTCCAGCCTCCTTCTCCCATCATCTTCCTGCTTTATTAAAAAAGACCAAGATCATCCATCTGCCAGCATATGCCTGTGCCAGAGAAGTGGACTCCTCCTAGCACTGTGTCCCCATGTTAACCTTGACATGCCAGCTTATAGCCCTCCCCATGCACAGGCGTAGGAGAAATCCATTCTCCTTTCTCATCTGAACAGATGGTGAGGCTCAACTGAGTGGAGTTTGGGTGTGGATCTGAGGGAATCCCTTTTCCTGTGCAGGTCCTGTGGTTTTGTTGTTGCTGAAGCGACTCCAGCATAGACAAGCCACTGGGCAGCAGCCCCATGTCTCTGGGATCATCCAAGCTGTCCATGGACAGGAAGGCTTCACTAGAAATGGGGGGTGGGGAAAGTGTACTGCTAAAGAATACAGTCTAGAAAGTTCATGCTGGATTTGACAGCACAAAACTTAGTGCAGGTTAAACCCGTGGAGTTGAGTTACTAAAGAAAGCCGAGGTGTTCCCACAGCCCAGACCACCTGTGTTAAACACGCTGCCCTGGCCATTAAATCTGCGTCTAGACGAGGCCACGCGTATGGGCTGTGCTGCTGGTTCAGAGTGACTGAGCAAACCACATCCTCACGTCCTGGCGCTGCAGGAAACTGGAATAACACCGGCGATACGAAAATAGCGTGTGAAAAGCCCGGACCTCCCACCACTCTGGAGTCATTCCTTTCAACCTTCACTCTGCTGTCCAAAACACTCACGTGAAATCTCTCCCCGGAGTCACTTTACGCTGCTGCGCGGAGAGCAATTAGTTTTAATGGCATTAAATGGATCTCCTCGCACAGGAGGTGCACTGCCGACCGTGTCAGACAGACCACCTGCCTCGCTCCCACCCTGCCGGCCCTGGTCCTTAGGCTGGAAGGGGGTGGCACTGGGTGCCCTGTGGCAGCCACTTGGAGCTTGGTAGGAAATGAGCCCAGGACACAGCCCGGCCGGGAGGGACTGGGGCTGCGGGCAGAGCCAGCAGGGCACGGAGGCGACAAGGACATTTAAAACTGTCCTTTGAAAAGGACATTGCAGTGCTGCAGCATGTCCTGAAAGTTCTAGAAAACATGTCTGGTAAGGAACGTCTGAGGGAGCTGGGGGTGTTCAGTCTTGAGGAGGCTCAAGGGGGACCTCAGTGCTCTCTACAGTTCCCTGGCAGGAGAGTGGAGGGAGGTGGGGGCCGGCTTCTTCTACCGGGCCTGCAGTAAGAGAACAAGAGGAAGTGGCCTTAAGAGGAGATTCATATTAGATACTAGAAAAAGTTTTTTCACTGTTCGGTGGCTAGACATTGGAATGGGCAGCCCAAGGGGTGGTGGAGTCACCATCCCTGGAGCTGTTTAAGAGGTGTCTGGATCTAGCGCTGGGCAATGTGGTTTAGGGGCTACAGTGGCAGTGCCAGGTGAACGGCTGGACTGGACGATCCTAAAGGTCTGTTCCAACCCTGGCGGCTCCACGATTCTGTGACTCCATGATTCCAGAGGCGCCCCGGGGCAGCTTCGCCCTCACCCAAAATGGCCGCCGCCGCTTCGCGGGCCGCGCCCCCGCGCGGGGTGACGGCGCTTCGCCCTCCGGCCGTGAGGGGGCGCGCGCGGGGCGGCGCTGCCGGGACGGAGCGGACGGGCGGGCGGAGCGGCGGCCGCGGGCCCAGCGGCACCGGCACCGCGGGCCGGCCCCGGCAGGTGCGGGGAGCGGGGCATGGCGGGGGCTGCTGTGGGTCTGGCCGGCCAGGGGGCGGTGGGTGGGGTGGGCAGGGCCGCGCCGGGCCCGGCCGGAGCGCGCTGTGTGAGCCGCGGGCGGGGCGGGCGACGGGGCTGAAGGTCGCGGCGCTGGGCAGGGAGCACGTCCCGCGGTGGCGGCTCTGGCCGTGCTGTTCCCGCAGCCGGCGGTACCCCGTGTTCCCGGGCAGCCCAGGTGTCAAACGCGTGCTCTTCCCGGTTCCACGGTAGAGGCGTCCTTCGGGAGGTGCAGTAAAGCCGGGCTTCCTCCCCGCGGGCTGCTGAGCGCCCACCTGCCGGTGTCCGTGCTCTGCGTGTACGGGGTCCGGGTGGACACGGGCAGGTGTCGCTTTGGGAAACCCCTGCCTTTGGGAGCAAAGCCCCCAGCACCTCCGAGAGCACTTCCAGGAGACTCTGCTAGCCTGGGAGGTGGCGGAAAAGGCGTGTGGAAAACCAGGAACTGCCTCCCTCTGAACTGTGGAGCGCCAGGGCTCGCGTGTGTTTCGGGTGAATACCGTGCACAGGTGGCAGCAACCCATCAGTAAGGTAAATTGCAATTCCACTTCTTTATGGCAGGAAACCCACATTGTCCTTAACTCCCAGTCCCTCTGGCTTTCCCTGCCGGGCTCATCTCCATTCCAGGGTGTGCTGTGTGCTACATCTAATGCTCCTGTTTACAATTTATAGAAGACAAGATGTGAAAGGGTTATAATGTGGGCAGTGCTCTTAACTCATACAGCAAATGTGGGTCCTTGCACAGTGTGGTTGTGTGAGCGATGTTTTACTTCAGCATTAAAGAGCCCAGTTTTAGCCACACCTGGGTATAGATCTTTGCAGATGCTTTTGCCTGCTGGAGTTCCAGTAGCTAAAAAGAAAAGCTGGAAAACATGGGTTGTGGTTCACTGGGCTGCTGTTGTCACTTGGCTGTGTGAAGGTGCTCAGTGTTTGATCCTGAGAATTGCTGGGCTCCTCGTGAGAGGAGGTTGTCTGGAGAGGGGGATGTGTGTTTGGAGCTGTCTGTCACAGAGCAGCACTCAGGGAGATCAGTTATGAAATAACTCTGATGTTATGATATTCAATGTAAAGAAGGAATATGGAACTGTTTGAGCAAGTCCAGAGAAGGGCCATGAAGTTGATAAGGGGACTGGAGCACCTCCCCTATGGAGACAGGCTGAGAAAGCTGGAGCTGTTCAGCCTGGAGAAGAGAAGGTTGTGTGGAGACCTCACAGCACCTTCCAGTGTCTGAGGCAGCTACAGGGAAGCCAGAGAGGGACTCTTTGTCAGGAACTGTAGTGACAGGACAAGGGGGAATGGGTACAAATTGAAAGAGGGGAAATCTAGGTTGGGTATACGAAAGAAATTCTTCCCTGTCAGGGTGGTGAGGCCCTGGCACAGGTTGCCCAGAGAAGCTGTGGCTGCCCCATCCCTGGAAGTGTCCAAGGCCAGGTTGGACGGGGCTTGGAGCAACCTGGGCTAGTGGAAGGTGTCCCTGCCCATGGCAGGGGTGGTTGGAACAAGATGATCTTCAAAGTCCCTTCCAATCCAAACCATTCTGTGATTCTGTTCCTGAACAGAACCCACATTCTGCGGGTGTCTCTGAAGTCAAATATGTTCATACGTATTTGGAGGAACGTGAGGCACCAGGTCAGACCAGATACTTAAGGACTTTCAGGTATCTTGGGTGAAATCTGAGAAATCATTGAAGTAGAACAAGCAAATGAGGCACAGCTGGGAAGAGCAGAGAATGCAGAGAAATGCCCTGGACTGTGCCCAGGAGCAGCAGCTGGTGGTGATGCACACAGGTGAGGAGGGTTAACCAGGGGGAGCCAGGGCAGGGCTTCCAGGTTCTGACTGGAGAGGAAACCCTTCTGTCCAGGGGCAGCAGGAATATTTTTGTGCCAAGGAGTTCACAAAAATTCTGTTAAAGGAATTAGTGCTGAAAAGGTGCAGATCCACCCCTGACAAAAATGCTTGGGAGTGGTCAGTTTTCCCTCCGCTTTTCCTGAAAGCTCAGGTGCTGCTCTCTCCTGATTCCCGATGAAGGTTTGCTGACTCCTGTGTGCAGACCGCTCCAGGGTCTCGCCTGTGGCCCGTGATCACAAGCCTGATGACGGAGCATGTGCTTGGTCAGTGTTTTGCAAAAGAGCCTCTGCAATCAGCGTGTTTGTTTTACCGGTTTTATATGCAAGGAAACAGCACAAAAATCTGTGTCAGCCTCTTCCTGACAGGCTGTGGGAGGAAGGAAGGGTTGGCAGGCAGATGGAATATTTGTCAGATGGAGAGAAGGTAATCAGGGGGAAAAGTGTGCTGCTGGAGGAGGTTACCTGGCTATAGGTAACCTCCTGAAATCCTTCCTCCTTCTCTGGAATCCCCCCTGGCTTGGAGAATTGAAGAATGGTGTTTTTAAGAAGGCCAGGGGCTCCTTGTGCCCTGAGGTGGTGGCAGTCACAGTTCCTAGCTGCTGACTGTGCTTAATCTGAATTAAGCACCTGCAGTAGGTGTCTGTGACTGGGAGTGTTGTGGATCCTGCTTTTGGTGGGTTCTCAGCTTGGCAGCCAGGTCAGGGATCAGTTGTGGATGCTGCACTGTGTGTCAAGCTGGTGGTGATGCTGGCACAGGTGCCAGCACAGTCCAAGCCCCAGAGCTGAAAGCTGCTCACCTGCTGATCTGAACCCTTCTGTGGACATTTGGTTTCCTTTTCAAAATAAACATTGGTGATTTTATTCTTGCCCTTAAGCTGAAGTCGGAGGAGGTTCTTCATGGCTGTTTCATGTTTTGCAGAAAATGCTCTGAAGGTGAACTGGACAGCGCCCGCCGGAACTGAATCTGTCTGAAAAAGGTCCTCCTTCCCCCAAAGGCCTGTTGGTGGTCAGGAGGGAACCTGTGCAAGGGATGGGCTCGGAGAACAGCGCTCTGAAGAGCTACACTCTGGAGGAGCCGCCGTTCACGCTGCCCACGGGACACACCGTCTGCCCGGCCGTGCTGCAGGATGGCAGACGCGCCTCCGTGTTCGTGTACAAGCGGGAGAACGAAGATAAGGTTAATAAAGCTGCCAAGGTACTGGAACCTGCCTGGGACAGACTTGTCACAGCTGTCCCTCCCTTTTATTGGGAGGGTGGGAATTGGTGTGCAGGGGTCAGACCTTGGGGCGGGAGGGCAGGAGAAGAGGTGGGAGCTGACCGTGGCAGTGCAGGGGGGCAGGAGGGGTTGGCAGCTGCAGAGCTCATCGTGTGCTGTGCGATGTCAGCAGTATGGGAAGGAATGGCCACGCAGCAGTACCTGCCTGCCTTGGCAGAGGGCTGGTCTCTTCCTGCAGATGGAAGTCAGAGGGTCTTTCTTGGGTGGATCCACCCAAAATACCATTTTTGTTATGACTGAGACTTTCTTTTATTCTGTGTAAAACTTTTTCCTTCCAGTAACTGAAGGGAACTGACAAGAAAGATGAAGAGAAACTATTTACAAGGGCCTGTAGTGACAGGACAAGGGAATGGCTTTAAACTGACAGAGGGCAGGGTTAGATTAGATACCGGGAAGAAATTCCTTCCTAAGAGGGTGGTGAGGCCCTGGCACAGGTTGCCCAGAGAAGCTGTGGCTGCCCCATCCCTGGAAGTGTTCAAGGCAGGGTTGGACAGAGCTTGGAGCAGCCTGGTCTAGTGGAAAGTGTCCCTGCCCATGGCAAGGGAGTGGAATGAGATGATCTTTATTAAGGTCCCTTCCAACCCAAGCCTTTCTATGACTATTTCAATGTATTATAACAAGTTCTGCAGTGAGTGAGTGCGCTGGGTGCTTGGGGAGGAGCAGGGATGGGCTGTCTAAATTCACTGAGAAAACACGGCTAAGAGTACAGGACTGAGCTCTGCAGCCAGAGGAGCTGCCCCGGGTGAGATCTAACAGAAGCCTTTGTTTCTGGAAGCACCTGAAAACCTTGCGCCATCCTTGCCTTCTGCGCTTCCTCTCTTGTACCGTGGAAGCAAATGGGATCCACCTGGTTACAGAGCGGGTGAAGCCTTTGGAGCTGGTCCTGGAGACACTTTCTTCTGCCGAAATCTGCGCAGGGATCTACGATGTGCTGCTGGCACTCATCTTCCTCCATGACAGGGTAGGTACCCCTGGCAGCAGCCAGCAGGCTTTGGAGGGAGACAGATGAAATGGGACAGGAGAGCACCTGGGCTTGTCTGGGTGAGTCATTTCTGATTCCTCCCAAAAAGCAGGCACGTGCCCCACAGTTCTTTTAGGCTGAAACTGCTAAAATCATTGGCTGCTTTGTGGGAGGAAGGGTAGTTGAAAGTGCTGTGGGGTTTGGAAGTAAGGAAGCAAGCGGTTCTCAGTTCATGAATCTGCTTGCAGTGCTGCTTGCTTTAGGGAGATGAGATTGCTCAGCCTTGGCATTTGTTTACAGCTGTCACCCCGTGTCAGAGGTTGGTGTCACTGCTCTCCTCATTGAGCACTGTGTGTTTGTCCAGGACTGCAGTTAAATCCCAGCTCAGACTGTAGCTCTGGGGCTTTGTGTTCACAGTTGGAGAACTTCCCTGGATTTACAGTTTTGTTGCAGGGGCTGTGACAATCAGGCCTTTGTCTGCTCTGAAACCCTGGTCCTCCTGCCTGGCACCTGCTAGTCACCTACCAAATCCCAGAGGACTTTTGGAACTGTGCTTTTTGGCAGCTTTCCCTCAGCCCTTCACAGCACCTACTTCGCACTGGTTAAGATTTTACATCTCCATCTATCCCGAGTCTGTTATTCTTTTTTTTTCTGTGTTCTAGGGAAACCTAACACATAACAATGTCTGTTTATCATCCGTGTTTGTGAGTGAGGATGGGCACTGGAAGCTGGGAGGAATGGAAACAGTTTGTAACTTCAGTGAAGCCACCCCAGAGGTAAGAGCCAAGCCAAGTGCACCCTCGGATGCCCAGGAGAGGATTCCTGGCCTGTGGAAACTGGCCATCTATGAACACTAAGGCCCAAGTCCTTCCACTTAGCTGGATTTACTATTAAGTGTGTTGGTTCACTTCCAGCTCTGTCCTGAATCTTTCCTCTAAGGACACCATAACTATAAACTACAATATCTACACAAATTAATTCCCCATTAACCAAAAATAGATACTTTTCTAAGGGACACTGCTGGCTGAAGAGTGAGAAATCTCTGCTCCTCTGGACTTACTGAAAAACAAATTAAAAAAAAAAAAAAGCTTTAGTGTGAAGCTGGAAGATCCAGGTTGAAATTAATCAATAAAGAAAATAATTTAAATGCCTCCTTAGCTTTTGCTGCTGGCATCTTATCTGCGTATTAGCAGAACAATTCCTGGTTTATTCCTGCTGCCTGCTGTGCAGATCCCTGCTGCAACCTGGCACTGTGTCACAGATGCACACTGCCTTTTCTCCCAGAGGATCTACAAACCCTTCACAACGAGTTGGCTGTGAGGCCCTGAAGCTGCTTCCTGTCAGCTTGGTGCTTCCCACCTGCTCCATTGGGATCTTCCCTCGGGCAGAGCCAAGCACAGCCTGCCCTGGGTGCCAGTGGAAGGGGCAGGGGCAGAGCTCCTTCCACCCCTGAGCCCTGGCCCGTGGGGACACCCTGCTCTGCTGCTTGGCACAGGTGAGTGAGGGAGGCAGCTCATGTCCCTCTTCTTCTCCTTCCAGTTCCTCTGTCAGGTCAGGTCCGTACGAGACCAGTCGTGCATCCCGTGCGAGGAGATGGTGAGTAACAGAGTAACAGCACCTGCTCCAGGAAGGTCCTGCTGGCAACAAATAAAAAAGTGTGATGTTCAGGATATGTATTTGCATTCATATGTTTTATTTCCTTATGCCTAAATGGCATGGAAGTGACTCTTGGATAATATCTGACATTTCCTTTTCCCCTCTTCTGTCCCACCCCTGGTTTGGGAATGGTGTTAGGCAGAGGGAATAATATTTTTCCAAACACTTTGTGTTGCAGCTTTAGTGCTTCGAAGTCACCAAAGCCATGCAAAAATGACAGAGTAGTTGCTGAGATTGCCCAGATCACTGCAGTCCCATACCTGTGGAGCTCTTCTAACAGCCTTTTTTCCACCCATTAGTCACTTCCTACCCATTGAGAATCCTTGGAGTTGCTTATGCTGAAGGAACACTCTTTCACTCTCTAATTGTCACCTGTTTCCATAGAAATGCTGAAAGCTGTTGCCTGCCAGCATCCATTGGGGAGTTGTTCCATTGTGATGTAGTTGCTCCTTTGGGTTATAAATTCCCCAGTGCAGTTTTTTTTTAGCATAATATTCTACTTACAGGGTATGCTTTGGTGCTATAAAAAGAACTGGAGACTGTATGTGGCAGGGGGTGGGAATAGACACTCTTGGAAATTACCAAGTACTTCATTAAGTTCCTGCTTTGCTGGTTTTTTTGGTTTTATTTTCAGTCTGCAGATTTCAAAATCCTGCCCAGCAGCTACGGGCACGCGAGGGATGCCTATGCCTTTGGAACAACAGTTGAAAATCTCCTGACTGTCCTCAATGACCAGGGTGAGGAATGACACCTGTTCATTTTGCTGTGGACAGGCCTCTGTGGCTTATTCCTTGTGTGTGTCGAGCCATTCACCTTCTGTGGCAGCTGGCAGCAGTGCCATGGCTTCAGTGGCCAGTGCTGTTCTTTGTGTTTGCTGGGCTAAATGCAGGCCTTGGCTTCTCCTGTGTTCCCTTTTGCCTGCATTTGGACGTGGTCAGGTGTGGCTGGAGGTCACCAGCCCATGTGCCACAAGCATTCCCAAACCTGCTCCGGTTCTGCCCTACCAGCTGCCTCTCCCAGGGATGTGGATGTGGCACGTGGGTCTCGAGTGCCACAGCTGAGCAGGGGCTGCCACCTTCCAGCAGAGAGGGAGCAGGAAGCTTCTTGGGAGGACAGTAGCACTCCTTGGAGCCCCAACAGCCAGACAGCTTAGGAAGAGAAATAGAAGTGCTATTTCTCCCTTCCCTTTGCAATTTTGCTATAAATTAGTGTGAAAAATAAGTTTTGGGGAGGGTGGGGGACTCCTAAATATATCTAGTTCAGCGTTGAGAGAGAAATCTAACTGTGGGTGCTCTGGATTTCAGTTTCAGCAGATATTCTCTCCAGCTTCCAGCAAACCTTGCGCTGCACACTGCTAAACCCAGACCCAAAGTGTCGTCCACCACTGTCCAGCTTATTGTCTCACGAGTTCTTCAGGTAAGGACAGGAGTATGAGGCCTTTCTTGGTCTTGACACTGCCTATTTCTGTCTTGCAAGGTGTTATTTTGGAGAAGGTGTGGGATGGAAGTGCAGATTTAATCCCTGTCTCTTACAGGGATCTTTGACAAAGAGACTCCTTAAATTAAGAAATTGTTACCAGTCTTCCCAGTGAGGTGCTGAGCAGCAGCTTTCAGGTCTCACCTCCACGCTGGCATTGTTGATCTGCCAGATCAAGACTTGCATCCCGCTGTGTAGTTCCCTCTGCTGAATGAATGGTGGGGATTTGCAGTCACTTCATTGTGGATGGTTTGAGCATCACTTGCCAACCTATGTCTCTGTGTTTAGGAATGATTTTCTGGAAGTTGTGAATTTTCTGAAGACCTTAACACTAAAGTCTGAGGAGGAAAAAACTGAGTTTTTCAAGTAAGTGAACAAAGTGTAATCTGGAAGCTTCTTATTTCAGACATACTTCTGCCAAATGGATTGGGGGGGACCTGGGAGGGCTTGTGCCCAGAGGTACCTCCTCAGCTGGCAGATTTTGGTTGCTTTGGCAGAACATTGTTTGCTCCGTACCATTTTGGGTACTCCAGGCAAAGTAACAAGTGCATCAAAGAGGAAGCTCTTCGCCTCCTCCTTTCCCAGTTCTTTGTGAGTGGTTTGGTGTTTGGGAGGAGTACCTGCTGGGCAATGTGCCTGCCAGTGAGAGAGTTTGCAATAAGACTTGCTGGATGAATTAATCCTGTGGTGCCAGCCCTGCCTGGGTGAAGCTGTAGTGGGTGTCTTGGCTGCAGTCGTGGAGCATCTTGCAGGAAATCCAGCTGTTCCCCAAGAAGTTTTCTATAAGGGAACCTTCTGTGTTATCATGGCATTACCTGGGCCTGAAAGGGGGAGAAGCTGGGTTTTTCCTTCTTTTTCCATGTAAAAGAGCCCTGGTGTTGTTACAGAGCTATCTTCCTGCCTGTTTTATACTTCTGTGGCCACCAGCACTTGTTTTTCCCTAGTTTGAGGCTTGAGTGGAGGAAGTAAGAGGAGAAAGGGGATCTCAGCAGGAGCATTCAGAACGGTTCCCACTATCTCTGTGTCAGCAGTGTTTGCTGAGGGAGGGAATGAACACTTGGCTTCAAGATAGGGCAGTGCTGCCCCTTTATCAGGCAGAGGGGCCTTCACAGCATGTGCACCTTTCTCTTCATCTCCTCCAGGCCTAGAGAAAAGCAGTAACTGTTCATGATATTTTAAAAACAAAAATCCTACAAGCAGGAGCAGTTGCATAGAATTAAATTCTGTGGCGTAAATAAATAAACCCATTCCACAGTCTTCTGGCCACCTCTAAAATGCATCAGATGGAAGTGTTTTCAAAATGGGATTCATTTGTGCAAGGGAAACTTTCCTTGGGTGGTGGGAAGAACAGCCTTTCCCAAAGCAGTAGGAAACTTCTTGTGATGCACCAGGGTGTGGGGTGAGAGGAAGGCTCCCTGCTGCAGTTTTGACTGTAGCTCTTCATGGGAGATGCCAGCTCTGAGGCAGTTTGATGCCCCAGCAGCTTCCTGTGCCAGTTGGATGTGCTTGTGCCAGCCTGTGATCCGGGTGTGGGGTTTGACAGGATGTCATTCTGGCTCCTGGTCTGTGTTATCTTTGCCTGAAGCCCCAGGCAGGAGCAGAGCCTTGTCCGTGTAGGTCAGAGCACAGGCACAGGGAGAGGCTGCCCTGGGACACTGTCTCTAGGAGATGAGTCAGACACAGAAAGGGGAAAGTGATATTAAGGGAATCAGGCATAAATGCATCATGGAAGGCTGCCTTGATACTAATTGCTGTCTCCTGGAATGCAGATTCCTGCTGGACAGGGTGGCTGGCTTGTCAGAGGAGCTGATAGCATCACGGCTGGTGCCTCTTCTACTCAATCAGCTCGTGTTTGCAGAACCTGTAGCTGTCAAGAGTTTTCTTCCTCATCTGCTGGGCCCAAAGAAAGGTGACCTTTAAATACTTTGTCGTCACAATTATTACTGACAAGTTTGGAATGGATTCAGAGTGGTTGTTTCATTGAATCAAGGGAACAGTGGTGTTTCTTTAACCAGACCAAATCCTGTAACATGCAGAACTGGAAAGGACAGTTATCTGTGCTTCCTTGTTTGCAGTATTTTCCACTGTTCTGCTGATGCTGGGAGAAGAATTAGGAAAGGCCTGGGCTCTCTCCCAGGTTTATGTGTCACCCCACCCTGCCACCCCAGGGTCTCACTGCATATCCCTCTTCTCACTTTTCCCCTGCCTGCCCTGTTTCCTTCTGTCCCTGCACTCGTTCACCTCTAAGGGCACTCAGTCTCCTCTCCTTTCCCCTGTGAGAGGTGTTCACTGTGTCTTGTCCCCAGCTGTCTCTGTTCCTGCTCTTTGCCTGCCCTCTCTTAAAGTTGCTTAAAAGTTATTTAAAGTCTTAAATAGCTACCGGTGTTTCAACCAAGCAAAGCTTCTCTCAAGACCGTTTGACCTTCTGTGTTCAGAGCCAGGGCCATGGAGCAATGGACAGTGGCACTGTTTCCTCCCCCCCCTCCCATCTCTGACACAAGTAAGCTGTGTTGGCAGCTGACACAGCCTCAGACCTGGCAGTGGAGCGACACTGTCACCCTCACCTGTGATGGTTTCTCAGTCAGGAGCTTTTGGATGAGCTGTCTCTCCTTGTTGAAGCAGCCTTTTCCCATCTCCACCTTTCTTCCCTAGAGCAAACTGGAGAGAGCCAGACCAGCTGCCTCCTGTCACCAGCCTTGTTCCAGGCACACGTCATCCCTGTGCTGCTGAAGCTGTTTGAGGTTCACGAGGAGCACGTCCGGATGGTGCTGCTGTCCCACATCCATGCCTACGCTGAGCTGTTCTCCCGGGAGGAGTTGAAAAACATCATATTGCCACAGGTTAGGAACAGCAAAACGATAGGTGGTATATCCTAGAGTATGGGGTTTCGTAGAATCACAGAATGGTTTGGGTTGGAAGGGACCTTAAAAATCATCTGGTCCAGCCCCATCCAGGCACTGGGATCAACCACCCTCTTTAGCTTGTAGCATGAAGTTGAAGGCTGATTTTATGCTACATCCATCTCCTGAGAGCTGGGGGGGGGGTCAGAAATTAAGTGTGCTACCTTGAATGTGTAACATTTAAAGGGGAAGGCGGTGAAAAAGCAGAATTCCTGTTGTTGGTAACGTCACTGTGTTGTTACTGCAGGTGTTGCTGGGCCTTCGAGACACCAGCGACTCCATCGTGGCGATAACGCTGCACAGCCTGGCAGTGCTCGTGTCCCTGCTCGGGCCTGAAGTGGTTGTAGGTGGAGAAAGAACCAAGATTTTCAAAAGCTCTGCACCAAGTTTCATGAAAACTGCTGATCTCTCCCCAGAAGGTAAAAGACACGGTCAGAGTGTCCTTGGGATTCTTGCCCGTTCTGTCCAAGCAGCGTAGGCAGAATTTCTTGGATGATGAATCCATTGCTGGTGACAGGTTAATTGCAGAGAAAGCTAATTTGCAGCCAAAATTCAGTTTTAAGTTAGGTGCTATTTGTAGATACAGAATTGATATCAGAAGAAGGGTTACATAAAAGTATTTTAAATGTAGGAAATATATGGGGGAAAATTTAAATCTCCTCTTAAGAATCCCTGTAAGTAAAGGAGATACAGTGTTTGAGTGTGTGTTTGTCTTTGGTGGAAAAACTGTAGAGCCCTTCTAAAGGACTTATACAGACAGTTGTTTTAATATTCCCTTTGTCCTTCCTGTTTTTAAAAATAGTAAATCTCACCTTCTTCCCCCAATTTCTATTCATAGATTGGAAAAGGAATACGAACTTCCCTATTTTATCAGCTCTCTGGAGGCTTTTCAGCTAATCCAAGTGAAGACAGTAGCCCCTGCACCTGCTAGATAACTTGGAACCAAGTGTACTAAGGGAAAGCTTTTCTGGATATTGAAACATAAGGATGTTTGTAACTGGAGGGAAGAATCAGCACTTGTGCTACTTTAGACATACAGAGACCAAATGAAATGCATGACAGATCAATTTAAGCATAAATGTTTGCTTCCTGTTTGTGTGTGTACTGACAGCTACCACCCTTTATTAAAATCTGTGGATGGCTCATTGCATTAGTTTCTTCACATCATTTTAGTAGACTGTAGTAAATAAACCCCTTTGGATTGCATGTGGAAACCAGGTTTATTTTTCAGAATATATTTAAAATTAGATTTAACTATTGATAAACAACAAAAAACCCCCCTTTGTCCTCAACAGTGAGTGATAACCTGCAAAAAGCAGCACTAGAAGCTGAACAGATGAGGCTTAACGAGCTGTGTGCTTAAGCCCCTCAAAGGATGTGCCCTTTATCAAGGGCACTGTGGGGAGGGGGGGTTCTGTTTGTTCCTTGCAGTCCTTTCTAGTGCCATGGCCTCGCGTCTCTGGTGGCACTGGTAATGCCCAGCCTAGGCAGGCACAGCTGGGAACACAGGTGAGCCCTGGGGGAGTAGGTGCAGCGCTGGCCTGAGCTGTGCCACTCTGAGGTGGTGGCAACAGGGCCCCACACAGCCCAGGTGACTCAGCACCCCTGCTGACCAGAGCCTGCAGCTCCCCAGACTGAACTGCAGCTGGATGCTTGCCAAGCTGTCCTTCAAACATGTGCCTGGGCAGCTCCAGAGCGTGGCCTTGACTGCCCACCCCTCCCTCACCTCAGGTGTGACAGGAGGGCAGCCTTCAGGGTAGAGATTCTCATTCCTGGGAGCTGCTGTGCCTGTGCCCAGGCATGGAGGGGAGGGTTTGTGTAGAGTCATGAGTTTGTTTATGCTTGGAGTTGTCGTGACTGAGTGCAGTGCTTTTGTAAGAGGCAGGTACCGGGGGATTTGTGATGCCATGGAGTGCAGCAGTTGGGATTTTGGGTCCAGCCAGCTGGCAGACAGCATTTTTAAAGCATCTGCTCTGATCATAATCACTTTGTTCATTGTGTATTTTTTGAAAGAACATCTCAGCAAAGACTGACCATGTACAGTTGCCATAACTTTGTACTGGCAGGAGTTGTAGGCAGCAGGAACAGAGGAGTATTGTGTTATCCATGGATCAGGAGGTGCAGCTGTCTGATTGCTGTGCCAGGCTTCAGTGTAAATAAGAACATTCCAATGCTGGGGGCAGTTTCATCTAAGACTGACAACACACCTTGTGGACTTGTGTCCTTCCTTTTCTCCTGGCAGATTCCCCCAGTCACGTTGTGAGCAATCAGAGAAATCAAACCTCCCGGCCCTTGAAGAGCAATTCCAGCTTGTTCCCCATCTCTGGAAATGTACCTGTCAAGAAGCTTTCTGGGCGACAAGACAATCCCCTGGCTTTAAAGACAGGTAAAACCTAGTCCTTCCTTCTTGGAAATCAAGTGTTCCACAAATTAAGTGTTGCTTGAAAAATGTTAGTTTTCTCCATGTACTGATCTGAAAGATTCAGTGAACCGCAGAAGGCAACAGTGATGGAAGGAGAGTGTGACCCTTGACATCCTAGGGAATAGCTGTCTGGGAAGCAGAGATACACAGACTGGCTGTGTGGCCTTGAGTTTGTTTCCTTTAGGGCAGGTTCTGTGATGTGCTTTCACCCCCCTCACAGCAGATATCACAGCAGATACCCTGGATTTACAGGTCAGCTCATTCTGACAGTCAAAGCCAGCTCTATTTCCTTCCATGGCCTTTTCTCAGTCACCTGTTGCTCATCAGCTGGCAGTGTATTGCCCCAGGGCTTGGAGGTGAATTCCCTCCTTTACAAGCAGGAAGATGTCAGGGCTTTCTCATCTGAGAGCTTTCTTTCCAACCACTTACTGGCTGGTTCCCATGCCAGGTGCTGCCCGTGATCTCAAGGAGCTTTAGGGACAACTCTGTTTCTGCACTTGCTCTCTCGAAATGAGTATGTAACATCTTTGTCTTCCACAGGTGAGCAAGGCACTCAGCCCTCCCTGAATGGAATTCCTGGAAGCATGACTACACTGAATAGCAGGAGCTCTTTGACTACCTCTGAAAAGCCAGCAGAGGAGTGGCCAGACTGGAGCGAGCCAGAGGAGACAGACACTGAGAAAACTGTGAACATTCAAATTCAGCCCCGAGAGCTACAGGGCAGTGTGGGACCTTATTTTGCTGATCATGATGTAGATGAGAAACCCTGGGATGACTTTGAGCCCAGGAGCCCCAGTCCTAAATTGCCCTCAGGGAACTGCCTCACTGTGACACAAGCTGATGCAGTTGGAAGGCCGAGGCCTCTGCCAGGTACCCATCAACTGAGCAAGGAATTCAAAAGCCTCAGACTGAGTCCCCCCACAAAGTCCTGCCCTGGGAACAGCTGGAGCAATGACAAGTGGGACCACCAGGACCAACTGGAACAAACTGTGCTGCCAAAACCAACCTCTCAGGAAAGGTTGAAGCCTTCATCAGAGAACGGCCTGGGAGAAGAGTTCACGATCAAAGTGAAGAGGAAACCCGTGCAAGACCCTGAGCTGGACTGGTTTGCTGACATGATCCCAGACATTAAACCTTCTTCTGCTCTCCTGATTTTACCTGAGGCCAGAACAGAAGCAGTTGATCCCACTCCCTCGGGTGCCTCCCAGAACGTGCTCTTTTCATCCAAATTTGCAGCAGCTGATGGGATTGAGGTAAGAGGCTCCAGGCAGGGGGTGTCAGTGACTGCACCCTTGAGAGGATCCCAAAGCCCACACAGCACACACAGAGCTGTAGCACCAGCCAGCCCCTTAGTGGGGTGGTGGACACTTGAGCAGGGATCAGGGGCACAGGCCCTACAGATGAGTCCTTCCCTGTGACTACAGGATGCTGAGCTCTGCCTTAGCAGGCACCAGGGAATTCAGTGGGCCATTCATACAGCACCAAGAGGGCTGTGTTAAGTAAGAGTGAGGGAATGGACTCAACTTGTACACTACCAGAAGTACTGACTAAGGAGTTTTAACTCCAGCTTTTACTCTGTGTTGCTGTATCCTGGATGCAGGAATCCTACACTTCGGGAGAGTCTTAACAAGGCTGGATCCTGGCTGCTGAATAGGCATGGTCCCAGCACCAGCAGAAGGGCCTTTCAAGCACAGAGGGTGCTCAGGACTTACTGTTGCTCTTGGTTCTTCTGGGAAAACCTAAAAGCATTGTCAATTAAAAACCAGAAAAGCAGAACCTCTGGATTACGGAGTAAAGTTTTCTGGGTGCTGTATTTTCATGGAAGAATAGCTGAAACATTTCTCTATTTCAGAGAATCAAGGGGGTTATAATTTTTATTTTTTTTTTAAGAAATCAGGTAAATCCCTGTAGCCACTTTCTGGATACTCCAGAGACTGCTGCTGTTTCCTAGCAGGGGAGGCAACACTCCCACCTGACTGTGTACCCTTTGTTAGGGAATAGGTGTTGACTTAAGTTGTTTTGCTCATTCAGCCTCAAGAGAGGTACCCAAGGGTAGCAGGGAGCAGGAGGAGAGCGGCCTGGGATGTAAACTGAAGTTGTTTACAACATTTGAAAATGGCACAGTGTCCTGTGACAGAAGCACTGTCATGATCTCAACCACATTTTGTGGGGCAGGGAGGAAAGTCACTCACTAGTGCAGTCAGTGCTGTGTCAGTGTTAGAATACAGCAGGAAAATGGCTGGTTCCTGGGGGAAAAGAAATAATCTAATTTATAACATTCTTTTTTAATGGAAAGTGGTTTTGGTACAAACAGTTCTTGCATTAATTTTAGGGAAGACTCTCCTCCTTAAGTTTGTTTTTGTCTTTAAGGAGTTTCCTGTTGTAGCTTAAAGTTCTTTAAGACCAAAAACTGCAACTACTGGCACTTTATTTTTGGCATTTTGGCATTGTGGATGAATGATCTGCCGTCCCAAGGCACACGGGCTCCCGCCTGGCTCCTGGGGCTGTGCTAAGCACACAAGTACAGCCCACATGCCTTAATGTTTGATAACTTTATGTGATTCTAGGCTGAAGCTACAGGCTGGGGTGAAGAAGAGGAGTTGAACTGGGAAGATGATACAACCTGGTAACGGGATGGAAGGAGACAAAGGCGATTTGTGGTGTGTTGGACCCTGTGCGAGGAGTCGCTGCTTCCCCAGTACCACGGATAAGTACCTCAGTGCTGCTTTTGCCAGAAGGCAGGCACTTGCTGCACAGCCAGCGAGAGCCCGGGGGACCTGAGCTCCTGCCATGGATGCTCCTTCCCAGTCTGTGCCAAAACCTGCAGGGGTGAGGCCTGCACTCAAGGAATATGCCCAGCTGTGGTGCGTGCCACTGCTCCCGGAGAGAGGAACAGCGGGATGGTGGTGAAGGGTGGGATGGGGCTGGCGTGCTACTGGAGGCCAAGAGTGGTGTAAGTGATTGTTCCAGAGCTCATCCCTGCCCTGAAAAAACTGCTGACAATAAATGAAAGTCACACTGAGTTCCTTGGTTAATGTGCCTTTTTCCTTTGTTTTTTTTCTCCCCACTCCCCCTCCCTGAAAAGTAAAGCCCTTAGAAATGGCTCCTTTTAACTTTTTAGCTAAGAGATGATTTTAAGATGAATGTACAGTTTACTCAACTTATTTATTTCTGTTTATGTAGTTCTGTCAGTGGATGGCACGAGTGGTGCCAGGAACCGTGCAATGAATGACCATGAACTGCTAAAGCACCGTGTTCTTTCTGCTCTTAACTGTGACCAATAAAGATTATTTTTAAGAGATGACCCTAGCCTGGAGTGGAACCAGCAGCAGAGGTATGTTCACAGAACAGTGTAGAGCCTTATAAATTGTTATTCTTGAGTGTATTTTAAAATTAAGATAAAAACACCTACTGCCTGGTCACCTGTAGGTGACAGGAACAAAGTAACTGTTACTTTGACAACAGACTCAAACCTCTTAGTATTCAGAATACAATATCATGGAATGTTTATCTCCACACAGTAGAAAAACAAACAATATACAAACAAACAATATACAAACAAATACACAAAATTGGCAGTATACAAACTGACAGCTCAGATCCACAGTAGTGCCACTTTTACTGTGAAACATGGGCCGACATCTCACCCCTCAGTCCATTTTGGCACAGGTACAGTGCAGACAGTGTTTTCTTCTCCAGCACTCGTGGTACAAAGGCACCTCTTCCCTCCCTGCAGGGAGCTGAGCTGGCTCCTTGTCTGAGCCCCGAGGAGCCCTTACCTTGTGCTGTCCCTGAGGGTGGCTATGGCTGCGTGCAGGGCCTCCAGCTTCACTGCCAGCCACGCTGGGGGGGGCCCTTTCTGTAGCAGCAGCTTCACAGCCTCCACTGCCCCCTCCATCGAGCCCACTGCTGACTTGTACTGCTCCTCAGATGGGGGGTGACAGGCTCTTTTGGCCAGGGGCTGCAGATTTCAGTAAAAATGAAACATCGTTTTAGTGCTCTATGTAAGTGATCAGCCCTCACCCAAGTGCAAGAAAACCCTTAGATAGAACAGAGCTGCAAGATGCCCTTGTCCTGTAAGAGTTCTTGCTGCCTGGCAGGCACTACAGACCATTCAGGCCTTATTAAGGGCCAGGAGTGCTCGTGACCTTTTTTTTTTTAGACTATGGAGGGCAGCAAGGCCATCTTGAACCTCTTCAGAGACTTTCCAGAACGGACAGAAATCAACAGTAGGGCCCAGATAGTTTAAAGGAGCACATGTACCTCTCCTGTTGACTCCAGTTCTCCGTCCCCTTGCAAAGCTTGTGCACTCCAGGTAATCCTTTCTTGCTTCGTGCGTTCTACTCGTGCTACTCTTGTCTCTTCTACCTGCCTTCTCTAGGGAGAAAACCACAGGAGAGGTAACTAAACCAAGGCAGCATTGCCAACCTTCATAGGTTCAGTTTACATGCCAGAACAAAAGGGAGGGAGGGAGACAGACAGTTTAAGGTGCAGCTCAAAGAGAGTATTTCTCACACACTTTTCTGATCAGGAAATTAAAGTTACCTACAGCTCTGGTTTAGCATTACTGGCAGTTATCAGTTCTTTTGAAAATTATCTGCTTGTCAAAAGGTGCTCATCAGAGAGCCCTGCCTTAGGTTACAGGACAACAACCACCCCCTTCCACAGTGTCTGTGTTCTGCAGCAAAAGCCACCTACTCTTAAGAGGATTTCTTCTAATATGCAAAAAGGACTAAGATGTTTCATACGTGTTCATTTAGATTTCAGAAACTCATCCAAGAGAAATGGGGAAGGAAAGCATACCAACCAAATGATGAAATCCCTGTGTGCAATTTAATAAGGTTTTTGTTTAAGGAGGAAAAAACAAAGCATTTAAACCAAAGTTGGGAAGTACTGAAGGAGCACTGTGCATAGGAATGGCAGTTGTTAATTCTGCTAATTAAAGTAAGTAGAAAAGTTTGACTAGATCCCAGTGACAACAACTTGTTTTAAACTTATTTTTAATCACCATGCAGACGATGCAGGTGTAGACACAGGCTGTTTACTGCTCATAATGGGTGTACAGTATCAACTGAGAAAGCAGTAAAGTGATTTAGCAGCTTACATACCTTAGCTAGAAAATTAACAACTTTGTTCTTAGCTTCTTCAGAATTAAGGCACTGAGGAACAACATCTTCATGGCTTGTTTCCTGTCAGAAATGTTAGTAGTTGATCAGGACATTGATGTTAACAAGGGAATGGACAAAGCAAAAAAATCTTCCTATGACAGTCCCTGCCCTCTTGCAACCAACCTAAGCACCCAGTGCTTAATCTTCCTTCACTTCACCTCCTGAAATCACTTCCAACTGCACTAGCTCTCATTACTTTGGATGTGCAATAGCACCTGTGACACTAAGACCCAAACTGCATAATGAAGAGCAGCAAATATTTAAGACAGGAGAATTTTTGTGCAGTAAAAGTTACGAGAGCCAAACACGTGCACCCAGAGTTGTGCTCTGCTCACCTCTGCAAAATGTGTGAACGCCTCCAACGCGTGCTGGTGAATCAGCCAGGTCTGGTCAGCCAGCAGAGAGGCAAACAGACATGACAGCTGGGGCACAACCTGCCTCTGCAAGAGGAACAAACACCCCTCAGTTCCAAAGAGTTAGCTGTGTGTGTCTTACCATCGTGATTTATTACTGAAGAACGGCTCTAAGGTCAAGGGACAGGTTTGGGAAATGCAAGAGTGCTACTGCCCTGTCTGGCAAAAAAAAACCAAATCACTGTGAGGGAGGTGACATGTTCTTTCTTCCTAGAGGTTTAAATATCAGTCTGGTGAGAAGCAAAAACAGTGAATAAACCAAGCATCTTCCATGCACTCAGCATGTCTTCATGAAAAATAAACCTGCCATAGACCATTAATAAGTCTCCAAGATGTCCTGGCACTCCTATACGGATTTAATGGAGTGTATATTTAAATAAAAGGTGTATCTCTTCATCAAAAGACTGAAGATGATTTCACTAACACCACAATTACATTTACCTGTGCTTCTTGTGGTATAAACACCTTTCCCATGGAGGACAGAAAATCCACCATCGCTAGACGAACATGATCCGGGGGATCCAGCTGGAAAAGGGAAGACTGCAGTGCAAATACCTGTGGAAAACAAACTGCAGTGAGGCTCCATCAACAGACTGCAGGTTAAAATGGTGCTGTCTCATCTTTAAATCCAAAGACACTGAGAAAACTGGACTTAAAACCAAAAGGAGGTGCTGCACCTCAAATAGAACGGGGTAAGGTAAAGCTGCAGTGTGCAGTTTAGAAAGAAATGAGCAGGCTCCACACAGCACATCCACATATCTCAATATCTTACAGAGTAACTGGAGATTTTCAAAAGCAGTGTTAACCAAAATGCCATATGCTTGGTTTAAAACCCAGGAAAGTAATCAAGCAAGAAATAAAACTAAAAAACTTCATGTGTTAAAAGGCGGCCAGACCATGAAATAATTCATTTAAGATTTCAGCAAATCATGGAGAACTTGGTTTTCATGAAGTAAATTACTCATAAGAAGGGATTTTTTTTTTACCTGAGTAATCAGTTGGGCATCTAATGCTTGGATGAAAAATTCCAAAAGGTGAAGTAATAGACACAGTGTCTGCTGGAGACATGGCCCATCTGAGACCTTCAAGAGATCACAACATTGCATTTTAACTTATGGGATAACTACTTAAGAAAGAATTTCAAGTCATAGTAGCGTTCCAAAATTCTTAGTCTGACTTCACACACGTAAAACACTGCATTGTAAGCAGAAGAAAATAGTACAGTAGTCATATCAATACTTCTAGGTAGTCATATTTTACAAGACCCTTTTCTTTGATTTTTATTAACAATATTTCTTAGCCCTTGTCTCCTTCCACCCCTCACTGAAATAAGCAGCTAAAGGTTATCTGAACTATTTCTTTTCACTTCTCAGTTGCCAAATGTCCTCATGAGCTGAGGTTGGGAGACCTCTGAAGGGGCACATTGTTGGTTCCTCTTCACCCTCACTCTCAAACTTCCTTTTTTAATCAGAAGCATGAACCATGGCAATCCTTTTTTCTTTTCTTTATGCAACTGCAGCCATGAAGAGGTACCACGGTTGCAAGGGCATTGCCTGACCCCCTCAAATCTGGGAGGAGGGTGTGGGTTTCCAAGTGCCAGGCTGTGCACTAGTCAAACCACTGTGAGTTTTGTTCACATTCCAATGAACACTTAAAACAGACCAAATTCGTAACTGGTGTGAATCAGAATGAGGAGTTTCAGATTTCTCCTTGAGCGAGTCTGAGTCTGACACTGAGTAACAGATGGAGTCACAAGGAGCCACATATGTAACATTCAGGAAAAGTCAAACTCAGCTTCCCAGAGCACAGGCCTGCCCAAAACATAAACCAGCTGAGAGCAGATGGGCAGCACAGTTACACTGTGCTTTACAGAAACAGTCCAATCCAAGTAAAACAAATTAGTAACAACGATGTGAAGAAATAGCACCAGCCTCTCAAAGACATCATATTTTCAGCACTGGAGCAGCAAATTCTCTTACCTGCTTAGCCTGGAGAAGAGTCCAGAACTGACTGAGCACTCCCAGGACAGATGCCTTAAGTTCTGCCTCCAGAGTGTCATCAGCAAAAGTGCAGGCAGCCAGCAGGACAGAAAGGGCAGTGTTCTAGGAGGAAAAAATGTATAAGACAGACCAGAAAAACCTACGTGTAAAACAACCCAAAACCCCAGGCTCATGTTAAACATCTCAAATGATACAAGGTGGCAGGAAGCCCAGTGTGCTGTGTCAGCTGTACAGCACAGCTAATCCAGCAGCCCACCAGCCAATAAAGCTTCCAAAGCAAGGAAACCATCCGTTACTCCTGCGAGGCTCACACGAGCTCCAGTCATTTGCTGCACTGGCAGGAGGAATCTGGCAGCAGACACTTCATGTGGAAGCCTCTGGTTTCTCACACTCCCTCGCCAAGGAGACCAGTGAGCATCTTTCACATTTGATGCTGCGTAAAACCAGCCAGGACTTTAAAACTTAAAAGTAATTGTATCCTAAGGTATAGCATAAATCAGAAATTCTAAACAAAAATACACGTGCTCACCCAGAGAGCAAACAACTAGAATAACTTGGGAACCACAAGACCTCCACTGTCACAGTAGAGGGTCCTGAGGTGCTGTGTGCGAGAAGAAAACGTTAACATGGAGAGTTCTTGCTCATGCATAGGCCAGCTAGGCATGGAAAAAACACACTGAAAAACTGAGGTGACAGCAACAGAATCCTTCTAGTTTGGAAATCCAGAGCTCACAAATTTTACAAAGAGAACCAAATCATCTCCTTTACCACGGGTGGGAGCTCTCCCAGGGCGCGCCTGCTGTTGAGCCATCGCCGGCACTGCGCGAGCGCGGCCACGCACAGCTGACCTGCCACTTGCTTCCTGAGGTCGGGATTCAGGGCCCTGAGGGATACGTGCTGCCACACAGCCAAGTTCTCCACCTCTTCTGGAAGAAACTTATGGGCAAATTCTACCTGGAAACAAAAGGTAACAGAAACTAAGTAGGCCAGAAGACAACTTGATAATCTCTCAGAAAGCTGGTTTGCTTTAGATATATTACATGAAAAAAAAAAAAAAAGGTGTAAAACCTTTCACTTTAATAAAATTCAACTTTTTATATAAAAAAGTTGTAGAACTGCCACCTCCCTTGTCACATATAGGACATCAGAATGATTAAACGACTTAATTCTTTCAGCTGCTTGAAGCAATGGCCCCAGTAAGTAGAAGAAAGGGCTTTGGCCTCTCCAAGGTACGAAGAGAGGCACTGACAGGACAGGACACTGCTCTTGATACCTGATGTATCATGAGAACACTCATGAGAACACTCGTGAACACCAGTCACAGATGCAATGCCAGGACACACAGTTTTCAGCAAATCTGGGAGGTGTGCTGTTTTCATCCTTAGTCAGAAAAAGGACTCCACTGCTGCCCAGAAAGACACTCAGGAAGGTGTGCAGTCTGCACAAAGTGGGATCCACTGTGACTCAGTAATAACAACTACAATACCAAAGACAGTGGGTGAGCACTCATCTTGGCACTTCTGAAGAGCTGAAAGAGGATATTTTAACACAGGCCACTGGTTCAAATCTCTTCTAGTAGCGACAGAAGATGGTGGTGCTGTACTTGCCTGATGGTCCGGAGCCATCATGAACAGCAGACGCCTCAGCAGGACACCCAGGGCAGAGACCTGGTAACAGTCACTGGGCCAAGCCTTTAGCTGCATTAGCATAAAAGGGTAATGCATCCAATTAAATTAAGGAAAAAAAATCACCACTAAGCAAATAAATTCTATACAGAACGTTCTAAGAGTTGCTGTGTGGGATCATGTTGGAAATACCAGGCATATTGTTTTATATTTTTACTGTACTGCTTTTGCTAATTATTAACCCAGTTTGAAGAATTGAAACAATCTCAATTTGGATTTAAAAAAAAAAAAATAAAAAAATCCTGTCTTTGGTTATTTAGAAAGTTTGCCAGTATAACTTGGATTAAAACTGGTGCCAAGCTGCAAATACACCGTGGTTCTTACCAAGTGGGCAATCACGTGAACGTGGTGAGCACACAGTTCAGCTGTTCCATACCTGGAACATGAGAGACAGAAGCTTGTCAGTCTGTACTTCCTGGTCTTTTACAGAATATATACTACAAACCTTGTCTGAGAAATGGCCTGAGAAATTTCCTCTAACACATTTCAGCTTGATTTGCAGACACAATTTACTTGAGATAACCATTCCAAACCACAATTATTAAATAATAGAGAAAGTATGTTCCCTTGTGTGAATGAAAAAATGGCTAAGCCATTTCTGCTTCTAATTTTCAAAATGTGCTCTAAATCTGAAAATAATCCAATTCTGGGAAAATTTTGTCTTAAAAAAATCTCTCAAGGAATTATGTACAACAACAGAATGAACTGGATCTGTGGAAAACCTGCCTGACCTGCAATAAGAGCATCTTACCGGGCAAGGAAGCACCATGAGTCCATGGCCAGCAGAGATGTGATCATGCTAGAACCCAGCACTGCATCCAGCAGGGCATATTCCTGAGGAGAAAATATACATATGTACATTCATGCAGAAACTGCAGGCCTGCTACTACTTTTACTTCACTAATTGGTACAGAACCCAGGAAGAGTTTCAAGCTTATCCAATTTAAAATGTTTGAAGAACTCTTTTTTTGTACTCCATATTCAGCTACACCATCAAGTGAGCAGCCACACCTTTAGATTTGCACACTTTGAATGCACATGTGCATCCACCTCAATGGCCTGGGGATCCTTCACTTGGAGACATTTCATCATGTGCATCCCTTCTTTGCAAGGCAACTCTTATGAAAAAAACAATGTATTGCCAATTTTCTTTCCAGCTTTATTGGCAACCTACTGAAAACCAAATGAATACTTTTCCTCTTTTACAAACACAAATTTTACCTGAAAGAGGAACACAGCATTCAGAAAAAACCAAACAAACAATCTGCTAAATTAGGGCTGTAATTTTTTGTGACAGCTCCTAACTTTATCAAGGTTTACATTTATCTGGGGGTACTTCTGTCTGTGTGAAGTAAAAGTGAAAAACTTTGAAAACATTATGTAACATTAATTAAAGCCCAGAATACTCCTCTGAAGTAGAAAATGTTGCTCATTACCATTTTATGATATGTTTTTAGCTGGAATCACAACAACATAGTCTACTCTAAACTTAATATAGACTAATAAAAACAGGTAAAGTTAATACAGTTTGAATACAGCATAAAAGAAAGCACTGAACTTTTATGATGATTTGAGCTCCCTCCCTCTGAAAGAGAACAAAAATGTCCAGTGCCACTGAAGTCCTCAGGAACTCTTTGAAGCCTTACTTCCCCCCCTTCCCACAAGTGACATTTGTTGGATAACTCAACTCCAGCCATGTAACTGTGTCACAGCTGCTTTCTACAGAACCACTTCTTACCTAAGCATCAATTCAGGGCTAAGTCATTAAAAAGAACCCATTGTTTTATATATAACCCATTTTTATATATAAAAACAGCTGAAGAGATGATAAGCAAAAACCAATCTTACCAGCTGAGGGAAGTGTGATGGGAGTGTGGAAGCAATGAAGGAGCACAGGTGGACACAGACATAGTGATAGAGGGTGATGGGAACTGCTGGCTGCCCAGTACTGACCACCTCTGGCAAACAGACAGGGAGAGAAAGCTCACCAGGACATTGCTGGAAACTGAAGAAGAGAGCTGAAAACAAAGACAGGCTGCAAGGGGAAAAGAAAAAAAACGAAAGAGAAATAGTTGAGTTACAGATACGTAAATCCAAAATCCCCAAGAAACATCTGCACTATAAAATCTTAGTACTACAAAAATCTTTGACAAGGAACAATGGCAATAACTTCAGTGGTTTTACACTAAATTTTTGTTTCTGACTACCTTCCTCTTTTACAAGTCCAGGTGGTTACTTGAGGGTTCAGGCATAAAAGTTTGAGATTTTAACTCAGTGAAGCATCAACAAACTAAAAATTTCTCTCTCTTCTTATCCTGGAAGTACTCTAAATACCATTCCTTCCCTGAAAAAACAAGGACATCTCTGGTTCTGTATGCTTCCCTCCTGAGGCACTGAACATCAGATCCTGTTTGTCTTGGCAGAAGGAAGTAAATCCATAGAGTCTGACAAATTTTACTACTCAGTTGCGTGGGGAACTCCAGCAGCTGAGCCCCTCTATTTGCCTGTATGGAACGATTGCTGTGGGGAAGAACTACAACAAAAACCTCATTAGTACCTTTTTCCTGTGTTCCAGAGAGTTTGCACTTCCTCAGGCTGAGAGGACAGCTTGTCCATGATGGTAACCAGGAGGAGACACTGGGGCAGCTGCTGCTCAGGAGGGAGACCTGCAGAAGTTTGTTTTCAAACGTGATGCAAGTTGCCCTGGTAAATACATCACGTGTCTAAAGTGGCTTATAAAGCAAGTGTAGAGGCAAACTGATGAACTATCTCAGCCATCCCAGAATTATGACTCGTTGGTCTGGGAGGATGGAGTGTGGAAACAAAAAGGTGGTAATTTTCCAGTCTGAAGGCATTCTGCTTTCCATAGAAAATACTTAATTTAGGAAAAAATGGCTGTCTTCCCCCATGAACAGTACAGCAGAAAAATTTCAGCTTCCTTTGAAAGTTTGTGACAAAAAGTGGATTGAAATTATGCAAAAAAGGAGAACTGACAGGATGTCTGTTAACCAGGTTAATACTGAAGTTATTGTGAGTCTTTTGGAAAAGATGAATTCAGCAACCACATGAACTATGTGTTACAAAATTCATCCAGTTCAGCATGGAACTGCTTATACCACAGTACTTACACAAGAACTACAGACAAGCAAACAGGTACAGAATATTTCTTGTGGTTCAGAAAGTCAAAATATCAGTCCCAATCCCTTGCAGATGTTTACATAGTACCACAGCACTGGTAGCTGTATTTTCAACCTACCTAACTTTTCACTTAACACTTGCTCCATGAAAGGACTAAAGGGAAGAAGCTGGTTGATAAGAGGATCCAGAGCCACGAGAAAAACCCGGGATATTTCCTCTCGATGAACTTCCAAGATCTCTGGAGCATAGAGACTGGGAGGAAATTTGCTGAGAGGGAATGGAAAAAAAAAAAAGTTAAATATTCTCAGTAGCATTTTCAGTAATATTACTTTTTTCCAAAAGAACTACGAAGAAGTAAGTTTATCATTTCCTTGTTCCTGTGAAATAAAAGGCTCCCCATTTTAGAATACCTGTTATAGTCCAAGAGCTACAACTCTGCATTCAGCTTTTAAACTTAGCATCACAATCCAATATTTTACTAAATGTTGAAAGAAAACCTTACAAGCTCACAGAAAATGCATGTAAAATACATAACATCTATCAGAAGAAACATATCAAATCACAAAAGTCAAATAAAAAAGAAAAGCCAACAAAACACCCATACACACAATTTGACAGTCATAAATGTAACAGCACTGACTTAACATATGACACTAAAAGGGTACCACAATTTCTTTGAAGAGAGAAAACCTTGGGCAATAAAAAAAAAAAAAAGAACCAAGAGGAGAATAATACAAAAGAGATCATGAAATGAAAACCTTCCACTCTTGCGGCTTATAAAATGATGATAAAAATGCTGCCTTGCTACTCAAAAATCCTGTCCAGTTTCCCTGAGTGAATAAAAGTTTACAACCTTGCACTTGAGAAAGATCTACAAGGTAAGTAAAGCTAAAAGAGGAAACTCATAAAAAAATATCCCCCCAATCTTACAGTGAAACTCGGGTGCACATCACACCACAGAACGTGGCTTGAATTCCAAAAGAAGGGCTGAAATCAGCCCTTGGATTTCAGAGGGTGAACTATGATTAGTAGAAAGCCCATATTCCCCTATTCTTCCCCACCACTGCAGCAAACAGAAAGAAGAGTGATAAACCACAGTGATAAACCACTTGCAGACCTTTGTTCTATGAACAAAACATTAAAAGAGCGTTTGCTTCTAGGAGAACCAGAGTCCTCTTGTGAGATTTCACAGGACTATAAACACACTGTAAAGCAAAGAAAAATTTCAGGATACTTTGTTTCTGATCCCCTCTTTCTCCAGGATGAATGTTTCCATACTTGGTCTTAAAGCAGAAATGATCTGTCACATGTCACAACTGACACCTGCATTTAGTGTTGAATTTTTTCTTTCTGCATATTCTACACATAATTTGTTAAGAAATGTTGACATAAGTAGTTTCAACAAAGTTAATGGTTTGTCAATATGGGACATGCACAGCACTGATCAAGAATGGGATTAAGGTGACTGTATCACACAAAAATGCTTAATTCATTAAAAAATGTTTTTGTTTTCTATCCATGAAAAAAAGATGACAACAGCTTTGGAACAAGAACTGTATTTCTATATCTCAGAATACTTTAAGAAGGCAGTAAAGAGATGTTATTAAGATACTATCAATGATAATTATTTGTGCTTCACATACCTGTATATCTGAAGAAAGAGCTGATGTAACTGAGAACAGCAGTCAGAGAAGTAAGCAAGGAATTCCTGCAAAAGCCATTAATTTTGAATGGTACTTTCAATATAAAAGACACCATTAATTACACTTTTTGTTCTCTTATACTGGTGTGTAAAGTACTAAACTGCAAAAATTGTTTAAGTTCTAAGAATCCAAAGCAAGAGCAAAGCAAACAATAAACAAAGTAACAACAATAAATAACAGTATCCACTTCTTCTTATTAGTGCCACATCCAATTCAATGGCTCAAACAACCAACAATTCTGGAAACTCGGCCACTCTGGCCATAAAGATGGACATTCCTACCAACTCCATGGTGATATTGCATGAAGCAGTTTATTATACTTGTTTTTCTGGGAAATCCCTGCTTAGGCTTGGGAGAATATAAAGGTGGAAGAACTACAAGCAGGTTACTGGATGTTAATTACGGATGTTAATTATACAGCCCATATGGGATAGTCATAAATTGTTAAGATATTGTGCAGTACAAAGTTATTCCATCTGCAGACCAGGGGCTTGAACTTAATCCTAACACAGACTTGGAGTACAGAACCTACCTTGGTGTAGTGTACAAGGGAATTAGCAAAGAACCTGCACAGTTTGACTGTCTTCTGGAACAGCCTTAAGTCAGTGCCCTCCTGTGCAAAAGAAGCAGTTCTAAAAGTTAATATACAGAGTAATACAATAAAAGAGGAAGTTAGATTGCTAACAATGTTCAAAACCTATTTCACATTTGATTCTCTACAGACTCTGCAGCTAAGGGGGAAAAATTTTAAAAATATTTATTATGCCTCAACATTTTTAGAGCAATATTCAGAATTGGAAGGTTGTATTTGAATTGACCTTGGGATATTGTCAGTTCAGGAAATAAATTCTCACAGAGTATGGTGAAAACTTAAGTGTCTCACAAAACATCCTCAATCTAAATAAAGTGATGGGCCTTACTTTCATGTGGTTTCAAAAGAATAAGGTATTCTGCCCACCCCATGAAATAAAGAAAACCCAAAAAACCAAACCCAAACTACTCCAAGCAATAATACAGCACAAAGAGTTTATCCTCCTCAAGTTCACTGTCAGCTTTGGGAGCTTTTTAACTCACCTGTATCTCTGACACCTTCATTTGCTCAGCCAGTTGCAAACAGGAGTCAAAAGACAGAAGAGTGTCCTTGCACAGGCCCCCCAGGATGTCGCTGTGTTTCAGATGGCACTGCAGCAGGGAGTGATGCTTCAGGCTTTGCCTGCAAGGTAGGAACATAATCAGGTATTTAACGGTCAGAAGTGACCATGCAACGAATTCTTACAAATCCAAATGATTTATTTAGGCTTTAGTACAACACTGATTGGTGCAATATCTCTGTAGGCTGAAAACAGAAACTCAGAGAGAACAACCCTCTCCACAGCCATGACTGAAACAGAGGAGAGGCAGGATGAAAGCACAAGATGGTCAGTCAAGCCAAAAATGTCTACAAAATTGCAGGTAAGACCTCTTAATATTATTTATTTAGACAACAGTGCTGCAAATTTTCTTCTGCATTGCAATACAAAAAGTCAAGTTCCTATTACTTTTCACACCCATTCCTACCTACTTCCACTGGCAGTGCTTGAGTACTACTCCTAGCTAAATTTCTGAATTGAATTTCTAAATTTATTTACCAAACAGCTAAAGTGAATTCTCTAATTTCGATTTTATTTGAAACTCTGAACACAAAGCAATTGAAACCTTCATTATTTAAAATTACAGTTCAGTGACATACTTGATTATGAACTTCCACGTATTGGCATGAAGAGCATGGTCCATATTGGAAATGACAGAGCATATCTCCAGCACAGTGTGGATCACTAAGGAAATAACAACAAGAGTTAAATCAGATTTATGAGTTCACAGCAATCCCAAGCACTAAGAGAATACCAGCACACTGACACTGAATTGGGAAAATGGCTCAATGTCTAAGTGCTGCCCCTATCCTACAAACCTACACAGCATGCCCCATCCCACAGAGGAAGTTTCAGGAGAACAGAAATATTTCAAGCTTCAAAATTCTGCTTTTTGAAAGGCTGGTCAGGACAGCAGGAACTGAGCACGCTCAGAAACCTGTTTTAAGAATTCAAACATACTCTATAGAAAAAAAATGACTAAGCGAGACTGAAAAAGTGTTAAATCCGCATATACTTGACACTATATCTGTGATGTTATCTTCAGTGGATGCAGAGCCCATGGAAATCATATCAACTAGTTCCATCAGCTGCTTCTGAAGGGAGTAAGTTTCCTTGAACATAGCTTGTAGGAGGTCAGAAATCAAGTGCAGGTGCCCACAGTACACTGATTCACTATCCTGCAGAAAATGGGAAATGAGATTTAAAAAGAAGTTCAGGAATCACAGCCTGATTTTTCACATGCTAAAAACACCAAGGGCTTTGTCATACATTCCCCTGGAAAAAAAAGAACAAGGCACAGATGTACCCACTTTAACTCAATATATAACCAGGGCTGCAGTTTCTGCTCCCACCCCCTGATCACTAAATATAAAATGTCAGTCACCTGCAGCCTCATTGACAACTAATGAGGTCTGCCTGGCTCTAGTGAATTTAGAGGGTTCCGGATTAGACTTCCACAGGTGAACTTAAGATCATATGATAAATGTCCATGGGTAAACCTAAGATCATATCTGACAATACAATACAATGTTAGCAACAAAGGAAGCAGCATTCCAAGTATTTCCCAATACTTTCAAATCAAAATTGTTAGATAAAGGTGCGGCACTTGAGTTTAAGTCCTGACATGGAAAACTGAGGTAAAAAAAGAAAGACAGAATGAAAGGCAACCAAAAGCTCCTGTGTCCTTATGATAAGCTGGTTTTATTTTTACTGCTTAGAGGGAATTACTGTTGCATCTGAAAGTCCAAATCTGAAAATGACAGATGTTACTTGTAACCAACAAAGAGATGCCAATCTCCATTTTCAATCCACTCTGGAACTTGCACAGAAATAAGGTAAATCACACCATGCTGGTAACCACTGATAGCTCTGAAAATCCTGCAGCCATTAGGAGTGCACAGATCTCACAGAGTACTCCATTCATGAGCAAAATGTTCAGTGAACACTGATGCAAAACATGGAAATGGCACAGTCTGAGCCTCTCACCACCAGGTCAGATTTGCTGGGCACACAGCTGAAAAATCATCCCTGTACTTGCGCAATAAGCGAACCATTTAACAGCTCAATTTAAATTAAAAGAGTCCGACAACAATATTATTTCAAAATAGGATCTTCTTACAAAGTGAGTGCTTCCTAAACCCCCAGGAGCATAGGGATGTTTCTCCTTCCGAGAGAGACCTACCCTGCAGTGCGTGAAGGTGTTCTTTACGACGTAGAGCACGGAGGCGGGGAGGGAGCGGACGCTGCCCAGGGGCACACACTCCCGCAGGGAGCACACGGAGCGCACACAGCCCGTCAGGGTCTCCAGCAGCTGCACCACAGTCTTCAGGCAAGAATAAACAACAGCAGTCAGTGGTTTTCGCTCCTGCAATAACCTCCAAAGCGTCTTTTCCCTGCTGAACTGCACCTAGATTTATATGGCATTTAAAGTTCGCTATTTGCATAAGTAAGTAGTTTGTTAAAAACGGATGAAGCGCCATAAAATAATACTGAGCAATTCCGTATGTGCCGTGAGAACTTTGTATCTTTTTGGCTACTGTTCTCAGCTTCCAAAAATTTTAAAACTGAGAATTAAGTGACTGTATAAACAAGTGTCAGATTCACTCTTTAAATACGGTGAATCACATGCCATTTGTGTTAGTAACTTCAGCAGAACTTGAGATGATTTTTTAAATTATGATTAGCATCAGATGATAGATGCAATCAAATCATTCATAAGATGTTAATTGAATTTCAGCTACAAAGGAAGATTAAATTACATTTTAACCACCAGTAGGTGGCAAAAATATTCTAAAAACCCCTCAATAGTTCAGGTAAAAGGAAAGAATGATGTAAACATTCCTTTGACAGGAACAGGACTTGCCTGTAGCAGATTCCTTACAGTACTGCATAACTCTGTGCTGTGGCTGGTTAACCCCTTGGCCTCGCTGGATAACTCATACATCAAGTTATCAAAGAGCTGTAGAGTCTGTCAGAAGGAAACAAAACTTAAACATTTCATTTATGAAGGTACACATGCAAATAGCAACACTGTTCTGTATCTGCTTGCTTCCTTGGTATGGAAGCACAGGCTACAGAGAGAACTCCCAGGAGAACTTAATGGTTTCCAGCATTTCAGTCACAAAACATGATGTACCAAGAAGCACAACCTGTATGGTTTTCCCAAATTATAGACATAAGCTGTTACTTTTTCTAAAGTATGTTAGGAAATAAACCTCCCAGCTAATATATACCTCTTTCTACCAAAGACTTTTTTAACTCAGTTAAACCCCCATAATTTTAATAGGATTTTCATTTTGTCTCAGAAAAATTGTTTATTTGTTGAGAATGATAATTTGTTGAGAATGATCATAATACATTAAAAAAAAGCTCAACAATCTACAAACAACATTAATTTGTACTTTAGTTTTGGTCCTTGGACATTTGATGAGTGTTAGTGTTTTCACTGCAAAGACAGTGAGGTGCTTTCAGGCACATACAAGATAAGCAGGATATGCTATTATTAGACATTTTTCTTGTAATCTCCAAAATTTGTTACTTGACATAAAACAAGAGAAATGGAAATCAAATGGCCATTTTTACTGGCTTCTTAAAATGGACAAGCTGAGGCCTAAAACTTAAATCAGTAATTTGGCACTGCTTTACTGCACTTAAAATGCAAGCACTCAAGAATTTTACATCCAAAAAATCTCCATTGTTTCATCAAAAAAGAGAACATATGTTAGGCCAGTATGGTCTAACATTCACTATATTAATTCACAAGTTTCACAACATTTATTCATGATACACAAGTGTTGGGTTCTTCAGTTTACTTGTTCTGAGAAGCTACCTCACATAAAAATTCTCCACCTTGGACATTTTATAAAACGACCAATCTTCTCAAAAAGAAATAAGCCCCAAATCTCTTGCTGAATATAGAAAGAATATTGTATATTTAAATCTCTCCCTACTGTAAAGAATGAGAACAATCACAGAAACAATCCAACACAAAACTGTGAAAACTCTTAAAGGGTAAAGTTTAATTTTGAGTTTTGTATCCAATACAATAACTATATTGTGCAATCTCAAGAAAGAATCACTGCATTCTAAGCAGTGATTTTTAGCACTGGACCAACTGACAATTCCCCAGTTAATTGGAGCTGTCCTACCTTAGGCAATACTTTGGAGAAAAAGGTTTGTTCCAAATCTTCAAGGCTGATATGGGGCAAAAACATTTCAGTCAGGATCCTCAAAACACCTGCAAAGAAAAGTATTTAAACATTACAGGAAAAAACAATGTGAGATTATCAGAACTACGTAGCTACCTACCAGAGGAAACACAGAACTGCATCAAGCAAAAACAGATCAGGTACTTGATTTTGAGAGAGGCAACACAGCATTTGCCTTATCTGAAATGCATGAAAACCCACATACATCATCTGAAAAATCAAGTAACAGTCACAGCTCCAACATGCACGAAAACATCAAAAAGAGCATCACACCTGACTCAGCTTAGTTGAAGGCTGAGCACAACTGTTTGCCTACGGATCGAGTACTTTCCACGTTCCAGACTGCCAAGTAGCTGCACGTTTAATGTGCTGGCTGGCACTAATATACAATGTAACCGTGAGTTTTAGCAAGACTCCTAAACAGTTACAAATGAGCCTAGTTTTCTTTTCACTATGAGCTATCACAAGAGCTTTGTCACCTGTAAGGTAACAGCCAAAAAGACAATAAAACACAAGATAAAATGCACCCTTCTTTCACTTATTTAAAAATCAGAACAGGAAGGAAAAAGCAGCCTTACACGCAGAGCTTCTTCATGGGCTTTTATAAAGCTTATTCAACGTGCAATTTGTAGAACATGCAAGGTCCAGCAGGATTGCTGAAGACTCTGAAAGTCACTGGTTGTAGCTTAAGTGTTTTTAAGTAGTGCAGAGTTTATAAGGCAATTGCAATACAACGATCTGTAGGAAGAGGCACTTCTTAGCCACTACTTACGAATATGCTCAGTCCAGTCTTCACACTCTTGATACATTGAGTAAAAACGTTAAAGAAAATCAAACTTGTTCTGCTATAAAGGTTATCCTTAAAGCACTTGCAGAAGTCTCATGTTCATATGGAGGGGATGCTCCATAACCAACGCAGGCTGATATCGCCGAGTCCCCATGTGATCAGAAAAGCGTTTCTAAAATGTATTAGAGAGTAAGCCTTGAGGGGGGTTTTTTGGGGTTTTTTTTTGGTGGTTTGTGGGTTTTGGGGTTTTTTATTAGGGCGGGGGGAGGGGGAAGAGGGACTTGTTAACTACAGCGCTAGATGAACCACACGGCTATTTTCTAATCTCTTATTTCAGGGAAGGGCTGTTTGCAGCCAAACACCCGGCACGCGGCTTTTCTATCCCGTGTCCGCCCCTCACAAGGTCCCACCGCTTCCCCCCCCAGGTTTACTCGCCCGAACGGCGGGAGGCTGAAGGATGAGCGAGTTCCCGCACCCCCCGCCGGGAAGGATATGAGGAGCCGGGGCAGGACGGCGGGCAGCTCCCGGCGGCACAGCTCCCAGTCCCAGCCGCCCAGCTCCCGCAGGAGCAGCTCGGGGTCCGTCTGGGACATGGTGGCCGCGCTGCCCTCAGGCACGGGCAGGGCGGGAAAGTTGCCCCGCCATCCCAGGAGCCCCCGCGCGTCAGGAAGCGGAAGCGGCTCCACGTGGGAGAAGCGGAGGGAGATCCCGCCCGGCACCCGCGGGTCGGTACCGGCACCGGGAAGGGAAAACCGGGGGGGGGATAGCCGGCCTGCTGCCTCAGCCGGGCTCCGGGGGAGGGCAGGGGGGCGGCCCTGCGCGGGGAGTTTGCGCTGCTTGAGACGCTGGGTCTGGAATGTGGGTTTTACCGGAATTGCCGGCTGTGCTCATTCTGCGATTCAGTGATTTCCTTGCCCGTATTTGTATTATGTGACAGATGTGGTCCCCGTAACGCTGTGTTTTCTAAAATTTAAATGGTTAGAGGGTGGGGGGTTTTAATCACAGAATTATTGGAGTTGGAAGATCATCCAGTCCAACCCCTCTGCCAAGGCAGGGGCACCTGGAGCAGGGACACAGGAACGTGTCCAGGGGGCTGAGAGCGGCTCCAGAGAGGGAGACTCCACTACCTCCCTGGGCAGCCTTTTAATGAAAGTCAGGATGCTACAATTAGACTGTTTGTGCTGATATTAATGATATGTAAAACTATTTACTCTATTTCCAGCAGTAATTCACCTGGCTATTGGCAAAACATCTGATACACTACCTGCAAAGTATAAAGTACTCTTTCCTGCAGCAGTATAGACATAAAAATATCCCCTACAAAAAGACAAAAGCCAGAAAAAAAAAAAGACCACCTTTGTATCAGCCTTGCTCTCAAATGAATGTTTCTGGCTGTAATAAATTAAGCTGGCATTTTTAAACTGTTATTCCTGAAAATGGATTTTCGATTTAATTTTGATATTGATGAAAATGAGAACAGTGAAGCAGACACTCACTTCTTATTGCTGGGCTCTCCAAAATGCAAGCAGGAACCCGTGGAACAGAGCAGGAAAACTGCCGATGCTGGAGTAGACTCCATCCCAAGGCCAGGTGCTGCAAAGCACCAGGATGAGGCACCAAAGACAAAGCACTGTGTGAAAGCTGCCAAGGAGCACATTATACCTGGAGATCTCAACAAAATATTGGAAAACAAAGTAATGGAAACAGTGTTGGACCTGTATCATGTAAAGGTGTCTGTGCTGGAAATGACGTGTTCGGGTGACGCCGACAGCGAAGGCATCGTGTCCAAAAGTGTCTCTTCTCACTCTGATCTCATCCCAGGAGTCTATGAAGGAGGACTGAAAATCTGGGAATGCACCTTTGATCTCATGGACTACTTTTCTGAGGCTGAAATACAGTTTACCAACAAGACTGTGTTGGATCTTGGCTGTGGGGCTGGATTGCTGGGAATAGTTGCCTTAAAAGGTAAAGCTGAAAGAGTCCATTTTCAGGACTACAACAGCACAGTGATTGAGGAAATAACCCTGCCTAACGTGGTGGCCAACTGTGTAAATGAAGGCATTAGTGGAAAGGACAGAAAAACCAGCAAACCTCCTGCCAAGAGGCCCAAGAAAGCAGAGGGCTCACCTGATGTGCTCACCAAATGCAGATTTTTTTCTGGAGAGTGGTCTGAAGTCACCCAGCTCCTGTTAAGCAGCAACAAACCCTTTTCAAAGTATGATATAATTCTCACATCTGAGACCATCTATAATCCTGATTATTACAGTGCTTTGCATGATACGCTGGCTCAGCTCTTGGATAAAAATGGCCATGTGTATTTGGCAAGCAAAGTGCATTATTTTGGGGTTGGTGGTGGTATCTACCTCTTTCAGAAATTCATTGAAGAGAGAAATGTGTTTAGAACCAGTATAATTAAAACCATTGATCAGGGACTGCAGCGATGCATTATGGAAATGGCCTTTAAAGATTCCAGTTAAAATTCAACCACTAGTCCTTAAAAAATAACTTAAAAATGTTTTAATCCTCCTATCTCTTTGCTTTTTCCTCTGTTATTTCGGTTGACAAATTAAGGATGGTGGCTATTGAAATGTTTGACAAATTCTGTCTGACTAGAAGTAAAGGAGTTTTCTGACACTGATTTTGCATGGAAAAATGGAGTTCTGCTTAAAGCAGCATCTGTTTATGCTAATTAATTGCCATTGATATGTATTTAAAAATTAAGGACGTCACTGTCCCCAGTCCTCCCCTTTCACTTTGTCAGCACCAGAATTGTAGGTCACAGGAACGGCTGTGACCTACGTGACATATGTCACGTGGGATGACCCAGGAATGACGTGACATACTGTAGCTGAATGAGACAATTTAGCATCCTGAATTAGTGCAAGAGGCTTTTCTCGAGGGTTGGGCCTCCCTCGGGTACGGTCTAACTGCAGCCAGATTTGGGCACAGACCACGCACCAGTGAGCTCTGCTGCTTTGCCACCAGAGGGAGATGTGATTGTATCTATCACTTGTGTCCTACCCTGCCAGCGATCTCAGAAATCCGGGTAATGTTTCCCTGTGTAATGCACACATGACTTGCTCAAGCCTTTGAAAAAGTGTACCAGAGAACAGCTACTGCTGTGGGCTCTGAATATTCACATTCAGATTCTGACATATCGCTCTCTATTCAGCAAGTAAGTGGGAAAAGTGATGCTGGTTTAGAAATGAATAAAACAATTCTGTTTCAGAAGCTGACTTGAAAGTCTTGACACAAGAGGAGCTCCTTACAACAACCAACCAATAAACCTATGAGTGCAACAATGGAGGATGGCAGAACTGAGCTTTAGGTGACAGCTGGGAAAGGAGACAAACCACTGTAATAGCACAGTTTAACTACACTGCTGCACTTTTTTTTTTAAAAAGGTTTTTTTCCAGAAATTAACTGCCCCATTTTCGAAAACTTGCTGGGGTTTTACTGAGCACCCACACCTCTTTCATCTCTTCAGCAGTTTGGCAGGAGAGAAAGCATTCAGAAAAACCTGGGTGCAAGGCACTGCTGTTTCCTAGGCTGAAGACAGTGATGGTGCTGAAGAAATTGCCTTACCAAAAATGCAAAAAAACCCAAAGAAATAAAAAAACCCTGGTCCTGAGTGCTCAGTGTCACCAGCAACTAAGAAAACCAAATCCATTGCATGTTTTGTCTTAACAAAAAACAGACAAAAAGCCATTACACAGCTCTAACATGTAGCTCAAGGCTACTGCTTCTCATCATGTACAGTTTTACTGGGAGCACTTGCAGAAATATAAAAAAAGAGACAGAAAAAAGAAAAAGATAGTCAACCAGTGCAGTAAACTGGATGCAGGGATACTCAGTGTAGGGGAGAAGGGACAACAGTTTGAGGGCATGGAAAAACTTATTACAGCAGCAACCTAAATCACTTTAATTATTGCATAAAAGTTCCCATCACTGAAGACTATGAACATCAGCCTCAAGATTCCTATTTTGACCCTATTGCTATTAAGACAGAGTCATAGAGGATTTCCTGGACTTTACAGAAGAACCTTAACTACTGTTGTTTCAGACTATTTTAAAGTGGTCCTTTGGAAACTACTGAATCTGGCCTTTCACAGGATAGGAGAGGGAGGAAAAACGCAGTAAGTTGTACCATGACTGTCGTTGTGCTTTGGAAATTTTTCTCATTGACAACAGATAACTGCTGGCTACAAACTGAGGAACAGAGGTTTTAGCTTTGGCAGATCAAAAAATTACTGCTAACAGTTTTTGTCGAAGCAGGGAAGCTGGAAACAAACTGATTTACCATTTTTCAAACCTTTTTGACAAAGACAAATCATGGCTTGGACACGGATTGTTCTACACCTGCTGAGTCTGGTGCTGTGTCAGAGAACCACACCTGAAACAATAAGAAATGCTGACCACTATGACAAAGAATATGGTTAAGAACAAGAATATCAAGTATTTTTTGATGAATAAAGGAAGAAGGTACTTACAATCTTCTACTATAACGTTTCTTCTAGATAATATCCCATGATCAAACTTGCTGTCTTAGGTTTAAATACTACACTTTTACTGAGTATCTTGCTCAAACATAGCTCTGTTTCTGTGCAAATACAGCATCAGATGTTTTAGGACTTCAGCAGAAGACTGCTAGAGCCATAGTCTCAGTGGCTGCACACCTGCAAAACAGGTAACCCCACACAGTATAATTAAATTCCCCTTTCAGAGTTACAGATGGGAAATAATGAAGGATGTTTTTCTCAGGTGAAATCAGCAAAATTAGCATTGGGATTTCCGTAATTCCAAATGAGTTCTGGTCTTAAAATTCAGTAGATAGATGCTGAGAAGAAGCAGGATTCAACACTTAGCTCTGTTGGCTGGTTGTTCTGTTGGTGTTTCAACATAAAATACCTGCTTTTTCTCCCCTCATCCCATCCCCTCACATTTTGAACAAGCCATTTAACAATAAGAAATCCGGTCTAAATTAGGTCTTTCCCGTAAGTGTTGTGGAGAGAAAGATTAAAATCACTCATTAAATACCTCAGGAAACTAAATTAAAAAGCTTGTTTATTTTAACAGATACTATCCTTACTGATGACTTCCCTTTAAAGAGCATTTGCTAGTTTTGGGAAACGAGGCTATTTAAAAACCAGGTTTGTATACTGGCAATTACAGTTATTTTACTAGAGCTTAGGGGGGAAAAAACCCCATGAGAATGGAAGTGGGAAGTGCCCAATTTGCAAATTACTGACCTGTATGCTATTCTTGGTTACGAGGCACACAGACATTTAATCATGCTCTGAAACCAAAATCTTAATGCAATCATTATGGCATTTGAAGTGGTGCAGCACCAGGTTCAAGAGATCCTGCTCTGAGGTGATTATTGGGATGGAGATACCTGAACTCTGCTAATGAGGAATGGACTGAAAGTTTTGAGGATAAGAACAGGAAATTCCTCTCTGCTCAACCAAAACAAAGCCACAGAAGGGTGACATAAGATGGGTAACTAGTGTAACAAGGCAGTAACAGCAGGATTTTTTTTATTTGTGATAGAAACTGGACTAAAGCCTCTCAAATTTCATAGTTTTTACTGTGAGAGTCACAGGCACATTGAAAAGAAAAAGCTACTCTATACCACCAGATACTGGTGGATAAGTGCCATAGGAGCCACAGGAAAGGGAAGAACTAGAATTTATACACAAATACCTCTTGAAGACTGCAAGTCAACAATGTGTTCCCTTGAAATCCACAAGTGAATTAAACGTAGGCTGGCAGGAAACAAAAAAAGTGAAATTTGTAGCAAGTCATTTCACAACAAATAAAGGGCAACATCCTGCCACAACAGGAAGCAGGTGAGTTAATTCACACACTGTCTAGGTGTACTGGGTTTGCCAGGAGGTGGTTATAACAATTATTGCTGGAAAAAGAGAGAAAGGAAAAAAAGCATGATTATTCTCACAGGGAATAAAAGTGATATAGGGGAATCAGAAGGAAAGGAGCATTGGCAGGATTTGACATTGCCATCAGTCTGTTATGGGGGAGGATCTTACAGGAACACCAAAGACATTGATCATTACTTTTATGGAACACAGATGCTGGGATTTCAAAACCACGGAGTAAATCAAAGATTTAGATCATTGGTGAAGAACTGTAACAGCCAACCTCGCCCTCCACACCAATTTTTGTTAATGTGGATAAGATGAAAAGCCTAAAAAGTAATAGAAAAATAAAGGAAACTGAAAAAAACCTCTGGTCAAAAGATGAGAGAACAGGTTTGGTCCTGTGGTGTTTTAAGCTGATGGCAAAATCCTGATGTATCCTAAAATATATCAGTGAGACAGGACTGGATGAAAACAAACTGGAGGTCAGATAATGTGGAAGTGTTTAATTACACACCACATCAAAAGGAGAGGAAAAGGCTTAGAACTACATATTCTGCACAAAGGAATGAAAAATGAGGTATCTCCGGGGATTAATGACAGTATTATAAATTACTGCAGAGTCCAGTTACTCCAGATTTATGCCTACATACGTGGACACATTGAACTTTTATTTGTAATCAAAGTACAGCTCACAGTTACGAGTTTTGAACTGCTGATTGTGTTCACAGTTTATTTCTTGTCATCTGACCAGGTAATTTCATAGTCTGTATACACTTTCTTCAGTATCTCTACAGTCACTGAGTGATCTGCTTTTCCATAGCCCTGCAAGACAGAACAAATGTTTATTGGACACGTACAGGAAGTGTTCAGAACCATCCAGTTCTTGTCTACACAAATGATCCAGTTGTGATTTGATACTTCAAGTTGTTCACGTACAAATCAAATACAGGCTCTAAAAGAATTATTCTTGAATTATCATGTTTTTCCTGTTGTCCTCTCCAACTCCTCCCCCTCCCCTAATTCAAGTTCTAGAAAATAAATGAGATGGGCTCAAGCAAGCTCAAGTGGGAGGATGCATTTTTCACATAATTTCTCCATCAGAAAGCTTGTTTTAAAGTGTTTCAAACTCCTCAGCCACTGTATTTGCTGAATGTTCTTTTAAACCACAGAGATTGCATTGACTAATGTATGGGCATACAAACATCTGATTTGGCTCAGCTGAAGGAAAAGGGAATAAGGCACCACATGTGCAAACATTTGAGTACTCTTCTAGCCACTAAAGAAATCAGTCTTCATGTTTTATTTATCTGCAATTTTGCCTTAGCTCATAATTGCTTAGTTTTAAGTATCTGTGCTCTTATGCCACTGCAATTCCCAACTAAGGCAAGGTCAGATGACCCATGTGATTTTTAACCCTCATTTAAATCACTGCTCAGTGTTACTTTCACTGAAATTTAAACCAGTTGTGGTAGAAGTTGCCTTTCCATTATTGTCTTACATGACTGAATGTGTTATCTTCATTTCTTATAATAGAACTGCAATTTTTTTCCCTGTGAAAAAGCCTTTACTGCACAACAGTGCAGTGTACTGATTAAAAACCTGTGATTTATGGGCTGCTTTCTTTTTCCAGTAATATTTCAAACAACACTTAACTTAGAAGACAGAAAAAAATAGCTCAAGACTGCATTATCACACAAAACATGTACTCTTATTCATCACTGACTCAGCCCCAAGAGGAACAGCTTAAATAAACTGCATTTAAACTGCACAGATTAAAATTGATGTGTTATAAAATTCACACTTCTGAAAAATACCAAATAATGTAGTTATGCCAGTTGTAAAGCAAGAGCTACAGATCACTCTTACGTTGGTAACCACTTTAAAGACCCCATCCAGCCTTGCAAATAGCAACACAACATCTACTTCAAAAGAGGTCAATGACTATTTCTCTGATTTCCATAAAGAACCAGGTTAGTTCTGCTTTAGAATCTGACAGCAAACTTCCAAGTCGAGAGAAGCATTAAACCAATGTAATTAATATATTAACTTCTGACCTGCAACTGAGGTCATCTGGCCCTCCAGGTCTCTGCCTGACAAGCCCTCATGGCAATAAAACTCTGCTTTTACATCATGCTCCTGTGTAAGCATCAAGGTACCAGAAGCAGAGAAACAAGGTATTTTGCACAGACAACAAAAGCAAGAGTTGACCACTGCCATTAACACTAGTTTGGCAGCTGAGTAACATAGGTGTGAAGTCTCACCTAAAAACACAGTTGTGGTGAGGACTTAAAATTACAAGAATTTAACAGAAGAAGCACTGCTTTCCCACCCCACAGAAATCCTAAAGAGGTGGTTTTTTTTCTTATGATTCCAGGTGCCAAGAGTGATCTTGGAACAAAAGCATCACTAACAAACACCTGATACATTCAAGGCCTAACCTTCACCGCTCATCTAAGGTAAGCAGATTTGAAGTAACCATCACTCACTATAGAAAATTAAAGGAACTTAATAGAACTATTTTCTTCCTGTCTAAATTAAAAGCCTAGAATCTTTACTCACAGTTATTACTACAGAAGCAGCTATGCTTCATCACTGAGCAACACCAGGGCCAGACTACAGCATTTCCCTGCATTAGAGAAATCCTGAACACTTATTGAGTCTTTCCTAAAGAAACTGAGCTTACATGGAAATGTAAGAAGTAACAAAAATGCTATTTTTATTCCACAAAACACATTACTATGTCTTCACCTACTAAAAATTCACACCTAAACTGGGTCTACTCTTCTCACCCAACATATACACAGAGTAACAGACATGATTTACAACATTTTTGTTGGCAAATAAAGATCATGGAATAACTGGATCAAGTCCCTGTAGCTATAAATGGGCCATTCCTGCTCTAGCAGTAAGATGGAAAGACCGGATCAAGAGATATCTACTTTCATTTTTGTTCTTGATTATAACTTAACCTAATGCTGAGTAATAGCCAACTTTATCTTTTTGGTCTCCCACCCTAAAACTATTGTTTTGCTAATCTATCTCACAAGTGAGCCAGGCGGGTTTTCCAGTTAATGTGACAAAAATTGCCAAAAGCCACCATACTACAGAACATCAGAGACAAAAGGATTTAAATGAATATGAGATGCACTTACTGTAGAGAGCCCAAATACCCTGATTTTCTTGTCTTTGCTATTGTGATCAATTTTCCCTCCTCCAAGGCACTTGCACTCGTATCCCAGCTTTTCCATCTCAGGATTCACTTTTTCAAATATATGATCTGCACGAGAAGAATGGTGAGAGCCATTAGAATACGCACTAGGCATCGAGTACTCTATTTTCCACTCGTTTTCCTCCAGCTTTTTCCACCTACAAGAGAGGGATATTTCTCTCCGCGGGTATAGAAAAGCATGTTAAGTTTTATTATTTTAGTTTTTTCCTTAGCCCATCTCGTTCTCCTAAATCGGGTTCGGGAATGGCACCTGACAGAGAGACGGGCCCGGCTTTCATGTCACACGAGGGACGTAGAAAGGGGAAAACAGGGGCTTTTTGAGCTGCTCGGGACGGCGGCTCCCGCTCCCCCCTCAGCCCCGCCGGGGACGGGGCCCCGCCGCCCGCTCGCCGCCTCAGGCCGCGGGCTGTCACGCACTGTGGAACTCGGCCGCCCCGGTGCCGCGGACGATGTCCCGCTGCTCGCCGCCGCCCGGGCGCTGCAGGCGCACCAGGATGTACTTGAAGGTGCCCTCGGGGTCGATCTCCACGTCCCGCACGGCCGCCATGGCGGGGCCTGGCGGGGCTGGGGGCGGGAGCGATGGCGGCGGGCGGGGCTGCGGGCGGGGCGGGGCTGCGTGAGGGCCTCAGGGCGCCCGTCGATCAAACAACGAGCGGCGTGAGCTGCGGGGCAGCACACCTGCGGTTCACTCTTGCCTTAGTAACCACTTTGAAGACCCCACGGGCAGGGACACTTTACACTATCCCAGGTTGCTCCAAGCCCCATCCAACCTGCCCTTGAATATTCCAGGGATGGGGCATCCACAGCTTCTCTGGGCAACCTGTGCCAGGGCCTCACAACCCTCACAGGGAAGAATTTCTTTCCCGTATTTAATCTAAATCTGCCCTCTTTCAGTTTAAAACCGTTCCCCTTGTCACCAGTTCACTGAGAGTAAATTTTTACTGAAATAAATTATTTTTACTGAATTAAAAAAAAATATTTACTGAATTAAAAAAATAATATTTACTGAATTAAAAAAATAATATTTACTGAATTAAAAAAAATAATATTTACTGAATTAAAAAAAATAATATTTACTGAATTAAAAAAAATAATATTTACTGAATTAAAAAAATAATATTTACTGAATTAAAAAAATAATATTTACTGAATTAAAAAAAAATTACTTCCGTGCAGTGCTGAGCACTCTTGTATTATGAATTCTCACGTTTTAAAGAGTAGGAGCTGCTTTAAAACTTTCAGGATATCTCCACAAATGAGTTTCAACATGACTACTTTTTAAAATACTATATTGTAGGTCACTTCTAACTGAACTATTTTATTCTTTTCATATATACAGGTAGTAAATTATTGTTGACGTGAATTTCTCCACCCGTAACAGTTTTAAAATCTAAAACTAATACTTGAATGCAGATAGTATACTATATAAATTAAGGTGTAATTAATTAAAAGCATCAGTAAAACAGAGGAAGAGTATGTCTCATCTTAATACACATTTAGAGATACTACAAAGATAAACGTAAATTTGGGGTTAGACTTTATTTTGAGACTTATTACTTTACAACTAGAGTTGTTTCCTAAACTACTGTATTGGCCAAAACAATCCCTAATGAAAATTTCCAGTATTTTGTTGTTTCAGAGACTGTTGTTAGTTACCTTGTCCGTGCACAGAGCAGCAGCACCACTGTGAGGAAAATGAGCAGAGCCCCAGGAAGCTAAATCCTTGTTTGCTGAGGTTTAGGGGAGGAAGAGGTGTGAAGGGCTTTAAGTAGAAATCAATCCTCCTGTCTCAGCTGTTTGGGATTTCCAAGTTAGTCAGGGAAAGTGATAAAATCTGTGCCTGAGTGAGGTCCCCTTTAGGATCCTCTGTCTTAGAGAGTCTTATGGAGCTGAGGTGGCTGTTCAAGCTTGCTTTGTCCAGTAGTAAGTTAGGCTGTAGAAATAGTCCTTTAAATTTGTTTCAAGTAACCTAAGAGGTCTATTTTTGTTTTGATTGTTTCTGTGTACACAGTTTATTCCTTAATTATTTTGTTTGCCAGTCTTGCCTGATATCTCGTGCTCCTATTTATCTTTCATTAAGAAAGCATTAGGGAGGCTGCTTGTTTGAATAACTCACCCCCTTTATTTTTTACTGGAACAGAATGCTTCACTTCCTCAAGCATAGAAGTCTTTTGCGTGACTGTGTAAAACTTTATTGCCCCATTTCAGTTATAAGGCATGAAAGGAGCTAACAACAAACAACAATGGTAAGGATGGCAAAGGAAATGCTTGTGACATACCTTAGGCAGAAGCTAAATTTGAAAGGAATTTGCCCTCAATAAGGAGAACATGCGTTGGGCTTCATCTAACATGAGTTTGAGTAAATAAGTTTGTGGCTTAATAATAGTCAAAGCAGAGCTTTATCCTGTTTTCCTTAATGCTTTTGTCTTCCCAAGCATCCACCTTATCCAAAAGCAGTTTCCTACTCCATGCTGAGGTATAGGAGTTTCCTGTTGGCTTTTAGGCCGAAGGCAAAAATTCCCTGCTGTTGGTGGGGGTTGTTAGTGCGTCACTGCGGGCCTCGAGGGTACAAAGAGGATGGCGTGGGGCAACAGGGGTCTTAAACCAGAGACAGCCTGGTTTCCACAGAACTCCATGGAGGGACTTTCCTTTTGTAATGCACTTACTCATAGCTAACTGCGAGTTTGGCACTACTTTTTGAAAAATTAAGGGGTTTTTTATTTATTTGGCCAAGTGTCATCTTGTCTTTTCGCAGTGGTGTCCTAAAACCCATTGTTCTGAGAAAAAGTATTGTAAACAAGTCGGGTAACAGTGAACTGATGTGATGATAATTAAGATAAAATAGTAGATATTTTTCTTGAGTAGTTGTAGGCAAATCATAAGGGTCAGCATTGCCAGAACTTTTTACTTCTTCTGTGTTACAAATTGGGCTTGTTTTGTATTATGGTTTGCAGGTTTTGGACTGACCCAAATGACTAAAATTCCTCTGTTTGTGTCTTTCCTATCAGATTGTTTTAATTCGTATGGCCTTGGAAAATTCACCTATCCTTACACTGGCTTGTATTGCAATGTGTGTTGCAGTGGATTAAACTGTTGGTGTAACAAAACACATTGTTAGGCTGAATTTGGTGTGTGTCAGCCAAGATACTGGTTGAGCTGGTGCATCTGAACTTGGTCAAACTTCTCTACTTATTCCAGGAATCAGAGAGATTAAAAAGAAGCAGCAAAAACTGTGGTTCATGTGGCATGGTCTGATAACTGGGTGTAACTATTGTAGCTACTCTGGTTCATTTTTGTAAAGGAACATGATATCCTGGTACCTACTGTAAGTACTTCCTGAGCATCTAGAGAGGGATAAAGCAGGTTACAGCCTTGTGTTCTCCATTGTACCCCTTATGAGAGGGTGACCATGCTTTTTCTGCTTAATGATTTCTCTTGGAAATGTTAATAAACGTCAACTCAGCTTGAGATTGTGATAGAACAGTTGATGTTACCATATTCATACAGGTTTGATGAAAACAGGTGGAGGACTGAGGCACTGTGAGTGCCTGCTGAGAGAATGTGTTCCTGCGTATTGGGTGAAATATTTGGGTGATGGAAAGTGCTGATGGGGACGAAGACATTCTTGTCGTGCTTGAGTGCATTTCTGCTGGGCTTTGTGGTGGCATTAAGGCTGTGATGTTTGTATTTCTTTTAGAGTAACTTTATAGAAACACCTTTAGGGAAAAGTTAATTATGCAGTAGCTGATGGTTACAAAGAAAACATCAGTAACTTCCCTTCTCAGTAACCTAGTAACAGAAAAGATCCCTGAAAAAGCCTGAGTTGAAAGCCCAAATGGGGTAGCCCTTATGATGGCATATGAGACTTTCTGACTTCTAGTTAAAAGCTAATTTGGCCTTGAGTGGAATTATTCAGAAATTATAATGGATTATTGCCAACTGTCACTTATTTTATTAATGTGGATTGAAATGAAGGATGGAGAAGAGAAGGTGAGGCTGTTCTGCTGCTGTATATGGAGATATCAAAGCCAATTGTAATTGAGCAAGTTCAGGTCACAGGAGTCATCTGGCTGCAGAAACAGAGTTCAGATCTGATAGGCTTATCCTGCCAAAATCCAGGATCAGTTTACTGTGTGGGTCTCAGATCTGCTATTTCTTGTTTGCTTTCAGTGCCCAGGCTACACTAGTGAACTTGTAGGGCATCTTAAAAGAAACAAAATGGATTGCAGTTCAAGATCAAATGTAGCATTTCATTTGAGAATAGGCAAATAGGAGTATCTTAGTGTCAAAACATCCTGATATTTATTTTGATAGTTAACCTCTGAATGGCAAGTGACTAGAAAAGGAACATTGTTGTGCTGCGGTGAAGTTTAACACGGGATTCTCTAAAGCCATTAGACCAATCCAGGTTCCCAGAGTCAGGAAAAGGGAAGCAATCACATTGCACTCCTGCTGTATAAATTTTTCCCTTTATTAAGCTCCTTGACAGCAGAGCACAAGGTGTAGGGATATATTTGGCTCCCGGTTGTATCACAGGAAAATATTAAGGAAAGAAGTTTGAAGTAGGGGATTTCCATCACATGTAACACACGGTGGGGAAAATAAAATGAGGGCCAATGTTCAGCTGTACTTTGCAAATTTTTTTTAATCCCAGAGTGGGAGTACAGCCTGGAGTTGAGCAGAAGAATGCCTAATACACTGGTGCAAATGAAACACACTGTTGTAAGCTGTAATTATCATGGACATCAAAACACCACAGGTCTGCTTTGCTGCTTGGCTCACACAATTTAATAGGATTTGAATAAAGATTTTTCTTCAACAGCTGTTGATTAGCAGCTCCTCAGATTAGTGAAGAAGCTGGAACAAATTCAGGATAATAACATTATCTGTCTTAGCATTAACATCTTTGGGATCTGTGTATGTATATAGCCAGTCCAGGAGCCAGAGGCTTGGTTTGTGCACTGAAGGTTAGGAATCCAAGGCAACCTCTGGCATGCTGGAGTATAAAGGGCCTCTTCTGGGCCTTTCATACCTTGCTTTGATGAATAATGTTCTCCTGTGATCCCTCTCAGAACCTGAACAAGGTCTGATGAAAACCAAGTCTTTTGTTCTGCTCCTCACAGAAGGCAGTTTTATAACCTCATTGCTCTACTGGTTAGAAACAAAACACCCTCTAATTTTTGGTCTGTATTTACTCACAGATGGTTTGTATCCATTTGGGTTTTTTGTACCGACTTTATCCCTTTTTATACAGAAAACTCATTTACTTTTCTGAGCCTGTTGCATCCTTTCTGAGCCTTCCTAGCTGCTCCCTCTTCCCTAGGTTTAAACACTAATTTCTAATGGACACCTGGAAAGGCATTTCTCTAGAGGGCACTTCTTGGAATATCTCCACCCTTTGGAAAACCTAGAGTTGGCTACCAGGGGGTGTCATTCTCCTGGTTCTCCTTCTGAATAACCATAAATATCACCTGCCTGTCACAGGATTGTTAGTCTTTGAAGTACTGAATGAGTGCTCCTGCCTTGAATCCCCTGGTTCAGTGAAACCAGCCCGCTAGGTTTGTTTCCAGGGCTCTGCTGTCCTTTGGTTGTCCTTCCCTGCTCTCCGTGTCCGTGCCTGGCACCATATGTTGGGGGCATGATGGAAGTGGTGTGCAGGTGATGATTCCTGAGTCCCAGCTGTTACCCTGTGGTCTGCAGAGACAAACAGTGTGAATGAGTTGTTTAATTGATCAGAGTTCACTTGTGTGGGATATGTGACATCCTGAATAGAGGGGCCTTGCAGCTGCTTTTCTTCCAGGTAAACTCATGCATTTGCACTCATGGATTAGAGATATGAGGCTATTTTGAATGGTGGGTTTAGGGCTGGAGGTACTCAGCCTGGAGAGAAACCATGTCCTTCCTTTGTCATGGTGTTGGGACTGCATTTCCTAGGGAAAAAATCAGAATGAATGTAACGGTATGAAGGCTTACCTGCGGAATTCTGGACATAAACTGAACTTTTGTCCTTTGACTTAACCTTCAGATAAACCTTTGTCTGTCTTTGACTCTAGAAGGTACAGAGCAACTGCACTGCTAATTTCCTTATCTTTAAGTAAGCATAAATCTGGATCTTTCATTTTATTTTGGCAGTAAGGCAGCTTCCCCTCTGTATTTTATTTGTATTTATTTGTTGCTTAGAAGTACAAATAAACTGAACTCCTAACTGCTTTAAATAAGAATGTTGCATGCAGGCCCAGAATTATTTTATAAATGATAAATGGCAATTCCTTCCCTTCCTGCTGATCCAATGCCTATTATAAAAGTTATCTTATTTTATTATTACTTCTGTCATCTAAATAATCAGGCTCTGCTATTGCTCGTGATTATGTGTTGCTACAAAAGATAAGTAAATGCCTATTGATAAATGAAAGGGGGAAAAAAACCCAACTAATTTATACCAGGAAGGATAAATATAGAATCAATCATTTAGTTTGGAAAAAACTCTTAGGATCAGAATCCAACCATAAACTTAACACTGCCAGGTCCACCACTAAACCATGTCCCTAAGCACCTAAATATCTCCAGGGATGGTGACTGCACCAGTTCCCTGGGCAGCCTGTTCCAGTGCTTGACAACCCTTAGGGTGAAGGGTTATTAATGGGGTCTGTGGGGTGGGATACATGTTCAGCATCTGAGAAAATTGACTTTGTGGTTTGCTTTTTAGGCTCAAATGTGGAAGTGCAGCAGTCTCAGGGGAGGTGACACTCATTCTTCCTGATGAGTCAAGAAATCTAAAAGTGTTATAAGAGCAAAATGCTCACTGGGAAAGTTAAAGTATTGTTTTCGTGCCCCAGGAAATAAGGAAAGTCCTAATTATCTTGACACCAGTTAACTGGAACTTTAAAAAGCCTTGTGGTGCCATGTTTTTTTTTTTCTCTGGGAAATGATAATATTAAGCAATTTAATACCAATGCTTTCAGTGTTAGTGATGATTCCTTTGTTCTTGAAATAACTCCTATAATGCAGCAATTGAAGTACTCTCCACTAATAACCTTGTGTTAAACATGCCTGCCCTAAAAAGTAATTACATATCCAGCTGACAGAAATAAATTTCTTTCTTTGAATAATTCATGGTTGTGGCAAACTTGTGGTGGAGTGGCTAAAAGAAAGAGCATTTAATTCAAGAGCTTCTGTTCTCTCGTGGTCTGACTGAGAAAAATCAGGAGTAGTGTGAACCATGTTCCTTTGCCAGCTGTTGTTGAGTGGGGTTTTACTTCTCAGTCCTGTGCAGTTGTTCCTTGTACTTTGGTCTTCTGCCTTGAAGATTTCAGATACCAAGTGATAAGACCTCACTCCACAGAATTCCAGTAGTTTTGGTGATGGACCTTTCTGCTGCCTGGTTTTATAGATGGCATCAGACAGTGATGATAATCTCTGGGGCTTGGCTTGAAATACCGAGGTCAGTATCACCCAAACACTTTTCAGATACATGATCCAAAAACTTCTAGGTCCTTCAAAAAAATGAGGCTCTCTGGTTTGTGATTTGCTGCAGATAGCATTTGGGGAGTTTGTTTACTGCTTGTTTCCCAGTGAAAAAATTAAGGACTAACATCTCTGACTGTCCTTGACTGAAGCTTGCTTAGTAGACGTTCCTTTCTAGAGCAGCACAGCTCTTGAGATGGGCAATTTGGGCTGAAAACTTATGGAGAAATTTGAGAAATCATAATATTGAAAGTATAAGATGCTGTATTTTATGATTTTTAAAGTATGTTATTGAACACTGATTTGGTTACGGAGTCAAACATGTTAAATTCTGTGTCCACTGATGTGTAAAAATGATGTTCCTGGAACTGACTTAATCACAGAAGAGAACAGATCTGAAGCTTGGAATTTGTAAACAAATGGTGAGGAGTATTAGTAGAGAAGGGAAGCTACTGCCTCTTCATCCTTTTTTTGTAGTCTCTCCCTCATAATACTGCAAATGGAGAATGGAAGGTCATGTCAGAACTCCAGTGCTGCCCATAGTTCACATACTCTCTGAGTCAAAGCAGTGTTTTCTGGGAACAGAGCTAGGCAGAAGATATGCAAAGGATCTGCAAAACAAAAAACATATCTCATGATGACTGTTTTTACAGTACCAACCACCTACTTAATCTCCTAATCCTGAAACTTGCCCTCACTCCTCTCACTTGCCAAAAGCTGTAATTGTTCTGTTTCTCAGGGCCAGCATTCCCATCAGTGCCACTTCTGGGACATCTCACCTGCCGAGAGTGCGGGGCTGTGGGACAGAGCTGGGCAGTAAAATCAGCAGTGCTGGGTCAATGCATGTGTTACATAGTCATTCTTCCCTGTGTGCATGAAGGGTGGCAAGGCTCCAAGACCTTCTCTGCCATGATTTCCAACACTGGAATTAGAAATAATCAAGTTCTGCATGGGATCAGTTCCACCTGCACCCATGGACTGTCAATGTGTGATGTTAAGGCCTGCCCTGCTTTTATCTTAACTCAAGGTGTGGGTCCTTGTTTCCTCTGCTCCTTTGCTTTCTTTGATGTTTCAGTGCTCTGAATCCCAGCTGGCCCAGTGCAAGTGATCCCTGGCCTCAGGGTGGATTCTTCAGTGGGTATTTTTGCCTGTTTGGGGGAAATTGAGCACTATGAGTCACAGCAGAGTTCCCGAAATAAGAAGGAGAGATAAGATTTTCTGGCTCCTGGGGTTCCACTCCAGACAGAGTGGAGACTGTCTGAGGCAGCCTTGCAAAATTCCAGCGCCTTGGTAGCAGTTGCACTGCCTACCTTATTCACACTTAATGAGACACAGAGGCTAAGAAGGGATGAGTATGTGTTTGGAAATTATCTTTGCTTCCCATCTAGACCTCGGGGAAAACTTGTGCCTCAAACCTTTTGTCTCTGAATTTTTGAAGAATTAGCGTTTAAAGCTCCTCTCCAAACAGGAAACACCTTCTCTACTGGCACCAGAACTCCTTTTCCCCTCAAGGCTGGCTAAAGCTCTTATTTTTCCTCTTCTAGTGAGCGTCACAGTGGGTGAAGCTGGACACTTTTCCATTACTTCAAAATTTCAAGTGGCTCTACAGCTCTTGGCCATGGAATAAATGTCTGTTATACAAAACATTTTGACATAAGTAGTGATCAAGTGTTTTAATTTAGGAATGAGGAATACACCTTCTAGGAGAGAGATGGAACTGGATTACTCAGAGGTACTTAATGCTCTATTTTTTTGTCTGTTGACATAACAGAATCATTAACATTTTAAAAAAGGAAGACTTACAAATATGTAAATGCAGATGTAATCTTACCGTGCAGGTAAAGAAAAAGTCTTTTCTAAAGACGTGGAAAATGAATCTTTGCCTTTTTTTATACGTACAAATAGATGTCTATATATTCTGCTTATCTGAGATCCCACTGTATTTGTCTTGGATTTGTGATTTCTGCAAGTTCAACAGAGAACTTTAGATAATGCAAAATAATTTGCATTGCATTGAATTTCCGTAAGCTACTGATAAAGATACTGAAAAATGTTTTTCAAACCAAGACTTGAAATTTCCAACAGAAAGGTAGACTCTACAAAACTCCTGTTTTAGCATTTCATGGTTTCTTTGGAAAATTTTCCTTTGAAACTTTGTCACTACAAATCAAGCCACCGCTACTTGTTATGCACCAGCTGGACATAAAACATTGTTGATCACATGCCTCCTAAGTACTCTGGAATAACTTTTAGGGTTTAGAAGGTGGTAGAGATTTCTTTCCTCCATCACCCTTTTGTACAGTGGGGTGAGAATAAAATAGTTCTCTTGGACAGAGAGTGATCTTTGAAAAACTGCCCTTTGAGTAGTGATTCCATCTCTTATATGCTCATTTTATGGTGATTTCAGCTAAGCATTGTTGCACTTGTTTCCTCATAAGAATGTCTCATGGGACATTATTAAAAGTCTTAATTATAGCAAACCATAGTCCACTATTGTTTCTTTGTTCCTGACTCAACCTAGACCACAAACTTGATTGATCTGCCAGGAAGAGATCAATTCTATCAGTGTCAGCTGTTCTGAACAGCTTAGCAGCTGCCTGCTGATTTTTCAATTGTTTTCTTTAACATTTTTTCAGTGTTATTCTGGTATTTTTGTAGGAGCTCACGTGGAAGGCCCGGCTTCTAATTACCTTGATCTTCCTTTCCTAGACACAGAAAGGCAATATTTGCTTTTTGCCAGCCCTCTGACACCTTTTCCCATACTCCCAAAGGTAATTACTGGGGTTTGGATCCTTAAACAGTAGCTTGATTGCCTGTAACTAATATAAAGAGTCTTCACTCCAGTCTTTCCTACTCTGACCTGTTCTCTTTTCCTGGTGCATAACACTTTTGCAGTGAGTATCTATCAACTTTTCTCTGTATAAAAGAAATGCCATTTGACATATCCTCTGTCCATTGCTGTCCTTTAAATAGCAGACCCCACTGGGGTTTGTTGTTTTTACTCCTAATATGTTTACATAGCCTTTTCTTACCTTCTCTATCTCATAGTGGCCTGCTAAGGAAACCCTCCAACTAGAAAATCAGTTGCTATTAGATAATCCCTGTTAGGCACCTCTGTTTGTAAGGGAAAAGAGGTGATCTGGAGTATTCCCATTCACTTGTAAAAAGCTGGGCTTTCACTTGTGGGAATGAAAGCCCGGAGTGTATAAGAAAAATAAGTGTTCAGCATTTCTAAAAATTTGCCTAAAGTTTAGAGTCTCCTGTTTTTCTGGCAGAGAGGAATTGTATTAATTTTAAGGAACTATGTCTGTGCCCATGTAGTGTAAGAGGAGAGTGGACAACTTCCCAGTTCTGTACAGCACCAGAAAGGAGGCTCTTATGTTCCCAAATCAAGTGGCAAAAGAGGAAAAAAGCATGAATGTGAAATAACTGTGGGAAGAGAACAAACCAGTAACATGGAAACCAGCTAAGGGGCAGGCTGCATGGCATTGCTAGCTTGATTATCTACAGCTCAACCTAAGTAACTGCATCACAGGTATTTTTCCTGAAATACGTATATAACTTAGGCCATATTTCCAATATGAACTTTAGCTTGGAGGAATCCCAGTCTTCCTGAGCAATGGGGTTGAAATTTTAAGTGCTTTTGACTTCATAAAGAGGTTCTAACTTCTGTTGTGTTTTGGAAAATGCTTTTCAGGCTTTTTTTGTTTTCCCCTTTGAAAATTTTGCATGCGTTCATCTTCCATGATATTACAAGGAAATAAAAATGTAATCAGTGAATGGCAGAATTCCCTGGGAAAAACCAAAAAGAGCCCCCTCTCAGTGTATAAGGGAATACTGCCAACAAAAAGAGTCAGTCTTTTTTTAGTCTGGAATTTTTACAAGCGTATTGCTTTTAGGCTTTGGTGTTTTGTTATTTTTTGGGGAGGGTTCTTTATCTGCTGCAGACAGGAGGTCTCAGACAGCCCACGTGAAGGAAGACTATTGTAAATTCTGAAATATTCTCTTCCTTCCTCCGGAGATTCCATTGACAAAGCAATTCTGCTAAAGTTTTCCCGCTTGGCTTCAGAGCTTCTGCCATGACAAGGATGAGCACTTACCAGTAGGAAGCTCATTAAATGATTTGGAAAAGGGAATATCCAGGAAAAAAAAAAGTAGGGTTTTCTGGCTCCTGAGAGGGTAAAAACTGTTCTGGAGTTGCCTGTAATTTTTTTTTTTATAATATCTATAATTATAACAGCTGATCAATGTTTTAGAAAATAAAAAAAGCATGCCCTATCAAGACTCATTAACATTAGTCTGTGTTACAGTAATGTTTACAGAACCCCTGGGAAATTATGCCCTGCTGCACAAGGTACTGTACAGGTGCTTTAAAAGCACCAGCTCCTGTTTTCTTCAGGTGGTAAACCTTCCTAATAGAGAAGGGTTGGCAAACTGGGAGTGTTTTCATTCCCAATTTACAGCAGAGGCTAAAGATGTAGCAGTCCTGACCTGATGCTGCCTGGAAACCTCTGGAAGTCTGGTTCTTCTAAGCAAAGCTGGCCCAGGCCAGCCAAGAGCTAACCTCAGCTTTCCAGAGTTTCCTGATGGTCAGTTTGTGTTTCTAGCTTTGCTGGTTCACACCTGCTAGGAAGTGTTCCTCTCCCTACAAATATGCAGTATGGTGGTTTTAATCCTCACACGCTTCAGTAACTGACTTTGACTTGCTTTCTAGATCTTTTTTTTTGCAAATTCCATATTTTGTTAATAACTGAGGCTGTTTTAGAATATACTCTTTATTCTATGCTCTTTTTTGAGGTGGATTCCTTTGATGGGCAGAGATCTATTAAGATGTGGCTAGGTGACAAATTTTTTTTTGTGAAAAAATTGGGAATTGGTCCCAATTGAGATGTTAGCTTGGAATCCAGGAGTCACTGTTGGTTTTTTTGTAAGACAAGACTGAGGCTCCAAAATAAGAGCTCCAACATGCACTGTATAAACTATAACTATGCTTTACAGATATGAAGTGGGTGCTACCCTGTGCCCTCCTATAGCTGACAACCCTTGTTGAGTCCTTTGCGTGTTGAGCCTCATTAAACCTCATCCATAATGGTGAAGCTTTATGCAGTAGTGTAATTAATCAGTGTATAGACAATAAATGTGCATGAATTCAGTGTATTGTCTTGTCCACCTGAAATATTATGTGCACCTGTTCAGGAATTGTAACTCTATTGAGATCAGGATATTGGAGCATATAGTCCAAGTGAAATCCATATTCCAAGCTTGACTGCTACAAGTGACTGATGAACCTGTGTTGTGAGCAGGACTGTAGAAGAGAATTAGCAATCCTGGGACTGGCAAACCTTCCCACAGATGAGAGCTCTGCACACCGTGCTGTCCACAGGGAAGGGCTTGTCCAGTGCTGCAGTTCATCTTTTACTCAAACTTAGTTAACCAGCTTTGAGCATTGGTGCCTTTCCTACTGAGATACCTGAAGAACTGGCACCTCCTTGGTGCAAAACACTGTGCCAGGTGAAAGACTGGAATCTGCTTATTCATGCAGCCAACTCGAACTGTCTTCCTCCTCCTTGATATCCTGGAATTGTGTGTTTCTGTCAGTAAGAGCATGTAAAGTGTGGCACTTGGCAGCTTGTCAGCACAGTGTGTCTTTCCTGGAGGGTTGATTTGTCAGGAGAAAAGACATCCGTTTTAATGTGAGGGGAGGGCCAGATCCTGGGATTTTCCAAGATATTTTTTTCCAAACGTCTTTCCTGTCTCGTGCAGGAGTGGCTAGTTGAGGGAATAAAAGGCAGGGGATTACAGAGTCGAGGCACTTGGAGCTGAACTTGATCTTCAAGTCCGAGTTCATCAACTTAGCCACGGAAAGGAGCCACTGAGAAATATTGCAGAGGAACTTCTGCCACGGGGACTCTGCAGCTGCGACCTGTGAGTAGAAATGCTCTGTGCTGTTCTGTTTAACTGCTCAGCTAAAAGAGAGCTGGACAGCTGCAATTCTGTGTTCTTTAAAGCTGTTCACTTTTAAAAGATATCTTGATACGAAGAACTGTTTTAAAATGAATAATTTCCAAAAAAAATTGAAAGTTTATTTAAGTTTTTAGAATAATTGTTTCAAAGCATGTAGAAAAAAATTGCATAGGCAGTATTTTATATTGAATTGTAACAGGTCAGTGTCTGTTCTTTACAAATGTGTTTCTTTGGTCTCTCAGAGCCATCTGCTTTAAAAGATAAAGAAGAGAAAACACTCAAACATGGTTTGCTTGTGGTTCCTATCTCTTCTTACTTATGGTAAGTGTGTATTGCTCCATGTAGAAAAGTATTTGGATGGTAATATTAATGTGACTGTTCTGTTTGAGCTCAGCATTAAAAGAACTTTTGAACCTGCCCTAACTAACCTGAGCCTGGGTTCACACAGAAGCACCTCTAGCTGCAATGGCACGTTTCCCTGCTTGCCTGTCAAATCCATACTTGGCTCCTCTAGCCTGCTGTGAAGTCCCAAAGCTTTCTGTGGCCAGACATAGTTTCACAGGCTGAAGTCCCTGTACTTGGATCTGACAAGCCTGGTTTGAAACTTGCCAGTTGATTATTTATAAAATAATTGCCATTGATTTTTATGCAGTTTCAGATATTGACAAGGTTGCAATATTTATAGAGCTTTATTTATCCTTTTCTAGAGAGAGAGGAGGGGAAAAGTCAGACACCAACTTTTGGACATCTTTTCATTCTAGGACTTACAGTGCTGCAGGGGGTGAATGGTTGGACATACCATTATTCAGACAGAAACATGACCTACAGGGAAGCAGAGGAGTGGTGCAAAAAGAGGTATACTAACATGGTTGCCATTCAGAATAAGGAGGAAATCAACTATCTCAATAACTTCTTACCCTATAATCCGGGTTACTACTGGATTGGAATCAGAAAAATTAATGATGTGTGGACCTGGGTTGGAACTAACAAAGAACTGACAGAAGAAGCGAGAAACTGGGCTTCAGGTGAGCCAAATGGCAAAGGGAACAACGAGGACTGTGTGGAAATCTACATCAAAAGAGGGAAGGATGATGGCAAATGGAATGATGAACAGTGTGAGAAAAAGAAGGTCGCCTTGTGCTACACAGGTATGGAGTGATTAAGGTCATTCTAGTGTGTCCCTGTGGAGGTGAGATGATGGGTGGGATGAGTTGTTTAGTCTTACATATTAGCTACCTGACCCTGTAAGCACTTGTACACTTATGCTTGCTTTCAGGGTAGAGGTTGTCCTTGTTCTAAGACTTAGATTTATTGTTCCTTTTGCATTTTAAATATTGCTAATATCTACCTGAGAACAAGTGGTCTTGGGAGTTTCCAGCCAGTAGAATCCTTTCACTGTGAACTAGTCTGTCAAAAGTGTGGATTTCAGAATCCTTTCCGTGAAATTACAGGATAATCTTAAGTACCAAACCCTATGATTTTGTTTTGCTATACAAAGGGCTTGGTTAGTGTCAGAAAGATAAACAAATTGCTAGCCACGTTTCCTTAGTGGCCATCGTTGATTCCTTTATAATTTGCTGTATTATTTTTTTCAGCTTCTTGCAACCCATCTCTCTGCAGTGGCCGTGGAGAATGTATAGAGACTATTAACAGTCACACCTGCCATTGTAACCCTGGGTTCTATGGCCCTGAATGCGAGTTTGGTAAGATTATTTCATCCTGCTTTTTGACCAGCCCATGCTGGCTGGTGTTCATTTTAGCTTGTTGGTTTAGCTGCTCATGCCCCTGACTGTGTACCTTCTTGTGCTTCTCTGAAGTTGAGAGTTGTGATCCACTGAGGAAACCTGAGCACGGGAGCCTCGAGTGCAACCATCCATTGGGGAACTTCAGCTACAACTCATCCTGCACAGTTCAGTGTGAGGAAGGCTATGAACTGACTGCACTGGAATCTGTACACTGCACCTCCTCTGGGGTCTGGTCTGCCCCCCTTGCAGCATGCAAAGGTGAGCTTTCTGCATTATACACAGCTCTGTAAACTTGTTTCTCTGCCAGTACATAAAAATTGAACTCTTGCCAATTCCTTTGGAACTAATTACATGGTGTGGGTGCTGTTTTGTTTCACTACACGGGTCTCTGTTCCTGAAGGGATGAAATGGGCAGGATGAATGTTTTGGCCCTGGCCAAAAACATCTTTCCCTGCTTGTAGGGAAAGATTTTTCCACCTCTTGGGTGGGAACAGGGAGTGGAAATGACCAACCTGTGAGACTGCTCATAACAGGCTAGTTACACCTGACTGTAGGAATTATTTTTTGAGGTTCTTGGCTTAGAATAAGCTACAGTTTGAAGCAAATAAAAGCATCAAACATCACCCAACAGGAATCAAAATCAAGTTGCTGTTATGAGCTGTGAATGAATTTACAGTCTTGCCTTAAGATTCAGTTTTCCATTTTGAGATATTGCCCCTCCTGTCTGTTTTCTGAAATGGCAGCATAGTAAATCTCCTTTCTAAAGCTGCTCCCGTTTAGTGGGTATGTTGATAAGTTTCAGAAAATAAAAAAATTTGATTTGTTACAAGCTAAGCTCTGTGCTGTCTCTTGTACTCTTCAGCTGTGACCTGTCCTGCCTTGGAGATGCCTGCCCACGGTGCTGTGAACTGCTCCCATCCCTCTCTGGAGCTCACCTGGGGTACCATCTGCGAGTTCACCTGTGAGGAAGGCTTTACCCTGACAGGACCAGCCACACTGCAGTGTGGGTCTTCTGGGGCCTGGGACAGGCAGCAGCCATCCTGTGCAGGTACCTTTCCCTACCCCTGCTCACCTGAGCACTCAGGGCTGTCAGCTTTGGCATGTGGTTTTCCTGAGGCCTCTGTGCTGATTTCTGTTGATCTCCTTGTGTTACAGCTGTGAGGTGTGAGGCTGTAAGCTGGCCAGAAGAAGGGTCTGTGACCTGTGATCCTGCAGATCTCACCTATGGCTCACGCTGTGAGTTCCACTGCAATGAGGGCTACGTTGTGGATGGCCCATCCAGCACTGAGTGCACGGCACAGGGGCAGTGGTCAGAGCCAGTGCCAAGATGCAAAGGTGAGACTTACTGGGTTGGAAACCATCAAATAAGGCTTAGAGTAGATCAAGGAATCTGAAGAGACCTCCTCATTCAATGCAGTAGAGCACTTTTCATAAGCAGATCTCAAGGCGAGGTCACTTCACCTCTTGTATTAATGAGGAAACAGCAGTGCAGGGAGACAAACAACACTTGGGGACGGTGTCCCCAATACATAGAATAACAGGCTTTTGGAGTGGAGTGTTCTGACAGGAGCTCTTTATTCCCTAAACCCCAAGTGGGAGCCAGTGTCCATTTATGCAGTCCACTGTGGAGTATAATCTGGAGCCATTCCCAGGATAGCTGGTGTACATGTCTGGGGGCTCTGGCTGCACTGTGTAAGATGCTGAAATCACTGTTTCTGAGACACCACTAGGTCTGAAGGGAGGTGCTGTGGCTCTGTGGGGGACAGCTTCAAGCAGGGCATGTTCTTTTGTCAGCTCACAGGAGAGTGTTTATCTTGACCTACTCCAAACTAAGCTCTGTGCTGTCTCTTGTTCTCTTCAGCTATGACCTGTCCTGCCTTGGAAATGCCTGCCCATGGTGCTGTGAACTGCTCCCATCCCTCTCTGGAGCTCACCTGGGGTACCATCTGCGAGTTCACCTGTGAGGAAGGCTTTACCCTGACAGGACCAGCCACACTACAGTGTGGGTCTTCTGGGGCCTGGGACAGGCAGCAGCCATCCTGTGCAGGTACCTTTCCCTACCCCTGCTCACCTGAGCACTCAGGGCTGTCAGCTTTGGCATGTGGTTTTCCTGAGGCCTCTGTGCTGATTTCTGTTATCTCCTTGTGTTGCAGCTGTGAGGTGTGAGGCTGTAAGCTGGCCAGAAGAAGGGTCTGTGACCTGTGATCCTGCAGATCTCACCTATGGCTCACGCTGTGAGTTCCACTGCAATGAGGGCTACGTTGTGGATGGCCCATCCAGCACTGAGTGCACGGCACAGGGACAGTGGTCAGAGCCAGTGCCAAAATGCAAAGGTGAGGCTTACTGGGTTGGCAAATGGCAGTTTGCTGGTCACTGGGGAACACATTGAAATCCATATTCCTTTGGGGTCCTGGCTCCAGACTAAATTATGCTCCCATGTTTTCAGCTGTGAGTTGCCCTGCCTTAGAAATGCCTGCTCACAGTTCTGTGAGCTGCTCCCATGCCAAAGTCAAAAGAATTTGGAAATAAAGTGTACATCTGCCAATGCAAACAGTAGTGCCAAAGGCAGGAAATTCTTTAATGACTCTTAACCATTTCTTTCTGTGTTTCAGTTGTACAGTGTGAACCACTGAGCTCTCCTGAGAAAGGCTCTATGGATTGCTCACATGGTGCTGGGATGTTCACATACAACACCTCCTGCCACTTCAGCTGTCTTGAGGGATGGAATCTCAATGGCTCTCATATTCTGGAGTGCAGTCACTCAGGAGCCTGGAGTGCCAGCCTACCCACATGTGAAGGTATTTTACCCGTGACTAATCACAGAGAGGTGGCACTGGGTTTCTAGTTAGATGAGGTGGGGAGGGGTGGTGGTGGTAATACCAACCAGTGAGCTAGAACATCTAGTGAAGTCCATGAATTGAAGAAAATAGAGAAGGAGAAAAATACTAAAAGATCTTGATGAAAAATGTTGATTTCTTATCCAAAACCCAAAAGCTGCAACCTGATTTCAGGTTGTTTTGTTTGCTTTTTCATTAAAATATTTCTCATGTTGAGCTTTTTTCATATGAATAAAGACAAAGGCTTTTCTAGAGAAACGGAACCTTGTGGGAAACTCTGCAGTCATCTGTTTTTCTGTGGAAAAGTTTATAGGTTTTTTAATTTAGTGTGATAGTTTCTTGGATGAACTCCTCAGCCAAAAGACCTCGCAGAGCTTTTCTGTCAGGCTGCAGGTTCAAAGGACAGGAGGCTCAGCCTTGCCTTCTCATTCAAGGAAGTAAGAGCTCTGTCACTGTCCTCAGTGAGAACACCCTGAGCCTGCCTGAAATGCCTGAGGTCCTAAAACCTCAACTCCACTTACATTTGCTTGAGCAGAATTTAGATCCTTGAATAATTTCATTATCTCAACAGTACTGGTCAAAGAGGAAGATGGCACACAGGGAGTTAAAATATGAACTGAAACATGAAAAATAAAATGAGCACAAATTGCCATGTGAAGCTGGAGGTTAAAGAGACCCTGTTGTAGGAGCTTGTTGCCTTGCCATTGCTTTGCAAATGGGTGGGTTAATTTTTAGTATGCAGCTTTTTACCTTGTGTACAGGGTATGTCCTGTCTCGTCAAGAGAAAACTTAAGGGTTACAAGCTGCAATTCTGATTCCTCTTGAAGAGCACAAGAAAAGGGAAGAAGTAGTAGAGAGGGCTTCAAAAACCACACAGGCCTCTTGATCTCACTGAAACCATTTCATCCTTTCAGCTCCTGAGCTAGTCAGCTACGTCTCTGTGGGCATAGCAGCCACATCTGCCTCCCTGCTGTCCACGGCATCATTCCTCCTTTGGCTTGCAAAACGCTTCCGGAGAAAAGGTGAGCAGTTGATCCGGGGCCACTGTTTTTTATTTACCTTCCTGTAAAGTTTTCAGTGGAGAAAAAGGAATCAAAAAACCAAAAACTCCAAAGCCCTGTACCTTGCTTTTTGAAAAAGTGTTAATTCCCGTACTTTGACAAGTTCCAAATTTGTTTTCAAAGACCCACACGTGCCATGCCTGGCTTTTGGATGAACATCTGAAAAAGTGAAAAAATAGTAAAAAACAAATGTGTAGAAAACAAGAATTAGATGAAAAAAGCAGCACTTTATTTATTGGTAACTGCTTCCAGGGAAAGTGAATGAGAATTTGAGATGGGGCTAATGACACATTAATAACTGCCTGTGAGATTTATTGATAGATAATGACATTTTTTGAGATCTTCAGAGTTTTTTAATAGAAGAAAATGTTTGCATGAGGGGGCTTTTGTCTTGAAATCTAATACCTTTTCTTATTCTTCTTGCAGCAAAGAAATTTATTCCCTTCAGGTAAGTTGTGTCTCAAAAAGCTACATGAAAAACAGTGCCATCCCTTTGCTAAAATCCATTTGATATAAATCTGTTGTCATTAAAGTACTTTTCATTCTGTATTTTACAGTAACCAGCATGAAACAGCCACTGAAGGTATTTTCCAAAGTGCTGGCCAGAATGTCTAGCTCAGGTGTTTCAGGTAAGTGCATGAGAAGGCTGCACTCCCAAATTCTCTTCCTTTTTATCACACAAGCAATCAGAGCTGCTAATTGCTATACCATTGCTGAAACAGCAATATGTGCTTTGGGGTACCTAATATGCATCTTGGCATTGCATGGAAATTCCTAACAAGACTGATGGATTTATTGCATTAGAAATAGTTATTCAGCTCCTTAAGGATGATTGTGCTTGGGGTTCTGTCCAGCTGCATATAGTATTAGTAACATTTCTGTGCAGTTTTGCTACCTGCTGCATACAAAATTCCTCTGAAATGAGAGCAAATACAAATCTATGCCAATTTTCTGATTTATGGAGGAATTTTATTCTCTCTGCAGGAATGGAAGCCACCTTTGTCTCAGATTTCTGGAAAATGAAGCTGCATGCAAATCAGCAGCTGTCCAGATGTTTTTACCTCTTGCAATACAAAAGACCTTGTGTATTTGCTCAGAAATTTTGAGCTCAAGCTGTCGGGTATTTCCACTGAAGACAAGCAGAGAGTAAAACTCTGGCCTTCTGGCAAAATACTGTCTACATTCAGTCATGTAGTTATGATAACTGTGAGCTTGCCATGTCCTGTCCAGATGGTGAGCAAAGAGTGTGCTGCTGCCTAAAGAGGAGGCTGGTTCCTCCTCTGCTCCACTCAAAGGTACCGAGGTGAAGACATGCATTATTTCACATCACTTACTACACTGCTGGAGGTGTCTTCTCTGGAGTCATATGGGTTATGCTGGCAGAAACAGAATAATCAGTATGAAAAAGTATTCATTGAATGGCTTTGAAACCATTGATCCTGGTTTTTGGAAGTCAGTTTAAGAGGATGTCCCAGTCAATAAATGTACCTGTGCAGATATTGGCAATTATTTGGGTTTCTGCTGCATATCCCAAAAAACTTAGAGACTTTAAACCCACTGGTTTGGTTTTTTTGGTTTTTCTAATAATAGCACTAGGAACCATAGTGCTTATACAAGGTACTCTGGTTTCTGAAGGCAGCAGGTAGATCTGAAATTATCTCATCCCTGTGGGATTATGCACTGTAATACATGTATATACATATGTATTTAATTTTTAACTTTTACTGAGGATGTTTCTGTGCTGTTAACTGTAATGTAAAATACTTGTTCTTGAGTAGGTCTGTGGCCATTGATCTTGGCCCAAGTAATTTTAAAATAAATTGGAGGTGTTTGTATGGATTTCGTGCCTGCATACTATTTGCAAATAAAATGGGAGCCTGAGATTTGTATGTCTAGAAAGTCTTTCTTAAATTATGTTTAAGTTATGATTATAAATTAAAAATCTCTGATTTAATCTGATATGTATTGTCCTGTTTGTAACATTATTTAATAAAATATTTTCAACGTAATGTTCCCTTTTTGGAAACGTGCATCATTTAAATGATTTGGGTCAGCCCTGTGACTATGGCTTCAACTGCAGAATGTGAGGGCTGGGAGAAGACTGGCTAAACGTGGGGCTGTCCCTAATGGAGCTTTCCATGTTTCCACAGCGGTCAAGGACAGAGCAGCCAGCAGATGGAGCTGACTGCTTGGAACTAACACAGCCAGAGCTGGATCCCAAACCAGCATCCTCAGTCCTGAAAGGAAGAAGGCTCAGCAGTGTGTCCCATGAAGCTGTTGTCTGGACCAGCAGTGAGCTCTGAGAGGCGTATTCAGGAGGCAGAGGAGAGCAGAAGGAGAAGCAAGTAGGTGATGTCGTATAGGTAACAGTACAACCCCTCAGCCCATGCAGGTTTTTGCAGCCCTTTCTGCTGGGAAGTTGGCTGAGTGGGGGGGTCGTGGGCTGAGAGGTGAAAGCACAGCTCTGGGGATTAGTGTGACCTGCACTCCCACCCTGGCTGGGGCTGTAGCCAAAGACTCTGCCATGAGCTATTGCTGAGTAGGTATCACTGATGGCCATACACTGCTGTGTGAGGTAGCCCAGGAAGCTGCACTGTGGCTCTCTGTAGCTGCTGCCAGGAGCCAACCCTTGATGACAAGCCATGAGGTGCATTCCTGCCCTAGGCAAGGCTCAAGAGAAGCCATTGGGCCTGTGAACAAGGACTCGTTGAGAGGTGCTGCACCACAGTGGACAGGGCCCATTGCTGCTTATCTCAAACCGATTATGGAACTGAGAGTGGCTGTCAGCACCTCCCCTGCCTTGACAAGGTGGGGCCCGACCCTGTGAGCAGATGTAGGGCAGTAATCCTCAGGTTCCCTGAGGGGACGCAGAGATTAGCCCGGAACGCCCTGCTCTGAATCCCTGCAGGAGCTGTTTTGAGAGCTAAACCACCACATGGATCCCCCAGCCTGTCCTTGTTGTTGTCCTCTATATGCATTGATTGCATGTAGCATCCTCTGGAGAGAGCTGTTTAGGCCAGCATGGCTCCCACAGTGATGCCCAAAGCAGTCCAGCTTCTCCTTTCCTGACCAGAGTTGGTGCTTCTAGCAGTTCTCCCTGGGATTTACAGGGCCTTCATTGCCAGAAAAGAGACCATAAAATTATCCCCTCTCTTTCTCCAAGCCTTCATCCCTTGTGACTTCTAGAGGCAACATGAGTGAGACCACAACTGGGTAGGATTAGTCCTCTACTTCTCCCATATATCCCCTAGGCCAAAGACTCTCTGAAAGGGGTCTCCTTCCTTGCAGTGACTTTCAGGTTACATCTGTCCTCAGCCTGTGCCTGTCCAGAATGCTTGATTCTTTATACCCTCCTGGCACAGTTTTTCCTGCTTCAGGATATGATTTACCAGTTAGGATGGCCTGGTATGTCCAGGAGCTTCAGGAAGTCATTATATTGGAGTGGATGCATCTCTGTTGCAGTGCCTGGGAACACAGCTCTTGTTTGCTCTCTGCATAGTTCCCGTGCTGGCAACAATGGCCCTGGGAATGCTGGCTGCCAGGCAGTCCTTTAGTCACTCCATTGTGTCACTCCTCTGTGTGGTGCAGTGCTGAGCGACCACCGATGGGCCATGGGGTCTTTGCTGGAGGGACTTTCCTTGTTTCATGTTGTTCCACTTCCCTTAAATTCCTCATCTCTCCCCAGGCCCACAGCATTGTTCAGAATGGGATCCGTGCTTTGCCTGGCATCTTATTTTGGAGCGGATGTGTGCTTGTGCTGTGACCTATGGAAGCTGTGAAGGTGACATTAACTGGGAGGCACGCATGTCCTTTCACAGCTCTGTGTGTTTGCTGCTTGGCAGCAAAGGGATGGTTTTTGTGTTATAACTTAACACATTCCTGATGAACTGAGCTACACAGGGTGGCTTTAGCTTTTTGCTTCTGCAGTGTGACAGAAGGGGAGTTAGAAACTTAGAAATTTTGCTAAAAGTCTCTCAAACAGGTAGCTTTTGACTTGAGGTGGATGTTTCTGTGGGCTTTGGTGATATAAGACCTGCACAGATTGAGTTTGTCCCTTCTGTTTTCATAAGCAATTAGCCATCAAACAAACAGTCACTCACCAGGGCCTGGCTGAAGCTGCCTTCCAAAACTCCAGTTTTCAAGGATTGGACTGGACCCAGTATTTGGCCAGCACTTCTGTCGAGAAGATAAGTCACTGCTCCAGGCCCCAGGGGCTGCCATCCTTGCAGCTCCTTGCGTGCCTTGCTGGGGCCTGGCAGTGGGGACTCTGGAGCAGCAGGTCCCGCAGGAGTTGGTGTCGTGATCAAGTCACTAACCTGCTCGGCTCCTGCTCTGGGAGCTGTCAGAGGATATTAGGGCCAGGAGGCCAGACTGTGTCTGTGCAATGCAATGTGCTCAAGCCTCTGTGAGTCTGGTTTCTGTCCTGAGTCTTGCTCCTGTTTGGATTCCTCTGGTTCTTGCAGGGGGCTGGCTCCCTCCTCTTGGCTTGAGCATGCTGCTCATGTGTGGCTGGTGGTGGGTGTTTGGTGAGGGGTCTTCAGTGCATAGACTTAGAGGAGAAAATTGGGTTTGTGAGCTCTTGGTCAAGGACAGAAAAGTCCACAAGATCACTGCTCCCTGGGAGCCATAACTCACATCAAATGAGAAATATAGCCTGGGCTTGCCCATGGACAGGCAGACCAGGCTCCTGTTGGTAGTGGGCAGCAGGAGCTGAGTGGAGGGCAGAAAAGCGGGTACCAGAGCCCAGCTTGTCACATTTGCAGAGTTGTACTATGGAGTTCCCTAGCCTGGTTTATGGCCTCACTTCTGCACACCTGTAGGGAGAAACAATCCAAATTGCAGGTTAGATTTGACTAGTGGAGTCAAAACCTGCTGGATGGTTTTTGCAACTCACCTGGCTCTATTAAATCTCACCTAGAAGGGGGGCAGACTTGGCTAACACAGTTCAGCTGTGGCTCCACAGAAAGAAATGCACAGTCCAGAAAGTGTTTCTGCAGCCGATGATGGCTAATGCTTTTTCCAGCTCAGGAAAGCTGCTGCCAAGAACAGGACAGTGTGCAAAAAGCACAAATGCCTCCTCAGGCAGGCAGCAGATGCCCCCGGGCAGCTGCCAGCAGGTTTTCTACCTGCCTTCCTACTTCAGGAAAGGACATTCCCTGAAAAGCCCAACAGTTGCTTTGACTTTCAGCCTGGGCCAAGTGGGACCTTCATCAGCTTCTCGCCTCGCCAGCTGCCATGAAAGCAGCGATGGCAGGTGTGAAATTGCAGGTGACTTGCTTGCTTCTGGCACTCCAGTGCTGTCATTTTTGGCTTTTGATGGTCTCTGAGTGGGCAGGACGGGGGAATTGCACTGAATTAGTGCCTTCTGGAGCAGGCCTTGGGTCACAGAGCACTTGGGTGAAAGGAAAGGGGTTAAAGGGGATATAGGAAACAGTTTGTTCAGGGCTTATTCCATAAGATGATTTCTGGAAAAGGAAGGGCTGCAATCAGGCAGGATGTATTCACTTTGGGATCTTGGAAAATCAAGCTCAGCCTGGCCCAAACCAAGAGGGAAGTATAGCACAGCCCACAGAGCATGAAACAGTGATGTCCCCACTTTACCTCATCCTGAGTCAGTGCAAACGCTCCAGGATGTAAATGTAAAAATTATTTTTTAACACATGGTGCAATGCTGAGCTCACATGAACAACCAAGATATCCCACAGGGAAATGATACAGTTTGAGCAGAAAGACAGTAGGAATAGTTCTGAAAAGTCCTATGCTAAGATAGAGAGAAAGGGTCCTCTCTGTTCCTCACTGTATTTCCTCCTCCTCCCTTGCCCCCGTTGGTAACAGGGTCCCAAGTTGGGCCCTGGGTGTAAAGCATGGCAGGCTGTTTGCCACAGGCTCTTTCCAGACTGGAGTCTGATCTGGATGGCCCTTGAAGGCATGAGAGGAAAGCTCTGCAGATGAGTTAGGAGCTGCTGGGTCATTGTCAGAGAAAGAAAATCTTTACTACTTCACAACAAATCACATTTGACCGATGCAACCCCTGCAAACAACCAGCTGTGGCTGAGGATCTTTTATTCTGTTAAAGGCACTTGTGGAGAAAAACTCACCTGTGTTAATAACCTGCTGCAGCTAAAGGCAGGGGATTTGGCTGGAGCATTTGACAGAGATGCCATGGAGTCTTGCATGAGGGAGCAGATAGACAGCCCGTGTTCCCCACCGCTCTCCCTGCTTTCCTGCAGGGAAGAACATCTCCTCCTCTGTTTTGCAAGACCCTTCTTGCTTGCCGCTTGTGCTTTGCTCTCTGACTTTTTTTGTGGGTACAGCAATTGGGGTAGGGGTGAAAGACCCTTGCCACAGGCCCTTGGAGGGAAGAGTGGCAGTTTGCATTGTGGGGGTGATTGGTAAAGCCATGGTGAATTTTGCATGCACTGCTCAGACACACAGAGTTTGCTCAGGCTGCTGGTTTATTTGCACTAAAGACAGGCCAGCCATTCACCTGAATGCATTTGTCACTCTGCTCTTTTGAACTGGGACAGCTGAATATTACTGCTGAGGGAGTACAGTTCAATCTGTTCCATTTCCCTTTCCCTCTATTAGCTCTTTCTTCAGGAATATTCAGCATCCTGTTTAATTTGCCATGCCTCTAGAAGGTTTTGCTTCTGTTATAAAACCCCAGCTGACATGCCAGGAGGAGAGCACTGAGAATGTTAAAAAATCCATGCCTTTCCTACAACTGAGTTTAAAGTCTGCATTTTAATTACATACTGGACATAAAAAGTTTCTGGTAAAGTAACTTTAATTACTTATAAACAAGCATCTAGCTCACTAAAGTCATATACGTGCTGAAAAGATGTCAGACACAGATCCCCATTTTCTCCAGACTGCAATTCATTCAGTTTGGATGCATTAAATTCAGAATTGGTTCCTTTAGGTGCTGACAAACGTGTTTCAAGTGCTGCCAGACAAAGCTAATAACACTCACACACTCACAATGGATCAGTCAGTGCTTTTGTAACTTTTTCTTCCTGTTTCCTTGTACACACACAGGGCAGATTTTGGTTCTCAGCCCATTAAATGGTGAATTATGCCTCACAGCATCCTTCCCTGTTTCCTAAGTGGGAGAAAGTCTTGCAAGTCAGCCTTTTGGTCATAGTAATGGGTGATGGAGATTCCATGGGCTTTAAAAGAACTTTATTAGTGTTCCTGCATGAGCAGGAGAAATGAAGATGGCTGCACACAGCAGATACTCAGCTTCCATGTCAACACTGAAGTGTAACTCCAGAAAGTGATTCTGCCTCAGAGAAATGCACTGTGCAATTCATGCCTCTACCTCGTGTCTAAAAGTGAATCATAGAATTGTAGCATCTTTTAGGTTGGGAAAGACCCTTGTGGTCCTTGAGTCCAACCATAAACCAAACACTGTCAAGTCCCACTAAACCATATCCCTAAGTGTCACGTCTACATATCTTGTAAATACCTCCAGGAATGGTGTCCAAATGATACTGGACTCTTTAGAGAACAGCTTTGGGACCTTCTTGAGGAGAACAGAGGACCTGTACCAGGGGAATGACATGTCCTATTATCATTCTGACTGCTCTATCTGCTGCTGGATATGAGGCCAAGCAGGCCTTGCTCTGATCTGGGACAGACGTCCTTCTGTTCTCGTGTCTGGAGTGGGAAAATCTAAGCCTTAGGGGTGCTGGGATGCTGTGGTAACAGGTGCAATAGGGGACCTAAAAAACAACAGATCAGAAAACATATGGGCCCACCCCAGCTCTTAATTAACCTAATTGCTGTAGCTTCCACAAGGGTCTGTGTGTTATCCTAGAGTGTTGTTTCCGGTGCAGGCAAGCCCCAGGCCCTGTGATAGAGAGCAGACACAGTAATGCTATCAGCAGCTCCTTCCTTCCCAGAAGGGGCCCAGCAGGACAGACCACCTTCATAAAATCCATCTGGTGGGCCCAGAGTGCAGGTCTTTCTGCCTAGACGTACAGCTCACCCCGCCAAAGAGGTGCTGTAGGCTTCTCTGGAGAGAGAGAGTGGGGGCAAGGAATAGGTTTGGAAAGCTAACAAGGGTTATTACAGCCCAGTGGTTTGGCTTATCTGACTGTCCTGTCAGAGGAGGTTACTGCTCATTGCTGCTCCAGGGGCAATGAGTCACTCAGACTGCACTGGTTGGCTGATAAAGTATCGAGCCAGCTCACCTGTGTGTTCAATGGCACAGGAAAACCACTGGATATTTTTAGAAAGGAATTGCGTTCCAACCGGTGCAAAGAGAACACGAACTGCTCCTTGGTTAAAGAGCACAACTGGGCTGTAGTCCTTTCTTCAGGGCTTCAGACCAAGAGAAAGGATAGTCAAGAATCTTTACTAACCTCTTTTGATGCTCAGACAACAGCAAGCTTTTTTCACTTCAGAGTCACTCTTCTTCACTGGAAGTATTTGGAGAACAAAGTCACTCCCGGTTTAGTTAAACATTTGTCTTTTCATGGCACTGAATTGTAAATAAAGCTGTTGTCCTAAAAATACTGCAGATAACTCAAAGTTTTCTGAGGTTCATAGATGTCCTCTAACAACAATCCTTGTGTTGTGCTGCAAAGTGAAATGTGAAGTCGGTTGTCCAGACGTCTGGTACAGAGCAGCCCAGCCAGCCTGCTCTTTTTGCAAGGGAGTAGTTATTCCCACTGATGTGTTTCACTCCAGCAGAGCCTCGATCTCTCTGAAGCTCAGGGGCTGGAGATGTGAAGCACAGCAGAAGGAGCTGCCTTGAGAGGCACAGGGATGCCAGTGAGAGAGGAGGGAGTGTGCAGTGTCTGATGTGGGCACATCTTGTCTGGCCAGCCAAGCCAAATGTTTATCACCTTTGGATTCACCATCCTGCCCAGAAAGCAAAACAGACATGTAGTAGTGTTGGCAATCTCTGTAGGAACCTCCTGTCTGCCAGATTCTCTCTTCCTGCCCTCCCAGCAGGTGCCAGCTGGGTTTTTGCTTTCTTTCATCCTATGATCGTGTTTCATCAAAGCAAGCACAGTCAGGGGACGCAGAGCCCAAAGGCTTACTAAAATTAGGCCTGATCTTTGGTCCTGTTTGCAAGTCATTTCTAGGCACAGTGATGTCTGACATACAAACTGGCTAAAATCAGGGTTTGCAAGTCCTAAGTGCAGCTATGTTTGCATTATTGTTTGGAAAGTCCCTCAGAACAGCTGTGTGCCTGCTAGAACAGACCAGCAGCACACAGGCTCAGATCAAAGAGCCTCGGTGAAATAAATTTCAACAGACAAGCAGCCTACACTCTCCAAGTACCTGGGAAAGGAGGATCCTGGGAGAAGCACTGCAGCTGCAATTTTGACAGAATCCAACCACGATCACACAGTCCTCATGACTCAGTGCTGGAGTCACACATGTTCACTGTGGAGATCTCTGGGTCTTCTGCAAGAGCAAGGAATGAACAAGATGTTAAGTCCCAATTAAGTTAATGGGGCTTAAACAAATCTTTCAAGTTGAACATAGTGGTTTGTGTTTTAGTGGATCTGGATTCTGCTTAAGCTTCCCTTCCCCCTTCTTCCCATAGAGCTTCTTAAATTAAGGAGGAATTATGAACAGCAGTTCAAACCCCAAAGTGCAACCAGAATAGGTGTTTAGATCCTGTTCAAAATACCTTCAAAGAGGTGATGAATAAGAAACAGAAGTGAGGAGAGAAAGCAAAAAGTGTGGTTTGTGCCTGTTTTTACACTTAGCTCGTGGTAGTTTTCAAATGAAATGTGGATGTTGGGTCTCTGTTTTGGCTGATTGCCTAACATGCCATGGAAATCAGTGCACGTTGGTAGCGCTGCCCGGGGCTAGAAGAGCATTCAGTCGGGGCTGGATCTGAAATAACAAATTATCCCAACTCTGGTCTGCATTTTGGGCAACAAATTTGGTCCAGTTCAGGTCTTCGTGAAGACCTGGATGGTCAGCAGCACTCTGCCAGGCCTGCTGCAAAATGGCCTTCTAAATGGCATGAATCAAGGTGAAGCCAATCTCACTTTGCAGCAGCCTGGGTACACCCATGATACTCCTCTGGTGCAGAGCTCTCTGCTTTCCTTTTCACTGCTACGGGGTGTCCCCCTATCCTGCAGCCCCAGGACAGGGATGGAGCACTGGTTTAAGGACTTACTCAAGGGAGCTGAAGGGATGCAAGTTCAAAATAAATAAAAAGAAGCAAATCTCCACTCTTCATTCACTTGTCCTGGAGATTGATGTCCCAGCAGCTCCCTCTGTGCTCCAGGGAGAGAAAGGGGAGATCCTTGTGTCAGCTATGGCTTGGGGTAAGGGGCAGCTTCTGAAATGGGCTGCTCCTAGACTGTTAGAGGCTTTACAGGGCACCTTAAACTTCTCCTGAAAACAAATGGGCAATCAGGCCTGATGAACACTCTTCCAGGAAGCTTTGCAAGGCGGGCTTTTGTTAAGACTCTGACTATAAAGGTCTACAGCCTCCCATTTGATGAACAGACAACAGCATTTTTTTCCCCTCCTAACAAGGTTTCCTTAGAAATGGATCCACTGCTGAATCCTGAGTCTGCCTGGCATATTCCGGGGGACATCTGGCGTAAATTCTTCATTATTAGATTACATTAGTTGCAGCAATAATCATTCACATGGGATTATTACATCCAAGCTTGTCTCATCGCCTTTATCCTTTCACACATTGTCTTTCCTGGTTCCCCTTCAAAGGGCTGTTGTGAGTCTGTGTCGGAGCAAGAAATTAACTTGTTAGTAATTTATGCATCATTTCCTCCAGCCACATGTATTTAGGGCAAGATCAATAAAATATAATAAGGAAGCGGGTGGCTATTGTCACCATGGGGCTGAAATAATTCCTTTGGTATCACTGTAAATCCTTCCCTCACATATGAAAACCTGCAGTGCTGTCCATCATTAGTTTATTTTGCTAGACTCTATCAACAGGGCATTTGATTCAGCTCTTTTATGTGCTTGGAGAGCTCATGTCCTGCTACTTCTGCTCGCAGCCACACAAAGTGCCTCAAGTGGAGGTTTAAGTTTTTGAGAGAGCAGTGTTTCACAGCCTTTCTTCTGGCTCCTGTTGTGTAATTAAAGCTGTGCCATGTCACACTGGAGATTCATTTCTGGAGTGGCTCCATGCTCTGGCAGCTGCTGAGATATGTTAGGTCTGAGAAAGGGAAAGGGATAGGAAGAGGGATCCAAGCACCACAGCTCAGGGCACAGAGATCTTGCTGTTTGTGGGAACTGGGAAGACAAACCTGAGTGTGTCTGAAAGGTCACTGGCAGATTCCAGGGAGTCTGGAGTCCCTGAGTAGTGATCTGACTGCTGGGCAGCCCTTCCTGGGTAAAAATAAAAGAAAAGAAAAAAAAGGAGATTGGATCCATCTTACCCACAGCCTGTGGAGAGAAGAGACAGCAGACAGAGCACGCTGGATTTCTATGTCTCCTAAAGAGGATTCTCTTTGCTCACCTCCTGGCTTCAATCCAGACTACCCTGCAGGGTTTCAGCTCCATGAGAACTTGAATTTGAGGAATTTGTTGCAGTTTCAGATTAAGAATTTTCTAAAAGTGCAAGCAAAATCAAACCAGCAATTTGGCAGCCTTGCTAGCTCTGCCTGCCTGGACTTCCTGTGGCTGCTTCTCCTGCAGGAAATGTCCCAGCAATTGGCACTGATGAGGAGGGGGCTGCATGTCCCACCTTGGCTTTGGCAGTGCTCTGTCTGCTGATCTCAGCAGAGCAGAGGCTCCAATTCCTGAAAGTCTCTGGAAGGCGAAGTCTTGAGATCATTCTGCACTTTGGGACCTGCATGTTTTGTTGCTGTAAATGTGGAGAAATCTAGGAGAGGGAGGTGGTTGAAACCTCCTGCTAGGTCTGACTCATCCCAGAGGAATAGTCCATGTGAGGTTGTTCTGGGCTGAGCAGCACACAGTGTACAGGATGGGGCAGTGGAGGCAGAGCAGTCCTGCCCTCCACAACCCCAGCAGTGTTGACACAGCCTGAAGGGGAGAGCAGAGGAGATGAGATCCTGAGATTATCAGTGCAGACGGGGGAGAGGAATGTTGTTTGCTTGTAGCTCTTCTCCATCAAGACTGGCAAAATCCAAACACGAGGGAGGATGCAGGCAGATGCCTATGCGTGGTTTGAGAATGTAACAGAGATAAGCAAGCACAGGAACAAAGCCAGGGGCTTTAACTTCAGCACAAGAAAAACCGGTCACAGCACAGGCTGGTCTTCTGAAAGCCTTCTGGAGACAGGGGTCTGTCCAGGTCACCTGCAAGCAACCAGTGGCACTGCCTAGGAATGTGTACAAAACATTGCTGCCTTCACACCTGCCCCCACCATCCTCAGACAGCTTCGGTGAGGCAAAAGCCAGTTATGCCTGGTCTCCACTGGAGTCCAGTGGTGCTGTGACCAACACTGCCACCCTCTCATCGGCAAAGTTTGTTGCCAGATAGAGTGGGTGCAGATGAGAGAGAAAAAAAGACAACTGGCAGAGGGAAGCAGGAAAGCAGAACTGAGGCTGATGCTCAGACCTGATGGCAGTTGTTTGCTTGGTTTTGTTCCTTTAGGAGCTGGGATTAGAAAAGAAATCATTTCCAGGAGACACTTTCTCAGCAGAGCCACTTCAGACTGACTCCTTTGCGCCGCAGGGCCTTCCCCAGGCAGCCTGTGCAGCCAGCCCTCCCCCCGGCATTGCAACATCTCCCGCTTTCCAAAGAGACAGGAGCAAACACAGGAAACCCCAGCCCGGTCAAGGTCTGGGAGGTAAATTTGTAACTTAGGACAGACTGTGAGGATGCTGCTCTGTAATATGTAAACACTCCTTTCTTTCTCCAAGAGCCCAGCGCCGCTGAGAGAGCTGATCCCAAACCTCCCTTCATGGTTGAGTCTGCTGAAGAGACGGGACGCAGGTTGGAAATGCAGCCGGGCACACAGGTTCCTTATTCCCTGGAGATGGGCTCCTTCCCTCACTTCTGTAAGTCCTTGTCCTGACCCTGTGCAAATCAGCTATGTGGGCTCAGTTCTGGGTTGGGAGGCTGTGCAGGACACCACTGAGAGCTGTGGGGTTTGCCCAGCCTCCTGGGCATGCTGCTTCTGTAGCCACCTGAACAGAGCCGTTATGGGACTTTAATTTGGCTGCAGGTCTTGGGAAGAAACCCTCGTAGCACTGAGCTGCACTCTCCATTGAAGGAGTTTAGACACTGGGAAAATATAATTTAACAGGAGTGGTGGAGGTGTGATGGGACAGATGGGCTGGGGAAGGAGGTGGCAGCTCTGTCCCCAAAGATGTCTGGTCCGATTTGGGATAGGAAAAGGGGTGAGATGAGCTTGTGTTCCTCTGTGTCTCTTCCAGACCTGTGAGTCTGTGCTTTCCTCCTGCAATAGGGGGAAAGAAAAATGTTCAAGGTGTGGAAGGGAATACGGTATTTACAGGTGAGGGCTGTGATGGCTTATGCTAAAGGAGTTTTGGGGATCAGCTCATACAGGTTAAAAAAGAACAGGTGGAAGCTACATGTAAAGCTAGTCAAGAATTTTCCATGAGGATAATACTTTTAACAAAGTGATGCTTCTCTAAAAAATGAAGCTCTTCCTGGATAAATATTGATTTTGTCAAAAATATTAAATATTTGTGTGTATGTACACACAGAGAGAGAGTTCCACTGGGAAAAAGTCTTAATGGCCTAATTAATTTCAGATCCCTTTGAACCTGGTTTGGGTTTTGACCTGACTCAATGTGTTTCGCTAACTCTGCTGCAGATGAGCTCTTTGCAATGTACATGTAACAATATTCTGACCAAAAAGAATATTTACTTGCCTTTATATATTTCCAAGTCACATAAAATTTAAACCAGCAACTTCTCTTGCTGCTTTACTAGTAAATATGTCACATATCCATATCAATATTAAGTTTACTTAGCATCAGCAGGTACACTATTTGTCTGATTCCTGTATATGAGGTAAACCAGTTGTACAATGCTGGAACTGATCCGGTCAGATGCAAAGTAACCTTTGCATCAATTCTGAACTCTGGGAATCAAAGCTAACCTGTGTTGGGCAGATGTGCATGTAAGTAAAGGACAGAGAGAAAATTATGTTCTAGTCTCTGAGCTTTAAAAATTGTCATGAGAGCCAGGAAGGCATCCATCCCACCAGCCTACTCTCACCCCTCAGCATAAAGGGAGACTGCACAAGATCCCTGCTTGATGCTCAGCCCCAGTCTCAGTTTCAGGCTTAGTCCCCAGACCCTGTTATCTGGGAGTGATCCACAAAGGATTTGTCACCAGCTGCAGCCACCAGAGCCCAGAGCTGAAGTCTAGCGTGTGCTGCCAAAACCAGCTTGCAGGTACTCACAGGTTGGCCCCTTCTGCTCTGCATCTGTCAATAAAGCGAACATCCTTCCCATCCTGACTTTGCCCAGCTGACCTTTTTAAACATGGTTGCGGGTTCTGCCCGATCTTCCCTTTGACAGCTCTGAAGATTCATTCTGAGCGTTGCAGAGGCAGTTGGTTTAGGGGACAGATCAGCAACCTTTCATGAGTGCAGGGCTGGCCTGCCTCTCCCTTCCTCGAAGACCAGCTCACGCACACCTGAGAACACTCATGGGGAGCTGGGAGATGCTGCCTTTACAATGGACCAGATGGTCCCCTTCAGACAGCGAGCTCGGAGCTGGCTTTTGCAGGAGAAAGAAATGTCTGTGTGAAGTCAGAGAGCTGGGAAATCACAGGTCACTGGACAACAGGAACAAATCCTACTGTAACTTTCATGAAACACCAGTGACCTCCTAGGGAGAACAGTTTTGTTACTGGGCTACTCCTTGCAGCAGAGTGGGGACAGTAGAAGCCCTTTAATTAGCTGATGAGAAGGAGGTTTCTCCTAGGCTAGACCTAGACTGTTGTGTTATATGTATAATGTTGAGTAGCATTATAATATCACTGATTTTATAATATCATTGTTATTATAATATCACTGCAGGCATGGTTGCAGTGATAGCAGTAGAGGAAAGGGTGGGTATGTGTTTGTTGCAGATGTTTTGAGTCTCCTATTGATCTGCTTCAACTGAAGAATATAAATGGGCTGGCCTAAGGGTTTTTTTACCTGGAGGATGAAGCGAGAGGGTGGGTTGGAGTTAGATTTTTCTTGCTGTGATCTTGCTGCTGCTGCAGTAGCTTGCTGGGGTGATTCAGAAGCTGAGCTGAAAGTCCTCACCGCGTGCCTTGCGTGCCCTCTGGCTCTGCTGCTCCTGTAAGTCCCTTGCTTGGGCTAAGCACTATCCTACTGCCCAGAAGGCACTGCCTCACTGGAGGGGGGTGTTGGGCTGCCCTTGGGAAAGGGAGAGACATGAGCTGCCTAGAGGAGGTTCCTCTGTGGCCAAGGAGCAGTGCAGTAGCTCTGAAGTCCTAATATGCCAATGCCTGCTCTGTCCTTGCTGTTGGTGGCTGCTGAGAAAAGCTCTCTCCTCAGATGGGCCCTGCTGCCCTGTGGGTTTTCTGCAATGCTCTTATTTGCTTCTTTCTTGTAACAGCTTTTAATGGGAAGCTTTTGATATGGCTCTGGCAGAAATTGCTCTCATCTTGGCCTGCTTCTTCTGAGTTTTTTTCCAGAAACGTTGCTGGATCCTGAACAAGACATTTTGGGGCCAGGTTTTGGATGGTTACCTACCTGTGAGAGGTGGTGGACATGGTAGATGCATTGTGGGGGGGCCAGGCAGCCTCCACTCCCAACTAGCAGAAGTTCTGTGCTGTCTGGAGTTTTACAAGGGTTTTATCTGTACTTTTTGGTATAACTTATATTACTGTGGTTATTTATGTGTTTATTACTAGAGTAAAGCCTCTGTTCTCAGTGTTTTGAGGAAGAAAAGCATTACACTGCAAATCCCGCTGAAGAAGTTGCATTCAGAGACTGAGACAGACTTGGGGGTGGATTCCTCTGTTGGCACCAACCCTGCTGGGCTTGAGGGCACAAAGTCGAAGTGCACAAGGAATCTTGGTCTCCTTCTAAAAACAAACAAATCTGAGTTTGCCGTCCCTCAGCACCCTGGGGAGTAGGTGGTGTGTCTGATGCAAACTCAGAGCAGATGAAATTGCCTGGGAAGTTTGGCTGTTTTGAGGTGGAGGCTCACTCCACTTGGGTCCATCTCTTTGAGAACCCAGCTGAAAGGAAGGCATGAGAGCAAAGATGTCTGGATGGGGTGCTGAGGGCTGTGCTTGCTGGTCCTTGGCATAGGATCCAGCAGGGTTACAGGAGGATACAGCAGTGTTTTGGGAAGAAGGCTGCCTCGGTGTCTGGCTGGCCCTGGGGGCAGCGAAGGGGTTAAAGCTCAGCCGTTCTGCCCAATCAGTCTGGCTTGCCTGTAATAACCAATTAACGAAGTGTAATTGTGCAAATCCATATGTGGCAGTAATTACCAGAGAGATTAATGGATTCCTTCCTTTCTAAGCGGACCCCACCGCAGCTTGCCAGCGTCCCCCCGCCACCTGAAAGGATTCGGAGAGGGGGGAAAGCGGGAGCTGCTCTGCCCTGGACACTGTGATGAAGCCAAGCGGACGGGAGGCCCTGTGGGGACTGCCCGCTGCTTGTTTAAATAACCCTTTTCATCTCCCTGCGTTTCCTTATGTACAGCTTGCTGCTCCCTGGCTTGGACCCGGCCTCTTGAGGACAGTTCGTGCCCAGCCTGTCGGGGCCTGGGCTGCCATGTCCCTGCCCTCCCCATTGTCCATTCATTCCCTGCTCCCCGTTCCCCTGTTTAGCCCTAATTGCTGCAGAATATCACGTCTGTTTGCCCTCTTCTTTTGTAGCTTTGTTATTTTAGTTGCAATGGGTAATCCAGCAAACTGTTAAAGGCATACACGAGGCGAGGAGGGGACACCAGGGCGCTTGGGGCAGGTTTTCAGGCCAGGCAATGGGGTTGTGTTTGGGGAATGGCAGCTTGCAATCAGGCTGGGCCTGAGACGTCCTCTAGGATGGGTTTTCTTAGGGATATATGACCACAGAAGTCAAGAGGGACCCTGGAGCAGGTGAATACTTCCCCTCCAAATGCTCTGGGTTGTGAAAGAGAGCACGGAGTCCTGCTGAGGGAGAAGAGGGTGCATTTGCAGACCTGTCCCCTGACAGGCCACCACCTGGGCAGCAGGGGCTCCTCCCCAGTTGCACCAGCACCTTGGGCACTTGAGGTGCAAAACTGCCCATCCCACTCAGCAGAGCTGGCCAGCCTTGCCTCCACATCACACACATGGAGCTGTCTGAGCCCTGCTGACCCATGGTGGGGGGGAGCTGGGAAGAGCTCAGCCCTGTTTCTGTGCTAGGCGATGATCCCTGCCCCTGACAGGTATCTCGTGCAGAGAGTCAGCCCGTGGGGAGGGCTGATGTGCCGGCTGGGGAGCCGTCCCTCGTCCCTCGCTGGCTGCACGCACAGGGCTGCAGGTGCCCTGGGGGTGGCTGTGCCTGCTCAGCAGGGGATGGGGCAGGTGGCCGGGGAGACAAGAGCCCTTTAGAGCCTGGGATGGCAGGGAGTGGTCACATCTCATCTCGCATCAAGCGTCCTTGCATCCTCACTGCCTTCCTCTTCAGGCTGAAAAGGGGATGCTGTGGTTTGAATCTGGGCCTGTGATGTTTATTTATTTACCCTCTGTGTGTAGCTGGGACTTGGACTTGGGGTAGGTCAGAGCTGTGTGGGCCTGGTGAGAGCATCTTGTGCGTGTGAAAAGCAGTCAGACAGGCCAAAGGTCCATCCATCTTGCAAATGATGGATGCTTCAAGAGAGGATAGGAGCAGAGTGTGCTCAAGTGTCTTTCCTCCATCAGGTATGTGCCAGCAGCCTCTGCCCTGAACTGTTCAGCTGCTTCCATCACTGATAACTGTGTGGGTCCAGGACTGGCTGCCCCCAAAATCTACAGTGATATCTGCACAGACATCCCTGCCAAGCACAGACATCCCTGGCCCTTACCTGGCTGTTCTCTGGCAGCCCTGGCCCCATTCACTGCCACATACATGGTGATGGATCTAAATGACCTTTTCTTATTGCTGACTTGTTACAAGGGCCAGAAATGTGGCTGCTCCAAGGGAGTGGCTGTGCAAGGTGCTCAGCAAACACGAGCAAGGCTCTTCTCCAGCTATGGTTACAGATGATGGGGGAGATTTTGGGAGATTCTTGCCTGGAGGTAGTTTAGGAATGCACAGAAAATTGCATCTTTCTATAAGACCAGGAGATGTGGAGAGCACTGACAGAGACTCTGCTTTTGGGTTTGCTTGCTTGGGGTCCTGGGACCCAGCCCACACCACCTGGTTTCCAGCCAGGAAGAGGCACCGGGACGGCTCTTGGGTATTGCAAATGGGATAGTTTTGTTTGTCAGAGAGGTGTGTCTGTTGGTGTCAGCTGAGGCCCTTGACTGTTTTAGCTCTTCCATTTCACCTGACCAAGGGTTCATCAATATCCATCTTCCCTTGCTACTGGGTCATCCTAGGTTAGAGGTTGTGTGCCAAAGTATGGCATGTAAACATGTTTCCTGGGTCTGCTTTGCTTGTGGGATCTTGAAGTAGCCTATGTCTTTGGGGGAGCAGCTTTTCTGGAAAGCTTCCCACCTGGCACAAATGCCCAGTACTTCAGAGAAGTACTTGGGGCACCGAGGGATGTGTGGGATTTCTGGGATGCTTGAAATGTTGGGTCTTTGTTGCCCTGGGTTTTAGGTTCTGGGGCTGAAAGATTTAGTGGATAGGTATGGTTTAAAAGCCTCATTAATTAAATGAGCCATGGAGACTGGTATGTTTGGGTATGGCTTGGCTCTTAGATGACCGGAGTTCCCTGTGGGAACATCCCTTACTGACTCACAAACTGTGCTTGGGAACTATCTGATGGGAAGTGCCAATCTTTGCAACTATCGGGACAGACTCTGGGACTGGTGAATTAACCAAACTTTGGGGCTGTGCTGCTGGTCTGGAAAGCTTAAGGCCTTATAAGGAACTGGGTTCCAGATTTTTCAACTAGGATGTATCTGGCTGGCAGAGGAGACAGCTCTGTGGAGAAGCTGCTCTGGGTTCTTCCAGGGTTGCTTTAATAAGCTGACTTAAGCCAGTGCACATCAGTGCAGTGCCAGTACTTGAGCATGTTTTGCTGTGCCCACATCATCCCAGGTCCTTTCTCTGCTTCTGCTGTGCAGAAGCTGCTCCTTCTGCTCAGAGGCTCGAAAGGAAAGGGCCAAAACATGTGGCTGGAGCTCTTTTCTCTCTCTTTCTGCTGGGAAGAGGTTGAGGAGCAGAGAACAGATATTTGACAGCATGTCATTCCACATCCCTGCAAATTCTTCACGTGCTTCCTCCTCACTGCTGGGCTGTCTTGGCTCTGTGAGGTGTGGTCTGTCCTTGTCTTGATCCAGAGCTGTTCCTTTCTTTGAGGCACAGGGAATTTTGTCATGTTCCCATGGCTTTAACTACCAGTGGATTTTCCATTTGGTGCAGGAGAACACGTGGCTTTTGGGAGAAGAGTATGTTTGAAAGGCAGTGGAACACATTGATGAGGAGAGGGATGCTCACTGTAGCTGGCTCCTTACCCACCCCTCGGTTGCACAGGGAGGGTTTTAAACATTTTCTGCAGGGAAACATTGAGGAACCGATCTTGTGGGAGAACATTTTGGCTGAGTTTCATGTTGTGTTTGTCTCCCTTCTGCTGCCACTGGAAGGCGAGTCCTGGGGAAGGATAGCTGCTAGAACAACAATGAGAGATGTGTGTCTGTGTGGGCAAGGCAAAGAGACGGCTCAGTCCTCTGAATGTCAAACAGACTGGGCTGGCAGATTCTTGAACTGAAATTGGTTGTACCTAGAAGGAGATGATCTCAAAATGAACCCGTTGCTTTTCTGTGAATTGGAAACGCCTGCATGGCTTAGGGGTCAGATGCAAACTACCAAGAGTGGAGTGGTTTGAGCCACCAGCGGAGGCAGAGACAGTGAGGGCTAAGGTGAGGTCTTTATATCCCCCTCTCCTGTCTTTTTTTTTACTGCCAGTTGATGAAGGGGGTTCTTTGGGCTTCAGCTCATCTTAAATGCATTTTATGCCTCATGTGCTTGGGCAACAAAACTTGGTTGTGCTTCATTTCTTCCAACTGCCGTGCCTCTGGATCTGGTGTTTGGGAATAGGCTGCAAAGGCATGTTTGCAGCAGAGCATGGACATGGGTGTGTCTTTAGGCAGAGATGGGGATTGGTTTATTATGTGCTGGGGGTGGGCTTTTTTCCCCTGGTGACTGAGAGGTATCTTAGGTGTGAGCTGGGAGCTTGCAGTGTGCAGAATTGCTGTGCTGGTAGTGCTAGGCCAGGTTTGCTGTGTCAGAGTATTTGGAGCAATGAAAACTTGTTCCAAGACTGCTTGAAACTCAGTGGAGCTCAGGAGAGCCATCCCCAGGAAGATTGTGTCATTACAGAAGCTGGTGATTTTTGTGCATTAGAGAGGACAGCAAAGCTTTGAGAAACCTGCCTCTCCCTCTTTCATGCAGACACACTTGGGTTTTTGTGATATTTGATTTCCTTCTTTGCTTTCAGGGGACCCAATCGACAGGCTGAAATCTACTGAAAAAGGGATTAATGAGCCAGTGGCATCTGCAGAAATGAAGTGGAAATGGGATCCAAGTAAGCTGCCTGGTTCCCAAGGAGCTGCAAGCATCCTATAGGAGGGGCAGCAGCCCCACCTTCCCACTGTGGCTTATTTAAAATGTCTCTTTGACTGGAGGAAGGACTAAACTCAAAGGCAGGTGGCTGAGAAGTGCTGACAGGAGCTGCACCTCAGTGACATGGTGAATGTGGCTTTTGGGCCCTTAGTCCAGATCAAAAGCTCTGTGGCTGTGTGACTCACAGTGCTAATCTGGTGTAGTGCTGCCTCCTTCCACAGGTCTTTTCAAATGACAGTAATGGGCCAATTTGATAAGGTAGGCTTTATCCTGGATCAGATATGCTGGCTGCCAGAGAGCAGGCTGTATGGGAGACATAAAAGGAGAGACAGGAGTGATTCAGAGAAAGCTGGAGCCCTCACTATGGCATTAATGTGACAGTGTGAAGTCAGATGTTCACACCTGATCCAGGCAGTGCTCAGTAGTGAAACAAAGTGTGTGCAAGCTTGAAGCTGTGGCCTTTCTGGCTTGGAAAGACCTGGATTAGAAATACAAAAGCACATGCTGATCTCCCCCCTCCCATGGCAGGATACAGAGGGTCCTGGGATTAGGTGTTTTATGACAATTATCAACCTTCTGGGCTTTTGGGGCCTGGCTTGGACCTTGGGACCCATGGCTGTGCCCTCACCTGTGAAGGTATTGGTGCTAGCCCTTGAGGTGAAGCTGTTCCTCTTGGATACCTTCAAGCCTTCCTCTCCTGAGAAAGGAGCTACTCAGTGCAGGAATAACCCTTGTTACCTTGAACTCCAAGACAGCCACATTTGCCTGTCTGGTATAAATAGACCATCTGAGGCAGCCGGATGTGATGGAGATTGACAGGTTGTCTCTGGAGTTTTGCACTTGCCGAAGCAGGAGGAAATGTAAAAGCATGAACGTGGGGATGCACAGCGTGAGAGTAGCAAGCAAAGCCCCCAGGTGCACAGCAAGCTGTGGCACCTGCTGGGGGGATGCAGGTGGGAGCCCTTTGTGGCCTTGTGCAGGGCAATGCTGTGACAAGACCTTTCCCACCCTGTGTTGAGCTCTGGTGGCCATCAGCACGTGCCAGGTCCAGCAGATGAGGTCTCCCCTCAGTCTCCTCTTCTCCAGACTGAACAGAACAAGTGGCCTCAGCTGCTCCTCACACGGCTTCCCCTCAAGGGCCTTCACCATCTTTTTTGCCTTCCTTTGGACACTCTCTAATGGCCTAATATCTTTCTTATATTGTGCTGCCCAAAACTGCCACAATATTCAGGGTGAGGCCGCCCCAGTGCAGAGCAGAGTAGGACACTCCCCTCCCTCGCCTGGCTGGTGATGCTTTGCCTGATGCCCCCCAGGACATGGTTGGTCTTCCTGGCTGCCAGGGCACTGCTGACTCATGGCCAACTGGCCATTGACCAAGGCCCTCAGGTCCCTTCCCAGCACTTCTTTCCAGCATCTCATTCCCCAGTACATTGAGGGTTGGCCCATCCCAGGTGCAGAATCTGGCACTTCCCCCTGTTGAACTTCCTCTGTTGGTGATTGCCCAGTCCTCTGATTTGTCAGGGTCTCTCTGCAGGGCCTCCCTGACTTTGAGGGAGCCAACAGCTCCTCCCAGTTTTTTGTCATCTGCAGACTTGCTCAGTATCCCTTTCAGTCCTGCGTCCAAGTCATTTATGAAGATGTTGAAGAGCACTCAGCCCAAGATGGAGCCCTGTGGAGTCCCACTAGTGACAAGTGGCCAGTCTGATGTTACCCCATTCAGTGTTACACTCTGTGAACCAATAGCTCACCCGGTGCCTGATGTGTTTATCCAGCTGTGGGCTGGGCATTTTGTTCAGAAACATGCTGGGAGAGACAGTATCGAAATCTTTACTGAAATCCAAAAAGATTACACAACTTGCTTCCCTTGATCAGTTATGGGCTTGCTTATTCCCTTGCAAACCCAACCCAAGGCAATGGATGCTTTTGACAAAAAAAAAATATTTTTCAGAGGGTCCAAATGGCTACTTTTTGGGATCCACCTTCCCAGGAATACTTTGTTGCCTGCTTTTCCATGACGCTACCACTGCTGACCTTTCTGCTCTGTCAAGGGGGAGTCTCTGGGAAGCACATAGGCAGTGATTCTTCGCTGGTACAAAGGCTGCGATTGTTGGCAGCTTGACGCCCCAGAAAGTGTCTAATTGACTTGACTCTCTCTAGCTGGGCTCCGAATGGATTTTCTGCCTCGGGATATCTCGGCGTTATAGTGGACCTGTTGTTTTTGCTCCCCGCATGATATTAAAAAGTGTATTGTTGGAGAAGAAAGCGTGAGTCAGAGCGGATGTGCGGAGGGAGCTGCCTGTCGCCCCGTGAACCAGTGCCAGAGCAGAGGAGCGAAGCGAGACGGGGTCACCTGCCATCCACAGTTAGGAGCTCAAAACTCTCTTGGACGGTCTCAGGGAAGGAGCTCGGCTTGATGGTACAGATGTAAATCTGCCCTTTGCATCTCAAATAGGGAGCAGTAGCATTAAAATATCTTCTCTACTAGTTTAGTAATGTTTATCTACTCCAGTGAATCTCCAGTGCGGGCTTTGTCCCAGGTGGGCAGAGGCCTTGCTCAGGTATCTCTTGTCACGCTGGCACCGATGTCTGTAAGTGTCTTGCCTGCACCTGTGTCAAAATGTGCATGTGCCACCCCTGGTGCCTGTCTGGGGAGGTAATTCCCTGCAGGAGTGGGCAGCTGGGCTCTGCAACCAGCAAAGCTGCTGGAGGTGCTTAGGCAGGCGTAAGAGGATTCGGTGACACCGCTGATTAGTGTCCAGGGCCTCATTATGGTGCTGGTAATTGAAGGTCTCCCAAGGTTTAAACACGCTGGGAATTATTTGCCCTCAGAGGCTGCGCTTGGCTGCGTGGGACGGTGCTTCCTGCAAGGTAGGCAGTGCCCTCCCTGGAGCAGCCTGGCACTGGGATTGGTGGCCCCTGCCCTCCAGACCTTGGGGAGAGAACACGTTGGGTGGCAATTGTACGGCTCGGGGAGAGATAGGGAAGGCCTGGGAAGAAGGAGAGGGCAGACTGTCTTATTGCAGGTGTGGTTGTGGTGCTGCTGTTTGAATGTGCTGCTGCTGGTAATTGCATTAGCCTGGTGGGGCTCTGGGGGTAATTTCATTAGCTTGGTGTCTGTGGTTATTGCTGGACATGAGACAGTGGTGAGAAAGGGCAGGGCTAGGTGGGGAAGGGCTGATGCAGCAGCCCCCTTCCTCTCCATCTCCAGGGAATCACAGGAGGCACCTTGCCTTTTGATGACTTTTGCCTGTGCCAGGCCAATGCCAACCAGTACAACAGATGAATAAGGTTGGCTCAGTCCACTGGTTAGCCTGGAGAAACCCATATTCAAGTCCCTGCTCTGCTGCTGACTCCCTGTTTGGCCCTGAGTGTGTCACTCGGTGTCTGTGTGTCTGCCCTTCGAGGCCAGCAGGGAGGAAAATGGGCATTTTGGCTCCTGGGGCTCTCAACCTGGTAGCCCCTATTGCTACTTACTATCCCTGTGAAGGGAGGCCCAGCTCTAACAGCAACACCCCATGGGCAGTGGATTTTCTCTGGGAGTCTCTCATTCTGGAGCAGTGTCAGGAGGAAGATACATGTGCAGCTGTAGGATTATGAGAGCTGCCATCTTTTTATTTGGTCCTACATGTGACATCAGCATAAACATAGAATGCCTTTGTCTTTAAACAGAGATGGGATGGGGGCCTGATGGAATTCTTGGTCATGTTTGGCATTTTCCTGGTTCAAGGAAAAGGAAAAGGGACCATGTTTAATTTTTAGCTTTCCTGGTTCTGGGGCAGGGTGGAATAAATGGTAAGCCTTCCATGTTTAGGGTCTGGCACCAGAGACCAGCATCTTAAAAGGCTTGGTGGAGTAGTACCAGGAGCTCTTTGAGATACTGTTCCAACACACTGCTGAAGTACTGTCTGCAGTACAGTGGCCTTGGAAAGCTGACTGGGAGGTGAGTTGGGGATCCCAACAGGACATTAGCTTCTCTGCTGGCTCCAGCAGAACTGCTTTGTTGGGAGTCCTGCTCTGACTGATGCCCCCAGGTGTGGCTGCTGGATGCTCATCAGCAGCACTGAGTCCCATCTGGGTGCAGCACGGCAATAGTTTTCCTTCCTAAATTGACAGTGGCAGTCATAGTCTTCTCCTTTTACATAAGGGGAGGTGGTGGAATAAAAACATTCAGTAACTTGAAGCAGTGCATTGTTATATTCTAGTAGAAACTGGGGGGCTGCCTCCTGTATGGTCCTGCAGCACTGCTTAAGAGAGACTGGACTGGCTCCTGGAGTCTGTCTGTCACAGACTGATTTGGGTACAGGGGCTGGAGCTTCTCCACACTCAAAAATCCATGGTGGTCTCCTAAGTTAATTGCCTGATGCTTGACTTGCCTGAGGAAAGGGCCTGGAGGGCTTTCCTTGAAGTTGCTCAGGGTGTGCATGTGTTCTGCAGCACTAAGCACTCACTAACCCAGATCTGCTAAAAATCAATAAAGTAATCCACTTACTGCTTGGGACTGCCAACCTTTTTAAGGAGCTCAGAGATATTTTGTCTTCTTTCCTCTCCCCTTTCTTTTAAGCTGAAAGAAAAGAGCTATGGGAAGGGTGTGCTGACGGAGCTGGACTAAAATCAGGCTCTTTGCTCTGGGCAGATCAATAAAAATAATTCCCTACTAAAACTTCATTAGCATGGAGTTAAAGCTGCTGAGATCCCGTGTGGTGGGTAAGAATTAATGGTACTAGTAAATCTCAGCACGGTTGGTGCTTAGAACGCAAAGCTGCTTCACTGCTCACACCTCCCTGTGCCCGGAGCTGCTGGGGCTGAACTGAACATGCAGCTTGGCTCTGCCCTGCTCCGTCCCTCCCACGGCTGCTTGGCGAGGGCACAACCCTCTTGTCTGGCCTGAGGGCAATGGATGAGCCAGCCTGGGAAGATAGGGAGGTGTGACTCAAGCAGGTGGAAGCAGAGCTGTTGTGCAAGAGCGGATTTCTCTCAAAACAGCTTCTCGGTTCTGAGTGCTGGTGGGCACTTGGGGACTGGGGATAGATGGTCCTGGTGCATCTCTGCAGGGTGATGGACAAATGATAGGAAAGGTTTCTGAGGGGGTGCTGGACAGGCAGGCTTCCCATCGTGCCAGAGCTTTCCTGTAACACCAGATCAGAGAAACATCCCCCTGGCAGGTTGTTGTGTGGGGCTGCACAAAGTCCCTCTCTTATGTGGAAATCTTGGATCTTATTGAGGGTGTGGGTGTGAAAATCACTTCTTTTGGAAGCAGATTGTTTGCTGGGGTTTTTGATTGAAAAATGTTTCTTTCAGTCTTGTCACAGAGGAAAAAAACTTGCTCTGCTGAGAAATCCAATTTTCTATCCTGAGATTGAAACAAGCCACCTTGCAGCCTGTTCCTCAGCAGTGCCCTGGGTCTCTGCCTGTGAGGCACTGAGGCATCCCTGGCTTTTACCTGGCTCTTGTCTCCTGGCCCCAACAAGGATCCCCAGTGTGGCTGTTAAAGGACAGCACCAGAAGCAAAGCCAGTGTTATCCTGAAATAGCAAACTTTTCCTACAGGTTAGAAATCCTGCGGTTTCTGGGATTGATGTCGCTGGGATTAGACAGGGTGGAATGTGGGGCAGCATCCACTGAAACAGGAGCTGTGCCTACATCTTCTGCACCTGGATGAAGCTGTGAACACTGGCCGGATGACTGGCCCTTGCTGAGGGTGTTTGCTGAGGATGTCCTTGTTGTATATTGCAGTGGTGGCAGAGGAGGACACAAGCTCAGCTGAACAGGGAGTGGGACAGGACATAGCACCACAATTAGACGGTGCTGTGTTATGCTCTTGTGGTGGTTATCAAACCCTCTGGTCTCCCTTCCCTGGAACTCAAACCTTGAGATGTGTAACCGTGGTGCTCGGCTGCCTGTTCTCCCCTGAAACAGTTCTGCAGTGCCATTAATGTTTGTGCAATAAAACAAATGAGATGTGAAAGGTGGCCAGATAGGAGATACAAGAGTGATCTCTGCTGTTTGTATTCCCCCTGTGAGACTGCAGTTGCTTGGGTTTTTTGCCTCAGTAGAACCTACTCTGAATACTGATCTCCTTTTTTTTTTTTTTTAATCTGTGAGAAAAGCCAGTGTGTGTAAACCTGTGCTAGAGCTAATGGGCTATACAGAATGCTGATACTACTGCCTGCAAACCTCCTCACTCTTGACAGCAGGCAGGTTATCCATTTGTTCTGCTACATGGAGATGCACTCCCAAATGTTACCTTCCCATTCCCAGGTAAACTCAAAAGTCCTGGAGTTGATATGATGTAACTGCTGCCCATAAAGAGCTGTACATCCATGTCACAGTATCCTCCTGATACTGCACATAACCAAGTCATCAAACGCAGGTGCAGAGCAGAAATGAGAGGAAACCAAATCACCTTTTAAAAATAATTTAGAAGTTGTTAATATGAGGGAGGGAAAAGCCCTTTCCCTTGCTTAAACTCTAGCTAGAGATAAATGGATATGGCAATGTCTGAGAGCAAAGGAAGAAACAGGGCTAACAAGGGTAACCTTTCCTTCTCCTGCACACGTGGTATCTCAGGGTTGACAGCACCTCAGTCAGCATCTGCCTGAGCTGCTGCTGGGCTGGCATATTCCATGCCTTTCTTCCAGCATGTTTAGTGCCAAAGGGCAGCATGGGTCCTTGGGTGTCCAGAAGGGAGCCAAGTGCCAGAAGGCCCTTGAAGGATGCCAAACATCCTAATCTGCTCTTCCCTCATTTTGTCTTGCTGTTTGCATGGCATGCTCTCCATCCTGTATGTGGGGATGGTTTGTGCTCTTCCTGGGAAGGCAAAGGCCCTTGCTAGCCCTGTGCCCCCTTTCTCTGCCACGTGGCTTGTGCCAACAATAGGGCTGCAACCCACCTTTTCTTCCAACACACATGTGGTCTTGGTCTCTGTTTGCTTTATAACCTTTAGCAAAATTCTTCTCTCTTCCATTCCTTTGAGGTGACTTCATTTGAAGTCTCCCAGATCAGAAACCAGAAACAGAGGGCTGTGCTGTTGCCTGCATCCCTGCCTTTTCCCAGAATTGCATGGGTTTGGTAGGGGGCTTGTGAGGCAGGGAACTGCTCCTGCTTCAGAGTACCAGGAGGAGGCAATGCTGGAGACTGCATGTAGCTTTGTCCCAGTCTGGCAACTGGCTACTTATTTTTGCTTATTTCTACCCTTTTTCTGCAGAACTTCATTGTCAGGATGGGTGGGCATTAAATTGAAGTTATGGATGTAAGTATGGGACTGTGAAGCGTACTGCACTCCACTGCCATGACCGTGAACACTTTACTGACTGTGTGGCACAGATTGAGCCCCCAGGGTTCTGTCCTGTGTCCCACCTCTTCTCATCCCATGCAGCTTTAGCAACTGGTTAATGATGCTTTTTTTGTGTGATTTGGGTATTTTTTGGACTCCTTTGGGTGGAGTAGGGAATGGGAATTGAACTTCTAGCTCCACTAGCCCCAAGAAGGTCCTGGTCCTCCTCAGCCCATCAGGGCTGCATTTCCTGGGGGTGAGGTGACTGCAGTCCAGCACCATAGGGCCACGATGTGATGTTGGGAGCACAGCTGAGGCATGGTTTGGTGTGGGATGGGAGTGTGGAGCTCTGTTCCTGCACAGCCCTAGCCCCAAAGCACTGGGTTGGTTGCACATGAACTGTTGACCAGCCCATCATCATCATCATCGTCATCATCTGGGTGAGGGTTGGTCCTTCGCCTGGCCAGAGAACCCTCCACATGGCTGGGGCTGGTGTAACTGCAGGGAGTCTCCACTGGTGGAAAAGCAAAGCCCCCCCGCCGCCTCCTTCCCCACGATGCTCCTCCCCTAAACGACTTAACCTCTCCCCCTCCTCCCAATTTCTGATCTATACCGGAGCCGTCATGCATTGATTGGCATCTTATCCGGGCGATTATGCTCCCTGGACGGTCCGCCGTGAATTTGCAGGGAGCCGAGACAGCTGAGCACGGGAGCCAGCCCTGAGCGGCGGAGAACAAGAGCATGTCTCATCCCGGCGAGCAGCTGCTGCCGGCGTGAAGCAAGGATGAGGCCACGGGAGGAGGCAGCTGCCCTGGCACCCTCCGAGAGCCCCTGCTCCTGCAGAGCCATGTCCCGACCCCGGCGGGCTGCGCTGCGCTCCGGGCAGCTTTGAAGTTAGAGCAGGCAGTTGTGTTTAGAAAGGCAAGCGATGAACTGAAGATTAAACATGTATGGGAATTATCCTCACTTCATTAAGTTTCCTGCAGGCTTTGGCAGTAAGTATTTTACTTGCATTTGCAATCTGTGCCTTCTGGGTTAGGTGGAGGAACTGATCCCACAGTAGGACTGTGAGGGGGGGGTAAAGGGAATTTAAAACCGTGTTTAACCTAGCTCGTATGTGGCTGTAACCTGCGGTGACTGTGTGCTCGTGGTCGAAGCTGTCCTGTGGTTATGTGTGCTGTGAACTTCTGCACAGCCAAACCAGGCTGCCTGAAATTATGCAGGCTTGAGTCAAACCATTGCACTCTGCTTTGAAGTTTAGTATATAATTTGGGTGATGCATGTATGTGTCCACGTGTGAGGGACTGAATCTATTCATTGAAAGAGCAGGATTAAACCCAGCAGGCATCTTTTGGATTTCATTTTTATTAAGTTGTCAGAGGAAAAAATTACTTTTAGAACATAAAGCACCCCCCAAGAAAATCTTAAGTGGGCTCTTTCCTTGCCTGGTGGCTGTGTCCTGCTCTTGTGACACAGATACCACCATAATCGTGTGAAGCTGTGTCAGATTAGCCAAGTGAGGCTGCCCAGGGAGACAGCAAAGGGCTGGGGCTGCAAGGCTGTGGTATCCCCATGCACACTGGTGTGAGCGAGTTCTGGTTGCAGAAACCACAGCTGCTCTTGGGAAATGGACTTTGGAATTACTGGAGCTCGCTCATTATTTTTATCTGAAGTTATTTCTCTTGTCCTAACGTGGGAGAGAGGTTGAGGATCTGCTGGGTGCTCCCCAACCAAGGCAAGGAGTGGACAGGTTGGAGTGCTTGGCTGTGAGGGGTTGGGAGCACCCATGTATTGACTGCTGACAGAAGTACTGGTGCTGCTCCAGGAAATTTAGATGCATTGTTATTTATGGATGTGGAAAGTCTTACTATGGAAAAGTTGTTCCCAGCCCTTGAAGGTGGGTAAATGCCTCCAAGTCTTGCTCTGGAGGCCCCCAGGCTGTGCACATCAGCCTGTTATTTCTCTGCTAGAGAAAAGGTTCGTGCAGACATGGAATTGCACATGGGATGTTCCCACTATGTGTATGTTTTTTCCCCCTCCCTCTTGCACCAGATGCTCACCTCTGGTAATTCTCCAACTCCAGAAAAGTCACTGGTATTGCATCAAGTCATCTGCAAGTTTCACAAGCGCTTGACTTTCCAAAATACCTTTTTAGGCTGTTTCTGCAGAAAAGAGATGACTCGTTGGAAGAATCTATTGCTCACTGGTGTTTTTAAGGAACAAGCAAAGACAAGCTGAACTCTCTCCTATTGCTGCAATAAGACCGAAACAATGAAAGTGTTATTTGTGTTTAATTTATTGAGTATTACAGATTTGCAAGGAACTGAAAGAAAAGTGACATTCAAACTGATCTTCACAGAAACCAGGCACAGATCCCTGTAGGGACAGGGGTCACGGTGCTCAGAAGAGCCTTTGGGAGATTTTTAGGAGAGGAAAATGATAGTAGGAACAGAGGGATTTCTGTCCCACCCATAAAGGTGAAGGGGCTATTCTCCAGCCCACCAGCAGTTCAATATATTGGGACTTCAGCTTTCATTAAAAGTATGTTTAACTGGTGTTTTACCCTACTTGTTACTTGGCATTAGAAACAGAGGTGATTTCTGCAGGTGAACTGACAGAGGTGCAAAAGCATTGGCCAAGTTTTGTTAGGGCTGCTTTAAAGCAGTCACTCCAGGCTGTCCTGTGGTCCCTGGATACAGGTTACCACTCACACCTGCACTCCCCTCAAAGCCAGAGGGCTTCCATGACCCTGAGACATCTTGATGGTGTGGGAGCCGCCTTTCCTTGGATTGTTGGGTCTGCAGAGAGGGATTTTTGGCTGGTTGAGAAAGCAATAGCTGCTCTGGCCAGATAACTTTTTAGGGCCCATGAGCTGTGCAAGAGGGCAGTCAGGCTTTGAGAAGGATGAAGCAGGAGAGAGCATGGTGACCACGGAGGGAGGGGATGCGTGGCAGCTTCCCACTGCCTTGGGATCCTCACCACAAAGCCCATGCAGGCAACCTGCATCTGCATCAGGCCTGCAATATGTTTGTGATCCTTGCTACTCCCTCCTTTAAAATAGCTATGAAACTGTTCCTGGTCCTGTGTAAAGTGGGACATCAGGGTGGTAGAAAAGGATAGTGTCCATGCTGGGCTGTCAGCTTGTAACATTCATTGTTCTTGCACTGTGTTGCTGGAAGGCAAAGTTAAGGTGAAGTGACTGCTGCTGTTTGGCATGTCTAGATCTTATTGCATTTCAGATTACCTGAAATTCTGGGCTTCATTTTGAGCATAATGGGAGAAAAAAGTAAAAAAACCCAACATGTACTTGCTGCCTTTTTTTGCATTCAAGTGGCTGTTACATATGCCTTACCTTAATTTTATCTGCATTTAAGTTAGAAATAAAGTATATGTTTTCAATGGTGTGTGTATAACACTTTGTAGCTATCTGAGTAATGCCACCAAATTTGTCTGAGGAAGTACATATACAAATTGGTCATAAGCACGTGATTTGTGATGTGAAAAGGACAGACTCTAAGATGTTACAGTTGAGTTTGTGGAATACCAGGGAAAGTGTTCAGATGAGTCACCCACCCTTAAACATCTAAAGCAGGAGATGCGCTCTAGGGCTGAGCTATAGGAGCAAAAAAAAGGGCTTCAAAACGTGTTTTTATTCTCCTGAAGGATGCATTTCACCCAAAGCCCAGCTCCCAGGGCAAGGAAAGATGCTGTGCTGGCTGTCCTCTCTCTCTGAGCACTCTCTGGCACAGTTGGTTGGGGACAAGAACTAACTTGGCTCCTCCACAAAGTCTCTTTTATTAGTACTCATGTAACTTGGCCTGTGGCCACACCACCTCCGGCTGCAATCTTGTCAGCTCTCCCAAGCAAAGCGGGGTTAGGCCAGGTCGTTTGGGGGATAGGGAGAGGAAAACCCAGATTGTGTCTGGAGTGGGGCTGCTGCCTGGCTGGCTGGCACCTTTTTCACGTGTGATGGTCCCAGGTTTTGTGACCTGCAGGATGCTTTTTTCCTGCACGTCATAGCTTGCTGTGTCTATTCCTATAACTCTGGATGCCAAGATGGAAGAAGGCTCTTTGACTCAGCAAAGGTGTGAGAAAATCCAGTGACTGGGCAACTCCTGCAGCTAGGAAAATGCAGATTTGTTTTAAATTTTTTATTTTTTTAAAGCAGGAGACACTTGTCTTAGTTGCCTGGGGCAGCCACAGAGCTTGCAGCCAGTGGGATCCTTTCTAATGGGGACCTGTAGCCTCTCCAGGAGTTTAAAGACAACTGTAGGGATTTGTGCATTTTTCTTTCCTTGTGGCTGCTGACCAAGTGGGAAATCTTACCAAACAATAATGAAAAACCCTTTAGGCCTTAAATTCAACAGCCTTTTCTTTTTTTTTTTGAGATGAGAAACTTTATCTAACTCTTATGTGTTACTGTGGTCACCAGGGGGATGTGATACTTTGTTTAGGGTGAGTAAATCTGGCTTGCAGTTCTTTTTTAATTACCTGATGTGCAGTTGCTAAAGGAGTCTTTGCCCTGGTGCAGGCTCAGCAGCAGATGCTATTTTGAGGTCTTGGCCTGATTTGACTGAAATTGGACAGTGGGTCAATAGCTTAATATGTCCAAGGACATTTGGACTAGGCACAGGGCTGCTTGTGGCACAGTTTTGGATGGTCCCTGTTTGCAAGGGAAGCACAGGATCATTACGAAAGAGGAGCAGGAGCATCTCTCCCCACTACCCAGAGAGCTGAAGGAAACTTTCTGCTGCCCTGTACAGGTCCCTGCTGGAGAAGCCCTTGCTCACATACGTGCCAGCACACCTCCAGAAAGTTTTGCTCCTTGATGTTGGAATAGGCTGCATTATTTATTGATTTAGAGTGAAACAGGAAGATGGAAGTGCAGAGGTTACTGGACCTTAAAAGCAAGGTAATACCACTAACCTTTCTGTAGGATATTAGCATGGCACTCTGTGCTCTCTGTGGGAATCTGCTTGGACAGTTAAAAATGTTACCAGAAAGGGAATAGTTTTTCAGTTTATCTTCTGTGTATTAAACAAAATCTACTTCTGCAGTCATAGCAGCAACACTTCACTTGATTCCAGTTAACGTGGGTACCCTGCTACGTAACTACATCATTTCAGGAGTGCTTCTCACAGGTATTTCCCCTTGAAGGTCATGCCCAAGGACGAGATGCCTGCCAGGCTGTACCTCCCACACACACCCGTGTTCCTCTACTGAAATCAGCCCTTCTCTGCATGTCTCTTCCCACTTCTTGGTGCTTTCTGATCTGCGGAGGAAGAAGCATCTGCAAAGTCATGTGTCAGGCAGGGCGACTCACACCTTTGAATGTTTGTGCCGGTGAAATGAACCTTTTCTGTGTGTATCTGAGGCCTCAGGAGCATAACTGTGTTTTTCATTATTTGAAGACTGCCAGCTTTTGATTCTCTCTGATATGAAAAACAAAGCTCTGAATGTTGAAATATCATCAACATCTCTAGGCTTACCAGGGAGCTCCAAGGATTGCTTTGGGCCTTAGTTGAAGAGAGACCCCAGTGTTTAACATGGGTATTTCTTCCGTCAAGGCTTTGCTGAAGAGCTGAAGGGGCATTAACCAGAACAAACTTACTACCTGTGTTGATTAAATAGACAGTGCGTGTAGTGCTTGGGTGTTTCTGGTCTCTGCATTGTCATTCCACATTCCATGTCATTGCTGAGACTGGGGTTTCCTGCCATTATTTGTTTGAAAGTAAAGACAGCTTTATTGGTTGAACCCTGGGTGCTTCTCTTCCTACTTCCTTCGCCAAGGTATTTGGGGTGACTTGTGCGCTCTTGCAGAAGGGGAATCTCTACTTCCATGCCTGCCCCAGCTTTACATGTGAAGTGCTTGCTGCACAGAGGTATCTGAGTTGGCTTTATCAAGCTATTGAACATCGGTTCAGTTTAGCTGTGTTAGCCCAGACCTGGCTATTTAGCACTGATGTGGTGGACCTGGAGTTTCGTGTTCTGCAGGTGCATGTCAGACACCTACACATTGGCTGTGATGTAGATGGTGTTTATGAGGCTATTCATATTACTATCTCTGGACTAAGAGTTTGCTAAGGTCTAGGTGAAACACAGCTGGAAGTGCAGTGTCAAATCTTTGTGTCCTTGCTCCTCTTCAGCAGCTGGTGGGTGAGTGTAACGCTGCTGCTTATGTCCTTAAGGGCACTGTTTTCAAAATGCAGAGAACTGACTGATTCTTGGGGTCTTTCTTCATTATATTTTCTAATGTCAGCGGAGTTGTCTATGCTGACATTGGATATGATCCTTATTCTGGATACTGAAGCAACAGGATGGATGTTGTGTGTGTGTGTGCACACTTCCAGCTGCTCTCTGCTACAAATGATGCGGTAATTTGCAGAGGCAGTTTGAAACAGTGAAGCACCCAGAAGCAAGTTCCTTCTTTTTAGGCTTTACTTCCTCCAAGGAGAAGGCTGGAGTGTGTGTGTGTGTTTCTGTACAAGAGAGCTTGCAGACAGTTGATTGAGGCACCAGGTTCTCTGGACACTCTGCATGTTTGCAGCAGACACATCGGAGACTCCACACAATCCTCCTGTCCTCTCTTCCCCTGCTCCTCCAGGAGAGAAGTAAACACAGTATTGGGCTTCCCTGAACCTCTCTTCAACTACTTGTCCAAGCATTAATATGGAGAAGGAAAACAGGGGAGAAAGACACAAACAGCCCCACTTGTGGACCAGAAAAAAGCTGATCTTGAGTCTGGAGTAGGCGGTAAAAAGCAGCAGCAATCCCTGATGCTTGGTGCAGGGTCTCAGCTGGCCTTGCCCAGCTGGCGTGGGGGCCCTGGCTGGTCTGGGAGCCGCATTTGGTGCCCGTGGGCAGGGGCTGTGCAGCCACGGAGCCCTGGCCCCCCGACACAGGGCTGGCTGCCCTGTGCTCCGCGGGTCCCCACCGCAGCTCGTGACTGCCCGGCACCGCTTGTCACCTCGCATTACCTGACGGACGGGCTGCGGCCGCTCCGGCCCGTGTAAATGTCACCTGTGCTGAATGCTGCTGGAGAGGCAGAGCCGGCCGTAGCTGGTGTGCAGGACTGAGTCCTGTCTCCCCAGTCCACCCTGCTCTGTCCCTCTGCTTCCCTCTGGCAGCTCCTCTCTGGCCTGGCTCTACTGCTGTCTGTCTGTCTCCCAAGTGATGGGAGAAAATACCTTGAGAAAAACCATTCCATCTCGGTGAACCCAAGACCTTTCTGGGTGCTTTTTGTTGGGAGATGTGGGACACAGACCATCATATTTTCCTGCAGATTGTTTCGTTAAACTATTTTCTTTCAAAATGAATCAGACTTGCAGTCTCAGCTGTCTGCATTGTCCAAGCCTCCCTGGCTTCTTTGAACTGAAACAAGTTTGATGGTACTCAGCTCAAGGAATAAGTAATCCCAATATGAAGGATGGTTTGGCATGGCTCTTCCTGCACACCTCCTTTCAGCCATGCAAATTGTTCCTCTCACAAGCTGATAGCCTGGTAACAGTCACTTCTTATATCCCTCTTGGAGCATTCCAGCCTGAAAATGAGAAGCTGAGAGGACAGTTTTCCCCAGGTGCAGGAGAATGCATTTTTTTGCTTCCCTGGGGACTGACTCAGCAAACTTATCCCAGGAAGGGGCCACAAGTGAAAGTTTTTTGTTGTTTGTGGGCTTTTGTTGTTGTTGTCGTTCTGCTTTTCTAACTGGGGTTTGTATTACAATTTATAACAGAAGGATGAAGTTGTTCATGGTAAGTGGAAAGTTAACACTGATGGCTTTGACCAATGGGTTTGTCAGAGCCTTGTCAGGACAGTGAGGTGAGGCACTCTGGAACCAAACATGTTAACTCTGGTTTGTGTCATCAGGCCCTGGCAGAACCTTCCTTTACACCTCTGTGCTCTCCAGTAGATATTTTCATATTTTCATTTATCTGTCCACCTTCACCAGCAAACACTCCTTCATGCATTCATTCTTCCTCTTTGGTGTCATTGCTGGGGTGAGGGAGGTAGACAAGCCCTCCAGGCTTCCTAACTTTGACCTTTGATCCCATCTTGGGGACTAGGGGATTCCCCTGGACATAGCCCTTGAACAGTTGCCCCTTGGCACTGGCACAAGCACAAAATGGGACTTGCCCTGGCCAGCAGTGTTCTTGGATGAAAGCCTTGCTCTTGGTCCTTATGAGACTTGAAGCTGTTCTAATGGAGAAACTTAGGAGTGACAGCATTTCTGTAAAGTGTGGCATAAATGCAAACAGTTGAATAATTCTCCTGGGAGTCTTTTCTTATTGGTTTAAATCTTCTGCATAATACTTTCAAAATATGCCCTTTTCTGTGTTAATGGCAAAGGATGAAGAATCATTCTTCTCCTTAGCTGTCCTGGGGTGATAGATTTCTGCCCAATCTCCCCTTCAATGACTTATTTTCCAAGCTGGAGAATCCTCAAAGGCAATGTTGTTTATCTAGTTGTTTGAAGAGGCATAAAAACAAATTCTTTCTAAGCCTGTGCTACAGATGCTGGGGAGGACTGTGTGTTATGGTACCAGACTACTCACAGGTGATGAAAAATGCATTCACTTTTCTCTGAAGCTGATAATGGCACAAGTCAGGATGGTCCTTTTAAGCCCCAGGAAACATCCGAGGTGCCTCTGTGAGCTGAGTGCTTGTTTAGGTAAGGGAGGGGCAGGCAAACAGCACATCTTCTGCCCACTCCTAAAGGCACCCTGGCAGCTGTCTCTGGAGCGAAAGGCTTTTGCGCTTGGAAGCCATTCCAAGGTAGGGATTTTGCTGTCTACCAACAGAAAACAGGCCGTGTGTCTCCATGATGGTGGCAGGGGGATGTGGGGTGACTCTGTGGCAGCAGGCAGGAGCCCTGGCCCTGCCTCCAGACCGCCTTGCTGCCTCCAAGGCTTCTGCTTTTGTCGTTAAGCCGACTTCCTCTTGCTGCACATCGCTTTCCCACTGGGAGAATTGATCCAAAAAGCCAAAGCAAGAATTGACAAAGACCTTTTCTCCCCCTCCCTCTGCAGAATTAAGTCTGAAGTGGGTTGATAACGGTGGATCGAGTCCTCTTTGACTCTGACAAATGTCTTTAATGTTATTCAGCAAGCTGACCTTTTCCCGTCTTTATTGTGCATCTTCCCTTTGAATCAGATTTGATTGTTACTTCAGGTAGAATAACAAACACTGTCACGTAAATAACTTTGCAATAATGTTAAAAGGAGGAAAAAACACAAACAAACAAAACACCAAAGTGCTGCCTTACTTGCAAATGCAATGGGAGCAAACATCCTCTGTGCCAGCCATGGAAAACCAACTGTGTGACCTTCCCACACAACATCTTTGCCTTGCTACTCCAGGGAATGATCTCCTGTGTTGAAAAACCATCGGAGAAATAATGGTTCATGGAAATGTTAATGACAGCTAATGCTAAGTGGGGTTGGTAAATTCTAGAGAAGGGAGAAAAGGTCATGTAAATCCTTAAAATGCAGCTACATACATAAGCCATCAGGACTAGTGGGCATTTGATGCCCAGATATCCTCTGAATATCTGAGACTGACCTTATAGAAGACAGTATTTAGGCCTTGGGTGAGGTGTTTGGCCTCAGAGAGAAGTGGCAATGACCAAGGTTATATTGCTTTTCTATGCCACCTCTTCCTCAGAGGGGCTCAGGGGCACATTGATCTCATGAACCTCATATGAGGCTCAGCTTGGTGATGTGAACTGCAGCTCTTTAGTGTGGAAGGAGGAAACTCTCTCTCCTTGTGGCTGTGAGACTGTTTGCCCACCCATGTCTGTGTGGCCACAGCCTCTGCTCTGTCTTGTATAAGTGAGGAAAGATAATGGACAAAATATTTTGTGGGTTCCTTGTCCTGTAATCTGCATTTCTACTGTGTCATGGGCAGTTTCTGTCCCGTGTTGCTCCAGCTCCGATTGGAGATGCTGACAACCAGCTTTGGGAGCGGGAGGAACGTTTGGAATAGCACAGTGGTGATGTAAGTGTGTGGGAAGGGGAAGAGCTGAGCCATGGGAAGGGCCTGCTGAGTGCGATGCCAGAGCCATTGCAGGGAGCAAAGGTGCTTCTCAAGACATGGGGAGCATTTGAAGTTTCCAGCCTGGTCGGTGGGGATTTCATGGTTTCAGATGTGTGCTGTCTCTAGAGCTGGCTTGGACAAAAGAAATGAGACCTCAGAGAATAGTTCAGAGAAACCCAGCCTGAGGCAGGCAGGCGGTGCCTTCTTCCAAGTCTGCTGAGGCACCAAAGCAGTGAAGGAATATTTGGCTGTTAAGCACTGCCTACAAATTATGGTTTGTTGCTGTATGTAACTCTATTTCCCGTGCTGTAACCAACATTTTGTTCTTTTCCCTTTATAGCATAAGGCATGTTTGCATGGCTTTGAGCCTTGGCCAGCCTCTAAGCTGAGACAACCACGGCTGGGCAGCTGATCGCTGGCTGGTCAGCCATACTCATAGTGTATTTAATCTTTCTGCTTCTCCCTGTAGATTCCCCCGTGCATGCCAGCTCCACGTCTGTGAGCCTGTCATCGAGCCTTTCCACGGGAAATTCAGTGGACGGGCACCACAACTACCTCGAGGCCCCCGCGAACGCCGCCCGGGCGCTGCCGTCGCCCATGAGCGCCATCGGGTCCCCGGTGAACGCGCTGAGCTCCCCCTACAGAGTCATCGCGTCCTCCATCGGCTCCCACCCCGTCGCTCTGTCCTCAGCCCCGGGCATGAACTTTGTGACACACGCCAGTCCACAGGTAGGCGGATGTGCACACTCACTTCCCTGCAGTTCAGTGTTCAGACCGGGTAAAGTTCCAAAACCTGAGAGAGTGGGTCGGCTGGTGGGGAGTCTGGTGTGTTTTGCCCACTCAGGAAGATCAGCTCTAAAGAACAATTTCCAGCCTGTGAATCTTTCTGCATAAATCCCCCGACACAGAGACAGAGAAGACACCTGTATATATGTTAAAATACACTACATAATAAGGAGAGAAAGCTAATTTTCAGGTCTGTCCTCACCGTGGGTGCAGTCCAGCTCCCCTCCACTGCATCTATTGCAGGGTGTGTTGTTACTGTACGTGGAAATAGGATAGCCAAGGGCTGCAGCATGTGAAGCATTCCCCTTCTTCCTGCAAAAGGATATCTGCTTCATTTCATTATTTGGAAAGGAGACAAATTTTTTAGAAAGAGACAAATGTTAATGCTAAATGCCAGCCACCTACTCTGTGTTGCATATAAACTCAGGAAAATGAAGCACTCCCACCCTTACTGCCTGTGCTCACGTGGGTGCTCCAGAGGGGAGGGGAACCAGATGTTAGGGCTAGTGCTTCCCCAGAGCCATGGATGGGCTGGGAGCCTCACAGGGTGGCTCTATGGGGCAGAGAAGTGCTTCTCCAAGAGCCTGGCACTACTTCCAGCATGGCTGGGATCAGGGTGGCAGTGTGGAATTTTAATGGAGTGCTGAAATGTTCTGGGAGTCCAGATCTGAGTGAAAATTCTGCCTGTTATCAACAAGACTTTGTGTTTTATTGGTGGGACCTGAAGGTAGGAAGTGCTCAAGAGCCTCATGGCTCCTGCTGAAGAAGCAGCAAGGTGATGTCCCCGAGCCCTCTCTGCCCCATATTTGCTGCTGTTCCTCCGTCTGTCTGAAGCTCTTCCTAGTGCCTGGAAGGCTGGGAGAGGATGGTGTGGGGAGGATCTGAAGAGCTCTGAGGGCGTATAAGCACAGTTTGGCATGTTTGACTTACCTTTCCCCAGCATCCTCAACTGCTGTGTGGGTCTGGGATATCTGCAGTGGGCGTGCTGGGCATCCTTCTTCCCCTGGCACCACCCATTGACCTGACAATATTTGTGCCCACAGCATCCAGGGCAGGCACTTTGTGCTTGTGGAAATGGTGGCAGTATTGCCTGCTTGGAAGCCTTTCCTTTGGGGTTGGAGATGCTCTGGGAAGTGGTTTCCCCAGTCTGGGCACTACGCCAGGTTCCCAGATCCGAGGAGAGGGTTTCATTTGTGTTGCCTCTAATGCAAGGAGACAGCTGGGCCTTGGGGATTCAGCAGGGAGGCAGCTAATGGATTTGGGTTCAAGCAGTTGTCCCAGATATCATACATGATTGCACTTAACCTGCAGGAGTCAAGCTCTGAGGACACTGATGGCTAAAACTGCCCTGTGTGTCCCCCTCCTATATACCCTCTCTCCCTTTTATTATCTCAAAGTGCACACAGAGAGAAAGAAAAGATGGTACCTGAGCTCTGAGCAACATTTTAAACCATAAAAAGTTCCTCCTGGCTCAGCATCTTGCCAAAATGATGTTTACAGGGTAAAAAAAGGTGGCTGGACACCTCTGGGGAGGAAAGGGGTTTATTTCTCTTTTCATTGGACCAGATTTTGAAGTGTAAGGATTTACAGCTGTCAGTGTCTGGTTGGAGTCTCTGCTGGGGAGAGTGAACCTCTGTTCCTCTTGGCAATTTTTCCCAATGCACTTTTATTTTCCAGTGAAACAAAACAACCTGGATCCTAATTTTTCCCGATTAATTTGTATTTTCCATGTTATCAGATCTTTGAAGCTTTGAGAATGAAGGGACAGTGGTGAGGGAAAATGAAAGCAGGCTTCACATTTTTATTTTTCTAATGATAAAAAAAATCCCAATGGTACGAACCCTTCTTGTTCTTTACTAAAATTTCTTGTGGAATTTATTATCTTTTTCATGGGAAATGGGCAATTTCTTGGAGGAAATGGAGAACTTGCAGCAATATGCATGAAATCCAGTGGTTTAGATATTATGGAGACTGTAATGAAGGCAGTAGCTGGGTCTTCATCCAAAGCCTCGTTTCTCTCCCTGCTTCTGCCTTCTTGCTGGGAAGAAGAATTTTAGCTGATAAATTGGGATGAGTGTTAGAAACAAACTCAGTGATGAAACAACCACCCCCAGCCCTCAACGCTTGACAGTGGGAAAGATGATTTGATAATGGGTTCAGAGAGACATTGCTCTGCCCAGACAGCTTTTGACAAGACGTGTTCAATGGCCCTTAATCCTCCCTGCCCTGCCGACAGTGGCTCCAAAGCAAACAGCAATAAAACAAAGCCCTGGGCAACATCAGGCTTTGGTCTCTAATCGAGGTCGGTTGGTAACCTTTAACTTCAGCAGCCACGAGCAGCTCCTGGGGATCTCGCCTGGGGGCTCTGGGTCCTTTGCCTGCATCTCACTGCAGCTGATTTTTAGATGCTCAGCCTAATCCTCTTTTTTTTTTTCCCTTTTTTCTTTTTTTTTTTTTTTTTAATCTGGCAACCCCAAATCTGCTGCATTTGGCAACCTGTGGTAGCATTTGGGAACCCAAGTCCCAAGGAGTGACCAAAAAGCCATGTTTTCATGTGTATATGCAGATTTATGTATCACGAGGCAGGGAAGCTAACCAACTTAAATTTTTTACTTTTTTTTAAACACCATTACATTTTCCCTAGCTGTGCATCAGTGCAAGTTTAATTGCAACAAACTGCCTGGCTGCAAAGCTCTTCCTTACTAAGCTGTTACTGCTCAAATCTGCAAGCAGCCAGTGATCAGCATCCTCTAAGGCAACAGGCAGGAGGATCCCACCAGCTTTGTTGCTTGGAGGCTGTAACTGAGCAGCTGAGGCTGCTGCCTGCCCTTTTCCAGCTCTGCTTAGTCCTGGCTTTGGTGACAGCATCAGGCCACGGTGAGAGGCAATATCTGCTACCAGGCAACTGCTCAAACCCCTCCATCTGGATTCACCAGAGGATGTCTGTCTACTCATGGCAGCCCCATGGAGTTGCTGGGGATAAGCTTGTGGGACAAGCTCAGTAGGAGCAGCAAGGGAGGGGTCAGCTCCATTTGGGGATGGCTTCATTGAGATATGTGTCTCGACCCTCTAACCTGTCTTGTGCCTTCTGCTTCTGCAGCTCAATGTCCTGAACAATGTCAGCAACTCAGAGGATGTCAAGCCCTTGCCGGGTCTCCCAGGGATTGGGAACATGAATTATCCATCTACAAGTCCAGGATCCTTAGCCAAACACATCTGTGCCATCTGTGGGGACAGGTCCTCAGGTAGGAGGTGTTCTTTCTTGGAGAAGGCTTTGTGCGGTGAGAACTCCCCTGATGCTCTGAAGCAAGGCTTGTGCAGGAGTGAACAGTGAGGAGGCTCTCTGGGGCCAAACTGGCATTGCAGGATTTGTAGCTGGGTCTGGCTTACCCAAGGCCAGGCTGTCCATATTGCAGAATAGTTCCACTGTGCCCAAAAGAGAGCAAACCTAGAAGCCATGCTCTTCTCCCTTATCTGTATAATCTCATTTTACATTTTGCCCCTGTTTATCAAAGGTAAATGTATCAAATCTCTGTGTTCTCATTTACCTGTGCTTTGTGTTAGCTGGGTTTTGGCTGTGTCTGGGCTTTCTCTCCTACCCAGTGACCTGCAGCCTGGTGTGCATTGCAGACCCCTCCATACCAGTGCACCCCATTTGCTATCTATGGCTGTTCTGCACTTGCACTGCAGCAAGTCATTACACTGGGATGCAGTCCCTCCTTACAACAGGAAAGCAGTGGTCCTATAGTTTGACTGCTGCTGGTCATTATTCCTGCTGGGAGCCACTGAAGCCAGCTCAGGCCTGTTAAGGTGATCCCCTGCAGTCAGTGTTTTTCACTTTTGGGGTTGGTTCGAGCTCCTCCACCGTGGAAGGAAAGGCAAATACCTGCTTGCCCATTGATGGCCTCTCCTTCCTTCCCCAGGGAAGCACTATGGGGTGTACAGCTGTGAGGGCTGCAAAGGCTTCTTCAAGAGGACAATCCGTAAGGACCTGATCTACACTTGCCGGGACAACAAGGACTGTCTCATAGACAAGCGCCAACGCAACCGCTGCCAGTACTGCCGCTATCAGAAGTGCCTCGCCATGGGGATGAAGAGGGAAGGTATGAGGGGGCTGGTGCAAGGAATGGGCTTGTAGAAATTTTCCTTACATTCATTAGGGTAAACCTGGCTCTTGGTGGCCCTCCAAGTCCGGTGCATTCCAAAAACCCACACTGACAGCTTTAGGATGTTATTGACCTTGTTACATAAAGGAAATAAGAATTATAGAATCGTTCCAGCTGGAAAAGATTTTTAAGATCAAGTCCAACCATTAACCCAACACTGCAGTGTCCACCACTGAGCGATGGGACTGGTATTTCCTTGCCATGTTCTTCCTTCCACTAAGATCTGGTGACTGTAGAAGCACTTCCATAGCTTCTTCATATCCATTACCCTAAAGAGGACAAACACTTCCCCCAGCTGGCTGGCACATACATGTGTCCTGTGTTGCCCTCCCTCACAAGCACCAAACTGGATGTCCCACTGATCCATCTCCTTGGGTGCTGCCAGTACCGCAGCAGCTGGGCAGTGCTGGGAAGCATTCTCCCAGCTGTGTAGAACACACACAGCAAAGTGCTGAGCACTGAAAAGGGGAGCGATGATAGCAGGACCAGTTTTGGGACATTTCTCCCCAGCAATGAGCTAAACCAATATGATTCCTGCTCGTCACTTCTTTTTTTTAAGCAGGATTTTCTTATTTCCCTTTGAGATTCCTCCAATGAAAATGTACATCCAAGACTTCTATTGCACACAAGACTTGGCATAAAACATACACATGTCCTGTAGTGACCATCTTACACACACACAACAGCCCTGGGAGTTAATAGCTGAGATCTGGAGACAATTTCATGATTCTGTGCCTTCAGTCAGCAGATATTTTGGAAAATGTATGGAGGTGGGAGGAGAGAGAGAAGGTGTTAGGGCACTGAGGTGCTTAGGAACTTTCTAGTGGGGAGCATTAGCAGGAGAGGTGGTAGATGGAAAGGTGACACCAGGGCTGGGCCAGGCTGTGTAGGATTTTGCTGAGGAACAAAACAAGCAGTGTGTGTGGATCTAGCTGGGGGTGAGGGACTGTCTAGCCCTGCTGCTGGATGCTCTGACTGCTGTGGGACTGTTTGAAGCACACTGGGAGCACAGCAAACCTGTGTGTAAGTGCTGGGTCCCTCCTGCCTCCTCCAGCATCCAGTGAGAGCTGAGTCCAGGCTGCCACCTGGAGGTATCAACTCCTCTCTCTTCTGGAGCTTCATACCTTGGAAATCACAACCTTTGTGATTTGACCTTTGTCAAATCTGGAGGCAGTCTCAAAGTTATTGGTGCGGGAACAGCCATTTTAATGGTTGTACATCTGAAATATCCATTTATTTTCTCTTCTCCCCCTCCTGTGGGGTTTTCTCATCCCTTCTCCCAGAGGAAAGGGTACCCACTGTGGGCAGGTAAGTGTTGCTGTGGATGTGGAGCCATGTTTCTGTCCCACAGCTGTGCAGGAGGAGAGGCAGAGGAGCAGGGAGCGGAGTGAGAATGAGGCCGAGTCCACGAGCAATGGCAGCGAGGACATGCCTGTGGAGAGGATCCTGGAAGCTGAGCTGGCAGTGGAACCCAAGACAGAGGCATACAATGACATGACCACAGAGAGCTCGGTAAGGGGCACTAACATCACTTGCAGCTTGAGTTGAGAGACTCTGAGGTGTGATTTGAACAGACAAACTCCATGTGAACAGCCAGCATTTTGCAAGGGGTTTTTGCTTCACACCACTTAAAAATCACCAACAATTTTTCTTTTGAATCTACTCCGAATGACAACTAGAAAACAGCCTATACATTATTTTCCAAGCATTTTTTCCCAGTTCCCTTTAATTTCAATGAGTAGATAGGGCAATGGCTGGATGTTGGAGAGTCTGAGCCCTGTGCTGGCTTCCACAGTTGCATGCCCCTGGACACTGTTTGCCCAAGAGTGGAATGGAGCTGGACACAGCAGGTTTACTGCTGTGGTTTTACTGGTTTCAATAAAGCTGCTGCTCATGCCTGTTCAGAGGCTGCTTGATTGCTTTTAGATATGCCCTGGGGAGCAGGACTGCAGCCTGCCATGCAGGACTTGCTTTGCAAAGAGCAGCAAGCAAACAGAAAAGTCTGGCAGCCAGCTGATTTGGCTGGCTGTAGAGGGGATAGTAGTAACAAATATCTCCTCCTCCCAACAGCACACAGCTGAGATTACTGGCAGTTTGATCCTTCTACTTGTGGCTTTGAGTATCGTTAACTCAATCTGATACACTGTGCAGTGCAGGTAGTGGTTAGCAGAGATTTTTCACTGACAAATTCTCCTCTTTTCCTCTGTTCTTTTCCTTTTGATGTTGCTCTTAATTAGACAAATGACCCTGTCACAAACATATGCCACGCAGCTGACAAGCAGCTCTTCACACTCGTCGAGTGGGCCAAGCGAATCCCCCACTTCTCTGACCTGACGCTGGAAGACCAAGTCATTCTCCTCCGGGCAGGTAGTGTCTCCACCTGTGGCCTATGGAGCTGTTCCCAGTACCCCTGTCCCTTCTCTGGGCTCTGTGCCATCCAGCCAGGCTGGGTGGCAAATGTGAAATCCTGAGCTGATCCATTGCTGCCGTCACAGGGCAAGCAACCCATCCTGAGCCACAGTGAGTGGTTGGCAGATGTTGTGGATGGGGCAGTGGAAGCTGTTGCTTGTTCTCCTCTTCATGCAGACATGGAGCACTGGGGGAGAGCAAAAAAATGTGTCTGGTTGATGCAGTTCTTGTAACTGCAGAACTTACTATGAGTGAGGCACATTAGTGTGTAATGTGCCAAATGATGTAATGGGGTTGCTGATGCTAGGAATAGGTTTTTAGGAGGAAAACCCAAGATCTTCTCCGGTTTTATTTTTTTCCTCCCTTTGAGCCTATTTTCGAATCTTCTTGCTGCTGGTACAGATCATAGAATCCTAGAAAATCCTGAGTAGGAAGAGATCCACAAGGATCATCAAAGTCCTATTCCTCGCCCTACACAGGACCACATCCCACCATGTGCCTGAGAGCATTGTCCAAATGCTTCCAAGGGGTTTGCCACCCCTTGCAGTGTTGGCAAGGGTGCAGTTGGTACCTGGGGTTCCATCTCTCTGTGAGGCGAATCTGAAGCCAGCAGGGAGAAACCAGCTCTCCTGCTCCACGTGGAGCATGATTTTTTTGGCTGAACTGCCTCATGTGTCCTGCACACCTCCTCTTGCAGGCTGGAATGAGCTGCTCATTGCCTCTTTCTCCCATCGCTCCGTGTCGGTGCAGGACGGCATCCTCCTGGCCACGGGCTTGCACGTGCACCGCAGCAGTGCCCACAGCGCTGGGGTGGGCTCCATCTTCGACAGGTAGGTGGCCTGTTTGTCATCCCCTAGCCGTGGTGGCCAGGCTGGCTCTGTCCTCCCCTCTGAAAGGCAAACATCCATGAAGAGAACTAGAGCAAACTGGGGTGATTTGGGGCAGAAGTAGCTTAGAATGAGGAGGGGATGCTTCACAGACTGAAAAAAACAAGAACGAGGTGAAGGCACGTTGGAAAGGGATTTGCAGCTGCAGAAGCAGATCTCTGGTTGGGTGTGCAGGGGGAGGAATGCTCCTCTTTCAAGATTTTGCTGTAGCTGTATCTAGATCTAAAATTGATCACCAAGAGCTTTTGGTGGCAAAGCCTTAAACCTCAACTTGGTCATGTAACAACTGCACGTGTACTGTCCCTGCCATGCCTGCTCTCTGTCTGGCAGGACTCTAACTTACCACTCTTACACAACTAGCATATGTAGGGATAGTGCCCATGTTTTCCACAGTAAAAAGTGGAGAAAACCCATGTGGTTTTCCTCAAGTGAGTGCAAATTGTTCTCCATAGTCCAAACAGAGCACAGAGGCCACATGCTGAGCAAAGTGAGAACAGGAGCGAATTTGACACTCAGGTCCCTGGATGCTGTTGCTGCACATGTAGAACAGCAGAGTGGGACATGGCTGTCCCTCAGAGCTGCCTCTTCCTGCAGAGAGGAATTGGGGAGTATTCCCAGTGCCTGTCCCAGATGCTGTTCAGCCCCCAGCCTTGCTGTCTGTACCCGTCTCTGATCGTGTGCCCGCCCATGTCCCCCACATGCAGGGTTTTGACAGAGCTGGTGTCCAAAATGAAGGACATGCAGATGGATAAGTCGGAGCTGGGGTGCCTGCGAGCCATTGTCCTGTTTAACCCAGGTAAGTCTGAGGCCCAGGCCAGTGCCAGGTAATGTGCACTCCCTCTGGGCCGTGGCAGGTCACAAGCAGCAGGGCTGTGACAGTGAGCATCAGAACTGCAGATGGATTTCATAGAATCCTAGAATGGTGTGGGTTGGAAGGGACCTTAAAGATCATCTCATTCCAACCCCCTCCATAGGCAGGGACACCTTCCACTAGACCAGGATTTGTCCCAGTCCCTGGGTACATGATTAAAGAGAGCCCAAGTCCTCTCCCACCCATCCACCCAGTCACTCTGCTGGCAGCGGAAAGGTCCTCTCTGCAGGGATTTCTTCCCCACCTATATTTTCTCCCTTTCTCCCAGATGCCAAGGGTTTGTCCAGCCCCTCAGAAGTGGAGTCACTGAGGGAGAAGGTCTATGCCACGCTGGAAGCCTACACGAAGCAGAAGTACCCCGAGCAGCCAGGGCGGTGAGTGCCCCCGGGCAAGGCAGGCAGCGCAGGGCAGCACCATACCCACCCTGGAAAGAGGAGGCTGAGGCAGGGTGTCTGTGCTAGCTCTGCCTGAGCCACAGTGCCCTAATCCCGAGCCTTCGGGGTGCTGGCGAGATGGAATTTTCTTGCTTTCCAATCCAATCCTACCCTCTGCTGGCCGAGCTCTCGAAGCGCCGGCAGCTGGGTCTGTCCCCACCGCTATCAGTCAGCGATGCAGCCACAGCATCCTCTGCGATTTTTGGCTCTCGCTGTCACCACAGAGCGCTGTGAGCCGTGGGGAGAGGGAACGGGCTGCCAGCTGCACCCCCTTCCAGCTGCGCCTCCAAATGGGAGGCAATGACTGGCAGTGGCACTGCTGAGGGGCTGTGCTCCCTCTCGGAGTCTGGGGGTATTTGAAGACAGATTTAAATGGCACCATGGAGATGTAAGTCCTGCAAGATGTTAAGATGTTCAAGTCTTGGAGGGAGAATCTGGATGTATCTTCTTTTTCTTTTTTTTTCCTTTTTTTTTTTAAGTTCTAAAAGTGCTATTCTGTTTTGGAAGGATGCATATTCCCTCCACACATATGGAAACAAATGCTTACCTTGAAAGCATAGGGGAGTCTAAGACTGGGAACGCCTCAAAGCATTTTTGGGGAGAATTTGGGCTGGCTCAGGCCTGGAAATAGGTGGGAGAGGGTGGCCAATGCCTCCATCGTGCCTCTGACTCTGTTCACTTACAGGTTTGCCAAACTCCTTCTGCGTCTGCCGGCGCTGCGGTCCATTGGACTGAAGTGCCTGGAGCACCTCTTCTTCTTCAAGCTGATTGGGGACACCCCCATCGACACCTTTCTCATGGAGATGCTGGAGACACCCCTCCAAGTCACTTGAGGGTCTGGCCCCTCTCTGGCCAGCCCTTGGCCCCCCCGTCCCTGCACAACCTCCTGCCCTTCTTCTCTGAGCCTGCGAGAGCTCCAGAGATGTCCTTCACCCTCCTGTCCTCCTCAGTGGGATTGTTGTGGTTTTGTACAGCTGTAAATCACCCCCTCTAGCCCCCTCTGGCCTGTCCAGGGGTGGGTCACAGGTCTTCTGCCCAGCTAACCATTCCCTTGTCCCCCTGTACAGATAATTGCTTTAAATTATTTTTTCATTCTCAATAAAAGTCAACAAAACAAATAAAACAATGTGAGCTGGCAGAGCAGTGCCCTCTTTTGCTGCAGTCAGAGGTCCAGTTGGGATGGGGCTGAGGGACCAAATCAGGGCAGGAATGTCACTGGGGATATAAGTCCTTGTGCTGATAGGCACAGTCCTCTCTGGCCAAGAGAGGACAGGTATTGATTCTTCTTGCTCCTACTAAGGAAAGACCTGGAGAAACTTGCTGCTTTTAATGAAAATGTTTCATTCCACCATCTTAAGAAGAAACTCTTTGAATTATTTGAATTTTTAAAGTAATTTTAAAAGTAGTTTTTTAATGTGGTTTTTTGTTGTTGTTTGTTTGTTTGTTTTCTGAGCTTGTCCAGCCAGTGACAAAAGAACTGAAGTGTTTCATTTTGGTCCTGGTGGAGTATTTTGGGTTAACCCAAACCTTTTGCTCATGGATAACTTACATTTTCCTGAAGCTTCGTGGATCCCCATTCTCAGGCTTTTTTTTTTTCCCCCCATATTTTTGCACTGGAAACAGGTTCCTCGACCCCAAATTTATAATTTCACAGTTTCATAATTGAAACCTGTGGGGAAAGAAAGCACAACACACTCTAACAAACGATCCTCAAAGGTCTCCCTGGTCTTTCCCCTGCTCCAATGGCACCACTGGAGCTTCCCGTTGCAGCCGAGCTAACCCGAGTCAAACGAGTTAAAGACATTAATTTGTTCAATATGCGGAGCTTATCCTGGTGGGAAAATGTCCTCCCAGGAACCCAGCGAAACTGTCTGTATTATTATTCATAAAACAGGTGTAGTGTTAAGTGATCTGCCCCTCCTGACCCTCTCAGCAGACAGAGCGGTGAGATGCAGCCGCGCTTCGTCTGTCCGCCTGACAGATTGCAGCGCTGCCGCCTGGCGACTCGGGCAACTTCCAGGGAGAGCAGGAGGGACAACAGGAAAGGAAGAAGGATAAAAATGAAACATTTTGTTAAAACTCCCCCCGCGGGGATATGATTCATTCTCCGGTATTTCACTGCGAGGAGGGAAAAGAGGATTAAAAGAGCAGGAGGGGAAAAAAAAAAAAAAAAAAAAAAAAAAAAAAAAAAAAAAAAAAAAAAAAAAAAAAAAAAAAGGAGGAAAACCCCAGAATTATGAAAACTCTTCAATTTTTTCTTTTCCTGATGACACTGAAAAAAATCCAGAGAGAATTTAGAAAGAAGTGAAAAGCATTGGCCAAAGGGCTGTTTTTAATTGAAATTATAATTTTCCATTAACAGGGAGGTATTTAAAAGACAGCAAATACACAGCTTGCTCCTTGTAAAACTATTGCTAGAGTCTGAGATGCTGCACAGAGGCTGTGCTGGGACGGTACCACACCACATTGCTGGTGAGACAAAGCAAGGGGTCGCCTCCAGCCTGGGCTGCTCAGGCTTCCCCCTTTAAGAGCTGTGAGCTTCTAAAAGCTGGTCTCCAGCTGGCTGGGTTGGGTTTCTTTTCTGATTATAAAGCCCTGAGGTTTTCCTGACCTCCCTGCTCTCTGGTTTGATGGTTTAAATCAAGGAAGTTGATTGACATCAGCAGGCTTTAGTGATAGAAGGGCTGCAGGAGCTGATGCCACTGTCTGGAGACAACCCCTGTGGCATTCATGGGTTTTTTTGAAATATGTGGAGGAAAACCTGAGGGTCTTCATGCCTGCAGCAGATCTCTTGCTAAGGTGGTGTCCAAGTGCTATTTTGGAGCCCTGCAGCCCTCAGTGGTAATTCAGAGTGTGCTTTGGCCCTGGAGAGGACAGGATGCTTCCACCCCAGTAGTGCCATCTCTTTCAGGAGCTCACAGGCTGTTCTCAGCACTCAGTTACTGTGGCTGTGATCACAAGGGTTGACATGGAGCTGCAAGGGTGGAGTTTAGTTTGGCCAAAACATCCCTAAGTGCTTTGGGCCAAGCTCAAACCTCTCTGATGGAGGTTTAACACAGTGTGATGCCTCCTGGTGGCTTAATTTGAGTCTGTGATGAGGGATTTAGAGTTCCTGATATTCCACGTTGGCAGAACAGCTCAGTGCATGAGAAACAGAGAAAAATAAACTGGACAGAGTAGTGAGATCAGCACATATCCCAGATGGCACTGCACATGTCACTGCAGTGAGTGCAAGGAGAGCTTGCTAAGCCTCATGAGCCATTCCCCTCACATATCTTGATGCTGATCTCAGTCCACTGCCTACAATATCAACAGTCACTTTTTTGAATTTGGAAGTGATGGGATATGATAACCAAGGCTGAGGAAGGAAGTCTCTAAGTGACCATTTGTGGCTCCTAGACACCTTCACTCTTAGCAGTCTGGCTCGAGACTCTGGAAAAATGGGCTCTGGGCCACAAGGTTTCCATGTTGCAGTTTGAGCATGGCTTCGTGCTGTTTCTAAAGATGACTAGTGTGGGGGTTCTTTTTAAAAATTGTAGGCTTGATCATTTGCTTAACACACCCCACCACATGCTCCCCCACCCTGTGTCTGGCAAGGCAGAGACCATGACACAGAGTGTGGCTTCTGTGAATAAGAGATCACTGGAAGTGTCACTAGCAGACAAGCGTCCTGTGCGGAGGAAACGAGTCATCCAACAGCTGAGCTCCATCTGCAGTCATTGGGAACCTGAGGTTTGATGTCATGTCCTGGATTTGGTCCTAACCATCGATTCCTCATTCATGTGTGGGCCTCTGTATGGTGGTGTCAAAGTGCTGTCCAAGAGCTGTGCTTCCCCAAGCCTTGCAAAGCGTAGGGGTGAGTCCCTGTGGACACCCTGAGCAACTAAACCCTGAGCAGTTAGTAGAAACTCGCTGTTGTGGTTTTTCTTCAGGATGAGTTGCTGCAGAAGAACAGCAGCTTGGCATGGCTGGAGCTTCCTCAATCTGCAGCCCTGCAAAAACCTAATTTTCATAAAATAGTAGAAATCACCATAATGGAATAAGCCAAGAAAAACTTCCCTCCTTGCATGTATGTTCAGTCCCAGCTTGTCTGGAGTTACAGCTGCACAAATGATTAAAAAAATAGCACTGAAGAACTCGAAAAATCAAGAAAGAGCAAAGTTTAGGTCCCTTCTAATGTGATTGTTTTTCCTTGCAGACCTATGCCATGAGGGTGCCTTCAAAATCCAGGCATCAGCCGCTGTTCAGCTGTAATGAGCAAAGTGTAACAGGGTCCAGTTACCTGCCCTTCCTACTGAAACCTGGCTCCTCTTATCTCCCCCGATTTTTTTTCTTGTCAGATTCTTCTTGCTGGGTCTTGCCACAACTTTGTCTGAATAGCCAGCCGTTGGTTACCCCATGAAACCTCTCATAGTGTCAGATTCAGCTCGGACATTTTTTTCCTTGCTCTGGGATTAATAAATAAACCAGGCTCTGGGAATGACTGGTGCAAGGCTGTCTTCTCTTTCCTACCATTTTCTACATCTCATGGGCTTCTTGAGTTAGCAGCGGGTCCCCCCCCCACCATGGACAAGCTTTGTTTTGGTACACAGGCCAAATATGCCAAAGCATTTATTAATTCTGAGCTGCTCGCTCTGCAGTGCTCTGTGGAGGGGGCTTCAAAAAAGAGTAGGTTTAGCCACTTATGATGAGGCCCTTGGGAAATGGAAAACCCTTCAACTCCATTGTTTGTGCTAAGCTGGATTTGTTTCTCACCCAGAAATCAAGTTGGTGTGTTTTCCTGCCCTGTTTTGGGTTCTGTAGTGGCTGCTTCAGTTTCCGCTTAAGTCCAGCAACAGCACTTCTGGACTGGGAATAAAAAAATAAATCCCAAGCTATAAAAGTTTGAGCTGGTTTGTGTTCAGTTCAGCTCTGTGCTCCCTGTTGAATTTAGTTGAATTCAAGGGCAATCCTATAGACCTGACATGACTTTCAGACACTGATGTTGTGACTCTGAACCAAGGGGCACCACCACTGGACTTTCCTCCATGACCTCTTGCCTGAACTGGACCCTGGCCTGCCTTCACCACCACACCTGAGCTCCCCTGAGATGCTCTCTTTGCTGCCTGGTTTCTCTGCTCGTGCCTTCTCTGTCCCTCCTGTGTCTCTGCTGTTCCATCAAAGACTCAGCTGGGAGGCTGAGGAGACTGTGCTGACCTGGTACCTCCTGGAGCACTAGAGGGCACGAGGAGTTAGAGGAAGAGGACGAATTACACTGATGAGAATGGGGCTCCCCAGAGCTGCTGATGGCAGTGGGAAGCAGTGTGTGTATCCTCTTTCGGGGGATGATGGCTTTTATTCCATGGCAAGGTACATTGGGGTGGAAAGCATGACACAGGGAAGCCCTGATAAACCCCCAGGTATTTATCAGCATTAGTGGATAAGGACCAACCTATAACTAAGCAAGGCCAATGGCTGCTATTCCATACCTCTCTCCTTATGCCCTCTGTGCAATTAACTCTACCTGAGACATGCTTAGTTTGGAGGATTTCAGTGGGGAAAGGAGAGGATTTTATCACCTATTTGACAGCATTGTGGATGTGGGCTGGTTTCTGGCTTGCCTCTCTGCCAGGCTGGCCAGCCCAGCTGGGTGTGCAGCAGCTGATGCCTATAAAGGGCTGTGAGGGCGGCAGAAGGAGAGGGAGGTGTGGTCCTTTCAGGGATGAGTGGTGTAGAGGGATATCTCTGGTGCTGGGCAGGTGTTTGTCTTCTGGGTCAAGCTGGCTTCAGGCATTAAAGGCACCTGCATGATGCTGGCTAGCTGGCCCACTGACTCCTGTCCTAGGGGAGGTGGCTCAGAGCCACCTTCTTCCCTGGTCTCCTTTGTGCCTGCTTCTGGGTTCAGCCCTCCCTGCCCCAGTGTGGTTCTGCATCTGCTTCACTGGGCAGAGTTAAGGTGATGTTGGAGGAGGGATCTGGCTGCTGCTGTCTGGAGCCGTGTCAGGTGCTGTGACTGTGGATACCTGCCCTGGGAGCTGAGTGCTGCTGATCTCCTTCCAGCAGTGAACAGTGGGGACCAGCACAAAACGTGACAGCTGGGCAGCCCCAGCGGGGTGATGGCTGGGGAAGATGTGCAGCCCCTCTACCAGTGCTGTGGCCTTGTTAATTTGGTTGACAGCTTCTGCTTAATGCAGTTTTCCCAGACCACCCAGATTTTGCAACACCTGGCTGCCTGCAGACCCTACAGCTAGAAGGAGAAAGCCTAGTCCTGCTTCTCCTCTGGCTTAATTCCCTTCAGCTGCTGATGTGGGCTGCTGCACCTAATTCAGCCCCTGGTGAACTAATCATAGAAACCCCGGTCCTCAGAGGCTGCAGTGAGCTGCCTGAAATACCCTCCCATCTTTTGTAAGGCCAGTTGCCCGTGGTGAAGGTGTGCTTTGGGAGCGAGGGGACTTGGATCGTACTTCTTGCGTGTTTTACTGGTTCACCTGGTGACCATCCTTTGCACTAGGCCAGGAGGGCTCCAGTACCTGTGGCATGTGTGGAAACTGGTGGATGTGTAAATCATGAGCAGCAACACTCTGCTGCAGCCTCCTCAGTGTTGCACAGTTGGCTCAGTCGTCAAACCTGATCCTTCACAGACCGAGCTGGGAATTGTGCACGAGAGCTCCAAGGTAAGGCAGTCTCCAGACCCCTCCTCACATGGAGGAGAAGGAGGAAGAGGAACAACACCACGGGGTGGCAACATCTAGGAAGGAACCACTTCCCTCCCAGCTGCTCCTGCATCTCTGATCAGAGGAAATTGGGTGTGTGGTATGAGTCTATAAGCAAGGTGTCCTGCACAGGGACACAGTTTTTAGCAGTGCTGATGGATGGTATTCCCACCCCACAGGGCTGACCTCCTCTGGCTGTGTAAGGAAAATCTACTGCCCTGCACAGCTGGTTTGCACAGGCAGGATGAGCAGCATGCAGTGCTTGGAGCTCCTGCTGCAGTCCTTGCTGGGCTGGTGTCCTGGCAAGGTGGGTCCAATGGATCTGGCTACCCAGAAACTTGGCTGGAGCTGCTCAGAGACTTTCCAGAGAGCCAAAGATGGAGGCGTCAGAGCCCAGTGCCTCCCAGCTGCAGCTCAGCCTTCCTGGGTGTAAGGGATCAGAGCTGTTTCAGGATGAGCTCTGATGGTACCAATGCTTTCCTGCCCGAGTGTAGTTATACTGGGATACACAGTCTCAGGACTGTTTCCAACTCCCACGGGATTTTGGCAGGGTGGCGAGGTACCCGTGTTAACTTGTGGCCTCTCTCCTTCTAACAAATTCCCAAATGACATGACCTTGGGTCCCAACATCACCCACGTCATCTGTGTGAGGGGAACACTTGGTGACGAGGATGCCCCATGGAGGGGCTGGGAGTGCTCCTGCCCCTGGTACCAAGGTCACCGGGAAACACAGGAGGTGAGGCCCCTAAAAACCTCCCATCCTCCACTGTCCTATAGCGGGTCCCTCACAGCTCTGCAGCCGTGTCCCCGCTCGCCAGCCGGAGACGGGAGACCCAGCCGTCCTCCGTGCCGGGGAAGCCGCTGTCCCTTGCCCAGGCTGCTCTGGCAGCGGCAGGTACGCGGCCCCAGCCCCGCAGCGGGCGGCCCCGGCCTGCGGGGCCGTGAAACTCCCCGAAAAACAGCGAATTCCCTCAGGCAGGAGAGAAGGGGAGAGCTGAGCAGGATGGGAAAGCGCCGGGACTACGGGAAGGCTGCAAGTTCCAGCTTTCCAGTCCGGGCGGGATCTTTCCTCCGCGGGTTTCCCCTCCCCGAAACCGATGCGGTTTGGCGGAGCCGGAGCGCCGCTTCCCCGGGGCCGCCTCCCCCCGCGGTACCGGCGCCCGGAGCGGACCGAGCCCTGCTCGGCGCCAGCGATCACCGGCGACGAGCCCTGCGGGGCAGCTCTCCGGTTTTGGGTTTTTTTGTTATTTTTTTCCTCCTCGAAACACTCCTTTTCCTTAAACACTCCGGAGCAGCGGGAGCGGGGCGCCCGGGGCGATGCGCGGCGCGGGGGAGCGCATCCTCACCGGAGACCGCCCCGGGCAGAGCACCAGCTTTCCCCAAAAACTCCCGGCCTGGGCTTCTCCTGGAAAGGGGAGTTAAGTCCAGCTGGTTTCATTACCGGGAGAGACGCTGTGGTGGGGCACCACCCTCTACCTTTTATTTTTTTTCTTTTCGTCTTTTTGGCTTTCAAGGAAAAGAAGGAAAAAAAAGCCAGGGAGTAAAGCGGAGCTGGGGCGGCTGGGCCGTACACCCCGAAGCCGGGAAGCGCCGCCGGCCCCTCGAGGCGTGGCAGGGCCAGTGCCTGCAGCCAGGTAGGAAAGCGGGGAGGAAACTTATTCCGAGTGGGGTGGGGTGGAGTGGGGAGGGGAGGGCAGGGCAGGGCAGGGGGTGGGGGTCGGGCAGGGAGGTATCAGCTCCAGGAAATGTGCCTTGGCAGCAGTCGGACGGGCGCTTCCCCGCAGGTTGGTGAGCTCCGCTCCGGAGCCGTCCAGGGCGTCCGCAGCCCGAGCAGCCCCGGCGGCGGGGAGGCGGGGGGGGACGGGACAGCCCAGGGAGGGAGGGCCCTCCACAAGACCCCCCAGGAGCGGACGCCTCTCCCGCCAGCTCCCCGTAGGAAGGCACCGCCCGGGCCGCCCCAGGTAAGCGGCCGAGTCCCGCCGACGGCAGCCCCGTATCCTCCCGTCCCGCGGCCGCGGGGGACACGGCTCCGGTCGCCCCGCACGTCGGGGCCGCGGGGCTGGGGGGCCGCTGCGACCCCGCCCGGGACAGCGACTGCGCAGCCGGAGCGGGGGCCCGGGGGGTTCTCCCGTTCGGAGGGAGGAGGGAGCGGGGCGCTGGGGAGCGGGCGGGCGGCCGCGAAGCCCCGACCGGGGGCGGCGGGGCCGGTGGCCGGGCTGAGCGCGGTGTGTCCGGGCTGTGTTGGCAGGCGGGCGGCGCGGCCCCTCGCCCGGCCCGTCTCCCCATCATGCTGGACGGGCTGAAGATGGAGGAGAGTTTGCAGAGCGCCCTGGATCCCGCGGTCCCTTTCTCCTCGCTGCTGGGTAAGTCGGGGCACCACACTTGCGTTCCCGGGGACCCCCCCTAGGGCGGGGCACGGCCGAGCGGGCCCGAACGATGGGCGCCGGGGTCCGGGAGGCCCGGGGACAGCTTTCACCAGCTCGTTCCTGCTCGCAGCCCTGCCCGGCGCCGCTGCCTTCTCCCGGGGAGTGCGCCCGGCGCCCGCCTTCCCCGCGCCCGGTTCGTTCCGCGATGGCATTAATTTGTGTGCCCTCCTAACCCCCAAGTAGCGAAGGCCTTTCCTTCGTATCTAACAATAAATAATTTACTTTTTCTTTTTATCTTCGTTTTAATATCGGTTTGAAACAATCGCCGTCTCTCTGAGCCGCGGCGCCGCTGCCGCCTTTCCGAGAGGAACGAAATTGGGGGCGGCGTGCCCCCCTCGGAGCTGCCCTAAGGCACAGGTCCCCCGTGGATCCCGCAGCGGCTCCTCGCACTCCCCCGTCCCCCCGCGACCCACCAGCCTGGGCGGGGGAAGCGAAAGCCGCGGGACCCCCCCCATCCGTCCCTCGCCCAGCCCGTTTCCCCGGCTGCCTTTCCTTCCACCCATACCAAACCCCAGGTCTTTCCCCACAGGCAGAGCCGCGACCCCCAAGTCGGTGTGTGAAGGGTGTCAGCGAGTGATTTCGGACCGGTTCTTGCTGCGCCTGAACGACAGCCTGTGGCACGAGCAGTGCGTCCAGTGCGCGTCCTGCAAGGAGCCCCTGCAGACCACCTGCTTCTACCGCGACAAGAAGCTCTACTGCAAGCTGGACTACGAGAAGTAAGTGTCCCTCCGCCCCTGGAGAGCCCCCCCTTTCTCTGCTCCAATTGTCCTGCTGACGGGGGTGGGGAGACTGGTGTCCCATTGCTGCTCCCCACTTCCCCTACCCTGTGCGTCCCAAGAGGTGTCAGCCCTTACTGTGCTGCACAGTGAGTTGTGGTTCTCCCCTGCAGTTTTGTGACTGGTTCTCCCCTCTTTGGAGGTGTTTTGTTGTGCTTGGGTTGTGCCTTGGGAGTTGAGGAATGTTTTGTCAGGAGCCTGTGAGACCCATGGAAACCCCAGGTCTACCCAGGGATGGAGCCAAGTGTTTTCCTATCTCCTCTGGCTTTATTTTCCTGCTGAGTGTCTAGAGGAGGAATGTTATATCCTCCCTGACCTAGTCCTGGACAAGGGTATTTTCCTAATATCCTTACAGGCAGGGAAATGCTATTGTTCCCTCCTGGGTCAGATGGGGAAACTGAGGCACTCGGCAGGAACTAAGGAAGGCCCTGCTGAATTCAGAATGTTGACTGTCACACAGGGCCTTTGCCTGCGCCCGGGTCTGTGGTGGAGAGGAAATTTGGATGGAAGCGGTTAAAGCTTCCAGCCCCGACTCTCCCCCTTTGGCAAGTGTGGGGCTGGGGGGAAAGACAGCGGGAAAATTTATTTTTCCTTTTTTTAAAGAAAACCCGTTCCAGTGGGAATGGGGAGAAGGCCGCGGAGTCTTTCCTCTCCTGCAGCTGCTTTCCTTTTTTCCTGCTCATCCCGCTCTTGCCGTCCTTTCTGGACCCCACTCCCCGGCTGGGTTTCGAAGCCGTTAAATTTTTGTTGCCTCGGGGCTGGTTGTTTCTTGAGGAGGTTGTAGGTGGGGGGCTGGATCCCTCACTATGGTGATAGCAGGGCTGCTGGAGCCCGGAGGATTTAATTCCCATGTCACTGTTACACGAGAAAACAGTCATCGGCAGTGCTCTCGTCCCTGGCCTTCAGCAAGTTGGCGAGTGTGCCGGGGGCTAGCCTGGCTCCAGGCCTTTTTAAATTTGTTTTTTTTTGGTTTTTTTTCCCTCCTTTAAGTCCTGTATTGTGGGTCTGAGTTTAATCACTATGGATACAAGGCAAATTGAAAGCAGAATTTGTGCGCGTGACCTTGTTTTCAAATGTTTACGAAAGAGCGGAAGAATTAGCTGCCGCCAGAGTGGGAAGGACAGAGCTGTGTTACGGGGTGGGTTTTTTGTAAGCAAAAATTTGTTGGAATTGGGCATGCTGCTTGTTTGTCCGTAGAAATTTGGCTACTAGGTCCCATACATTTCCAAAACAATCGAATTCTCATTTTCTGCTTGGAGCATCGAGGGGGGAATTGGGGTGAATATTACCTAGAAATGCCTTTCCAGCTTGGAGCATGTATAGATTTTAATCCTGACTGCAGCTTCCGAGCTCTGGAAGCGGCTCCAACCTGAAACCCTCCGCTGATGTCTCTTGGCCATGAAAGAAATCAGTGCCGCAGTTGGTGTCTTGCTGTGCCCATCTCACTGTTGGGATGGACAAGGATGATTGCAGGAAAAAAAAAGTCACAAATTATTCCCGGGCTCCAGTGGTAGCACCATTTGTCCTGGTTATTTCCCGGTTGTGTTTGGGTTGGTGACTTTTCCTCGAGCTGGGGAGCAGGCTCTCTGACGGGCGGTTTCCCTGAGGTGTGATGGTTTTAGCCCTGAGCTGCCGCTGACCTGTCCCCCTCTTGCGCCCGCCTGCCCCTTGCTATCATGTTATTGTCCCCTTGGATTTAATTTTATTTCATTATTTTGGCATGGGGTTGCGGGTCTGTGTCCCTTTTTCTTCCATCACCCTGTCAGTGTTCTCTGCTGTGCCGGTGCTCCAACTCCTTATCTGGTAATGGCAAGGATGTGGAGCAGAGTCCCAAAGAACTGTTTGGGCTTTGCCAAGCTTTACATACTACTCTATATTTAACAAAAAACATTCTTTCTTTGCCCAAACTGCCTGTCCTGTCTTAGACCTGAGCATTTTTCCGGGTGCAGGAGCTCTGTGCCTGCTCCGCCTGCGGTGCCGACGCCGATAATGGGGGTTTCAGTGTGAAACACACAGAGCAAGAGCTGCTGCTCTCAGACTGAGCTCATTATCTCGAGCCGATAGCTGGTTAATTACCACAAGTGACTGACACTCCTTGTGCAGCGCGGTGGTGTAAAAGCGGCCGATGGTCCCTGCGGCAGCGGTGTAGCTGGGCTCCCGAGGCCTCTCCGTGGACACCTCGCCGGGTGGGAGGGCTGGGGTGTCTGTGTGTGAAATGCTGGGGGTGTTGGGGCAGCGGTCAGGATCCAGCCTGCCAGTGTTGTGGTGTTGGTGTTTTGGGGTTGTGTTTTTTCTTTTCTTTTTTTTTTTTTTTTTTTTTTTTTTTTTTAATTTGAAAGAAGGGATTTCTCTTCCAGATGGTGACTGTTGGGGTGTTTTGCCCGAGATGAGCCGGCTCGGTATTTTCTAATATATTTCTTTACTCTCTGTTTGAGCTCAGTTTGTAACAAGGTTGCAGAGGATTAATGACAGAGTGTAAGAGGGCAGAGTTATGCCTTCAGTTACAAATACACCCATGGAAAGTGTTACAGATGGGTTTAAGCAAGCATCTGACTTGCTGGACTCTAGAAATTGAGGAGTAATTTGTTAAAACACATGTTTTACATTTCTTTGTCTGACACAAAGAGGAAGACCTTGGGAGAGGACTTGGAGAGCGATGGACTAAAGACTGAGGATGCCAGGCTAGCATTGCTTTGGGGTGCTGCAGCGCAGGACCCGTGGGCAGTTCGGATAGCGATGCCGGCCAGGAATGTGGGGAATTGGGGGCCACTCTTGGAGCAGTTTCCCCAGCGCTGGTTGGGAGGACTCCTGGAGAGGGACGGCTCAAGCCTGTGCCCCTGGGACAGCGTCTATTTGGGGCAGAGGACGTTCGTTACAGAACATCCCGAATCCCGCGGCAGCCCCCGGCGCTTGTCCAAACCTGATAACTCTCAACTATGACAAGGTTCAGGCTTCGCCCTGGCTGGCTCCCTGACTGCAAAGTGGCCCTGGGGACGTGCCTCGGCCGTGGGGCCCCTGTGGTGGTGGTCAGGGGAATGGGCTTTTGTTGTGGCAGATTTGGGGGGCAGTATTAAACCTGGCCATAAATGGGGAGGAGTGCTGGAAGCAACGGGAAGAGCTGGACTACTCCAGAAGCTTAAAATCTGCATGGGGACAGGAATGGCTGAGCCCTGCCTGCCTAGAGGTGTTTCACAGTGGGTTTGCATGGGCCAAACAGAGCCAGAGCCATAGGGACGACCTGGAGCCACAGGGGCAACCCCACTGCAGGTGATGCCAGTGGTGTGCGGAAACCCCGCCGGCCGGTTCTGGGGGCTGGGAGCGCTGACAGCGGTGCGGTCGTGACGGGGGGCGCAGCTGGGGAGCGTGGCGACGGCGGGACAGCTTGGCACGTCCCCAGCCACGGCGCAGAGCCCCGGCCCCAGCCCCGGCTGGCAGGAGCAGATGGCCAGCACATCTCGGAGCAGGCCTGGCATGTGGGCGCCGGCAGTGGAGGGGCGGCTGCAGCCCCTGAGCCGCCACCGCCATGCCGGGCTCCCCGGCCGAGGGAGGCAGTTGTGTGATGCTCGCCCTGTCTTCGCACGGCTTGATGGCTCTGTGCTGTTGCCAGATTCTGTGCTGTCATCACAAAGCTCCCCTTGCTTGGCTCCGAAATCCCCTGCTCCCGGAGTCGTGGGGTTGCGTGGGTGCCTCCACCTCCTCCTTTGTGAAATAAAATGAGAAGTCGCATCCGGTTGCAAAGGAAAAAAAAAAAAATAAATCCTTCCACCCTCTGAATGTGAACACAAAAGAACATACATGCAGAGAAACCCATCAGTGTTGGGTTTTAAAATCACATCCGAGATCTTCATATGAAGGAATGAGCCTGAATCCCTGGCAGTGTGGTCCTGCCAGACTGCGGATGGATCCTCTGGCTTGGGGCAGTGCAGTCTCCTCTCACCCGCTGGAGGCTTCTCTGGCAGCTGCTGCTGTAGAGTAGAGAGAGGGAAGAGGTTTGGAGCATGGTGGCTGTTTATCTTGCTTAACGTGTGTAATGAATGTAATTGCGCAATTAGCTGCAAACCTTGGCGCTGCTTCCCCAGCCCGGAAGGGCTGTGAGGGGATAATCCCAAACGGATTGAATGAAGAAGGTGATGCTGAACACTTTAGCACAGCCTAGTCCCACCAGCTGGAGAGTTGCTGTGGTCTGATGGGTTTGTCCTGGTGATTTGCAGTCCTCTGCCTTCGCTCGCCTGGAGAAGTGGGACTTTTTGCGCTTTTTGTGACTGATGGGAGAGAATTGTCCCTCCAGGGAGCCACTGGTCAGCCCAGCTAGAGTGCAACAGTAGGTCCTTTTCCCTTCTTGTAGGGCAGCCTGTGGAGATGATGATGCTAACTTGGGTTTCTCCAGCTGACCAGGCACTGGGAACAGTCAGGCTGGTCTTGATGGGGTAACAGAGCACATGCCAGCTCTGTAGCACAAGGTTCCTCTTGCTGATCTTTCTTTTCCCATCCCTAAGTCTTTTCTTCTAGTGCTTTCCTTGCTTCTTGCCTGCTCTCCATCCCCACCTAGCACCTCATCTCCTGTAGCAAGCACCTCTCTGTCCTCGCCCACATCTCCTGGAGGAAGTGTACCAACTCTTTGTGGGCTGGGATGAGTGTGGCTGTGGGGCAGCTGAATCTGGCCTCGCCCCCACCGTGTTTGGTATGGCTGGGCTGGGACAGGCGCCGGTCCTTTGTTTTTTAAGTTGCCCTGTTGTGCCAGTGGGGGGTGGAAAAGCAGGGAAGTAGCAGGATGCAGCGATGAGAGCGGCATTACGGAGGCCGCTGTGGGATCCACTCTGGAAATGCCAGGCAAGCAAAATACGCCTTGCCTCTGTCTCCACCAACCCCTGTCCTCCTGCTCGTGGGGCTCCCCCTTTCCAAAGGGAGCGGAGAAGTGATTTGGCGTCTTGTCCCTTCTCTTTGCCCTTAATTAGATTTGTATTTTACAATTAATTTTTCATAGAAAGGCCTGGAAGGGAGTGACGTTTGGCAGACTGGTAGTGAGGCAGTTGAATATACTCATCATCTATCCCTCCATGGTGGGGACAGGGGCGGCTTTGGGATCCCCCTTTCTCCTGCTCGTTAGCAATGTGACCCTGGACACTGCAGGTCGGTGTCATCAGAGCCACAACCTGAGAATCCTTTGGACTCTTCATGGTTTCTGTCATCTTATTTTGGACCTACTATGGGGTATTTTTCCCCCTTTTTCCTTTTTTCTTTCTTTCCCCACCCCACAGGGAAAGAAAAAGCGCTGACAGGGCACTTAGAGCTGGGGGAACTTCAGATTTTTGCAGTCCTGAGGAAGGCACCAAAAAGAAATCGGCTGGGGAAGAAAGAGGGTTTTGTTTCATCTTGATGAGAATTTTGTCTCCACCAGCTGGAGAGACAGCTGGGGTCCTCTCCTGCCCCAGCTCGCCAGCCCTCGCCTCGCCGGTTCTTCACCTGCTCGCAGCCACCAGGCACAGGCAGGGATTTGCCGAGCCGGGGATTTCAGAGAGCCTACAGTTTGGTTTCTTGCTTGTTGCTTCCTCGGGGAGCTTTCCAGCAGGCTCTTGAGTCTGGTGGTGTGGTCACTCCCAGCTGATTTCAGAGGGGATGGTGGTCTTGGGTGTGAGCTGTGCTGAAGGCTGCTCAGTGTGCAGGCGGGATTTGCCAGTGGCTGCGTGTGCTGACGGGGAGCCTGATCTCTGCCAGCTGCCCCCATCCCCACTGGCAGCAGTGGGGTGGCCTCAACATACCCAAACCTATGGTTTCTGATTCTGATCCTGCACGCTCACCCCAGCTGTGGCTGGGGGGACCCCAAAGCACTTTCTGCCTTGGAGCGGGAAAAATGGGACTTCACGGGGTGAGAGTTGGTCTCTGCTACTCACAAGGGTGCAAGTCCTACTTCTGGCTGAGGAGGGGGAAAACCCAATGGTTTGGATCAGATCTGGGTCTGGGTTCACAGTACCCCACTTCTAGTGAACCCTATGACGTGCAGCCAGGGGGATTCTCTGCGCCCCTCAGTGCTGGAGGATGTCTGCAGAAAAAGAGGCTTCTGCTGAGATGGAGGGAGGTGGGAATGAGAGGAGTGTCCTGGGTATTTTTCTTCTCAAGATGCTCTTCGTCCCTTTGTGCTCTGTTTTGTCTCTGGCTCGTGCCCTCTACAGATGCAAATGGGAAGCAGGGAGAGGGGGCCTGGGCTGGAGAACTGTGCCTCTGCCTGCAATTTAATCAAGCACCTCCTCTATAACAGGAATAAAGAATGTATTTAGAGCAGGGAGAAAATATTTGGATTTTGCTGGGGTGAAATACTGGTGTTGACCAAAATGTTTTGTTTTTTTTTTTCTCATAAATGTGTTGTTGTGAGAAATTCAAATTTCTGTATATTTGTTTGAGATTTCAGAAGGGGAGAGGTGAGGGGTTCTAGCGGTGCTCCCTGACGTAGCAAACCCTGAGCAGACGTGTGACAGCCTATGGCCACCATGACGCTGGCCTGGGACTTCAGTTTTGTTCCTCAACACTTTTTAACCTGGAAGTAATACTGCCCAGGCAGAAAGAAGGCAGCTGGTCTCTGGTTATCTTCTCCTTGCTCCTCGGGGACAAACGATGCACATGGGTTGTCTCGCGTGTCTCTGCGAAACCGGCAGGCATCTCATTGCAGCTCTGTTTGAGGTTTGGTGTTTGTTTTTGTGGGTGTTTTTTTTAAGATCATGAAACCTTGGTTGCCCAGGAGAGGGGTTCTGTAATCCCTGGCTTCCCACCCCAAATATTTACGGACAGCCAGAGGTCGAAGCTTTTGCAAAAGGCATTGGGCAGACTGAGTGGTGCTTTGCCGGGGCTGTGTGAGCAGCAGGGACACAGTGTTGGGCTGGTGGCACCCTGCTCCATTTATTTGGGGTGTTTTCTATCAGGCGACTCTGTCTTCTTGCTTATCTGTCTTGTTGGTCTTATTAACAAAAGACCGATTTCTTCAGCTTGTCAGGGATCCTTCAGGGTCACGTTTTGTAGACTGGCTACCTGAAAATAGGGGTTTCTCCCAGAAAGCTTGGAGCTTTCAGGAGGATGACATGTGTTTCTTAATACAGGGGTGAAATCACGTCTTGTTCAATGCAAACAATTTATTTTCTCCCATTGCACTGTGTACTTGCATACCCCTGCCTGTTTTCAGTAGAGCGTTTCCCCTGCCCATGAATATGATCCTGTTTTGGGTTCAGGTCTCCTGTGCTGGTGCCTGCTCTGGGTACCATGGACCATAGTTGCATGTGGGAGAAAATGCTGAGACTTGGCTCCTTTACCCGTGAAATGGAGCTGGAAATATGAATCGAGCTTAAAAAGGCTTTTTTCATCATCATAAGTGCTCTGAGCATCTTGCTGGGCAAGTTTGAATGCTGGATATGAATTCTCGCTCTCTCTCCAGATATGCCTAATTTTTATGTCATGCTTGCCTTTGTGTTTTCCACCTTGGGCTACCTTTGACCGAAGGTGATTGAGAGCTTGTGTTGCAGAGATGCCAACTTCTCCCAGGCACGAATCTGCGTGGTTAAGGTGCGGATCGATAGGAGAAGGCACAAATCAGTAGGAGAACCTCTCTCCTCTGTATCGCAGCACATCCCAGGAGGCAGGGATGCTTATCCTTGTCCGAGGGTTTCTGTGGCTCTGTGGCTGCAGATTTAAGTTCACCCTGCATGGAGGCATCCTGTCTTCCTTGGGGCAAATGTCTGGAAGGGCAGAGGATGCTGGACGAGGCTTTCTCAGTTGGTGCTCGTGCTTTGCAAGCCCGTCAGGGCTCGGCATTGATCCTTCCCAGCTGTCTCCCTGTCACCGTTGTCCATACATTGTCTCTTGCTGCTCCCTACCCCTCTTCTTCCCTCGTGGGCTTCATTTCCTAATGCTGTCCTTGACAGCGGAACAAATCCCTTTTCACACGACCATCGCTGCTCAGCCCATTGTCCTCCACCCCCGCCAGCACCGTGCAAAATCTCTCTCCCCGGTACGTCTGTTCCTCTGGAATGACAACCAACCATCTCAGTGGGGTGGAGAGCCCCCGAAATCCCTCTGGGCAAGGTTCTCTGCCCTGCAAGGGAGCAAAGTGGGGGCCTTAAAAACACAGCAAGAGGCAAGAGCCATTCCCCGAGAATCACAATTTGGATGTGATTGATCTCTTTGGGAGGTGCATCCTCTCCTCTGATTTTGTGCTCCAGAGCTCCTTGGGTGAACCTGGAGACTGTGTGTACTGAGGATGACTTCTTCCCTGCCTGAGGCCAGCGGGGCCACGTTTTAAGTTGATTTTTCACTGTATAGCATCGCCCAAGGTGGGGATTTTCTCTTTGCTGTTGAAAGCTCAGGGAAGCTTTTGACACGAAAAACTTGGAAAGGAGAGAGAAGTAGGTTAAGGGACTTGAAGGCAGTTCTCAGCCGCAGCAGCTTTTTTTATTTGGAAGAGTCAGTGTTGTCATTTCTTTCCTCCAACCCCTGCCATTGTAAAATCATAGGGATGCTTTTGTTGTCAAAATTTCTGCTTGACATTTGCTGGCCCTGCTAAGTCTTTCTTCCTGGAAAACTACTTCTTAGCTAGGCAAAAAGTTGCTAACCTCTGCAGTGATTTATCTAAACGGGAGGAGGGAAATGGCACGTGCTTGCAGTTGCCTCCACGGGAGTGATTTTGATGAATAATTTCATGGGTGCTGATAGCGGAGGTGGTATTTGTCAAGGCACAAACCCAAAACCCTTGCCCAACGACTTCTGATTTGGAACTGCCCTGCAACATACTTCCAGGGCATCTTTTCCATTTCTGATCTTGGAGAAGACCATCCAGTCAACAAGAGAGGAAGGAGTGGCAGCTGTGCTGTGTGTATGTCGGGTGTGCAGGACCCCAGCCCTGCACTGGGTGTTGAGAAGGGAATGACTGTCTCCTCTCCGCTTACAGACCACTTTCTGTAGGCTCCTGCAAAGGCTGAAGGGGAGGAAGAGACTCCTCTGGAGCACAGGATTCAGCCAAGCGAAGGTCTGAATTTCCCAGTGGAGATGCTGAACTCCAGGTCTTGGCTGCAGGGAGGGCAAGATGTTTCTCACCTGAACAGTGTCCATGAACCCAGCCATCCTCTTGGCTTGGGTGCCTGTGGAGTCTGGAGTGGTGGGGCAACCCAGGCTCATGTGTCTTGAGTCTCACCTGTGCCAAGTGTGTGACTGGCTGGGTTGGTGATGGACAACCGAAATACTGAATTATATGTATCTCACCATCTCTGCTGCCCGGCAGCTCACAAGAGTGATATCGAGCAGATCCTTTTAAACAGTGATGTGGATGTGGGAGCTTGGTTAGGAAAGCCATTAAGTGTTTGAATCTCCTTGATGCCTGCTCAGGTGAATGCTGCCCCTTCCTTCTGCATCCATATTTACGGAAGGCTGAGAGAGCAGTCTCAGCGGACCGACTTAAAAGTTTAATGAAGCTTGAAGTCTTGTAGGTTGGGCTCTTGAGTCCGAGCTTGTTTCAGCTCTGGCCCCAGGAAGGAGGGTTAACCAGAAAGGAGGAGAGGCTTCCTGCATACATTACCTCAAGGACATTAAAACCCACGTTGATGGGAGGTGCTGTTACGGAGATGGATTAGGAGAAAGTAATGAAAGAAGACATCAGAGACGAGTGAAGGGCCCTGCATGGGGAATGTAGTTCCAGGAGAGATATTTATGCTTGGCAGGGGGAAGGCTGCCCATGACAGGGACAAACTTTTCTGTCCCCTCCTATACCAGATGCCTGTGTACCAGACGCCCTCTGCTCTGCAGCTCCAAGCCCAGGCAGCGCTGGTGGATGGGTGCTGGGGTGGAGCAGGATCCCAGTGGCTCACCCGCTCTGCCTAGTGTAATTCGCTTCTCTCAGTGCCCGTCAGGGATGCTCCAGGCTGGGGAGGGTTGCTGGGGTGGGACACAATCAGCTCCGTGGTGTTGTTTCTCCATGGCCAACCAGGTTCAGAGGCACTGATACCACCCATCCTTATCCAGGCAGGAGGATGTGAAGTGATGAATCTGGCTGCTAAACTAGAGGCCCAAATCCACCCAGCTCTGCTGGGATGGCCCATCCCCATTCTCCAGAGGAAGTGCTGTTTCTCTGCCAATAATGTCTTTATGCTATTTCCAACCACATAACAAAAAAATCCTAGGAACTCCCTGGATCCTTGGCTTTTAAAGTAAGTATACCCCCACCTTGAACTGATTTATTTTTGCCTGTTTTGGCACTTCTGCCTCCAAGTGTCAGCCTTGGTCCTTCCCTCCCTGATGCCTGCAGAGCACCATTCCCAGCCAGAGCAGCCTTGGGGTGGTGCTTTGCAGGTCTCCCTAGTCAGCCAAGGACATGTCTCAGGCACATTGTGGGTGAAGGGTGCTAATGAAGTGACACCCAAATCTATGCCTTTCCCTTTAGTGTCTTTGTGCTGGAAAAGTGCAGCAAAAGTCGACCATGGATGCATCTTGCCGGCGCTGCATTTTTTTTTCCATAAGGATTAGTGGTTCAAGAGCGGGGATTTTCAAACTGACAAGCCCTTGGCAGAGAAATAATTACAGGCTTTTTATCCTTTGTGTTTCCTAAGTAGTTCTAAATAACTTTTTCCCTTCAGGCATTTTTTTAAGTCCAAAAAATAGGGGGGAAAAAAAAGTGAATTTCCTTAGTGTCCTTAAAAATATGCAAGATGTTTGTGGAGACTATTTAAGTTTCAGCTATAAGGTTTTTTGTGTGCGTTTTTCTCTTTAACCACGTCCAATGAACCAAAGTTTCTTGGCCGGTGGTGCTTCAGAAATGGCTCTTAGAAATGGGAGATGGAGGGGGATAGATGTGATCACTTCTTGACCATCTCAAGAATGCAAGTTTTGCCTCTCCAGGATATTCCCTGAGGTTTTTACTCCACTCCTTGCTGTAAGAGAAGATTTCTGGGGCTAGTGGAGCTGGTTTTCCTTGTCACTATCTATTATTTGCTTGTGCCGAGTTGCTCTGTGTCCTGCTGGGAAGCCATGGCCATCCCTTTTCTCGGCATCCCACAGCATTTCCGGGGGCTGCGGAGCCCACGGGGGCTCTCCCAGCCCTGTCCTCTGCTGGCTCCTCTCCTTGCCTGTATCTCCATCCTGTCTGCTTTGTACAGTCTTTTTAATCTAAAGAAAAAGACAGTGTGATGTGAAAAAAGCCTCCTGGGGGCAGCTGAGGGGCAGCTCCAAGGCACACGTGAGCTCGTGCCTTTATCCCTTCTAAAATTCACCTCCTGTGAGTTTCTGTGGAAGCCCTTAGCACGGTACCCTAATTTTCTGAGCATGCTGGACACATCTGTGCCACAACATGTTTTATCCTGCCGCAGTCCCTGCCCGGACCCCTTTGCTCCCTGTTCTTTTGCCCTCCTGGGAAGAGCCCTCCGGAGGATGCTGTCCCAAATCCCAGCTATTCCCAGCCTGACCAGGGAGGAGGTATCCATCCATCCCTACTACTAAACACTGTTTGTGATGTAAGGGGGGACCTGGGAGAGGACCCCCTGGCGTTTACACTCGCTGCAATATGAAAGGGCAGCTCCAGGGCTGTGTTATTGCATCTGCTGTCAGGGCAGCGCCAAGGTGCTCCCACGGGATTGCCGGTGCAATATTCCTGCCGTTGGCAGGGAGGGGAGCCAGGCTGCTGTTAATAACGGCGTTTCTCTACCTTGGCTTTATTAAGTGAGGAAAACCTCCTTTCCTCGCACCCCAGGCGTATCTGGGTCTGGGTTTCGGTATGAGAGGGGATGGAGGTGGGAGAGGAGTGGGGGAAGTGTTTGAAGTAATTAGAGCTGCTTGGTGGAGAGAGGGGACTTGCCAAGAGGGGTGGCAGTGATATCTTGATGAGGTGTCCTGCCCCCGACCTTCTGCAAAATCCCCCTGTGGGTTTTGCCCAGCCCACCCTTCTCCTTCTGGCCCTTCATCTCCCTGGGGGCTGTAGCATTTAGCGAGCAGGGTGTTGAATGCCTTGCTTTCCCCATTCCCACTTCTGCTAAAGACCCTCTAAGGGTAGCTAAAGTCTGGTTGAGTTAGCGAGGAGGCCACAATGTAGCTCCAAGGCTCACAAAGTCCCTTGTGCCTTGCAGATGTGGTGGGTGACTCTGCAGAGGGACATGGTGCCAGGAGGGGACCTGCCTATCCTGTTTCTCCTCTGCCACAGTCATCATTTCTCAGGGGAAAGGGTTTTTTTTCTCAGCTTCCCCTGTCCAGACGCTGCGAATCCCACTAAAACTTCTGACTGGAGCAGGGATTACGTGCTCGGGTTTCAGCCCTTGTCTGCGAGCGGTGTAAACTTTCTGCCAGAGCTCAAGTGACATTTTGTGGGAGATAGGAGAGTATTAAGTGTTGGTCCTTGCAGATAAAAATAGCTGCTGACCCGACGACGTTTTCTGTCGTCTTGTCACTGGTCTGACCCGGCTCCATCACCTCCATGCTGCTGCTCCCAACCCGATCTTTTTTTCTCATGAGGTGCTGGGGGGCACCCGCGGCCTGACCCAACATGGTCCTGCTCTGAGCATCCTCACCTGCCTGTCACAACAGCACTCACACTGGATGGTGGTGTGGGCTCGAGGGCAAACTGGAATAGGAGCAGCAGGTCCTGGGTTTGTATTCACGGGGGCTGAAAGGAAACACCATCCATCTCACTCACTGTGAGCCCACCCTCACCAAACCCAGGACCCCTCTACTCCAGAATCAGAATCCAAATTGCTCATTACTGCAAACCTCACTGCTAAAGTGGGAGCTCTCCTGATTACAGGAGTCCTCATGTGCACACACGTGGCCTCCTGTCTGTTTTTCCCGTTGCTGTGTTTCAGAGCTGATGTTTTTATCCTGAGGTTATAGCTGGACTTGGCTCAGGGCCCTTCAGCAGCATCGGCAGAGCTGACTCTTGCCGCTCCAGAAATGCAGGGATGGGGCCAGTCGAAAGGAAAGGGAAGGAGAGGAGGAGGAGGGAGCGGCAGGGTCTGGCTCGCTGCTGAGCTGTGACCAGATCTGATGCTGGGAGAGGCTCTCCCACCCTGCCTGCCCTGTGCTGTTCCACAGCTCTGCTTCAAAGTAGCATCCGCCTGCTCCACCTCCGGAAACAGCCAGCGTGGCTCTGGAAGAGCTCGTGTACAGCTGGTAAGATGGCAGCAGGAACAGTTTCTCCTAGTGTTGAGATTTTATTTCTCATGTCTGGGCCAGAAAGTCCCCAGCCATTGACCTCTATGGACTGGGCATCCTTTAAGGATGCCTTCATTCCATTTGCTTGTTTTTCTGAGTGATGATGCTCCCATCATTGTCACCGAGGATTTCTTCATGGAGAGAGCGGCACAGTCGGGCTGCCTTCAATGCCAGTTTTTAATTGCAGCCCTTAAGTACCTTCTCAGACAAGTGAAGGCTTTTGGGAACAGCATCTTTTCCAGATTCCCTTTGCTCTCTGGGCCCACCTGCCCCTGAGGCATTCATCATCTTGTGTGGTGTCATCCATCAGCTGAACTGTCTCTCCCACCAGAAGTAAGGAACAAGGTCCTGGAGCCAAACCAATGTGATGGCACTTGGCCACTTACAGTAGTGGGCGATTACTGAGCCCCTGCCAGGAATTCTTGCAGTGGGATCGGGAACGCTCTGGGGTGTTAAATTTGTCCTGTGGCGTGTAACCTCTAAGTAGAGCCCGTCGTGTTTTGTAACAGATCATATGATGCCAGCGATGGCAGCCGCCCGCCCTGCATTTCAAGGTCAGTGCTGAGCTTGGGGCCGGAGGGGCAGCTCCTGGCTGCAGCCTCTCCTGGCTGCTGGGCCTCTCACTGGGCTCTCCTCCCTCCTAGGATAAAGCCTCCGGTGCCTCAGGAACTCAGGCTTGGAGATGGAGGCTGTTTTGCTCCCATCTGGTGAGGCTGCAGACCCCATCTCAGGACCTTCCCTTGCAGAGTGTGCTCCTGGGATGCAAACCCTGCCCGCGTCTCGTGTGCCACTGACACGCTGTCTCCACATCTGGAAACCACTGCCTTTAGCCAGAACCTGTGGAGGTGCAGCTCTATCCCCTGAGAGTTTTACAACATCATGCCAAGGACAGGGCCTTTCAGCAAACACGTAGACAATGTTTTTTCACTCGCCATGCTTTAAAACGTGTTGCAGCAAGGAATTTATCTTGTATCTCTTAAACCAAGGGAACTGCTGAATAGGGAAGGGTCTGCTGGCAGAGGTGAGTTGCTCAGGGTCCTTGTCTCAATGGATAACCAGCGATGATGCTGCCTGCTCTGTCCTTTGGCTTTCAACATCCCACAGGAAAGCATGGCCATCCCCAAGGGAAGAGGCTCCCATGGTCTCTATCAATAAATAAATGTTTTAGGCCCATCACTTTATCAAGCAAATAGAAGGGACTGTTTGGACAGATCGTTAAATAAGAATTAAATGTTTAAAATATTAATGGGCAATTGGCCCTCACCAGTTCTCTTGTTACATGAACGTTTCATTTATAATTTGGACCCAAGTTGGGATGTGCTGAGAGATGCTCAGGCTGCAGCCTGCACACGGGGGTTAACGTGGTGCTATCTCCTGCCAGAAAATAATAAAAGCCAGGGACTGTCTAGGGATTGTGCATGAAGGATTAGGAAGAGGATATGCCTGGGCCTGTCTGCAGCTGGTTGAAGTCTAGTGCAGAGGGGCGAGCCTGGAAATCATTGCTTTCTGATGGCTGAGAGGGGGCCAGCGTGGAAAGGGAGCTTGTCTCCTAAAACCTGGGGAGCTCTGCAGCCGGCTGATGTTTTTAGTGGGAGGCAGAGAGTGGATCCTCTTTCCCTGAGAGTCATCTATGCTGGTCAGGAAGGAGGAAGCACCATGGGGTGGGTGCTTCTGCCTTCACTTTCCAGGTGCTGCAGTTGTTCAGCATGAGTGGAGGATGCTGTGCTCTAGGGATTGGGTTTTTTGGTGAGTGGGGAACGCACAGCTCCAGGGACTGGGTTTTCAGTCTGAGCAGAGAATGCTGGGCTATGGAGAACAGGGTTTTTTTTTTAGTGTGAATGGAGGTTGTTGGACTCCAGGGACTGGGTTTTCAGTGTGAGCAGAGGATGCTAAATGCCAGGGACCAGGGTTTTCCACCTTTCTGCAGGATGCCTGATCAGATCCACAGATTCTGCTGGGAGCCTGGCTTCATCCTCATTGTCTGTGGCTTTTAGGTTTTTAAAGCTGTAAGTCCAAGAGTCAGGGGATTCAGTGATGTCCTCCCCTATCTTCACTACCAGACAGCCTTTCTGGCTCTAAGGAAAGCTGGAAGATGCTCAGGTTTTGTGTTTGTTTGACTTTTTGATGCTGGCTATACTGTTTCCTGAAATAGTCACCTGAAGCTGGCTGAGGAAGTTGGAGTCACAGCTTTTGAGGTTAGTGGGTGCATGAAGATTTCCTAGCATCAGGTGTTCAGCATTACAATTTACCTTGCAACCACCACACTTGTGGAAGGGGCCTGTGGAGACGGAGGCATCGGAATTCCCCAAGGCAAGCAAGGGCTTTATGGCCCTCACCCAAGACAAGCACGTTGCTTTTGTGGCAACTATTAATTGCTTCCTGAATTTAAAAAGCATAAGCAAACTCATTTGCTGGGGAACGAGTTACCTGGCACGTAAATGCTTTGCCATTAATGCGTGGCTGACCCTGACGATGATGTGAGGACCAGAAGAGCTTTCAAAGAATTTACCAGAAACCATTTCAGGGGAGGTTGTGTGTTGTAAATCCTGAAGTAATGGGATGGAGGGAATTAGGTTAGGTCATAGTTTGCAGAAACCGGGCACGATTCCCCCTCGAGGATCTTGAGATCATCAGAACAGGGTGGTGGGGGGAGGCCCCCACGCGTCCTCGCCTCAGCGACCGACGAGGGAGTTTACAACCTGGAAAATGAGATTATCGGAGGGTTTGTTTTACACGTGACACTAGGGAGCAAACAGGGTCCTCTTACATCCAAATGTGCATTGTAAAGCCGCAGGGGTTCCTGGAAGAGCAGCCCGGGAGGGCGCTGTTTTGTGCTGGGTCGAGGATGCCTGTTGCATCCAGTACCTATTGCAGCAGCACTGCAGCACCCTGCAGCCTTTTGTGTGGGTCCTGTGCCTCTGTGAGCTCACCCCAGCTCAGGGAGACATTTCAGGAGGACATTTAGCTACTAGAGCAAGGGAGATAGTGTCTACCTCGCTTTCACAGTCTGCCCTTGGTGTATAATCTGTCTCTCTGCTCCTGCTGTGAGCTGTTCTAAACCTGTTTGCAGGTTTCTGGGGGGCCCCAGCCCCTCCTTGCCAACTCCCCAGCCCACGGATGGGGCTGCTGAACTATTTCACAGGGAGATGCTGGCACGTGGGGCTGTTTGCTGCCTCCCCCCTCCAGCAACATCTTTCATTTGCTTGCTACCTCCACCGGTTTGCTCTTCCTTAGCTCCCCCACACCAGAGAGGTGGGGCTGGGCCAGCTTCGGGGATGCCGATGGCTTTTTTTCACTCAGCAAACAGTGTTAAACCACTCTCATTTGAAAGGGCAGGTGTGGGAAAGAAGCTGTTTCGCCTGCAGCAAAAAAAGTATTTCCCAAATCCAATATCTATGCAATGAGGGGCACCGTGGTGGGAATTACACATCCTTCCATGGGGCAGTGCTTGCAGGGAAAGCAGTCAGAGGCCAGGCTGCCTTGAGTCATAATAATAGTCTTGCTGGCTGCCTGGGGCAAGGCACTGGGGCTTGAAAGATCAAATCTAGTGGCTGATATTCGTCTGCCTGTTAATGTTGGCGTAGCAGATCACATCCTGCTTGTCCGTCTGTTGTGGAATTGTCTGGCACAAGCATAGGTCGATGATGTTTTCAGGATGCCAGTGCTTGACACTGGGGAAGGTGTAAGTCTAAATTAGCACCGGGGTGTGTGTTTTTGTGTCTCCAGATTTCGCTCTCTCCAGCAGAAGGACAGAGTTCAAAGAGGCTCTGGCTTTCCTGGAATAGGAAATGGCAGGATCCACCCCAAAGCCTTTTCTCCTCTTACCCAGAAGGGTCCCACCCCAGCTGGGAAGCCCTGTATCTAGCTGGGTGTGGAAATGTGGGTGGAAAGGTCTATGTGAGGACTGTGCTTCGCTCCTACCCCTCTGGTGCTGGTCTTTCCTCTTGAACACATGTGAGGTTGTGTTTGGTCTGGATCTGAGCTTGGGGTTTGTCTTTATTCTCCATTAGAAAGGGGGAAAAAGAAATTCAGGAGGCCTCAGTGAGATGGGCCTGGAGCAGGGTGGCTCTCCCTCCACTTAGCAGGCACTGGTGTCCAATTTTCTGTCTCACTTTGTTAAATGGACCTGCAAACCTGTTACAAAGCCAAGATTGCAGAGGCGAGCACCCAGGGCCAGATTGCAGGGTCTTGCTTAACCCAGCTCTGCTGGGCTTCTCCCCACAGTTTTCATGTGAGGTCTCAGCTTCACCTCTTCACCAGTGAGAAGCTCCCCAGAGTGGCACGGCTGGCCCTGGGGGATGGGGTTTTCCTTTGGAGATGAGTTTTAATCAGCCTTATGGATGCCTTCTGTGAGATGTAGTTAGATGTGGGAATATCCTGTGGTGGCCACAAGGCTGTTTTGGAATGAGTCCCCTGCTTTCTCCCTCTCAGGAGGTGGCTTGGAGGAACCTTTCCATGCTGGTGACATGCAGGTCACTCTTTGCACTCCCCACCTCAGGAGGTGTTCAGCAGGTGACATCCTTAGGCTTCAGTTGTAACACGCTGTGGAAATAAGCAGGGAGAATCCCTTGGCAGTTGGTTCCCTAGCCAAGGGCTCTGTGTTGCTTTGATTTGGACTCTGCTCAGATGGTTCTCCCCCTGGTACATACCTTCCCCACAGGCTTTCACGGCGGACTTGGGCTGGCTTTGGCTTTCTGCCTGTGCATACACGGCCTCATGGCCGAGGTGATGTTACCGCTGTGTTTCAGCTTTGTGTGAATCCTTTCCCACCTCTGCATCCCACAGAGGATTTTCAGGGACAGAGGAGCCACCTGAGGAAGGGAGATGCTGCAGAAATGAAGGTGTGGTGGCCTGGTGGGCCACGTCCCCTACTATGTCCAGCCACCCACTGGGTCACATCCACGTCTGGGCTTCGGAGGCCACCGCTCCCAGAGGCAGAGAATGGCTGGTGTAGATTGTTTTCTGGGAAACAGGGACCGAGAAATACAACATCCACGTTTGCAAGCCCCTGGGGACATCTCTGGAAGAGGTGGTGTGGAGGTGCTTGGGATGCAGCTTGCAGAGGGGCTGGGGTGAGCTTTGGAGGCGTGGGGTCCCCTTTGCACCGATGCTGCTGGGAGAGGCTGTTTTTATCTGGTGTTTTTCACCCCTTGGCTCAGCAGCGGAAGGTGAAGGGTTCCCCTGCCTGCCCTGGCTGTCAGCAGGGCTGTGCAGGCAGGACACGGGAAGGGAAGGAGGAGAGGATAACGCCCCAGCCACGGGCCCTGGCCATTTCTGGACGAGTAGGTCATCTGGGTGTGGGAGGGGAGCTGGTGTCCAAGCCAGCCCGGAGAGGCTGAGATTGGGTGTATGTGTGATTTGGGGGAAAGTGAGAAGGGATTTCTTAGGCGAGAGGAATGCAAGTTTCCTCCTTCACATATGTCTCCTGTTCTTCCAGTTTGCAACAAAAGTCATCAAATTGCCCAAGACCTGGCAGCAAGGACAGCCCAAGAACAGCCCACAAATCATGGGAAAGCATCTCCCCTCCTCCCTGCCTGCCTCCAGATCCTTGAGCATCAGGAACCACTTCAGTCCCCCTTTGGACAATAAAACTCCTGCCCCTTCCCACTGTGGGTCAGCTGCACAGCCCAGAGCTTGTGCTTGCTGTAGGACTGGTTCTGGTGGGTTAGAATTCTGGGTTTCCCTTGAATTGGTTCTATTTTTAAACCCTTCAAATGGTCCAGGCAAGGGCTTGAGCTCTGAGACATCAGAGGTGACCGCAGCCATTTGGAGGAGACACTGTGACATGGCTGGTGTGACTTTCCTTGTCCCCAGGTGGTGGGGACAAGTGGCAGTGACTCAGGTCCTGTTTGGTCTGCTTGGGTTATCAGGCACTGGGAGAAAAGACAGGGAATCCCAGGGATGGCCAGCTGGGGAGCACCAGGGTTTGGGGGTGTAGGACTCTAGCTGAGAGGCGAAGGAGCAGCTGTGTGTCAGGGTGAAGGGTGTTTTAATGAGCCCAGCCCTTTCCCGTGCAATCCTGTCAGCTGCTGTTTTTTATTTGGCAGAAGGAGCTGTTGGTGCAGCAGAGCTGCAGAGATCAGGCGAGCCTGTCTGAGCTCTCCTCTTCACCCTGCGCATCTCAGGGATGGGCAAAGTCCTTCCTGCCATTGGAATGGAGAGGTTAGGATCACTGCTGAAGGGGTGCTTCGTGCCATTTTGTCTGTCTCATTTCGGGCTCCCAGAGCAGTGTGAGAGTGGCTGCAGCCCCACCATCCTCCCCTCCATGAACACTTGTGTCCTGTCTGGTTTTGCAGCCACCTGGCTTGCACCAAGAGGCACAGGTCCACGAGGATCTCTGTAAGGAAGGCATTTGGCTTACTCCATTTTGGTCATTTAGTTCTAGTATTTTCACACAAGAAAACAATTCTATCCATTTTACTATTAAGTGTAGACTAGCAGTGATACCAGTGATACTGGGACCACCGAGGTGTTCCACCCTCAGGGTCCACCCCTCATCCCATGGCCCATAAAACAGTGATGAGGCAGTTTTCACCAAGTGGTCTGGGGGCTCGTGATGGGGGAGACACAGGGGGCTTCAGCATGGCCAGAGGGGCAGCTCTCTGCCAGCTTTTGCCTTCCCGGACGGGGTAGATCCCCCTGGGAGCCAGGCACAGAGCCGCAGCTCAGAGGGGAAATGTTCGTGCAGTGGGGCTTTCCAAGCTCGGGCAGGGGGAAACAGCTTCAGGTGAAGTCAAGTTGCATGTAGTTGTTCTGCTTGGGATACTCTTTTCCCTACACAGTGCCAGTCCATCCCAGCAGGATGCCCTGCTGACCACCAGCATGTGGTGCTGGTCCTTCTTCCACTCTCGTGGTGAAGCCTCACAGACTGCCCTGCTCACTGAGCTGCTTGTGGGCAAGTCCTGGGACCTGGCTTGCAGGGGAGCTGGTGGGCTGCCTCCTTCCTGGGCTCCCACACTGAGCTGCTTTCCGCTTCCCTGCTCCCTCCTTCCTCCTCCCGCCGCAGCATCTGCTCCGGATGTTTTTCCCCTGAACAGCAGAAGCTGCATTTTTCCAAGCTGAATTTCCTTTGTTATTTTTTTTTTTTTTTCAGTCTCTCCAGGGTCCTCTTCAAATTGTTTTGCTCCATTCCATCCTCTCCAGTTTATTATCTCCTACTAATGTTATTAACATGCTAATTAGTCCCTAATTGCAATTGCCAATGAAGATGTCAGACAGGGCTGATACTAAACCTGCTCCTTCACAATATTAACCCTGATCCTTCACATTGTTCTTTTCCTCTGAATTCTGCAGATTACTCTGTACCTCTCTCATCATCATCTTGATTGTGTTCCACAGATGGATGCTCACGTGTGTGGGAGTGGGATTGCTCCCTTAGGAAAAACTTGCTGAGATGCAGCATAGGGTGCTTTATAAACTCCTAGGGCCAGGGTGTAGCTCTGAGAGACATTTTCTAGCTGGTCCCAAGGTTTTGTCTCAAAGACGAAGTCATGCCTGGCTTTCCATGGCAGCCCCCTTGGGAGGCAAAAAGAAGAGGGCTTTGGAAAGTTAAAGAGCGGCATTTGCCATCCCGCCTATACACTCAACCCTCTGGCTGCTTGGGCACCGTGCAAAGGTCTTCCATGACTATAAATAGGCAGAGAGGTAGGCAAAGAGATGGTGAGATGGGATGAGGACAGGCGGTGAGCCAGCCTGGGCCGGCATCTGGAGCTCTCATCGCCTTCGTGCGCAGAAGAGGTGCGGTTTGTTCCGGCCACGCTGCTCTCATCAGGCAAGGTTTGCCCCCGCAGAGCCTATTTTTGAACACCTCCCCCCCCCCCGGTTACCTCTTGGAGGTGCTGCAGAGAGCCAGGGCTGCCTTATGGCGAGGTGTCCCAGCGCTGCTGCGGGACATCGAGCCACGTGCTCTGAATAGCTGCGTGCAGACGTGGCCTACGGAGATGAAATGTGGCTCTTGACCGATTGCGAATAAATCAGGGTCAGGAGCTTGAATGCTGGCCAAGAAACCCAAAGGGATAAAATATAGCCTCTCCACAGACTGTTAGCAAACAGCACGTGGGCTGAGATCTGCTAGATAAATTTATGCACTGTGAATTGTTCACCCAGCTGTGGTGGAGGGATGGATGGACCCACGGAGAACTAATAACCATATGTGGTGGACATGCCTTCGGTGCTGACCTTTAGAGGGTCCATCAAGACCGGGAGGTGGCACAGTGACATCTTCTTAGGGATGTCACTGGGGGGGAATGGGTGCGTGTGTTGCTTGGTGCGAGGGAGGGGGATTCAGGCTGCCTCTGCTCTGCGCGTCCCGGAGACAGGCTGGCAAAACAAATAACTGCTCCTGACCTTAGTTTTCCCATCATGTCATTTGACATGGATTGAGGATAAATACCAGGTTCTTTGCCTTTGCTTGGTTGTTTCCAAGATCGTGGGACTTGCTGTCCTGAGAGCTCCTGTTCCTGCTGCAGCCCAGGGAGATTTAAAATGGGAGGAGGTAATAGGGAAAAAGTAAAAAGGTGGGCTTCTCGCCCAATTCCAGGCTGTGGGCACAAGGCCTCCAGCACCCACTAGGTATTTTAGGTGAAACACTGGGAGCTGGCAGCACTGCCCTGGCCATGGGGGCTGCCTCCTCTCACTTGCCCCAAATTCCTTGTAGCCACAAAGGGGAACATCAGAGTCACGTTGGGATGAAATATCCTGGCGGCGGAACCAGCTCTAGGCAGACCGACTTAATGAGCCTTTGGGCTCTGTTCAACTGCTTTAAACTGGAGAGATGGGCCCGAGCCCAAAACGTGGAGCCAAACAGCCTTGTACTTGTCCAAGCTGCAGAGTAGTGTGAGTGGTTCATGGCTGGTCCCTCCTTTCTCTAACCAGGCATCTGCTTCCTACCCTCCGCCCCGGGACGCTGGACGTGTGCATGCTCTCATCAGAGGGGACTGGCTCATATACTTATGTCAGCATCTTATATATCCACATATCTGTCCTGGCTGTAACTCAGCTTGAAGGGGGGACCTGACCACCCTGTGGGTACCAGGCTCTGTGCCCTTGGTGTGGCTATGGGAGGATGTTCTTGTCTCATTCACCCCAGCGCTGAATTCTACCAACTGTGATTCAGAGAAATGTGGGGGGAAAAAAACATCCCATATTTCGGGGGAAAAAGCATTTCTCCCAGGGCCTATCCTGCACTCCTGGGCTGGGCTGGGAAATCTGCTTTTCCTAGGCTGCAGGGGCTATCAAGGAGGCTGAAGACTGTCTCTGCTTTCTGGGATTTGCAGCATTGTTTTGAGGGTGAGAGTTGGAAAAAGAGGCTTTTTTGAGGCTGGGCAGCCCGGGAGTCCTCACCGGGATGGACCACTGACTGGCCATGCCCAGCATCTCTCCTGCACTGTTGCAGCAGGGTAATCCATGTGCTGACCCTGGCAGGTTGCAGACTGACTGGCTAATCCATGTCCTGCCTTGATGGCTAATCCATCAGCCCCCCTTGCCACCCCCTGGCCCATGCCTTTGCCTTGGGCTGTGACTTTTGACACAGGCAGGACACATTTAACAGTGTGCTCTGAATGCTTTGCCAGTGGCCATCAGTGGGTTGTGAGCTGTGGGGCTGTGTCACAGCTCCTGCTGGAGTGACACCAGGGCTGTCATCGCCATCCCAGACCCTTGTCCCAGAGACAGCCAGCAGAAGATGAGAGTCACCAAAGACTGTTGCATGTGAGGATGAAGGATCCCCACCGTGCCTCGCACCATCCTGCGATTCGGTCATCTCATTCCTTTTTAAGTTGTTTAGACTGTGTCAGAGCAAAACACAGCAAGTTTTTAACACTGGCTGTTTATCCGCTGAGGTGTCTTTCCCTTCTCCCCCTGACAGTTGGGGATTTTGATGAAACCTTTGAAGGAAGCCACAGATAAAACCCAGATTAATGAAATCAGTGTGATGAGGTGTGACATGGTGCTTGATTGAACGTGCCTGTTGCTTTTTGTGAGACAGCTCAGAAAAGACCAGCGCTGCATAGGGAAGCCCTAAAGATATGCTTGGGGAAAAACTTTTTTTATGTTTTTATTTAAAGGATGTGATTTGGCAAGAAGGTGTCAACGTGGTCTTTTGCTCTGCAGCCAAGCACCCCAGAATACACTCCTTTATCATTATGATCTAGTCCATCTCTTAAAAAAAGGCATCTGCCAGCTTTTCCACAGAGCAAATGATGTTGGGGCAGGCAGGAGAACTGTGCTCATTCTGCTGCCCAAAGCCACTTGCTTATCTCAGACCAGACAAAAGCGAGAAGAAAAAGAAGGGACTTCCCAACACCTGAGTAGTGGGAGGGAGGTGTTTTTCTTATCCCATCTCTGCCCAAATCATGGAATCATGAGTTGGAAGGGACCCACAAGGATCATCAAAGCCCGACTCCTGGCCCTGCACAGGATGCCCCCAAGAATCACACCATGTGCCTGAGAGTGTTGTCTAAATGCTTGCTGAGCTCTGGCAGACTTGTGACACTTCCCTGGGGAGCCTGTTCCAGCCTGACCACCCTCTGAGTGAAAAATCCTTTCCTAATATCCAACCTAAACCTCCCATGCCAGAGCTTCATGCCATTAATGAATGAGCTGGTGTGTTTAGTGTTGCAGTGAAAGACGTGAGGCTTCTGCTGGGAATGGGGGGCTTTGTGGTTTAGCAGATCTAACTTCCTACCTGGATATATTTGTGGTTGCTGTTGGTGCTGTTAGTGGTCTCCCTTGGTTTCAATCATTAGGTTCCAGAATGAACAGTAGGCACAGGATAGTTTACACTTGTCTCAGGTGTGAGGGGACACCCCAGTTTCAATTTAATACCCTTCAAAGGTGTTGCCTTCTAGCTAAAAGGATTAGCAATGTCATTCTTGCCGTTGTCTTCCAGAGGGTCCCGCTGGGGGTTTGCAGAGCCCTATCCTGACATTGCTGCTCTGTGGACTCCCATCCCACTGGCACATCCAGTAGCTGGGAGAGCCTTCTCCCAGCTGAAGGCATTGAGATATCTTTCACGAGGGGTTCGCAGCTAATTGGTACAATCAATATTTGTTTTGCAAATGCAATTGGAGGGAAAGAGGGATTGAGAGCGCCAGAAATTCAATTGACCTGTAAAAACAGATACGGTGTAAAGGGAATCCTTTCCCTGCCAAGCAAATATTTAGAAAGCAGAAGCAATAAAATGAATAAGCAACAAAGTAATATCCTGCCTCTACGGCCACCGGAGGCTGCTGGGAAGGGCTGCTGCCCCTGGCACTGTGATAACCCTGAGCAGGCAAGTGGCAGGAACCTGTCTCCTAGAGAAAGTGTGTTTGCTTTTGCCCTCTAATCCATCAAAAGCTCATCCTGGTGCCTTGGCAGCACTGGGATCTGTCTCAGGTAGCCTGGCAAGCTGGCACCATCCCCACACCCAGTGGGATAAACCCAGTGGTGGCACAGGGGACAGGACTGTCCCTGCACCCTTGTCTCCCCTTGTAGGGGTCTCTGCTCTTTGCTCCAATGTCCCTGCTCAGCCTTCTCTGGTGCCCTGGCAATGGAACACGCTGGGGAATGCTGTGGGTGCTGTGTGGTGTGAGAGGTGTGTGGGGCAGAGCATCAATAGTTCCTGCCTGGGAGGACATTCCAGCATGTCAGTGCTCAGCCTCAGCATGCCTTGGTGTGAAAATCAAAATAGTTAAGGGAAAAAAAAAAAAAAGAAAATATATGTTTTCAGATCAAAAAGCTCCAGAAAAAAGTTTTGGGTAGGAAGTGGTGAGATGGCATCCAGCCCTGGCTTTGGCCAAGCGGGAGCAAAGCACACGAGTCCCTCTTTTCCATGTGGCTCAGCATCCCTGGGCATAGCCCTTCAGTACCCAAGTGACTTGAACCAGAGAGGTTCCCCTGGGCTCATGGCTGATTTTAAAAAAACTCTGTGGAAAGCTAAGATTTTTCAGAAAAAAATCTTAAATACATGTATATATATGTGTGAGTGTGTATATATATATATATGTATTTCTATATAATAGAGCAAGCAGAATGAAGGGAAATGATTTTATGGGAAAACTCTTAACCAGCTCGAGTGCTGAGCACCTTTAGGCTGCTTTGGAGCCTTCTGAGCATCTTCTCCCCATGGAGGATATTGACCCCTCAGATTATGTCAGGATCTGAGACTGCTGCTCATTTACTGCAACAGAGCCTTTTTTGGGGGGCATTCATGGCTACTGAAGTCACATTAAAACACAGAAATCAAAGTGAGGTTTGAATTTGCACTGGTGTATTAACTGAATTTTTCAAAAGCATGTTGGCTAAAAATGTAAACTTCCCTCCCAAACGTCCTCAGACTGAAGAGGAAAAAGCTCTAGAGAAGCAAGCAAATTTCGAACACTTAATAATCAAAATTTCCTGAGGCTCTATTCCTGTTTATTATAAGACTGAGCCCATCGGGGCTTATTGAACCCCACGGATGCTCAGTACCTCTGGGACGCTGATGCTCAGGCCCGCAAAAGGCAGAGCAGCTCTGGTTCTCCACGCACGAGATGTCATTTGGGAGCAGGTCGCTTGCAGGGATCACGGTTGATGACCTGCTGCCCATGGCCAGGCTGTCTCTGCTGCCGTGTCCCCAGACCACTGATGGCATGAGAAACCCCCCTGTGTGCCGTCATCTGTTACCTCATCCCTGTCTCAGGTGCCACAAGGTTGGAAAATACACCCCAGGCATTTGTTTCTCCCAAAACCCCATCCCGAGAGCACACGCTAGAAGAGTGCAGCAACGTGAGCTCAGTGGAGCAGGGGGGAAAAAAAGATGGCTTAAATTTAATGTCTTTTTAGATGAATATTTCCATTCATTCCAGAGCATATTCCTCTGGCATTTCCAGTGCGCTTGTTCAGCCGAGTAGTTAACAAACTTCATGGAAACACATGTTATAGTGCTCTCTAGTGCACAGAGCTATGTATGAAGGATGCCTCTTCTGAGATATCTCGATGTGCAGCGCAGCTTTTGCTCCGGAGGAGCCTGTTAACCACAACAGCTGCTTCCCATTGTGGAAATGCTATTGAAAAAGGAAAACCAAAAACCTCAACCCCATCCCAACAACCTGACAACACACGCAGATGATATTTATGCAAAACCCTGCTTGAGGGTGAGCTGGAGCGCAGGGAAATAAAAGATAAGGCAAGAAATAACCCAGCCGGGAGAACGATATCTCCCTGCCGGCAGCGCCCGGTGTGCTCCCGCGGATCTCTGTTTGCCGAGCTGGTCTGAAGCAGCTGGTCTCTGTGTCCAACTTAGTTTACTCTGTTTAGCTTTTACACAGCCGAGCGATTTTTATAGCCGCTGGAGCGCCGGGAAGCTCGACAGGATATTGGCCACCTCCTAATGAGAATTCGCCGCGTTGGCACATCGGCACGAACACCCCGTGAATTTTAAACGCCTGGGAAACGGCAGCTCCTGCAGCCCCATCCCCGAGAGCTCGGAGAGTCCTTGGGGGAGAACATGGGTTTTCTGTTTAATAAAGGAAAACACAAGCCTTGATTGTAGCCTAGGAGACTTGAGAGCAGCCGGGAGCCCCAGTGCCGGTGGCACTGCTGGACGCAATGCACGTCCACCCGCACTGCCCTTGATGGTGATGCTCCGGGAAATCCCCCCAAAGGGCAGAGGAGCCCATGCTGCCCCAAGCAGTAGGGATATGGGGGGTCCTAAGGGTGAGGTTGGACTTGTGGGACCAGCTGGTGTTGAACTCAGTCTCCTGGATTTGCCTGCTCCCTTTTTGAACCTGTTGCTACAAGGTGGAGGTGAATTTATGGCATCGTGGGGGAGTCGGGGCTGGAAGGGACTGGAAGTCCCCAGTCCTTCCTCTGCATGTAGTAGGGCTAACTTGGATACTGGATCAGGTTGCTCAGGGCTGGGACCAGTCAAGTGCTGACTGTACCTGAGGAAGGAGATTTTTCTGTTTGATCTGAACACCTTTTCCTTTCCCTTTCCCTTCCTCTTTCCCTTTTTTTTTTTTTGTAACCCTCCTTTTGAAAATAAGAACGGAAAATAGAAAGGTTTAATTTTGTTTTGTGTCCATACTAATTTTCCATTACAGGAGGTTTAAAAAAATATCGGAAACAAATATAATGACTTGCAAGAGAAAGTACCTTAAACTGGAGCAGAGTGAAAATAGCTGCTCCCCCCATGGTGGTGGGAAACATCAAAAAAACAGTTTGTGTGTAAAATCCCCAAGGGGGTAGGAAAGTCAGCCCTCAGGAGGTTTTAGCCAGGATATAAATTTCTTAGAAAACCAAAAAAAAATAGTTTTCAGGATCATCACATTTTTATCTGCAAAATGAATGACATGAACAGCATTTCCTTCTCTCCTAGTTTTTCCTGCCCCGCTTACAAAGCTGGCCAAATCGGGGTGGTGGCGGCAGCAATGGCACATCCTCTTGCTCCTGGTGATTTTGCTTTTCCATCATTTGCCTCTCCATTAATCTCAGTACAAACAAAGGCTCTGAAGAGACAAGCTGAAAAGCTCCTGGGGGTACGTTTAAATCAGTCCTTTCTAATAATGTCTGTCGACCTCTCTGTGGAAGCACTGCTCCCCAAGGAAAGGACACGGAGCTGCGGCAGCGTGCTGAAATATGGTGGGGTGTAATTAATTCTGACCTCTGGCTCCCGCTCACTCACTCTCAATATTAAATTTGACTAGTGATATTGTGGTTTTTCAATTATCCTTGTTTTCTTGGGGGCACGGGGGGGCTGAGGGGGGTCGCTGCTCAGAATTCAGCTTGGTGGGAGATGCATCGCTTGGATGCAGAACTGCTGTGCTGGGGGCTGAATGGGATCGATCCTTGGGTTGCCTTCACTGGGAGGGCATTTGGGCTTGGGTGTGGTGATGTGTGTGCCTCTTCCCCTCCTACCCGTGCGCCTCTTGCCTCCAAAACCAGGTGCTCAGTTGTTGTTGGGATGGGGCCAGCTCCCTGCCTGATGCTACACACTGTTATTGAGGGGGGGGGGCACAGAAAGAAGCAGCCATCAGGGAAACAGGGAGGAAAATCAGCACTTTGGTCTTGTTCTTCTGGTCTTGCCCAGGAGATCACTTTCTGGCCACTCCTGCAACCAGCAGAGGATTTTTATCGGGTTTCTGGAGGGGACACAGAGCCGTGAGCTGCTATAGGACTTTGTTGGTGAAAGTCTTACTAGTATGTCCTTGATCAGAAATAGAGCAATTCAAAGCAGCCTTAGAATCTGTGTGCTTGCTTAACCTTTTACTTCGATGTGGAGAAGGCTTGAGGGTTGCTGGTGTATTTTGGCAGCGGCAGTTTGCTGGGAAGGCTTTGTTTGTCTGTTTACTTAACCCTACCATTCTAGCAGTGCCCCTGTGTGTCACAGCATGGTCTCTGGAGGGTCCGGGAGGTGTTAAGTGACCACTTTTGGACCTCGTTCAGGAGGCAGGGATGAAGGTGCCCTTTCCCAGGAAAACTTGCATGGTTCATGTGTAGCAGAAGGAGAGGTAAAATCCCCCTCTTCTCTGATGCCCTCCTTTCCTCTCTGCTACCACATCCCCAGTGCATCCCTCATCACCAGTGTCCTCTGCCATGGCACCAGGCTCCAGAGGGGGCTGCTTAGGTACTTCCATCAGGGCTGGAGCTTGTTTAGGGATGCTCCTGCAGAATATCCATGCATGGACCTCCCCAGTTTAACCCCTTTAAAGCCTCAGGGGTCCCTGTATGGGGCTGTCCGCCTCCTCCACACCTCATCCATCCCTGACATGGCCTCTGCCTTCGAAAGTAAGCTGTGCTTGTTGGCATCCTCTGCCACGATGGGCTCTCCAAGGAGGCATGCAGGGCTGGGATACATGGCAGAATAGGATGCTGGATGGGGTAGAACTGCAAGAGAGCTGGGTTGGGTGAAGAAAGGTGAAAAGCAGGACTCTCAGGCTTCACCTCCCTGCCTCACTTTCCTGGCCTCTCAGAGTAGGCAGCCACCAGCGAGCTGCTCAGGGGTGAATTTGCAAGAGGCCAGGGCTTGGCTTTTTTTTCCCAGTTGTCAGCAGTGGCTCCCTGGACCCCGGGGAGAACTTGCACCCTGGGGCCAGGGAGGCAAGCTCACATCAGCCCCAGGATGAAATAAGCCCGTTTCAGCCTGGTTGCCATGTCCCCTCAAAGTGTCGGAAGACGCATTCAGGCAGCAGGAATGAGAAGGGCTTGAGCCGGGGGGGAGGGAGGAGAAGGGAAATTAAAGGGGGGGAAAAAAAAAAGGAAAACGCCACTTGCTGCAAAGTGAGTGAATTCTCCAATAAACCCGAATCTGCTGAGAATACATTTTACAAACATGCAGCAAAGTTGGCCGCTTTTGTTTGGGCGTTTGTTAAGCATTAACTAAAGAATGCCATGGTCCAGCCTGCTCGGTGTGAAACCTAATTCTCCCCCTTTCTGGAGCCATGGCATGGAGTGCTCAATTTTTTTCTCTCTGTAGGACTGCAGCCTTCTGGTACTCCAGCCAAAAAACACTCATATTTTAGCGAGCTTAGCCCCGGCCCCGTTGCCAGGCAGTAAAACGAACACTTGTCCGCCTCGGGGTGGGGGGGAGGGAGCCAGGAGACGGGAAAGGGTCAGGAGAAGAGCCCCGGGGAAAACATCCCTCCTCCGTCCCACTGGAGAGTTCTCCGAGGGCTTCGGGTACACAGTAAGGGAAGCAGGGGCAGCTGTGGGTGATTTCCTTTCTCGGCTTGGGAGCCCAGATCCCTGGAGGTCCCCGGGATCACTGGTGCTGAGTTGCCTTCTGAATCCCCAGGACGTGCCAGCCTGCTCTCCACAGCACGGAGATGGACTCAGCCCTTTCCAGGTTGCTCCCATGGCCTCAGCACCCCTCCTGCCAGGGCCAAGGGTCCACCCCGTGGCTGCAGCTGGGGGATGCCCTCACTGGCACCACACATGGGGTGCATCCATCCCCCTTCCTGCTTGGCCACGGTCCATTCCCTGTGCCTCATACTTTTGCCCCACAGGGGCCAGAGCGGGGACAGGGTGACGTGAGCCCAGCAGCAGCAGGACAGCAGCCCTTTCCCAGGCCGTGGGTGCGAGGTTGACAGTGACTGGCATTTTTCCACTGCCAGCCTGTCAAGAACCCGGTGCTGCTGTCCCCCCTTCCAACAAGTGACAGTGAGTGAGATGACAACCAAGTGCCAAGACAACTCAATCCGGTGTCTTCACTCCCCACGGAGCCCTGAAGTTCGGGGTTCGCTCAGGCTTCTCCTGGGCCACGGTGAGAGCAGGAGATGAGTTGGTCAGGTCTCTGCACAGAAGTATTGGAAACCCCAGCATCCCTGTGGATCTGCTGTGGGCAGTCCCGGCAGGGAGGTGAGCAGGGCAGCTGCTTTGTAGGGACCGGTGCCAACAGTGCCCGTTCCAGCGGGAGCCTGTGGGGTCACACGGGGGCTGCCCCTATGCCTCTAATCACATCCCTGGGCAGGCTGGTGCAGGCAGCGAGGAAAGCATCCCTCCCCTCAGCAGAGCTGCCTCACCTTACCCGCTGCCTGAGCCAACCCTCGGCGCAGCGATTGAGGTTTGTCCATCAGTATTTAATATCGGCGTCCCTGACCCGCCGGCCCCTCCCCGGGGAGGCTCCGCAGGGCTGTGTTTGTATGCGGCGCACGCAGACAGACAGCAGCCGGGAAGCGCCCGTCAATCACAACCCCTTTCAGCCTGTCACCTCAAAATAAAGGGAGAAAGAGGGGGTGGTGGCTCCGATGGGAAACTGGGGCTGCCTGCACCGCACCCGCTCCACCGGCGTGTTGGGAAGGGATGCACCACCCCAGGGGTGCCTTCGGCCACACCTCGACATTTCTAGCTTTCAGTGATGCTGTGTGGATGGGAGACCCCAAAGGAGAGGACTGAGGTGCTGTCTTGAGGAAGAGGAATGGTGTGGAGAAGTGGGACTGCATCTTGGGGAAGGGGGGATATCCGTAACACCATCAGAAATGTTGCACTTTTGGAAATGCCCAAATATTTTGCTTCAAGGTTTTCTTGAAAGCCACCACCAGCACCTTGCTGTTTCAAACCAGCAGAGATTGTCATTTCAAAAGGGACCTAAACATCGGGGGTGGGGGAGGGAAAGGCAGATTAATCAATACAGGAACAGGAACATTTTTAAGATCAGACACAAAAGGCTGCATGTTGTGATAAAAATTGCTCACATCACCATTTTTTCATTCCAATTTGTCCTAAGCTGAGTGGGGTTTTTTTCATTTACAAACATTTGCTGTCATCGCTTCGATGAGGCGTTTACTGAGCTGCCGGCGACAGGCTGGGACTCCACTGAGCATCCCAGTGCTGAGCAGGTCTCCCTGCCTGGTGCCCTGGCCTGTGCCTGCCAGCTTCCCACCTGGCTAAACAAACCCACCGCTGCCAGCCAGGCCTGATTTAGCTTTGGAACCCCAGCCTAGGGAGGGAAAAAAACCCTCTACTGAGAACTAAGGCTGGCAGCACCCCAAGGATGGCAGAAGTGAAGGTGCTCCCGTTGCAATTCAGAGGGTAGCAATTTGCCCTTGGTTTAAAGTTGAAGTCCCTGGGCACAGCCTGTCCTCTTTCTCTTCTGCGCAGCCTCCTGTAGGGAGGCTCAAAGTCCCTTCCACAGATGTAGTGAGGCAAAAGGAGAGAGAAGAGATGGCATTTGCTCTGTGGCCTGCTTGCAGCAGGAGGGAGCTGGGCACAGAGCTGAAGATCCCGGAGATGAAGGAAAACCTCTGGATCCAGGCTAGTGTGTCTTGCTCAGGCTAAAACGTTAAATTAATTGCTAGATGTGGTGCTGGAAGAAAATTTTCCTTCGGCTCCATCTCAGATTGAGCAAAAGTGGGGTTATGCATGCAGGGGTTATCCATGCTGGAGTTATCCTGTATGGAGTTGTTACTCAGTGGAAGTATCTACACATGGGGTTATCCATTTGTAGGGTTTTCCATCTGTGGGGTTATCTGTGCAGGGAGTTATCCATGTGTGCTGTTGTTTCCCAGTCCCTGTAGAGTAGCTGGTACTGTCCAGGGCTCGGGAGACCTGGGACAGCAGTGAGGCCCTGTGCTCCCTCTCCATTACTGCCCATGGTAAGCTGTGCTTTTTCTGCCTGTGACATTTTAGCACCTAAGGTCTCCATTTATTGTGTGTTTCACCTAAGCTCTCAGTTTATTGTGTGTTTATAAGGAGCTCTTTATGGTTTCCTACTGTGGAAGGGGTTTTATGGGGATTTCTCTGCATCTCACATTGCCCAGGGATGGGGAAGTCCTGCAGTGAAAGATGCCTGGTCTGACTGGCACCCCTCAGAGAGAGCTGTTGGGGACTCAGCAGTTGGGAAATAAATGGCTTTATGTGTTTAATATTAGGCAGCCATTTAGCTAAAACTCACACCTTCCTGCTTTGCAACATACTTTGGACTTGGAAACATCCATCACTGGGCTGGTGCTGCTGTGCCTGACTGGCAAAGGTTTGTGGCTCTCTAATAAGTGCCTTGGAAACAAATTTTGGGCACATTCATTTATGAAGATTAGATAGCAGTAATGTAGTAGCTTATCAATATTTTATTACTGGGAACAGTTAGTAATCCCAACAGGTAGGGCTTAAACATCATTTAAATAAGATGAGAATGTGTTACCAGACGAATACAAATTGCCTCCACTTTGACATAAAAGAGACCTAATTAAAGATGAAGTGACTACAGAAATATTAACACAAGCCAGTGTTTCTTGGAGCTGGAACAAGAAAAAAAATGACCCTTTGGAAGGGATGCTTTCAAGGGAATATACATCCCTCTCCTCCCAGGGCAGTCATAAGGATGTTGGAAATACATACATCTAAGAGACAGGCAGTTGTATGTGAACCTTGGAAATTAAAGCTGAATGTAGAAAAATAAAAGCTACTAATGGCAATAGCCAGAATTATAAACTCCCTAACCTCCACCTTTTCTTTGATGATTTCCACTTTCTGTGGTGACAGTAGTGTTTTATAAAAGCTTTATAATACCCCTTTCCCACTTCTTTGGGCATGCTACAATTTGTTGAGTGTGCCCAGCATTTGGTTGGCACGGGGAGAATGATGCATCACGTATCCCTGTGCTTGCCAACACTGTTTGGGGGAGACCTGGGAGGGAACAGGCATAGCCCATGTACTGGCATGAAGTGTCCATGAGAGAACCCGACTGTGGGAAGGAGAAAATGATGATAAAACAGGGTACATTTGCAGGCCCCATTCCTAACCCTTGACACCCAGCCCTAAAAGCTGTCGGGCACTGCTGGTGGGTGTCAGTGTGCCCTGGTGCCTTCAGCATCTCTGGTGTTACGGGTGCCTTCACCTCTGAGACACAAAGACTTGCATGTGCCTTGCTCTGCTTCCATCTCCCTGTTTTGTTCATCACCAAAACTTCTTTAAATGATCCCCATTTTCTGATGGTTTTCCTGCAAGGGTTTTGCTTACATCTGGTCGTCTTCTTGTAGGAATGGGGCTGATCCAGCACATTTCCTGTGTGCTTTTTGTATCCGCCAAAGAAAGAGAAAGGATTGAAAGCTCACTGGTGGCTGCAGGACTGCCCATCCCCTCCCTAGCCAGCCCCAGCCCCTCCACATCTCCCTCAGGGGTGACACATGGGATGGGGACACATGGAAGTGGGAGCTATCTGGGGCCAGTGGAAGCCTGGATGCAGCACTCCCTGTGTGGGTCCCTGGGGCATCCCCAGGCTGGGACTCGGGCAATGCTCGGAGATAACCTCTGCAGGATGTGTGCTGACTTTTGACTTCTCTTTCTGGGCCAAAGTTGGTCAAGACAGGGGACTAATAATGTCCAGTTCCCACAGATATTTTGAACAAGACTGGGTAAACAGTGTTTTTTTATTTTATGGGGTCCAAGCCAAGAACTCAGGCATCTGGGGGTGGCAAAGGGGTTCTGGTTTGATACCTTCAAACATCTCTATGGAGTAAAACATCCCATTCACTTAAAATATCCAGCCCAGGGTTAATTCCAGGTGCCTCCAGGTCTTCTCTGTCCAGCACTGGTGCTGCCACCTCCGGTTTCTTGCCTCAGTTTCCCCAACTGTAAATTGTTGATCATTCTCAGTAAGGACATTTAAAGCTGAAGAAAGAAAAGCTCTGTTTCAATCTGAAGTGTTACTGCTGTTATTATTATTGGCTTTTAAGTCTAAAGTCAGTGTGTTGAAACCTGGGAACAGTTTAATTAGGGATGCCTCAAACGCTGTCACATCAATGTCAAAGAACAAGCTGAGCTTTTTCTTTTCCTTTTGACACATCAAGTCTTCAGTCTGTCACTGGCCTTAACCCCAAACTTGCTGCCATGGAGATTTTTATGATATATTAGACATTACTGTTGCGTTTGCAAGCGGGAAGGGGGCTGTTCCAGTGACCCAGGCCAGAGGGATGGGGTAGTTTGTGGGTGACTGACAGTGCAGATGCTTCCTGTAGGTGCTTGTGGAGAGGCACGAATGAGCTCACTGTCCCCATTGCCACCTCCAGCATCTCCCTAGGTCTAGGCATGAGCTGGAGGCAGGTGGACATGTAGAGCTGGCTTGATAAAACTCATGTGGATGTGTTGTGTTCTGTGTCTTCTCGTGGTGGTAGCTGTTGGGTTTGGCACCTGTTTGGTTTTTATCTTGAGCATCTGGATGTTGGGGTTGTCATCATTTGACTGCATTCATGGTAAGCATCTGGTAATAGGTCAACCAAAACTGCTGAAGTTGACCCAAAGGCAGCATCCCCCACTGGCACAGGGCAAGTGTGCAGCACTTGCAGCACGTTGCCATGTCACTGAGGGGTGCCAGCACCGTTGTGCCCAGCCCCTCAATGCAATCCAAACACCGGAGGGGTGTCACAGCGATCCTGTGCCGATGCCCATCTCCCTACCATGGGTGCCCCTCCCTTGTCCCCAGCATCCCCACGTGCAGCTGGGTGTGACAGTGGGATCTCCTCTTGCTCCCGCAGGCTGTTTGCAGTGAAGTGTGCCGGGTGCCTGGAGGCCATCGCGCCCAGCGAGCTGGTGATGCGCGCCCAGAAGAGCGTCTACCACCTGCGCTGCTTCTGCTGCTGCGTCTGCGAGCGGCGCCTGCAGAAGGGCGACGAGTTTGTGCTGAAGGAGGGGCAGCTGCTCTGTAAGGGTGACTACGAGAAGGAGCGGGAGCTGCTGAGCTTGGTGAGCCCGGCTCTGTCGGATTCTGGTAAGGGGCCGCCCGCGCCCGGCGTCTCCCTGGCTGGTCCCACTCCGAGGCCCCTGCGAGCACGGTGGGGTCTGGAGGTGAGGTTTGGGCTTGTTGCCCTGAACTTCTGCCTTTTTGTCTGAGGGGAAAAGCTCTATAAGCACTGTTGGGTCCTCCAGCCAGAGTCTCTCCCATATCAGTGGCAAGGGCTTGAGCGGGGACCTTGGCAGTGGAGAGGGACTGCATGGATAAAGGATGCTCTGTGGACCATCTCATCTCATTAGGCCCATTTCTATGAGGGTTTGTGATCCTGGCCTGTGCAGGGCACCAGCGTCCCATCCTGAGGGGTGTACAGCCTCCCTGGTTGTGGGAGGGAGAGTCATACTGGTTGAAATGACATATCACACCTTCTCACCTGGGCAAATGGAAGAACTGCCCCTGGTAAAATACACTCTAACTGAGAGATTTCTTCCTAAAAAAAATCACAGTTCCAAGCATTCCACTGACTACCTTGGGCTAAACCTCCCCTGTGCCTCACTGCCCTTGCCTGGGACCCTGGAAAGGCCGAGTGAAAGAAGTGAGCTGCTTCTGCTGCACTCACTCTTTTTAATAACAAGGGGAAACTGAGGCACGGAGCTAAAATGTGAGCTGGCAGCAGGGAAACCGCAAATCTTGTGTTCCCAGCAGCTTCCCAGGCAGTTGATGGCCAGAACCAGCCTGCTGAGCCAGCATGGTGGCACTGTGGGAACACTGCAGAGCCAAGGGGGACTGCAGGAGAGGTGGCACCACAGCTGGAGGTGGGCAGGAGGCTGACATCCTGCTCCAGCCAAGGTGACACGGCCAGCTTAGGTTGCCCAGAGCATCAGATCAACATTAAAATATGTATCCACAGTCAGTGCAAATCAAATCCAAATGTTTCCCAGGAAGACAAATTTAGTAAGAGAGCCCAGCACTGGGGACCAGGGGGGTGGAAATGATCTGCTAGCAGAAATGCTCGTGTTAATGCTGTCCCCACAGAGCACTGCTCCTCGCCAGGGTGGCAGGCCCCGTGCCTGGTTCTCTCAGCTCCTCTTAAAAACCCTCACTGGGGAAAAATCTGCTTTGCAGAGGAAAGGATTTACCTTTAAAATACCATGCTCTGGAAAGGGCTGCCAGCAACTGGCAGGGGGCTGTCTTTTCCCTGCTAAAGCAAACCACTGGAATTTAAAAAGTAGAAATCAAGATTAGGAGTGCGGTGTTAAGGTGTGAAGCATAGACACGACAGAGCCTGGTGCTCTCTGCCAGGCACTGGAATGCTGTAGCTGGGAGAAGGTGTGTGAAGGGACAGGGATGGTTTTGGTAGGTCTGGAGCAAAAAATTTCCCAAAACCCATATTTCTCTTTAATATCGTGCTCCTCTGCAGTGAGAGCCTGGCTGCCTTGCAGCACTGCCTGTGTGGGTTCTGTCCGAGCTCTGCGACCCGCTGGCTCAGGAGAAAAAAAATCCTCCCCCCAAGTAACAATGATGATATTTAAAAAATAGAGTGAGGCCATGGGAGGAGGTGGCTGGGGAAAGCTGGTGAGTGATGGTCCGGTGCTGGAGGAGCTGGAGAGGCAGGAGTGCAGGAGGATCCAGCATGCTTATCCCTGGGAAAGTCCTTAACTGATTGAGGAATTATTTTTTTTTCCTCTGGGATGCGCAAACTCTTTCAGTTAAAATAGGAACCAATGAGGAGATGTCATGCACGAGAGTAAGTAAATTGGCCACAATGGTTTGGGTTTGTTCCTAGTGGGGGAAAAGGGCAGTTTGGGAAAGGTTGGGAGCTGTTCCTCCCCAGCGACTCATTGGCCCGTGGTCCAGCCCTGCTGCCAGGGGCTCCGGCCAAACCAAGAGCTTTGACTTAGCAAAATCCTCCAGAGGAAATACTTATTTCAGTAGAAACTCCAGCTGAGGCCTAAGGGATGCGAAGGGCCAGTGTGGGAGTCAAAAGGGCATGGCAACCCCTTGGCTGGTCGGAAACCCAACCCGAAGCCCCTGACATCCCCTGGCAGCCTCTGACTGGGGGGTCTCAGCCCTTCCCATCTCCCTGCAGACCCCATAGCTTAGCCCCCCACCATCCCTGCCTGCTTTTGGTGGGCACCAACAGTTTGTCCCATGTGGCTCTGGAGACAGTGGCACAGTGGGGGGCAGCCCAGGTACACATCCCACGTGTATGATCAGTGTGGTGTGGCTTCTCCCTTTCCTGCTGCATCCTCCCCTGGAGAACCCATTACCATGCCAAGGGGGGATGCAGAGGGGTGTCCCCACTCCGGCCCCAGTCCCAGATGCCCTTCACCAGCAGCGATGTGCTTGTCCAACCTCTTCCCTGTCCCCCCCCTCGCTGCTTTGAAGCCCCCCACCCTCCCTCCCCGCGGCTGCCGCGCACCAAGGGCCACTTTATGAGAAAGCACAGATAAAAAGCGAGCCATATGTTGTCTGTAATCTCCCAAACCCTCGCTTCAATTACTGCCTCCCCCGAGCCTCCGCCGCCCAGCCTGAGTAAACAAGCCCCTCTGAAAGAGGACCCTGCTTTCCAATTAAAAGCGTCCTAACGTTTCTCCTCTCCCTAAATCCTCCTGAGCGAGGAATGTCCTGGCCCCAGCGGCGGGATGCGGGCTCGGCGGGTCGGACCGAGGGCACGCCGCACAATATCCGTCGCCCCGGCCCCTTCCCAGGTGACGTCAGGGGCAGCCCCAGACACTCATTAATTTCTCCCCCCTCCTCAGTGGGGAAAGGCTTGAAAGGGAGAGTTAATTAAAAGTAATACCCCGCCAAATCCGGCTTCACTTTTCCTTCTTTCCCTTTGACACTTGGAGGGATTTGGGGAGCAGGTGTTGGCGGGGGGGAGGGCTCAGAGGGGCTGCTCTGAGCATGTTTTCCCCCTTGGAGTGGGTTTTGAGCATCATGGACTTGATAGAGTCCATGAGCCTGTGGCTTTACCATGCTGGGTTCTGCCCCTCCCAGACTGGAGGGGAGTGGGGTGCTCACCTCGTGCTAGGGTGCCAATGGGTTCAGGCACCAGTTGACATTCCTCCTCACATTATGTGTAAAAATCTCTACCTTTCCATCAAAATTAAATCCCTTCAGGTTTCAGGAAGGCAGGCAGCCCAGTGGAGCAGAGATCAGCCACTGCTCAGCCCCATTAGCCATCAGAGACTCCACACCCTGGGCCTCCCCAGCGCTGGAGCTCTCAGACCTGCTGCAGTTCTACGTCCCTGGTGTTGGGACATACAAGAAAACAGGAGTTTGTCTTTCCTGCTGCTGTGGGCATGCCATGGGTGTGTCATGAGTGAGCAGGGAGCTTGAGCAGCAGCAAGGCCCTGGTTTGCAGGGGCCAGCACCCAGGTCCTGTCTGTCTGGGGACTGCCAGCATGAAGAGCACTCCCTGTCCCATCCCTCCCAGCCCTCACCATGGGGGAAGTCTCTGTATTGGCTGGTGAGCCCAGGAGAGAGCCCACTGGTGTAGAGGGAAGAGAGAACTGGTACCTGAGAGTACCCTTGCTGCTCCACTGGGGTCACTGCAACCCCTCACCCTCTACATGTTCTCCCATCTTTCCCCATTCCCAACTGGGCTGCCGTTGGATTTACAGTTTTCTGATGTATGATCCGTGATTAGCTCTTGCCATAGGGTTTGACCTGGCCTGTTTTCACCATGAATTACTCTGAACCAGGCTCACATTCCCTGGTGCATTCCCAGCGCCATGGCAGCCCCGGGATGGACTTGGGCCAAGCAACAGCCTTGCAGCCTGTATCTGTATCAAACCAGCACCTCAACTCCATTATCGATTCCCAAAAGAATAGTGCAGGAACTTTCTGGAAAAGGCTCTAAGTGATTTATAGCTAGTGAGAGGAAAGGACTTGTGCTATCAAACTTGTGTTACAGCCCTCCCACAGCGGCTGAACAGGCGAGGTCATCAGCACAGTGGCAATGCAGTAAACGAGGAGGGCTGGGAAGAGGCAGGGCAGCACTGTCCACTTTCCTGGAGCAGATCTTTCCTGAAGGCTCTTTGGGTCTGAGTGGTGGAGAGCAGCAGGGAGATACCTCAGTACCTGGGAATGCAGTGGAGCAGCACATCACAGCAAGTACCTGAGGAGTGAAGCCTGAAGGACCCTGGGCTTCTGTCTAGGAAGATTTAAAACTCCACAAAAAGGGGGAAATGTAGGCCAGAAGGTGTCCTTTAGAAGTGTGATTAAAGGTCTGTGCTCTAAATGTAGTTGTCCTCCAGGGTAGAGCAAAGCAGGAGGAGTCTGTGAGGGTATCTTGTCTAACATGTTGCCCCCTCTGAGCATGCCTGCTCACCCAGCACCCTGACTTTACCCAGCTGGGGCTGCCCAGGCTGTGGGACCCGATGTCTGTCACCAGCTGGGCTGGGGGACAGCCCCAGGGGCACAGTGGTCCTTGATGTCTGCTGTCCCCTCACGTGGATGTGACCTTTGTGTCTCTGTCCAGATATGTCCCCAGCTGTGGCCTGGCTGGAAATTCCTGAGGAGCCGTCAGGGGTTTGGGTCTGATGGAGGGAAAATCAGCTGTCCCAGGGTTTCACATGGCAGCTGCTCAGACTGTTGGGGAAAAGAAGAACCCACAAGCCCATCTGCTGGCTGAGCAACCACAAACTACAAGTGACAGCAGCTCTCCCCCTCTGAGCTGCCATAGGGCAGCCAGCCCCAAACTTCAGCTTCTTGTACACATCCACAAGAAGATCCCCACCAACACCAGCTTGTTTTAAATCTCCCAGATTATTCTGGACACACTGGAAATGATGTGTCTGGCCCATTGTCTGTTAAGGACCTGCTTTTCCCCCCCCCCCCCCCGCTTTAGGCAAAAGTGACGATGAGGACAGCATCTGCAAACTGGGCCAAGCCTCGGGGAAGGGCGCTGAGGATGGGAAGGATCACAAACGGCCCAAGCGGCCCCGGACAATCCTGACCACGCAACAACGGAGGGCATTCAAGGCGTCCTTTGAGGTCTCCTCCAAGCCCTGCAGGAAGGTATGGGGAGAAGGGCCCGTGCCCAGCTGCCTCCAGCCCTCGTGGATGTCCTTGATGCTGGGCAAGGACTTGTCCTGAGTGCTCTACCACCTCCTAAAGTCCCTCTGAAAAGCTGAGTGGGCTGAGGCACTGCTGTCGTTCTCCTCTCCCAGGTGCGGGAGACGCTGGCAGCAGAGACAGGGCTGAGCGTCCGGGTGGTGCAGGTCTGGTTCCAGAACCAGCGAGCAAAGGTGGGTACAAGGGGTAAGCCCCCAGCAGTGGCTGTTGATGGGGCTCCCTCCCTCCTGGCTTTGGCCAGGGAATGGCTTCATTCCCTTTTTTTCTCTTTCTTCCTGGCCAGATGAAGAAGCTCGCCAGGAGGCAGCAGCAGCAGCAGCAGGATCAGCAAAACACACAGCGCCTGAGCTCAGGTACCCCCCAAGCTCTCCCGACACTTAGGGTCTCCCTGTTTCCCAGCCATCTCCAGGCTTCCCAGTGTTGTTGGGCCACCCAAAAAGCAGTAGCCTGACTGTGCTGATGACTTGATCTTGTCTTCCAGGCCAGACAAACGGCGGCGGCAGCACAGGACTGGAGGGGATGCTGAACCCTTACACCACTCTGCCCCCGCCCCAGCAGCTGCTGGGCATGGAGCAAAGCGTCTACGGCTCCGACCCTTTCCGGCAAGGGCTCACCCCACCTCAAATGCCTGGAGACCACATGCATCCCTACGGTAGGGCTCCAGGATTTGCCTTTTGCCTTCTCTACCTCAGAGAGATGCTGAGCTGTGATGGGGGCATGCGTGGGGGGATGCAGCGATTTCTGGTGGTCCCCTCACCCCTAAAAATACCTTACTCTACAAAAGCTGGGGGTACCAGGCACTGCCAAGGTGCCGGAGGAGAAAGCAGGCTCTGAAGCCCTTCTGCTCCTTCCCTGCTTCCCAAGGTGCCGAGCCCCTCTTCCACGACTTGGATAGCGATGATACCTCACTGAGCAACCTGGGTGACTGCTTCCTCGCCACGGCGGACGCGGGGCCACTCCAGGCACGAGTGGGAAACCCCATCGACCACCTCTACTCCATGCAGAACTCCTACTTCACTTCCTGAGTGCAGCGTGGTCCCTGGCACGGGGCAGTTGCCGCTGCTGTGCTGCCCCAAAAGGGGCTACAGAGCCCTCGGGGTTGGGAGGGAGGGAGAAGCAACACTGCTGGGATGCTGTCAAATATGTTGTAGCTTGGGATTCCCAAGGAGCGAGTTAAGTTATGGGTTGCATAGTTTCATGTTTCTCTTAGGAGCCTAGGATTAGGGACAGGAGTGGTTTTTGCAGCTGGCTGGTGGATTTTCAAATTTCAAACGGGGAAACAAATTTCTCGTTTCGGCAGGGGGAGGGGGAGTGTCCCACAGGAGCATCCCAGTGCCGTATCCCCTCCATACCACCTTCGGAAAGAGCAAGCAGCTGATCTTCATGGAGAGAGCCTGCAGGATCAGCTGGGCTTTGAAATTTGAAAAGCTGACAGTGCTTTGGGGAAACATGAGGGAAAATGTTGCTGCAGGGTTTTTTTTTTTCCCCTGTGTTTCCTCAACCGGTTTGAGCGCTCGCTGCTTAAACATAGGGACTTTTTAAGATAGATGTTCCCATGTGAATATAGAAAGCTAGAAACCCCTAACATCGCCCCTGAGGAAGGGGCTGTGTGTGTGTATGTGTGTGTGTGTGTGTGGGGCACGCACATGAGTGCGTGCAGAGCCGTGTGGCTGTGAGTGTTGTGCTACACGGCCACACCTGCCAGATTGTATCAACAAAGTTTATTTCTAAGTCTATCAGAAATTTACTGTACAGCAAAAGTAACTTTATTTTCAGCGTGAACCATATTTAAGGAAAGACTCAATGCACTTAAGTTATAAGAGGAAATAATTTACTTTTTATAAACGTTATGTTTAGGTTGCAAACGCCCAGTGGCAGGGAAGGAACATCGGTTCATTTCAGGAGATAGGTTTGGGTTTCGGGGTTGGTTATTTTTGGTGTTCTCAGGTTGCCCCACTGCTTTTGAGGTGCAGTTGAAACACAAAGCAGAGCTGGCTCCAGAAACCTGCTCTTTCGCCAGCAGATTGATGGGGACAACGTGGTGGCCAGGTCCTGTCTCCACTGCTGGACGTGCCTGGGAGGTCAGTGAGGGGTGGACAACGCTGCTGGAGCTGGTGGACATCACAGCCCGTCGGGGCTCAGCCGTGCTTCTCTACATCACCTCCTCCTACCCACAGCGGGGCCCAGCCTGCCTCCACCAGCGACCCCATCCTGTGCTCCCAGATATGGGTGCTAGACCAGTGTGAGCTGCTGTCCTGGCGCTGGAAAACACTGCAGCCCATATCACCACCCCCCGAGCGAAGGAGAAAAGAGAGAGAGCCCTGCCTTTCCCACCCCGTGCTCAGGTTCATCCCTGCTGGAGCTGTGGGAACCTGGGGAAAGTTCTCCTTAGGGGTCGAGCCTTCATCTGGCCCTCACCTCATCCCCACTCTCGTTTTCATGCGTTGTGTCCTTTTGTGCTGCTGTTCACAAACGATGTGAGTGACAACCCGTACAGACATGCAAGTGACTGTGAGGCTCAAAACACTGGCTCATCGCCCCTGTACGATCTGACACTGAATGTAGCGGGGTCTGGAGATGGCTGACCCGGCGGGAGATGCTGACACACTGTCAGAAATCACGTACCAAGTTGAAATTAAAAAGATAAAAAAAAATCTCTGGTAAAAAAAAAAAAAAAAAAAAAGCCTGGTCTTTTCTTGTGTGCTGTGTCCCCTTCACCTGATGGGGGGAGAATCACTATGAACCCCAGCCCTTCATGGCAGTACCGTGAGCAACTCCATGCTCCATGGTTGGACTGCCTAAAAGGTATGGGTGGGTGTTTCCCAATGCAAGTTGCTCTCACCACAGCTCCCTGACGTGGATAGGTGACATAAATATGTGCTGATGCCACCAAATGGGGATGGGAATTCATAGCTCATTTTCTGAGATGTTCAAAACAAGGTGTTTTCCTTACTGCCCTTCATCAGTCACTGCTTTGCTGCTCTTGTGCTATGTTTCTTAAGTCCAACATGCAGGAAAAAAAAACATTCTAAAATGGTGTGACTGTATGAAGACATCTTGTGATTTTTATTTTACAAGCTGTAAAATAAAGAGCAGCCTAGGAGCAGCCTGGATTTCCCGGGTTGATTTGGGGTTTTGCTCTGTTTCAGGACAGCAGCAGGGAAAAGGGTTGGACTTGTGGTGGACAGGTTGGGGAAATTATGGCTTGAGGCTTCTCTATCACTGAACTCGGTGGTATTAGAGAAATACTTGGCTGGTGCTATTGGAGCAGAGGGGATCTGATGAGGCTCATAGTCACTGGGGGCTGGAGGTGGAGATGTGCTTACACACATCAGATGTGTAAGAAAAGGGGCAGATCTGGGAGAGGTTAGTATAGGGATCCAGCTGTAGGCAGTGGCTGGGTAAACACCACCCAGGCCTGCAATATAAAAGGAGATGTTAAAATTGCCTTAAAAATTCTCCTCACTTGAATACTTCTTAAGACATGATGTTTAAATCAGTGTGGTTTGGGGTTTTTTTTTAAATCATTTAAAGATAAAAGGTGTGTCTTCCCCACCCACAGCTCTCTCCTGTTTGAAAAATGCTTAAGTACGTCAGTCTGGCTTTCCATCAGCCTAACTACCAATTTACACTTACCAAATTGCTTCCCCCAAATTAAAACCCCCACAAAACCCATGTCTTACAGACTGTTTGCCTGCTTTTAAAATCTCGTGAAAATGTAATGACACACTATAATAGCAGTTTCTCAAGGTAAATGTGTGTGTATATGTATAAAATTATTATATATAGTATATAATTCTGGGAAAGGATCGGTATTGTGGATGAGGGCAGATCTTTGACTAGTAAAAGCAGCAGAACTCATGTTTTTAAACCTGTTCGCTTTTTGGAAGTTGGCTTGTGTGCTTGACACAGCCCAAGCATGAGCCCAGTTTACAATTGTGCCATGCAGTAGCAGATGTGGGTCCTCCTGTCATCTGGATTTCATATTCTCTTGTGCCTTATTTCACGGTGTGGATGGATCCTGCCAAAGCAAACCTGGCTGGGCCTTATCTTCTGCAGGTGGTGGAGTCACTGCATGGCAGATGACTTTTGTTAGGCTGGGTGGGTTGTCAGGTGTCCCTTGGTTTGCCCCCCTGGGCTGTCCTTTCATGGTGCTGCTTTGCCATACTGTGCTCCACGTCTGAGCCCACTCTCAGCCCGAGGAGTGACTCCCTAGAACAAATGATACCTTCTTGTCAAAGCCAGGAAGAAAAGAACAAGGTCTGACATGAAAACAGGTTCTACCTTGCTCTCCAAGGCAAGGGCAATGCCAGGAACGGGTTGGGAGCTGACCTTTGTGTCTCTGGTGACTCAAAACAAAGCTCCTTCTGTTCAGGCATTGCTCGGTGGCCAAGGAAAGATCAAGTCAGAGATTAGTTGTCAGTTGAGGACACTGATTAGATGATACTGATAGGCAGCCAGCTCTGAGTGATATTATGTTAATTAACTTGCTCTTTGTGAATGGTCTGTACAGGAGCTTGTGGCAGATGCAGTCTGGAGCGAAAATCAAAATGGTGCTGGGCAACGCTGGCTGGGTTTGCATCTGGGTATTTGAATCTTAATGGTATTTTCAGGTATTTGTTGGAGACTTGTAGTGCACAGACATAGGAGCCGGAGCAAGTGACCTTCCTAGAAGGATGTGACCTTGCTGTCTAAGAAAACCACCTCCAGATGAAGGGTTGGATCCTTGCCTTGCTCCGAATGGCCTGGCTCAGCATGTAGCTGAAATCAGTGGAGCTGTGCTGGCTCCTGCCAGCTGCAGTGTGGGCATGAGGAATCTCCAAACCTAGCAAAGGTCCTGGGGCAGTGAGGAGACCCATGTGTGACCCCCAGGTCATGGCCATCTCCCCAGTCTCTGCTGCATGGGGTGTTTGGGGGCTGCTTTCTGGTGGAATGTGGGCTGGCCCTCCTATGTGAGGAGAACCTGCAGGAGAGTTTCTCGTGTGCCCACATCAGTGGGTCATCTTTCTGCACATAGAAGGTGGAGAGGGCATTCCAAGGAAGCCACAGGCAGGCTCTTTCCTTGCAACCGGACACAGGAGGTGACAAATCCTGGGTAGTTTTTTTGGTGGGAAAATGCCAAAGCTTTGGTTTCTGCTATCACTTTTCCAGAGTGAAATAACTTGCCAGATGTTTGATACCTACACTGATGCTTTTCTGGGCACTAAAAATCACCCATCATTAAAAAACCCTTGTCTTGTGACACATGATAGAGCTCAAACCACTGAGGGCGAGTGTCTTGGCTTTGTGGTAGGTCTGTGAGCAAGATCCCAGGTCACACCACCTGTCCAAATCTGTGACTTGAGTTTGCTAAGTCTTTTCTTCCACTGCTGGTCATCTGTGTGGAAAGTTCATTTAAAAAACAAAACAAAACAACCAAAAAAACCCCCAAACAACCCAAAACCTCTTTATAAAGTGGTGAAGACCTGCAATGGAAAGGCAAGAAAAGGGTTAGAAGCTCTTCAGGTGTAAAAAGGTGCGTAATAGCCTCCTATCTTGTTGGAGATCAGACCAAATTCTTGTCTCCATTCCTTGAAGTAGCAACGTGTTGGTCATGAAAAGGTTATCTTGTCAGCTGTAGACCTCTTAGACACTGATGTGGAGGCTGACATGTGCTTGCCTGATTGACGTGCATAAGTTCACAGGCTGAGGACGAGCGTATCCAACTGCAAACCATGTCAAAACACTCCAAGTGATCAAATACCGACAGCACTTTCGGTGAAGAACAGCAGATTCCCACCGCCTCGGGCCCTCTGAGCTGCTGCTTCAGAGGGGAGATCAGATTTCTCCTGTGATGACCCCGAGAACAGGGGGCTCATTCAGAGGGATGCTTGGTGGGTTGAATCACGGTGTTGGGGCAGAGTAAATCCCATGGCAGGAGGCAGGCCAGTGCTGTGGCACAGAGATGGGGAGCTGGTAGTGAACGCCAGCAGGCACTGCCCAGGAGTACTATCAGTTTGATGGCTTCAAGTGGGGTGAAGAGCTGATGACCTGCTCCTGACCAATCTTATTTAAGACTCATAGAGAACCCAGGCAGGATTAGTGCTCTGGAGAGCTGAGCTTTGGCATCTCAGGTCCGTGCTCTCAAACTGGCTGGCCCCCAGCAGCTCTGGCTCTCCTCTCTGTTTCCTGCGGTACAGATGCAATAATATCTGCTTTTGAGAGGAGGGGCTGTGGAGGGAGGTATCCATGAAGCCTTAGGCTTTTCTACCCATTCCCAAGAGCATCTGCGAGGAAACAAGTCTGTGCTCAACACAAAATCAAAATAATATGCAAGCACAGAGAGCCCTGAGGCTGTGCATGAGAGAGCGAGGAGGAGATGGGAAACAGTGAGCAACCACCCATTTGCTCAACGAGGCAGGGGCTGTATGGAAAATACAGCATGAGATCATGGAACTAGAGATGCAGCGTAACACCTGTGCCTTGGGTGGCTGGTTATGTTGTCCTGACAACCTCACACTGGTGTCCCAGGGTTGGAGGGTTTGGCTCTGCAGCTGAGTGTGTGTGGGTATTTGAGAAGTAACTAGAGAGCCTCTGAGGAGTTTGGGAAGAGGAGACTGGTGAAACTCTTCCAAAAGGATTAGCTGGAACTTGCCAGAAGCTATAACTGACTGTTGGCTGCTCTGTCTCCTCCTGGAGTAGGCGGAGGGGTGAGGAAGGAGTGGTGACATCCCGCCAGAAGATCTGGGGGCCAGGGCACATGAAGCCTCATCCCATGAGGCAAGGACTGCTTTTTCAGGGAGCTCTTCAGCAAGGCTGGGGTGTCAGAGCTGGAGACATGATGGGAAGCTGAGGGAAGACACAGTGGTTACAGGACAGTAGCAAATGCGGCAGAGCAGCTTATCTTAAAAAGGGTAATTTAGCTGGGACCAGGGTGGTTGGGGAAGATGAGGCAGCCACTTCCTGGTAGAACAAATGGAGCAACCCCACTGTGGGCGACCAGGAGGCCTGAACACAGGCACTGTGAACCATCTGAAAGCCTGTTTTGATCCTCAAATTTAAGCTATGAGAAATGGGGCCAATTATCAGCACCGGCTGGCCGATCATGGCCAGGCACCTGCAAATGGTGGCAGGGAAGGGGAACGGCATGGCTGGTGTTTGTCCAGTGGCTTTCCCATGTCAGGATGGGTTACCTGGGAGTGTGAGATGGGGAAGGGACACTGAATCCGGAGAAAAATACCAGTGAGTCTTTGGCAAGGAGTTAGACCCATAAAGAAGCCCAAAGGCAGGTGCCATCCTCAAAGGCTTTGCAATGAGTGGGGCAGCAGTGGCGGGACCCGCGCCATGCCCCAGAAATGGTTGTACAAACTGAGCTGCTCTGCCTCTTTCCCGGGCTGTACAGTTCCCATAAATCAGAGGCTAATCACCTGGTTCAGAAAGCTCTTAAGTGCAAGCAAGCTTATTCAAGATGATGAAATTGCCTCCTAATTGATTATTCCTGCAGTCTAACAGCTGTTTCCCTGACTTGTTTACTTTTTCCTTTCCTCGAAATAAAAATCAGCTGTTGATATGACCAGCTCACCTCTAGCCAGGAGCTCGTGAGGAGCTAACAAATGTTTGCAGCAGTGCTAGCTTTTGTGAAGGGATTGACAGAAGCTCCTGGTGGAGGGTGTGTTAGCCAGGGCTGGAGCTTCCCTGTGAAATATGAATAAGCAGAGGAGATGCTGCATTTTCAGTCCTCCCCGTGATGGCCTCAAAGCTGTGGTGTGCTGGGGGAGGAGGAAGAGTCTTGTTTCATCCCACAGCCCTGGGCCACCCGAGCTTAGGTGCTGCCTGACCGCGTGCACCCGGCCAGCCCCTCCTGATAGCATCGTGGGAGTACAGTAGGAGCTTTGTGGTTGGGGGGGATCTGGTTACTTGGGAGCAACTCTGCTCCTGGGGAAGACGATGACAACGTGCTGAGGGGAAGCGGGGCTTGGAAAAAAAATGACAATGCCAGTTTGTGAAATCCTGCAGGATTGTTTCAAGGTGCTTCCTAAGGAAGAAGTCAGTGAGCGTGCGAGGGCTTTTTTAGTAGATTACCTGGTCTGCATCTACCTGCTCCTGCTGGCATCTGTAATGCTGTGTTGAGTTTGTGCTTTACCACAGGACATGTAGTCCCTTTTTAGCTGCTCTTATGGGTCCCACTCTGCATTCCCAGCAGGACTGGTGGTGGCTCTTCTTTTCCTTGGCAAATGTTTTTCCCTTGCTTTTCTGCTCAGACAAGATTTATGCAATTGCCTGGCCTGTCACCTCCTTGCCAAAATAATTTTGGGGAATGTTACCTTAATTTCGGCCAATTTTGATGGGTCTTAAAAAGTAGGTTTATGTGGATCTTGCATAAAGAAATGCTGAAGAGATTTATAAATCTGTCCTCTTGTTCTCTCCCCCTCCATGGGGAGACTTCGGTGGGAGCACATCCCTTGCTGAACTTCAGGAATTCCATTGGCGAGCCCTGTTATCGTGTCACACCTGCAGCTGAGGTGTGAGGAGGGGTTATGGCTGCCCACCAAAGGGATGCACAAAGCCATGGGAGGCCAGGCTTCCCAGTGGTTGGGCTGCTACTGAGTCCTTCTGGTTTCTCTGCCTGAGGAACCCCATGAGTTTTGCTCAGCTGACCTGAGACCCATGATTATATGTGGTGTGCTGGAGTGTGGAGGATATGTGTTGCTGCTACTGGCTTATTCTTCTCTATTGGCTCTGAACATGCTGTTATTTATTGCATTTATTGGTGTCTGATCCAGGTGTCTAGTGTCTTGGCAGGGTGATAAAATCCTTTACTCTTTTTTCTAGCTAAAGGTCTGGCTCTCCACCCCTCTTTCAGCAGCAAGTTCTAGTGAACATGAGGCTGAAAAAACCTCTGGAGGCTCTCACTGGGAGTTTAACAGTGTGCAAGACTCTTCCTTTGTGCAAGTCTTGAGTCACCCTAATGATAACAGTTCCTGGTGGGGCACGGGATGCTTCAGTGAGGGAGCAGGTCTTTTAGCTAACAGGCAAAAATCTTAGGAGGTCCATGGGAAATAGAGCAGTGAAGTACAGAGATGGTGATGAAACTTTGCCATCTGCTCCAGAGCAAACCTACTGTGGGGAATATTCAGAGCGGTGCCAACACACACAAACTTGCTCCGGCAATGTGTTTGCAGTCCCGCTGGTGCGGGAACCCACTGGAGGTGGCATCTCAGCTGCTGGTCCCTAATAAAATCTACAATGCACCTGGAAGCCTCACCTTCATGTTGGTGAGCAATGGGAAGTGATCTTCAGTTCCAGGCAGGTTGCAATTCTGTTATTCTGAGCTGTGCTTTTGGTGTGGTGCATACTGGCTGGTAGCTGGTGTGCCACTCATGCAGCGGGGCTGGCTGTCCTAGGAGAGGCCCTCCGAGCTGCTTTTTCCAGGAGGGTGCACCTGGTTGTCCTGTCTGTTAACATGCATGGATTGGAGGACATAAAACACTGCTCTCAACTCACCACCTGTATGACTCAGCCCAGACTGAGGGCTCTGTCATAACCAGCCGATAAAACCATCCCCGAAACCGCAGCGATGCGCTGGCTCGGGCAAACTTCCCTCGTGGGGCGAGCGGATCCAGTTTCAGCTCTAATGGGTTTCCCAGGATTTGCAGATGTGAATTATTTGCATTCTTGACTCGAAGGTGAGTGCAGGTGCATCAGATGGTCGCAGTGAGCACCCCTCCAGAGTGCTGTCCCCCGCCTCCCCAGCGCACAGAGCCGCTATTGTGCACCGCTGCTTGTGCGCCAGCTGCCCGTGGGACAGCCCGTCAGGTGCTCAGCGTGTCGCTCAGTGCTCTGTGGGTGCTTTCTAAAGGTGTCTCTCCTTTTTCTCCTTGAGAGAAGCCATTTAGGGAGTCAGACCCTGAGCTGGCCCTCCGGCTTTTGGTCAGAGGTCCGCAGAAAACAGCCTTTGCTTTAAATCACCCTCCTTGCGTTTGCTCTGCTTAAACTCCCAGACTACTTAACACGCTTCAGCTTCTTATAAGGTTTCTGTCAAGACGGATTAGCAGCAGGCTGAAAGATTGCTATTACAGCCCCAGTGAACTTTTAATACCTGCCAGTAAGTTCTGTGAGTCCCTTAAATCCTCCTGTGGATGCTCGGGTTGGGGAGCAAAGGCTGCTGCTTACACTGCTGGTATTCAGGGTACCTCTGACCCTCTCCCAGCTGTCAGCATTAAGGAGTGACCTCTAGGGATTTCTGACATTACGTTCCACAAGGCCTCAAAACAGCTTCTTCATTGCAAACTGCATCCCCTCTCTTCATGGGATGCTCAGAGGGGGCCGGAGGTCCCCCAGCAGGCTCCGGGCAGAGGAGGGGCAGCAGCACATCTCAGGTCCTGCCTGTCCAGGGGAGGGTGTTGGGGTGTGAGCAGAAGTTAGGGTGATTTGGGGGGACCCTCAAGGGCTGCAGTCTGGTGGCTGAGGATCAGAGCATCGCTGAGACAAGCTGCTAGCTGCCCTTCAGTCAGGCTTGGCTTTATCTAGAGAAGTCATGGCCTGTGGCCCCGGCACCCTAGTACAGGTCAGCAGACTGATGGATCTGGAGTCAGTGTGATTTTTCTTCCTTCTGCTGAATTTTTAATCTTTTTATTTGAATTTTGATGCACCTTTTCCTACTACTGTCGCCAAAACTGAAACAACCTTAGAGTAGAGGTGAGCCAAGGAACAGCTGCCAGATGTCCATGTGGTGAAGTGGCTGCCACGTGAAGGAGTGGTGCGTGGCAGTGGGTGGTGGTGCAACTTAAATAACTTCTGTCCGGGATCTTTGGGCCTCTGCCGGGTACCAGCACACCCCCCACTCCTTTCCTACCACAGCATTTTTTCCCCACCTTCTAATTCCCTGGCTTCTGGAAGCAAGGGCTGTGCAGGAAGATATTGGCTATACTGGATAGCTTCCAGTTGTGGAAAAAAGCTTGAAACTGCCTTTGCCAAACTGCCTAAACTCAAAAACCATAAGTCCCCTAGTACTTATTTTGGGTCTTGATGACTGTATCTGAATGTGTTCTGCTCTTTAGGTTTCGCTCTCTGGGATACACATTCTCCCAGTAGGCAATTTGCATCCAGAGTCTTATTAGCCCTTTGAAATGCCATCTTTCTCTTGTGCTGTGTTGGACAAGTTTGTGTAGCTTGGCAGAGATACAGTTGTTCAACAAGAGGCTGCAGCTGAGCAAGATGTCTTGTCTTGGCATGGCCAACACATCATGGCTGGTATTCCGGCTGGTATTTTGGCCTCCTGCCTGCAGGACGTGCCTCAAGGCACCCAGCAAGTGCTGTGGAGGTGGATGCTGTGTGTCCTGATGCCATGGGTGTGCTGAGGTGGTGTTTGCTATGGCTCAAGGAGGGGATTGCTAGAAACTCTGTCCAAAACTGGACCTCTGACTGGGGCATGTGTGGCCGGCAGGAGCCAGGACACAGAGGTCCCTGTACCAAATTATGGGGGATGCAGATACAAGGGGGAGCCTCTTGTCAATTGAGGAAGATTTGGGGTACCTTGGAGACAGGATAAGCCCAGATTTGCTTATCCTGGAGGATAAGCATCCTGAAGGATAGTGAGAGGCCTTGGTTTCCTGGTGACTGTCCCAGCCGTGCCCGGCTTGAACTGGGTTAACTTGGGCAGCTGCTCTTTAAGTATCTTTGATTTTTATTTTTTTTTTTTTTAAATTGTACAGCAAAATGCTTTTTTTGGAAAGCTGGGCTATTATCCCTCCAATAGCAAAATCCAACCCAGAAGAGAGAAAGGGAGGGAGTGAGCGTGAGAAGGGGGCCTTTGAAGTGAGCTGCCCAAATGAAACGTGTGACATCAGAGAGATGGCAGATAGCTGGCAGAACAAGGCTGCCTTTGAGCCCGCCTTGGGCCCGGCCAGCACGCACTTTACACCCCACCTCCCGAAGTCGGAGATGAAAGATGCCCCAGGCAGCCTGCCTGACCCCATTGCCTCTGCTATCTCCACTTGATTGCACAGTGTTTTGCTCCAAACAATTCTTCACTGTCTGGGCCGCACAGGTGAATCTCCCGGCTTGGCTCGCGAGCGGGGATGCCGCGCATAGCAGGGCTGCTTTGTGCGGTCGCTCACCTGCTCGTGGGGTGGTTTTCTTAGGACAGGCATTGTTCCATGGCAGGGTATGGGGGGGGAGTAGAGAGAAGATGGGGCAGCCCTGGGCAGCCTGGGGACAGAGAAAGGTCTGGGGGGAATACAGAGTCAGGGAGTATCCTTGGCCAGCGGATTGGTGAGCCCAGAGTTGGATGGTCCAAGGAAGGGTCCAGGTTGGATGTGAAAATAATCTCCTTCTTCTTTTGTTACTGGGTTCAACCTGCTTGTGGGTCTAAAGCATTCTGGTTTTCCCTGGCATAAGCCATGAAACCAGTCTTCATAGGCTGCTTTAACACTCTCCTACTGAACATCACGGGACTGTGGACAACTCTGCGTTGAGAAAAATCAGGCCAGGTCCCCGACTGAAGTCCCCAAACCATAAGCCAGGACACAACTAGTGTTGCCGTAAGTGGGGCTAGAATAGACTCCTGGCTGGTTCATTTCTGAGCACCTTGCAGCAGTGCAAAGGCCCAGTGGGACCTGTCTCCCATGCATCCACCAACTGCTCGTTCATGACTGTTCTCATGGGACCTGTGGCCTTCCAGTTGAGCTGGGATGGGAAGGGTAGGTAGACATCCTGCTAGAGAGAGTTGTAAGAGCCATTGCAGCAGGAATAAATCAGGGGGCTGGCCAACATCAGCTCTTGGTTAGGAAAGTTGGAAAAGGATTGGGTGCTAGAGCCAGTCTTTAGAAGATCACCTGCCAATGGAACTCAACCTCTACTTGTGCTCTGTAGATGGAGAGGCTCAGGGAAGCTTTGACTGTTCAAGCAGTACTACAGATGTGTCTACACAACCTTCTCAGAGAGTCCTTCCTCAGCAAATGCAGTCAGAGGCAATTCCTAGATTCATGATTGGAGCAGACGTCAAAATCCTGAAGGGCATTTGAGCAGGTGAGCTTCCATACAGAGATCTGAGCACCCTTTTGACCTTTACTGAAAAGATCAGAGCCAAGTTTTCCCTTGCATTCAGTGACTTGTAAAGACTGAATGCCCTAAAATCAATGTTACTAGTGGGAACATGGAAATTAATTGTGTCAATCTATCACTCATCTTGCCCTATTACATCCAGTGATTAGAACTTGGCCTCAAATACATGAACAAAGTGTCTTCTGTGACAGGTAACTGCTGCATGGGAGATGGCAGCGCATGACTTGGAGTGGTCAAAGGCAGAGAGCAAAAGAAGAGCTTGGGTCCAGCACTGTTTGTGTTGGATTTGGGTTTTTTAGTGCAATGCAATGCTTTCCTTGCTTGGGCCTAGTCCGGTCAGTGTGACCTCTTGGGAACAAGAGATCAAGTACAAAAAGATAAAGTTTGCAGAAATCTGAGTTGCAAAAGAAGCAAAGTCTTCAGGACACATCCCTCACTGTCTCTGCTGATGGGCAATGAGTAACTTGCAGAAATTTGCTTAGTAAGGACTGGTGAAATGGTAAAGTTAGGAAAAAAGTGAAATAGCAGGAGACTAGCAGTAGGGGGAAATACATGGAGAAGGTGAGCATTCTGTTCTGAACTGTCTTGGAGCAGTGTTAAGGAATGACACACCAAGTTGATTGATCATCTGCAAGTAGACCCTGGGGCCAAGTGAGAGACTTGCAGGACTGCCTATAGGTATTATGCAATGACCTCCTAAAAAACTGTTTAGGGCCAGGCTGTTTGAAGGTGTGAATGACACCAGTGCTGTGGGCATTTCTGCATCTCCAGCCATCACGTCACTGTCCAAATCTGGCCTCGGGGATCAAATGGTGTTGATGGTGACCCCTCTGCCTCATCTCCATCCACAGGCAGGTTAAAGGCTGGGTGAGGTGGTCAGGTTGAAGTCGTGGCTGTGAAACACAGCTGATGGCTGCAGGGTGGATGAGCTGACTTCAAGAGAGCCTAGCTGGGTAGCAATAAGCAGGTATGGCAGCACAGTTTGAGTTTGGGCTGAAAAATAAAATAAAGCTGAATTTGGAGTGGAGGAGAACCAGCTATTCAAGGCAGAAGCAGACCTGTGGGATCTGTGTTGGTCAAGCTAAACAGGCTGATCACCAGTTTGAAAACCTCATGAAAACGCCCGGATGGGAGTGTCTGTGTGAGTCCGTGGAGTGGGTGGCACGGTCATGCTGCACCTCAGGTTTACACACAACACTTTTCCAATGACATCTTGTCAAATCAACCAGGACAAGATCTCAAGGTGTGTAAATCATGTAGGCTCTGAGAGTGCTGGACACTCGTAGAGCTTTGTAGCTCCGTATCTGAATTTCTGTTCTCTGCAAATTGGGGAGAACAGTGTTCTCCTCTGGTTCCTCCTCCTTTGGGGTACAGTTGTCCATCAGAGGGCAGAAACATTGCCCCCTGCCACTGAGCCTTTTGAAGGCTGCAGGGCTAATAACAAACATCTCTGTGCTTTTCTGTTGCACCAGCATCTGTGTTCACCAAGAGGTTCTCCAGGGACTGTGCCCAGGCACAGAGCTCAGCACATCTGTGTCCCAGCTGGTGGGAAGGGGACAGAGGGCCCAGATCAGGAGCTCTTTCCATGTGAAAAGGGAGTTAATTTGCGTGTAGAAATTTAGAATGGGACCTCAGTGGGGAAGAAAGGGAGAAATGACAGCTGAAGCAGGCACTGGGGGCCTCCTACCCCATGTCCTGATGCAAGGCAGGGTGGGGTCTGTGCTTGCCCAGCCTGCACTGAGCACCCTCCAGCAGCCAAGGCAACGATACCCTCCTAGAGCTGCCATTTGGGAGCTTCCCCAAGCCTTTTTCTGTGCTCTCTTCTTCTTTGTAGCAAGAAAAAGGAGGCAAGGAACAAAAACAAGGAGAGAGAATCTGATACCTGTGAAGGAGGATGAAATGCAGAGCTGGGGGGTCCTGCACTGTGCTCATCCTCTGAGCTGGGGGTGTTCCAGGAAGATATTTCTGCCTCTTTGTAAGAACCCAGCTCTGGGGTTGACGATGGGTTTAGTGCACTGGTGAAGAACCTAGTGCTGTGCCATTCCATGGCCCTGGGCTTTTCCAGCCTCCCTGTGCCACGAGGACAGGACACCAGCTCTCCCTCCCCGTGGGACCTCCGCCTCAGAGGTGGCTGCAGCTTCCCAGCACCCGCATGTCCCCTTCCTCCCTCTCCTTCATTAAGGCACTGATCTCTTCCCAATAACAAGGGGGCTTCTGTTCGACAAAACCTGCCAATTAGTCATTCTGGCTGGGTATAAACGTGGCACTTGAACAGCTGAGGGGACGGCGGGCAGTCCTGCCCCTTCTCGCCGCGTTGCCAAGCTTGCCATTAACACAATGTGACAACTAATCTCTCTATAGCATCTGACTGAGCAATTTTAATTAATAGCTCTGTACGCTTGCACACACACCCCTACCCCCTCCGCCTCGCACAGGTACCGCATGCCTTTAAAGCTGCTTCCCTCACGTCGCAGCCGGCGTGGACAAAAGGAGGAAAAAAGCCTCGTTCTGCCCCAGTTAGTGCAGAAACGCTGCTCGTTTGGGGCTCTGACCCTTGGGCTGAACCAGGACTCGCTGCCCCCCATTCCCTGTCCCCTCTGTGGGGTTGAGGACCTCAATAAATGTGGTGGCTACGGGGCAGAGGTGTTTTCTCAGCTCTGCAGGTACTTGAGGCATCTCTGTGGTGGCCTGTGGGAGGTGAGGGGCCAGCAGGGCTGAGCCAACTTCTTGGCCTGGATGTGGGGGAATTGGAGGGCACTGAGGGGGCATTTGTGCTGCTTCTCCTAAAAAGGCTCTGCAGCTTTGTCCAAGTGCATGATATCATAAAAAAAAAATTTCCATGGCCAGGTTCTCCCCTAACTTGAACAGACACAGCTTGGCAGATGACTTCTGTTAGGGCTGCTGTGGTTTTGGTGCAGAGGTGTCCTAGTTTGTTTTAGAACAACTGAGAGGGCTCATCCATGGTGATCTTGAATGCTGCTTTAGGCAAATATTAGCTTGAGGGTGCCTGTTTTGGGCCATGACTCTTGGTGCTCAGGTCACCACCACAGTTGCAGCGAGAGCAAGGCCACCCCCCAGCACGGCCAGGAGGGCTGCAGGAGCCCAGAGGAGCTGGTCTGGGCTGTGTGGGTAGCTGCAGTGAGAGCAGCACATGAATTCCCTCAAGCAGAGGGAGAAATTGTGGTTAGAAAAAGAGCTGGATCTTTCTGGTAAGGACTGGCAGAAAAATCTGGGCACAGGAGAAGGTGGGAAGGCTGGCTGCTGTGGATGGTCCCCTCCCCATCCTCCCTTAATTCAATGCTTTGGTGCCTCTGAACCAGGTGTTGCCAGGTAGCCAAGACTGAAGATGGTATCCAAGTGGCTGAATATCCTGATCATGATAAAATTGCTCAGGCTTTGGACACTTGAATGAGAGGAATACATGGGATCATATCTTCACATGGTGACATGGCACTACCATCACCCCCCGCAGCTCCCTGCTGCCCAGGGGCTGAGCAGTGCTCAGATCACCAGAGAAAGCCCTCAGTGGTGGTGAAAAAGCACCATGGGGTGCTTAGGCTTGGGAAGAACTCCATACTTTCTGCAGGTTCTCATTTCCTTGGCATGTGGGTCTGGAAATCTTACACAGTCAGCGTGGCAGAACAGCTGTGATGGGTCATGTCATGGTGTTGGGGGCCTTGAACAATGACCCTGCAGGAAGGGGGAGCAGACACCACCACAACCAGTGATGCTCCTGCCGGATCTGGCCTGCTGGAGATGCTTAAGCAGTTTGATGCTTAGGTAATAAATGTGGGGGAGCCCTTGCTCTCAGTAGTGGGGTCAGGTCTTGCAATACTCTTGGGTAACATATCTCTGGCTAGGAATATCCATCCAGCCTGGAAGCATTGCTGATTCTGGTCAAATGCAGGGACTCATGCTTTGCTTTGTTCTTGTGGAAAGCACAGACTTGTGTTCCCAGGAGATGTGTCTCTTGCCCTGGACAGATAGGAGATGTGTGGGACTTCGGGGTAGTGTGTAAGAGCACCTTTCCTGGAGATGGATCTATGAGGAAATGACCAACCAGCCTCACATCCCTTTCCCTCTGTTTGTGCTTCTCCTTTCTGGTTTGGTACTTGCTGGTTAGTCCTGGCTTGGGCTTATGTTTCTCTTGGTCCTTCTCTTGCTTTTGGAGCTCCCCAGGCAGTATCCCAGAGCTCTGGCTGCTGTTGCTGGAGGATGCCTTCCTTGCTTTGGCAGGGAATGCATTCTCATAGGGGTTGGACTGCTCAAGAGCACCCTATGGTGACTTGCTGAGCTCAACACCCCGGACACCCAAGGCGCAGCACCAGGCTGTGGGATGTCCCCTTGTCCTAGGGCATGGGCCTGGCTCCCTGGGTGAAGCTGCCTGGGTGCTTTGAGCATCCTGGCCCTGCGAGGATGATCAAGGCTGTTGCACTGCACCGAGCCACAACAGCTTTCCTGCTTCCAGCTCACCCTCCTGACAGCGAGATCACACACCCGGATGCACAGGAACCACCTCGGCCAGGCAGCTGGTGAGCACAGCCACCCATCCACAGCCTGGGAAGCACGATGCGGACCAGCCGTGCCCACACCCAGTCCTGGGGAGAGCATCTCTCCCCTGCGGTGGAGACCGAGGATGTGTCAGGGAGCTGTGCATTAGCCGGTGCCCTGCAGCACCCCCCCGGCCTGGCGGTGGCAGGCGGATGCGGGACCTGCCCCATCTGCCCGTGCAGCAGCGCGGCGGGGAGCTAATGAGAAGCAAGGTGAGAGGCAGGAGACGGGCTGACAACTTACTGGCTCCGCAAGCTGCCGGTGGTGCGCGGGCGGCAGAAGGACGGCATCTGCCCCACCTCCCCGGCATCTCCAGCCTCATAATGAGGTTATTACTGGCCCGCTGCTTGGCGGCCGGCACCAGCATCTCTCGCCTCCTCGTCCTCCCAATTCCCACTTGTGGCTACAGGAGCGGTGAGTCAGGGAGGAAGGGATCGCCCTGCCAGGGAGGAAGGGATTGCCCTGCCCTCGCGCTTGCGTTTGGCCCAGGGCTTCGATGGGAGGGAGGGATGGTTTTGACCTTGCTTGCAGAGGAGACAGCGCTCCCGTGCTCACTGCCTGTCCATCCCCGTTATTATCTCTTGAAAGTTGCTGGCCCTTTGCAGCCTGGTTTGACAGGGGGAGAAGTCTCAAAGATAATTAAGTTCCTGCAAGTTTTGTGAAAATAGACAGGCAAAGGAGAAGGATGTGATGAGGCTTCTGCGGTGGAAAGGCTGAGCCAGGAAACGGTGGCTGCCTTGTTTGTGGGAAGCCCTTCCTGGGACATGACTTGGGAAATCAGGGAATGATGCTTAACCGGGGTTTTCCCACTTTGGGTCAGCTGGGGAAAGGATAGGATTTCACACGGTATACCCAGGAGCAGTAAGATCCTGGTGCATCCCACAAAGGAACTCACATGTGGATAACAAAGACAGGACTTGTCTCATCAACTCCTTAAAATTTTCTTAAGGATAAAAAGCCCTGCCTGTGTGTATGCCAGCTACCAGGACAGTGTGGTGTGTGCCAGCCATCTCTCTCTGCCTGCAGAGCACTGGTTCAAAGGCTCCAAACACTTGTCATCATCCCACCCCATCTAACAGAGGCTGCAAGTGGTTTTGCTGAGCCAATCACCCCCAGCACGCTATTAACGATTATATTAATTACTAATGCAGCATGAGAAGCCAGTGTGTTACCAGACTCCTCCGATATCCAAAGGTTTGCAAGGCAGGATAGGGAATGGCTGCTGCTCACCTGGCTCTGCTCCCCTCCCGCCTCAGCATAAGGGACTCGCTGGGAGGGACACGCAGGTGCCACCGCTCGCTGCCCCTGACCCCACAGCTGACCACGGGGACCTACTTCCAGGCACCCACGTAGCGCCCTGGCAGGAGCTGCCCGCGGTCGGGATGCCGGGCAGGGACCGGCCGGGGTGTTCGGCGCTCGGAGCAGCTGGCGCGGATGTCGCAGCCGATTACGGTCGGGAGGGAGGTGAGCGGGAAAGCGGTGACACCTCGCTTACGGCGCCCTGCTGTCGAGGGGCAGATGTGGAGGCCGACACATGTTCACCGCCGCCACGCCGCTAATTAATCACCTCCGCCACAGCCCCTGCCCCGCGCGGAGGGTGCGGTGGCGCTGCCGGGGTGGCACTGGGTGTTTGTCCCCTTTGAGCCGCGTCGTCCCGTCTGTGGGATGATGGGTCACTCCGCTAGCAAGGGTTAATGCAGTCGGGTTTTGGCTACTGCAAGGAAGAGGTTGGAAAAGCCGGGCGCTTTGTTCTCGCCCCTCACACGGACACAAGTATCCTCTAAATCAGCGGGATCCCTCCTGGCACCACCCCGGCTTGAGCCCCCGTGGGAAATCAGGCACCACGAGACCCCGGCACCTCACCTGCACCCTGGGGGACAGGGAGACACAGTGTCTGTGCTTGCAGCTGCAAGGGGTTCGGGCAGGCAGGAAAGGGGATTCCCTTCCCACTGGTAAGACCTGCAAATTCTAAATAATACGGAGAGCATGACTTCTCTTTTGCAGGAAAATGTTGATAAAAATGGAACTTTGGGGGTGTTGTCCTGTTTGCTCTGGCACAGCCAGGCATTGCTGCTCCAATTCAGCTCCCCAGAGGCACAGAACCTCAAGCACCCACCCAGACTGGTGGTCTTTTCATTAGCCAGATGGAAAAAAATCCCAGCTGGAGAGTGTCACAATATTGCTGAAACCTGTTTTGTTTTTCTTTTTTGTTTGTTTGTGACTTTTTTTTTTTTTTTGCTGGGAATATCTGCCTTAAATTGCTGACAATTTTTCCCCAGCCAGGAGCCACCTCAGCACCCTTTGCCTACATAGTCTGTCCCGAGGGGGACAGCAGTGCTGGAGAGGGGGGAAGAAGCCCCCTTCTATCTGTTTCCTCCAGCTTTCCATTGACTTGAACTACTATATTTTGCAGCACATTTCAGTGGTAACCGGGCTCCAGGGATGGAGGATGAGGATGCAGCGATCACCTTAGGGGATGCTCCGGGGCCAGCTCCCAATCCATCCCCAAAGCACCGCAGTGCCTGGGCAGCCCCGCTGTGTCCCCAGGAGATGGGGACAGTGGCTGAGGACGCCACAACTGGCTGGGGACCTCTCTGGGGCCTTTGAAGGTCTGCCCTGCTCCTCTCTGCGGGCAGAAGCCTCCACCTCGTGGCCGAGCCCAGAACGACAGACGGGGGACAGGAGGGCCACGACCTGAATCTGCGTCCTTGCCTGAAGGGCTGTGGGGGAGCCCACCAACCCAGAGCCCTCTTCTTCCTCACTGGGCATGGAAGTACCTTTCGCCCACTGCAAGTTCCTCGAATACCCCCCAATCGAGCTGGTTATTTTTATTTATATCTCTTCTGTGCGCGCATTATTTCAGCAACCAAATGCTTTCCAGAAGGTTACAAGTCTTATTTATTATTTTTTTCCTCCTAATTTTTATTTCTGAAGCTAGATCCAAGGCAACCAAAGAGGCAGAGCGGTAACATTAGGCAGTGATGCATCCTCACATCCTGCTCTAAGGATGCTGGGCTCTGGCTCTGAGGACAAGAGGAGAGAGGGGACCTCCACCAGCCCTGGGTTCCCAGCATCTCAGACTCTGCTGGCCCTTGGCTGGGGGCATTAGGAATGGGGCTGTTCCTGGGCAGGATTTGCCCATCATGTTTGCCAGCCTGGTCTCTTGTAACATGTGCATTCTTGCTCTCTCATCCCTTAAACATGGAGGGTGTGGAATGCTAACCCTGGTGAGCCTGGGCTGAGGCATTCCTGTCTGTGTGCCTCAGTTTCCTATTTCACGTGAGCTTGTTCTGCCTTTCCGTCTTTCCAAGCCTGGCCCTTATTCCAACCCCTTTAATCAATACACGGACCAGCTCTGCCTTACAGCATCCAGCAGGTTTGTCATTTAAAATCCTCAGCTCACATAACTAATGAGCTCTCTGGCCTTTCTTTATCTTTTTTAATGCAATGGGGCAGCTTTTATAGGACAACTAATTTCTGACTTGTCCACCTATGCTGCAGGGCTCTCTCAGTGCTGATTCATGCTGGCCTTGGGGTCCTGCAGCCTCAGTGGCTCTCAGGAGGAGTCACACTAAGCAGGAGTGAGGAGACCACGATGCTACTCACTTTCTAGCCTAATTCTCACCTGTGATGGATTTTTTATGGGTTGCTTGCAGATTTGGCAAACCTGGTTAAGTAGAGGACACCCCACAGCCTCTGGTCACCTGGAGAGAGAGGAGCCTGTGCCAACCTCAGCCACTGCCTTCAGCTTTCCGTCTGCTTTCAAGTTCAATACAGAAAATCAGGAGGGGTTGTTGAGGCTTTGTGGTGCTTTCATGGAGAAGAGCATCTCCTGTCCATGCTGTCCCCCATCTGTTATCAATGGTGCAGGTATGGCATGTCTGCCCAGGTGTTTCCAGGTCATCATTTCATTTAAACATTTCCCAGCTGCAGCTCCTCAATTTACCTGCTCTCATCCAGAGATAGCTACCCCACAGAGCATCTGGCTGGGAGGGCCATTTTACACAGATCAAGGACAAAGTTTGACAAAAACCCCAAGAGACAAACAGCAGCTAAAAGTGAAGCCTTTGACCAGGGCTGAGAGACTCTGACACCCATCAGTTAAAACCTGGTGTTCCGAGGGGATTGAGAATTAACCTTCTCATGGCCAGTGAGGAGCATGGGGTGACTTGCAATGGGCCAAGCACCTCATTATGATGGGAAACCTCTTGTATGTGTCCTCATAGTCCATACCCTACCCCAGGGTGGAGGTCCCACCACTGCTGCAGGGCTCAGGTCTCCATCCAGCAGCACCACCCCGTGCCTGGAGCTCCCCCTTGCCTCATCTACCCAGGCAATCATGCAAACCGACAGCATTTCTCTCCAACCTCTTTATTTTCTTGCTTTTCAAAAATTAAGATCTTATTTCGGCATCAGCACAGGATTTTTTTTATTTTTTTCCCCATTTCAGAAATTCCACAGGGAATTTCAAGAAAAATGGAAACATTTGCAAGATGCCCCAGGACAGAGAATTGGGTTGTGAGCAGCTTTCATCTGGTGCAGCCTTCTCTTCCTGCCTTGTGGGATGAAAGTCACAGCAGAAGTGACAAAGACTCATAAATTCTGCAGAACGATTTAGTTCTTTCTGGAAAAAATCTGGTTGTTCCTTGAAGTGGGACTGAGAGCTGGGTGTGATGTGGGGTAAAGAAAGTTTCTGCGAATGTCTGTCTCTTAATTAATATTAATACCACTCTAGCTTTTTATCTCTGCTTTAAATAAAAGGAATCCAGCCATGGCAGAGTTCCCACCACATTAAGAAACCCATGAAAGCAGAGTGATGGATGCTTTGGAAGATGGCTCTCATTAATGTCTAATCCTTCCCATCAGCCCCACTTGTCCCTGACACTTCAAGCTTGTTAACCATTTTTTGCAACAGTTTTCAGCGACTTCTGGAACTAGGGGGAGATGGCATGGCCTGCTTGCCTTACCTTCAGGTGACAGTGCAAAGAAGAGCATGAAAAAGTGGTTTCTGCTCTGGGTGCCACTAGCTGCCTCTCTTTCCATCTGCCTGCTGCAGGTTGACTTGAAGAGGTCTCTCCCAGGCAAACCCAAGTTTGCAAAGCCAGAGTTGGCTGGAGGTACCGAAAAATATTTCTGTTTCTTTATAATTTTATTTTTTTATATATAATTTTAAAGGCCATGTGTACAGAAGTTGTTTCTGGGTGCAGGACTGTGTGGGGTTGGGGAGCCAAGGAGTGGGGGCCTCTGCTTGGACTGTAACTGCTGCCTCCTCTTGCTGCTTTGCTGGTGTCAAGGGCAATCAGTGTGGGGACCTTTTGGAAATCATCAGCTCCTGGATTCGTGTGAATAAGTAAGTAACTTTTCTTTCTTTTTTGAAGTAAAATCACTTTAGTGCTTGTGGAAAATACAATAGGTTTTGAGGCTTGAAGGATCTCCATGGGGTTGCATCTAGAAAATCCAATGAAAGGGCCTTTTCCTGGGCACAGATAAGCCATGGAAGCACTTTGCCAGCAGAGGAAAGCTCATCATGGTCATCCCTAATGTTTTTGTCAGCTCCTTGCAACCATTCACCTTTGCAGCAAGTGTTAGCTTATTACAATGCTGATAGTGAAGGTTCCTCCACTGAACACTGATTTTCCTAATTTATATCCAGGTTGCAATGCTAATTAAGATCGTGTCTCGGTGGCTCAGCAAAGAGCAGCCCAGGAGAAAGGTGCCCATCCTTCTGCCCCCAGCCTTGCTGCATGTCCTTACAGGGAGGTCACAGAGCCCTGACAAATGAGTCACCCTGGGAAAAATGGGTCTCTGATTCTGCCTGTGGTCTTGCAAAATCACTGGCCACTCTGGTGAGAGGATGACCAAGATGCAGGGGCTGTTGGGAGAAGCTCACTGAGGTCTTAAACAATGTGGAGCTTCTGCACCCAGCCCAGCCATATGGAATAAGCAGGTCCTGGCCTTTCTGGAAGAGAAAGGCCACCCAAACCCATGGCAATTGCTAGACTTAGTCACATACACCCGTGTTTGGGTTGAGCGTTTCTCGCCGCTAAATATTGCGGCCAGTTTTCCAAGCAGGAGGATGTGGAGCCCCTTGGGGGGGATCAAGCCCCTGACGTGGCCTTGGTGCCGCTTCTTCCTGCTTTCCACTAGAGGTAGCTGGAGCCACGCACAACCCGCCCAGCAGCCCTGGGATTTCCACATTCCCAACGCTAAATCAGCATCGATAGCAGTGATTAGCCTGACATTAAAGGCACACATCCCAGCGCAGGAGGTTCTTGGTCTCCAGCTCTCACTTCCCGGCGTGGCTCCTCTCCCATGCCTGCAACCTGCATCCCTCATCCCCTGCACTGCGAGAGCTGCGTCAGCACTTTCTTGGTGTAAACCCCGTAGTTTGGGGGCTTTAAAAAAAAAAAAAACAGAGGCAACCCCCCTCCCTCTGCTGCTGCAATTCATCACGCGATTCCTCAGCCTAGAGGACAGATGTCTGTGACTCTGGAGAAGGGAAGAGTAAAGCGCTCTGAGCTGTTTATTCTGCAGAGGAGGGATAGGAGAGAAGATCGGTGGCTTAGGGCTCTTTTTTTCCCTTATATTTCACCCCTTTTTTGCCTTTCTAGTAGGTTTAAGACATATGTTGCCAGCTGACTCTGTTTATGGAGGGTGAGGCATTACCATCCAGCCCATGTGGGTGATAGGGTGCTTGGGGGGCAGCTGGCTCCTGCTGAAGGGACCCTTCTGGCTGATCCAGGGTGAAAGTGTCTTTTTTTGGTTTGGTTTTTGTTGTTGTTGTTGTTGGTTTTTGTGGTTTTGTTTTGGTTTTGTTGTTTTGTTTGTTTGGAGTTTTTGTTTTGGGTTTTTTTTGTTTGTATCATACAGAGCAGCTACTCCTGAGGAGTTGCAATAAGCTTGCAAAGTGAGGAGGGAAAGAAGGTCAGAAGGAGTGAGGATTATCTTCCTTCCCCACTCCCAAAGGGATTTTAGCCCTGACTTTTAATAACAGCCAGGAAAGAGCCAGACTTCATGCTTACCCAGAGGAAAAGGCTCTAACAGTGTTAAGGCTCAACTAGAAAAAGCCCCTTTTTCTTGCTTTGCCATCCCCATGGAAATTGCTGTGCCAGGGCCTGCAGCCCCCTCCCTGAGCCTGCCTGGACCCTCTGCAGTAGGGAAAGCTCATGCCACCAGTCTGGCCATGATTTGCTGATGGTGAGACTTCCCTGGACAAGGTCACTGGCACAGCTCTGGGGGTTCATACGTGGGGTGGAGGGAGAGCCCTTGGGCTCCTTTCTGTGACCTGCACATTGCCCAGTCCTTGCATGGACTTGGCAAGTGTATGTCCTAACAAGTGAGATCTCATGGAGCTGAAGGTATTGGAGAAGAATAAATTTCAGTTGCATGGCTGGGGCCATCTGCAGCTCGTCAAAGGTGCCCCAAGCCTGCAGCACACCACACCAAGAATGTCTCCTGATCTTTTCCTGATACTGTGGCAGATACAACTGCAGGTCTTTGGCTGCATCATCCTCTTTGGTCGTGTATTCTGGCCACCAAGCGTCAAACTCGTTTGGTCTGACCAAAGCCAGCAGCCAGTTTTGTGGTTCCTTGATCCATCAGGCAGGAGGAGGCTAATGAGCCAAGTAAAATGAGCTGGGAGTCTGGCACTTTTCAGTGTTCCAGTCTAATCCCTAAACCATCATTTGAAGGGGATCTCAAAACCATCCCTGTCTTCTCCAGAGGGTTTGGGGATGGTGGAGTGCTCACCCAGCCCCGCGGGATGAGGACGGGTGTGCGCCAGCCAGCTTTGACAGATGGGGACTGTTAATATTGAACATATAATTACGCCGGCCAAGGCCGAGAGTCCTTCTGCGCCGATGTGTGGGGAGGGCATCAATATTAAGGCGAGTTACTAAATGTGTCTCAAAGGTGAACTCAAAGGCGTTTTGGAGGTCCAGGGCTGAGATTTGGGGCTCTGCCGTGCTGCAAGCCTGTGTGCAGAGAAGGTTCTTGCTGGCAGCACAGCAGAGAAGAGCTGCTTTCCCTGAGCCCCCCAAAATGTCCCTGTGTCTGATAGCTAAAAGAGGAGACAGACACGACCACCCCCTGCTCCCAAGCTCAGCCTCTCTGAAACCAGGGTATCGGCTTAAAATGCTTATTTTTGAAGACTGCATGCTGTAAATGAATCAACTTAATTAAAAACATCCCCCTAGGGTTGGGGTTTAGAGGCTTTCCTCTTTCCTCTTGCACAAGATAGCTGGAAACTTTGTCGTGGTTGATTTCTAACACCTAAGCCCTCAAAGGCACTTTGGGTGCCTTAGGGGGGACTTGGAAATTGTGCTGGGAGCTCCCAGCTCCCTAGTGAGAACTTTTTTCATATTTATGGAGGAAATGGAGTAATTTCTCTCTATCAAAAATGAATGAAAACTTGAAAAATCTCTACCAGGTTTTATTTATTGCCTCATCTATTAAAATAGCCACATATCTATTCAAGTGTGGGGGCTGTACTTTATCTTAGCTTTTCAATGAGTCACAGAATACACTTCTTTTTTTTTCCAGGGAGAAGATATTGCTGAGTTTCTTGCAAGGAGAAAATGTCCTGGAGGATGCCAAGGGCGTGACTTGTCATCACAGCAGCTGAGCTGCACCATCATCCTCCTGCTGCTGCCATCCTGCAGTCCTGGACAATGCCAGCCTGATAGACCATTCTCACCCCTAATGCAGGTAGTTTCTTCTCCTGGTTTTCTTCTCCTCTAAACCTTCAGCCATCCACTGCTGTGAGTGCTGGTTGGGTTGGAGATGCTCCGGGATCCCTGAGACACCAGCAGACCCACCTGCAGCAAACCTCTCAAGGGGCTGATGGACTGTTTCTAGCAGATTTGGACATTTGTGCTTGTGTTTCTGTGCTGTGGCGTGAAGGAGACACACACACGTACCCACATACATACACACACATACATACAGTCTCCTGTGCCTTTCCTGCTTTGCATTCAGTGAAACTGCTCATATTAAGCATAAACTCTCAGTTTCTGCTAAGCCAGCCCGGTTCAGGAGCTGACCTGTTTGTGCTGGAAGGGACATGTTTTGCTATTTGAACACCAGGTGCCCCAAAATATGTTAATTCAGCCCCCAGAACAGAACCCCCCTCCATTTCTTTTCTCGCCTTGTCTCACACTGAATTGCAAACTCACAGCAGGGGAGGAAATTCAACCTGCTTCCCATGGTCATACCCCTGAACGTGACTTTACCTAGGACTTAGACTTCCCTCTGTCCCCAGGAGCCACCACACCCAATGGATGTCAAAGGCTTGTAGGTACCTGCTGTAAAAATCCAGCATGGGAGTTGCTGCTGAACCAGGAAATCGATGGCAGTGCTCAGCACAGGGGGGACAAGGAGGGGCAGCCTCCCATGTTCCTGCCAGGAGCTCCAAGAGGTGCTCTGCCAGGTCTTACCTTTCCACCCCTCACCACAAACACCCTTTGGTGAGGGAGACCAGCAGATTTACTGTGGAATAAACCTTATCAGAAGATATCCATAATATTGCAAATACTGTTTGCCAAACTTGATGTTATTCCTGGTCTTTCCTGCTTACAGTAAGTACCAGTTTTGCTACAGCTGCTTTGGGAAACTGCAGTGAGCCAGTATCTTTTTTCCAGAACACGGGGCAAGTTTTAACTTTCCACAACAGAGGGCTAGTTTTAACTTTATGCAGTATTTTTTCTTGGTGTGAGTCAGGCTGAGGATGGCTTTGGCTACGGGCATAGCTCAGGACTTCTGAGGACAGTAAGCAAGTGGGGCTCTGCAAGGGCTGGAGGAAAGCCAGTGTCCCACTGACAGAGACTTTACTCCTTGGGGAATGGCAGGAGGGGAGGTGTGGGTGCAAAAGTCACAACTTTGCTAGTATTTCTGTAAGCACATCAGCCCGGGGTTGGCAAAGGGCCCAGCACAGCAGGATGGGTGACACTTTCCCCTGCTGTGGGTATTTTCCTGTGGGATCCCCACACTGCTCCCACAAGCCTCATTCCCCCCACACCCTTCCTGCCCATTCCCTGCCGCGGCTCAGAAAAAGCTTTATTTATACTCATTTAGCTGCTTGCCTTCTCTCTAATTGAAATCATTAACCTTCTCGCTTAATGAAGAAGAGGACCGGGGGGAGGGCGGGGGGTGCCGGGGCCGGCCGACCCCTCCCGGGCTGCTCCGCTGACTCCCTCGACCGGCTGAAAACGTGATTTTGAATTTGGCCACCGGGAGCTAAAAGAAAAAAAACCCCGAACAACTGCGCCGTGGTTCGGGGGGCTGGCGGGGTACGGTTCCCTGTGCCCCTGGGGCCGCGGCGGGGCTGACGCCAGCATTTCATCTCGGCGGAGAAGTCATCGGCTCTGACCACGGGGAGGGCTTTGCCCGCCAGGTCCCACTTTGCTCCCCTATATTTAGCCCATTATGAATATGGAAGAGCGTTGAAAATGATTCGCCCAGACATCCCTCTGTCCAGCCGAATAACATCAAAGGTGGGAGCGGGGACGGGAGCCGCTCACCCTGACAGGGGCCCGGCCCCGCCTGGCCTCGTGGGTCACAGAGTGGGGTCCCTGCAGCCGCGTGGGGGGAAAATCACGCTGGTGGCTTTAGGGACCCCCGCTGCGGGTGTGTGTGGGGTGCTGTGGGTGGGCACGGTGGGATGCCGGCCGGGGGAGCTCTCCCCCCGCCGCAGTGTGCGAGCAGGCGCCCGGGGTCTCAGCTGGCTTTGGAAGGGGCCGTGGCGGGGATGCCGCGCCGTGCCCAGCTGCGCGCCGCGCTCTCCAAGGGCACCGCGGCCCCGGCCCTCCCTGCCACCACCCACCACCCCCCGGCAGCTGGGCGCGGCCCTCAGAAGGGCCACGCAGCCTGGGACCCGCAGCCCGGGGACGGCTGGCGCTTGCTGCTTCCCATCGAGCTCTCTCTCCTCTCCAGCAGTGAGGGAGAGGGATGCTGCCCTCCTGGTGGGTTTGCCGATGTCTCGTTGTCCCCACTCCACCGTGCTCAGGCTTCGGCATCAAATATGTGCTGAACATCCCGGGTGAGCGACCTGGTAGCACGTGGCTGCTCCTCGGCCGTGCTTTGCTGGGCTTGACCCACATATTAAACACCTTTTCCCACGTCGGGATGCTCTCCCTCCCTTTGTGAGCCCAAACCTGCCCCAAAAGCATTTGGGCATCCTTCTGCCCAGCTCCAGAGCACAGACATTCCTTCTTTGACGTTTACACCTTTTCACCCACTGTTTTCCTGCCCTGTTGCAAGGAGCATCGCTCTGTCCCAGAAGCCGGGAACCGACGGGGAGAGGACACAGAGGGCAAACCCCCTCCCAGAAGAGCCTCTCAGCTCGACTGGGTTGAGTTGGGGTTTGAAGAGCACTTTGTGCTAAAGATTACAGTCGCTTTTGGGCATAGTGGAAAAGAGGGAAAACAGCTTTATTCAAGCCGTTAATGAAGTGTCATTTGCAATTCACTTCCATCGCTGTCACGTGGCAGATCTGCAGCACCCCCGGCTTGCACCGGCTCACACAGAGGGGTGGTTACTTTGGAGGGGGTTTTGGGAAAGAGTGGGGGACATGCACAAAGGCATCAGAACGCAACTGCCCCATCCCCAGAGCTTGGGAGCTGTGTTTGCCATGGGTGCTATTGCCAGGTGAGGTGACTCAGCCTCCCCTCTCAGCTCAGGGGACAAGGAAGGGGTCAGCAGAGACCTGGCAGAGCAACACACCTTTTTGGTGGGGTCTGTCCCCAGAAATATCCCTGGATTTTATTTTTCCACTTCTCTCATCAGATACCTCTATCCCTCCTCTTTCTCATGGGCCACCAGCGGAGTCCAGCTGCCTTTTTGACCCCTGCAAAGCTCAGCGACACAGTTTAAAACCCCTTTTCAATCCCCCTCTTGCTATCTGCCCTCTTCTCCCCTCCTTCACCCCTTCCCAATTTCTGAGTGATCCTCCACAGTCGTGAGCAGGTTTAACTAATCTTTCTGTCAGTGGGGTACTTTATGGAAATTGAAAACTAATTAACTTTCATCTCAGCAGCTAATCGCATAAAAAGCCCAGCGTCTTGGCCTCCCCGGTCTTAAAATAATAATGCCACAGGAGCAGGGAATATCTTGATCAAGCCCACCAGGATGGGATGCTCCACAAGACAGAGCTGGGATGCCCCTGAAAAACCATACATAAGGATGGGTCACCTTCTACTGGTGCTGGACCTGGCTCCTGAATCCATCTTGCCAGTCCTACAGCCCTTCCCCCTGGCTACCTCAAATCAAGAGGTAGGGAAAAGGTATTTTGAGGCAGTTTGGGGAGAGGGGGCTGTGTGGGGCTGGGGCTGGGGGGGGGAAACAGAGACGTGTGGTCAAAGATGCTCTCCCCGCAGTGACTCATTCGGCTTTAATTGCTCCCTGAAGTGGCGGGCTGCTGGCGGCACCGCATCAGAGATGTCACGTTATAGTCATGCGTGAAGAGCTAATGGTCAAGGGTGACACCACCAACAAAACATCCTCGGGGAAGCTGTCAGTGGCGGGGAGGATCAAAGGGCAGGGAGAGCGGCCGTTCTGCTGCCAAGGGTTGGGGCCACTGCTGCAGATGCAGGTGCCCAGCATAGGGGTGGTGGAGGCATCCCTGGGGATTTGTGGCCAGAACATCATCCTGCCACATCAGGGGCAGTGCAGGCAGTGCCTGAGCTGAGAGTGCTCTCAGGACCCCTGGAAAAGATTTCTTTTGGCTTTGAATCTTTATGTTGGCACAGACTGGGAAGGCTCATGTTGACAGTGTCGTCAGACCAGTGTTAGCTGATCTCTGCTGAACCCCGTGACAAAGGGAGGCAGCCCAGCTGTAATAAACCAGGATGTGAAGGTGGATCTTGGATACACAGTCATGGGGGCACCAACCTGTCCCTTTGGGTGCCCGTGCCCTCCTGTGCCCTGGCCAGGATGCTGCTGTGCCTGGGCTGATTGGCACCTATTGAGAGCTGAAGGGAAGACCTGGATGAGAACCCCATGTCACCAAGTGGCATGGTGGGGCCCCAGCACACCCGTTTGCTGACTGTGCTGCACCGAGACTGGCACGATATAGGTGCCTTTTCCTGATGTTCTTAAATGCCAGGGGCCACAGCAGGACACAAGCTAATGGTCCTCTGCTTTGCAGCAGTGCCAGTGTGATCCTAGTTTGCATTTGGCTTGGTGCTCCAGTTTCCAGCTGCTTCCCACTGCTCTGCTGCTAGGTGCAACATCTCTCCCCCTGCTGCCGCTCCAGTGGGATGGGGCAGCATCTCCCTGCCCTCCATCAGCAGGAGTGATGGAGAAATCCAAGTGAGAACGGCCAGGCTGACGGAGCACACAGATCAGCCTGCTGGAGAAGCAGCCCTGGCCGCAGCCATCCCGCTGAGAAACGCGGCGAGGGAGGAAGAGTTATTGCTGCAGTCACACACCAGCTATTACCTCCCAACAAAAGGCAGCGTCTGCACAGCCAGGAGAGAGCCCGAGGACAGGGACAGCCCGGGTGACCTTCAGCGGACGCGCAGCAGACAGGCCGGAGCCCTGATCGCCCCAGACAGGTACGCCTGCAGGCGCCCCTCCACCTGGCCCAGCGCAGCGGGAGCCTCCCGGGATGCTCCCCACAAGCCTTCAACCACTATCAGCTTCAAAGTCTTCTCACCAGCCCCTGGCCTGGGCGGGTTTTTTTATCCTTCCAGCACACGTCAAGCTTTCAGGTTTCTGAAAGGAGGCAAAGGCGATGTTGTTGTCGGCGCTCAGCTGCTGCGAGGTGCCAGTACCCAGTCTAGGGTTGGAGTTTGGACACTTCCCTGCATCATTTTCCAGGCCCTGCCTGGCAGCCAGAGCTCGACAAGGAACATGCTTATAATAACAAGGGGTGAAGGCTAAGGTGACAGAACAAAAGACCTGGGATGGGGAGTTGTTGAGCTGGGACTCTCACCTTGAGAGCCATGGGTCAGGATCTGCTGGCTGTATCATGGAAACATGGAATGGTTTGTGCTGTGTCCTGTATCACCCTAAAGATGATCTGATTCCAACCCCCTGCCATGGGCAGGGACACCTTCCACTACACCAGGTTGCTCAGAGCCCCATCCAACCTGGCCTTGAACACTTCCAGGGATGGGACAGCCACAGCTTCTCTGGGCAGCCTGTGCCAGGGCCTCACAGCCCACACAGTAAAGAGCTTCCTCCTAGTATCTAAACTGAACCTGCCCTGTATCAGTTTAAAACATTCTATCAATAAGAATAAGAGTTATCCCTTAACCCTTAGCAGTGGCTCTGGGACACCCAGACTCAAGGGTGTTGTTCTTGTGCTGCCTCTTGCTCCAGGAGCAAAGGTACTTGAGGGAATTCTCATACCATAGTGAGAAACCACTTGTAGACAAGCAAAAATTACTGCTTAGCTTGACTTCTGCTCTCTGCCTTTAAACTGGCCCAAATTCACCTTGAGGGGGTGTTAGGGGGCGTAAGTAAGAGCAGGGAAAGGCCCAGCATCCCCTCATTTATCTTCCCATGGACAGCTGGGGAGAAGCAAGTGGCCAGGGATAAACGAAGAGGGAGGGAGGGGTGTCAGTAAATGTCAAAAAGCAAAAAACAAGCAGGACTTTAGGGCCAATTAAATTTGTATAATGTGAGGGAAGTGCTGGTTAAAGACATGGCAGCAGCTGAGCTGTATATCCATTTATTTCAATCCAGTTTTCCATGGGAGCAGAGTACTTGCATATCATTAGCACCAAATATCTCTAATAAGGCTGTCTCCACTAATAAGCAAAAAAAAAAGAGCTTAATTAACTTTGTTTTTCAGTGAGCCAGGGTGGCCCCTCCAATGCCTTTTCCTCCAGTCTGGAGGAAAATGTGTCTTGAGACATGGACCCAAATGTGGGAGGGTGGGCAGGGATAGCATGGCTGGATTGTCCCATGCAGGAAAGTGCCACCAAGCTGAGGGTGGCCCCAGAGTGATCCATCCAGCCACAACGTCTGACACCTCTTAGCTGGTGGGGAGAGGCTGTTAAAGCAGGTTTGGTGCCCAAGCTCTGTCAGAAGTGCCAGAGAAGCACTGTGACTATCCAGAGTGATACCCGGAACACACAGGGCCACTGCCTCTCAGTGCCTGTAATTAAGGGGATGGAGGAACCAGGCTGAGGTGGAAGTGGCTGCAGATTGTATCTGTCCCTCTGAACTCCTCCCAGTGCATGACCAAAAAGGATCAGCCACAGCCTTCCCAAGTCTGTTGTGTCCCCTCCACCAAATCCCTTGTCTGGAGGCTGCAGCAGGGCTTGTCCCTGTGCTCCTCCACACAATTCTGCACTGCCAGCAGCACTGCAGAGCACTGACGCTGTCGTGACGTGCACTGTGCAGGAGGGAGCCTGGCCTTTGAGGGGTGACACTGGGGCTGGCACTCCAGCACTGACAGCACTGGCCACACTCAGCCTCTTCTGCAGGAGGGCTCAGCACCCAGAGGAACTTAATAGCGGCAGTTTCTCTAATTTTTTTCCTCCTGATTTTCCAAGCATGAAACGCACTGCTTGGCCTCACCAGGGTTACAGATCCTATGGGTTCATAGGTCCAGGTCCCTTCTACCCAAATCCATACACGTGTGTGTATGTAAATACACCATATAGGCGATTATATTTGTGCCTTCTGTTTCATACAGAGGTCACAGCTGTGCAGCTGCCAGCCCTTTAGCACAGCAGACTTTTCCATGAGCCCAGCCATGCTGGAAGCGGGGCCGATTTATCCGAGCCCCCCGCTTGGCAGAGGGCAGCTGGGAGCCCTCCATGCCTGTGCCAGCCCCAGGCAGCACTCCCTGCTTCCCTCACAAACCTCTTAGTCCCGAGTTAATTAATTGTCATCAAATAACCTGCATGGCCACAGCTGGGACAGCAGTTTCACCTTCACCCTGGCTTGTCCCTGCGGTTCTGGACTCCGAGAGGCAGCCCCAGAGTGGGGGTCTTGCTAGGAGAGGAGGGGATCTCACTGGGAGAGGGGGTGTCTCAATAGGAGAGGGGGTCTTGATAGGAAAGGAAGGGATCTTGGTAAGTGTGTGGGGTCTTGATAGGAGAGGGGATTCTTGATAGGAAAGGAGGAGACTCAATAGGAGGGGGGTTCTCAGTAGGATAGGAGATAGGAGAGGAGGGGTCTCTCAATAAGAGAAGGGTCTTGATAGGAGAGGAGGTCTCTGTAAGAGAGGGGGTCTCAAAAGGAAAGGAGGAGTCTCAATAGGAGAGGAGAGGACTCAATAGGAGAGGAGTTCTGGATAAGAGAGGGGGTCTGGAGAGGGGGTCTCAAGAGGAGACAGGATCTTGATAGAAGGAGAGTCTCAATAGGAGGAGGGTCTCAACAGGGGAGTCTATTGATAAGAGAGGGGTCTTGATAGGAGAGGGGTCTGGGCAGCAGCAGGGTCTCACTAGCATGGCCCTTTTTGTTTAGCTGGGGAGGGCATTTTGTGCAAAGACTGCACATGGCCCTAAGGACGAGTTTTGAGGCTGCTCGACGGGATTTACCCACTTAATGCCCCAACCAGGCTCTGGAAATGCTGGAAACCATGGACACTGATCTCAGGAGCTGAAATTCCCCGTACTTTGCAGCATCTTCCCATCGCCCCAGGGGCTTGCAATAGCTGTGTGCCAGTGGGCACCGATGGGGACCCTCCATAGGGTGGCCCTTACAGCGTGGTGGTCTGGCTGAGAGAAGCTGGCAGGCAGGAGAAGCTCTGGGATCTGCTGGAACAGATGTTTCTGTGCCATAATAAAAGGTTAAATATTTTAATAAGCATTAGCCACATGTTGAAGATAAAATGAGCTGCTTGTTTTCACTCTTTTTCTTTTTTTTTTCTTTTTCCTTTTTTTTTTTTTTGTATGCAAATGAAGTGGAAGCTTATTAACGAGATGAGAGGCTGGAGCCTAATTAGCAGCAGGACAAGGGAGCTGTGCTGGAGCTGAGTCAGCGAGTGCGAGAATTGCTGGTGCAGTCCCTGCCATCGCTGCCCGCCACTGCCAAACCACCCCAAAAAACAGGAGAATTGGGTAAAATCCGTGTGGTTTTGGAAGGGTGGGGGGGAGATCAGCTTTGCTTGGGGTCTTGCCTGGACACAGCCCATGTGGGTCACCCCAAAGCCACCTTCCTGATTTTGTTCTTCATGCTGGCTGCATGGCAGCTGGGGTTTTGCAGTGTTTCCAAGTATATATTGAATATTTGGGGGCAGTGCCACCAGCCCGGTGGAGATGGACAGAGCAGACTGAGGTGTTTGCGATGTGATCTCGTGGTGCCACTGGCAGGGGGCAGTCCCTGTGGAATTTGTTTTAGTATTTGCTTCTGATTATGTATCTTTTTTCATTCTGAAGAATCATTTTCCCACAAAGAAAACAAAGGGGGGAAAAAAAAAACTAACAAAAATCAGATGGCCGTCTTTCTTTTTTTTCTTTTTTTTTTTTTTTTTAATAGATAATCTTTACTTTCTCTCGTCTTTTTTCCTGTCACCTCTTCCTTGCTCTGAGTTCCCTCGAGCAGAGGAAAGACCAAGCCTGCCGCAGCGGTGCAGGCAGGGGCTGCCCGCCCTGCGAGGGGGGCGCGGGGGGACTCGGACTCGGAGTAGCCTCCGAATAAGAAGCTGCCAATAAACCTCTCCTGTAATTTGCACCTTCGGAAGGCGACAGCAGCCGTGCGGCCCCTTCCTTCATTTGCATTTTTAATTAGCTGTGCTCTCCCCGCGCCCCTCAGCTGCCCTGCCCGGGGCCAGCGATGGCTGTAGGCAACCGGGGTTCATTTTGGGGCTGAAGGAAGCGTTTTGGTGGCCCAGAGGACGGGCGAGGCGGCAAGGCAGTGACGACAATCCTCTTTTATTTTTTTTTTTCCTTTTTTTCTGATATATATTTCTTCCTCTTGGTCTTGGTCGGTCCAGCCCTGCCTCCGTGCCATCCATCTGCCCCTTCCTCTGGGCTCCTTCCTTACCGTCCTTCTCCTCTCCCAGCACCCAGACCCCCCTCACATCACTATCTGTGGGTTTCCTCTTCCCATGCAACCCCCAGCTCTGGCAGCACACAGGATTCCACAATTCCCCTATAAAGCTATTAAAACTCTACCTCATTAGCAATAATTAAAAGGTGTAGCACACATTTTCAATAGCTCATGCCTGCAGGCAGGGTAATTTATTTTATTTTATTTCATTTCATTATTTTATTTTATGTTATTTTATAGTTTTGGTTTGGGTTTATTTTGTTTAATTTAATTTTATCTTATCTTTATTTTATTTTACCTTATTTTTTATTTTGTTTTTTTTTTATTCTTTTATCTACTTTTATTGCATTGTAATTTTATTTTACTAAAATTTATTTATTTCATTTAATTTTCTAGGCTCCTACACCCACCATGCCCAAAGGATGGGCAGCATCACGCATCTACCCCATCCCCACGGTGCTGGCAGAGGAGGGACATGGGCACAGCCACCACCTCCCACCCACCCAGAGGAGGGGGGGTGGTGCTGCCTGCATCCAAGGCACGATAAAGTATTTTACTACAAAGCAGAATTACTCCAAAGACTGATGGGCTGACTTGTGAGACCCACTCACATTTATGGAGGTCGTAAGTTATAGACTCCCGGTGAACTGGAGGAAAACATAACCCTCGCCTTTTATAGGCGAAACTTCTGCCGTATATTAAATTCTCCAGCAAACGGACGGGGCTTTACTGCCAACTGTAACTTTAACGTCTCCCAGCCCCTCGCTTAGTTGGGAGGGATTATTAATAACCAGGGTGTGCATGGCCAGCCCTCGCCGTTTGCCCCGGTGACGGTGGTGGTGGCTCTTGGCTGGAGCTCCCGGTGCGGGGATACCAGCCCGGGAATGCCGGGAACAGCTGCCTGCGGGGGGAAAAACCTGCCAGAGGCATTGCACTGGTCAGGATATGCTCCTGGGAGCTTGGGAGAGACCTGGAGCGTCCCAGGGCATTGGCAGGTCACCAAGCCGTCGGTTTCTGCTCACCAAAAGCCTTTTGAAGCTTCTGTTGTGGGTATCCGTGAGACTCAGTGCATGCCATGTCTTTCTTTCCCCCCATTCCAGTTTTTGGTCTTAAGTATTATAATGTGAAATGGAAAAAGTGTAAAAGCATACTCTCGGGGTTTGCTCTCACCCAGAGAGCAAACACCTATTTTTTGTTGCCCAAATGCAGGTAAGTAGGGGGAAAAAAAATCCTATAGGTGAGTGGCAGGAGGAGAAGGAAAAGGTGTGGATGCAGAGAGGGGTAAGGGGATAGCAAGGAAAAGGCAAACAACCCAGTTTGCATCCTGCGGGTTTGGTTTCTCTTCGAGCTACCAGCAGACCAGCGAGGGCGAATAGAGGGGAGGAGGATGCTGCGACTCCTCCAGCCGCCCCCAAAAGCTCTCTGCATGTGCCCTTTTCCCACCTTAAAATCATCTTTTCTACAGAGGGGGGGGAAAGACTGGAGCTGGGAAAGGTGCAACATGCTCAAACCCACCCTGGCACCGACAGGATGTGTGCCAGGACCCCCCGCCCCAAAGGGCATCCCATCACCCCCCTCCCAGCATCCCTGCCTGCCACCCGCCTTTTCGGGGCGATTCTCTCACCGGGGCCCGGTGAGACTTAGCATTTCTCTGTTTGGAGCTGGGATGAGCGTTTATTAGAACTAAACAGCTGGGAGCAAGATGATATTTAAACTGGTATTAGGAGAGCACCGGCGGAGGGAGATAATTCCTGGGGCGGTCTGGCAGCGCGGCGGCCGGGGAGCTCCTGGGGTCTCCTGCCGGAGAGCGATACAGTTAATTTGCAGCCGGAGCTGGAGGCTGGCCCGTGCTGATATTGCCGTGTTATTTAGAAGAGAAAGGTCAGGCTGGAGATTGAATAATCATTGACAAGAAATCCATGGGGGAGCGGGGCGGCAGCTCCAGGCGAGATGCAGCATCCCCGTGCTGACTTCCCAGGGGAATTCTTTCATCCGCTCTGGTCCCCGTGGGGTGTCGGAGGTGTTTGTGGCAGGGATCCTGCCCCCCTTTCTCCAGCTTGGGGAATTACGGCCACCCCCTCCAGCTGCGCCCTTTTCCATCTAATACCTCCATCTCCGGAGGTATTAGAGCTGTCCTGGTTTTCATCCTACGCACAGGCTCTTTTTTAAATTGCAAATTATTCTTAAATTTAAAATTACTTTTTTTTCTCAGAAACGTTTTCAATTTTTTTTTTTTTTTTTTTTTTTTTTTTTAACTAAAACCCCCCAGGAAAGCAGAAGAAGCTAGAAAGCCTTCCCCTGCTCCCCAGCCCTGCCCTGGCCCTGGGCGTGATAAGGAAAATCTCCATTCTAGCTTTTTTTGGAAAGAAGTGCACTAACAAGTCCAACAAAGCAGTGAACCAGCAATGACAATGAAAGCTTGAAAATGGGTTTTTTGTATGGACAAATCCACATGTCCAGAACGACTCACCTCCTCCAGGGAAACTGAGGCACGGTGGGAGGCACCAGGGATGCTGCACCTCAGGCAGCATCCCAAATCACATCCCACTGGCTCCCACGCCACCAGGAGCAGGACTCTTTGCTCACTCCCCTGTTGCACCCCGAAACCTTCCCGCCCCCTGCATCCCATGGAGAAGGCACCCAAGGTATCTTGCTTTCCTCTTTTTTCTCCCAAAAAATACACCAGGTTTGGTTTCAGGTTTTTTTTTTTTTGAATTTTTTTTTTTTTTGCAACAAAAGAAACTATTTATTTGGAATATGCATTACCAGTACAAATCAGGAAACTGTAAAACCTACACCTTGTTAGTATCGTCATAGAACATAAAAGTCTCAGTTGGGATCAGAAAGACAGAGGCCTTTTTTTTCTCTTTACAGAAGCAGAAAAGCTTAAAGTTTCAAAACCAGGTCGGAACAGAGAGTCTTTTTTTTTTTTTTTAGGGTTTTTTCTCTTTTTTTTTTTTTAATATTTGGAATCCATTAGGAAGAGAAAAAAAAAAAAAGATGGGGGAAAAAATAGAAAAGAAAAAGCAACTCCGAACTGGATCATCTTTACAAGGGATAGAAAGGGCTTTGCAAGAACAAAAAAAGCAAACCGACAAAACCAACCCCCCAGGCAATGTCTGATTTACATCGTCTTAATAATAATAAAATAATAATAATAATAAAGGTGTATGAAAACAAAAGGACTCCAGGAAACCTTGGGATTAAAAGTAACACCCCAAACCCTAAACCGTTCAGTGATGTGAAAAGCTCAGGTTTTTTGGGAGGAGGGGGGGGAACTGTTTTAAGAGAAAACTGAAGTGATGCCAAATGGCATCTTCCTTAGCGCTTTTCCTTGAATCTCATGCCACAGCCACCCAGATTTTAGGCTGTATTTGGGGGCTTTTGGGCCATGTCCCACCATGGGTGGGGGCTGCATTGTCCTGTCCTTTGTCCCTCATCTTTCTCAGCACATTGGTGCAGCTGAATTTGAGGGCCAGGCTGCAAGACCCCATTCTCAGCAAGGTCTGTAGGCAAAAAGAGGTTGGAACCTTCCTTGCTCCGAATCCCTCAATTTTGGGCCAAGGGGGATACTGGGATTCAGGGCAGAGCATTTGGGCATCTACACATTTTGGGGAGGATTCAAGCCCTTTCACCACTTCCATGCAGCTCAGCAACACCCCCAGCATGGAGACCCATGGGGATTCAGCACCTGACTCCCCATTCCTCTCTGAAACCCCTCAGAATTCTGTCTCTCTTCAGAGACACAAACCCACTGCTCAGCCCCAGGGCAGCCACAGAAAGATATTCTAGAGCTGGGAGTTGAAGGGAGTGGGGAGAAGAGGAACACCCCCCAAAAAACACCAGCATCACTTTTCACATCACTCTGGTCACAACTCAAAAGCACGGGGGAAGCGGCAAGGCCATCGTCTCGGACAGGTCAAAATAAACTTAGCATCATCATCAAAGCCCCCCCCTCCCATCCCAAATAATGCCAAAAAAATAAAATAAAAGGTCATTTCTGGGTCTCAACGTTAAGAAACATAAAATGTTAGACTGTACCTATTAATGCTCACTATTCCAACCATTTTTTTTCTTTTTAAAGTTTTACAAAATGAATTACCGTCACTTTTTAAACATTGTGTAAGAAGAAATGAGTGTGCACAACTCTACACTTTTCTAGCATTCTTGAACTAATTCACAAATGCGAGAAAATGAAAAAAAAACAAACCATGGGAAAAAACAAACAAACAAAAAAAAGGAAGATGAATGTAGGTAGTTTGATGTTATAAACTATACAGGAATGAAGCGCTTGTTGCCACAGAAAGAACAGGGACGGGACCTTCCCCCTGTTCAGTTTTGCGTGCTAAGAGGGTCATTTTTTATTCTTTTATTATAAACACTATTAAATTCCGACTGCGTTTTTGGTTTTTTTTTTCTCCTTTATCTGAATATACAAGAACATTCATTATCAAATGTTCGTTATCATCAATACTACAAAGAACGAGACACAAATCGCAAGAAACAATGGAAAATGTTAATAAAGCTGAAAGAATCGTCGAGTTTTTTTTGTGATTTTTTTTTAATTTTTATTTTTTTTGAGTTTCTGCAGGTTTTTTTTTGTTTGTGTTTTTTTTGTGGTTTTTTTTTTCTTTTTTGTTTTGTTTGTTTTTTTTGGTATCGAAGTCAGGTTTTTCTGGGCAGAAAAAAAAAAAAAAATTAAAAAAAGAAGAAAAAAAACCCCACAACACTCAGGGCTGGAGTAGGGGAGGAGAATGGGGAGGAGAAACAAAACCCAAAAATAAAAAAAGCAAAGAAAAAGGCAAGCAAGCAGCTACGCCAACGCAAACTGGAGGGACCAACTGGGGAATCCAGGAGGTGATTTGCAAAGTACCATGGAGGAGTGAGTGCCTGGCCCAGGCAGGGGGTGCCACGGGCAGGGGGACAGGCAGGAGGGGCAGTGGCTGCAGGGCAGGGGAAGGCAGCCCCGGCATGGGCTGGCTCTGGTGAGCAGGTGGTTTCAGCTCATTCCCAGCTGGTTCCCAGGAGGGACCGTGCCATTCCTGCAGGCACGGCACTGCTGCTGCTCCAGAGAACAGACCTAACCCAGTCCCACATCCCTGAAACACTTTGCCAGAACAGTTTTGTGTAAAACAAGCTAGAAGTGGACAAAAGGCAGCACTGAGGGAGGCCACGGGAGGAGGAGGAGGGGGAATGCAGGAAGGTGCAGGGCTGGGGAAGGTGGGCAGCACAAAACTGTCCTTGCAGGGAAACAACCTTCTCAGTGCTCTTACCACAGCTGGGAGGCAGCCCTAGACCTCGCATGTAGCATCCCACTCTGCCATAGGGTCCCCATCCCTGGCATGGATGCAAAAGGAGCAGAAAGTGTCTCACTGTTGGACACACGAAGCCCCTGCGTTGCAAGGTGACAGTGTGTCAGAGCTGTGGGCACACCACTGCTGTGCCCTGCAAGCCAAGGACCATTATCTTTTCCAGCAAAAGGGTGAAAATTTTTTTGGCAGAGCTTTAAACAGTTCTTGCTTAATGCTGCTCTGTGCTGGCAGTTCCCACCTCAAGACCAGCACAAGCAGGGTGGGCACGGACATTCAAAAGCATGAGATGCAGCCAAGAGGTAATGGGATCCATCACAAGGTGCCAGGCATGCTGCACCCACACCAGTCCCCACGACACCCAGGGTCTTGCTGCGGGCTGGCTCAGCTTCCTCGTGCCCGCTGGAAGAACCGACGGCCAAAAGTACCACCCTGGCACAAAGCTTAGCCCAGGGAAACTGGTGCTGCCTCTCCCTGCTTTTCCACGAAAGCCATGTCCTCCCAGCATCAGCCACCTGAAGGGGCGTTTCAGCAGGATGAAGCCTTGATTACCAGCAACCACTGCCTGTCCAAACAGTGGATCAGAAAAGCTGGGCAGAAAATCCCATGATTTCTCCTGTGGTCACTGTTCAGAGTAACTCTTGGGATAAAACCAGCCCCTTCACAGCAGAAAGGCATCCCCAAGGGAGGCACCCACTCATCCTTGAGGGCTTTGCCCTCAAGCAAACCTGTGGCACTGTAACCAAAAGCATCCAACACGCTCAGCCCACCACATCCAGATTCTGGGATCCTGCTGCCTGTCCCTCGCTGCCAGCTCGGCAGGGCTTTGGGAATGCAGAGGGTGGCACAAACCCCTGCAAGTCCTGCCTGCACTGGGGAACCCACCTCCTCCTCTCCCACACCATGGCACACTCCTGGAAACATGAGTCAGCACCCTGTGACACTCTCCTCACCAGGAAAAGTCCACCACCAGCCTCCCTAGGTGCTGTGGGAAAACTGCTGGGGTCCCATGGACTATCCATGCCTGATCCCACACACTTCCACGGAGGTGCTCAGCGACTTGTTATCAGCGATGGCTGTTTCTCACCTGCCTCTGCCTCCTTTCCTGGCTCATCCAGCTCACAGCAGCCAGTGGGATGTGTGGCAGAGTAGGGCAGGGACCGGGAACTGCTGGCAGTTTCCCCAGGCTGGGAATGGGCTGGTACCTACTGGAAATGAAGGGGAGCACACTGGCTCCTTCTACGTGCACAGGGGCTGTGCCCACCCGCCCTGTCACCGTGGTGCCCGAGGGACAGCTCACCGAGGCAGGGCTGGGCACGGGAGGCGATGCTGGGGCCAGCAGAGACGAGGTGGCAGCAGGCCTGTGGTGGCAATTCCCTACGGAGAGGTAGCATGAGAGACAGGGGGGCGAGGGGGCTGCCTGCCAGTGAGGGAGCGAGACGTGACTGAGGGACGTTCGTGGCTCCTCAGAAAGACACGGAGTGTGAGGCTGTACACTGGTCTGGGGTTGGTTTGTGAGGTGGCTGTGGATTTTTGTTTTTCCTCCTTAAAATCCTTCTACCTGTTGACATATCCTTCGGTGGGAAGGGGCGAGGGGGAGGGAGTGGTGTTGTGGCGGTAGTGGGGAGGGGGAAGAGCGGCTTCTACCCAGAAAAGAAAGGGAAGAGAGTATAAAGAAGTGTCCAGATTGGCTGAAAAAAGCATCCCGACGAAGAGAAGAGAAGAGAAGGAGTCTTCTTGTGTGTGCTGATTGGGTTCACCTCCAGTCTGACTGCTGCGGTGTTAGGAGAGGCCCCCTCCCCTCCCGCCCCCGCCGGGGCCGGCTCAGCCAGGGATGCAATTTGCTGGGAGATCAGTTGGAGGTATCAGAGTGAACGCTGCCAGGGCCTTCTGTGGGGGAGGTCACCGACGATGGGGTAGTAGCGTCTTGCCAACCTCCATTAGCCTGTGGGAAGAGAGACATGGAGATGTCAGTCACCCCATGGCACGGCACATGTGGCCCTACCCAAGTCACCCATCCACCTCAGAAACCCCTTTTCCTCCCTCAGCAGGAACCAATGTAGGAGGACAAGATTTCCCATCTGGCTTTCCCCCCACCTCCCACCCCATCCATAGGGTTGGGGCCAGAAACAATTCCGTAACAAACAGGGGTTTTGATAAACTGCAAGTGCTCATAGAATGTCCGTCCCTTAAAAGAAAACTATTTCTCAAAAAAACCCTGAGCTCTGGCTGCTTGGGTTTTCTTTTACCACCGAATATGACCATTCCCCATAAGGAAAGAGGAAAATAGCAAACATCTCACTCCAGAACCCCCTGCCTGGATGTTATCTGAAGCCAAGTGCTATGAACATGCAGAACAAGTAACAGGTCCCAAGGGACTGATGAGCTGTGCCATGTCCCCCAGAATAGCTCCATGTCCCCACCTCCTTGAGGGAAGCCAAGATACAGTGCAACGGAGGTGCCACCTGAGGGTTTGTACACCAAAGCATGGCAGACAACTTGTTTATTCTTCTAAAAACAGGTACTGAGCTAAATTCTCCAGCCTCTCAAGAGCAGAGCTACTGGAGGGCCCTGGCTGCTGTAGGCAGGAGCCAGCGGTGCACAGAAGCTGCTCCTCTGTGGCTGCCATCCCCTTTAGAGAGGAGCAGATGTCGCACCCAACCTCCTCTGCTCACTGTGACATTGATTCAGTGCTTGGCTAATTAATCCTTCCCAAGCGCTGCCCAAGCTCCAGTTGGCAGCAGTCGCTGTCCCGCTTTAGCAGGTTAGCAAACCCCACTCCACCCTGGGTGCAAGTGTGAAACCAGACTGTGCACGAGCACTACCAGCCCCGTGAACCCCTCGCCTGCAGAGACCCCATGCCCACTGCCCCCACCAGCTTCCACCCACACCCGGGCCCCGGCCCACCATCCCTGTGCTCCCCGAGATGCAATATCCACCCTTCCATGTCTTGGACTGCTGCAAGAGGCAGCAATTACTGTAGATTATCAGCCCGACAATGACAGGCCGCGTAAAGAGAGACACAGAGCCAACTCCACCGCCCCGAGACTGGCATATTCAAGTACACTTAGGACATTAATAGCAATTTACGTGCCATCAGTGAGAGAGAACCACAATAGCTGTGCTGGCAGCCTCTTATTACCAAGCCTGTTATTTGTTGGAGTTACAAGCTATAATCACAACAGAAACTTTCAAAACCCTTATCTTCCGTGACGCACCAAATCTATTTCAGAGCCGTAATTGCTATGTCACCGGAGAGTTTGCTGCTTAATGCACTCAGATGCCATTTAGTGTTTGCAGGGTCATTACGGCGAGCAGGAGGGGGGAGAGCAGAGGGGGCCGTGTGGAGCAGGGCTCCGTCCCTATTGTGCTCAACTATTTTTAGCGAGGCTTTTGCACGCCAGTCACGGCTGGAAGGAGCGAGAGGGAGAGTGTCTTGCAGGCAGTGACTGCAGTGTCTCGATGTTCAGCACCCCTCTCCCCAAAATGCTGGGAAGCCTCATGGCACTCCAGTCTGGCAATCAGCCTTCCTGTGTTGCAGGAGTTTGTGTGGCTGAACACCACCTTGGTCACACCCAGTGGGAAGTCAAGAGAATGTTGGGGAGAGACTTTCCACAGACCCCATACCCTCCTGCTCACCCAAACTGGGAAGGCCAGAAGGTACAGGTCAAGTGATGGAAAGGAGGCCCCAAGGTTGGCCATGACATCTTGACACCATCCTTTGGTATGGACAAGCCCTCTATAAGGAGGCCAGATCCTCCTCGAGGCAGAGGCACACAGACACCATCCCCACTCATTCAGTGGAGTTCACTCCACTGCTGCACGGATCGAGCCACATGCAGGATGCATCCAAGTCCACCCAGATGGCTCTGCCTCTTTCTGAGTCAAGGAGATCTCTTGGGATCTGAGTGTACTAAATTGCTTGGGATCTCCCTGAAAGATAAGGAAGTCTTTTGAGGAAGCTGCTGCTCCTTGGAGATCCTCTAAGGAGTGTCTGCACACAGCTGTGACTTCCTCAGGAGGGGCACAAGCCAAAGACAGAGCAACGGTCTCCAAGACATCTCTTCAGATGTCCCCTTCTTGTGCCAAAAAACAGGCAAGGCCTTGGTGACTGTCCAAGTCTGGAGCCCCGGTGATGGATTGCTGAAGCAACTGGTTTTGGTGCCCGTTTCCACAGGTCTCAGTATTTTTGTCACCTCCAGCAAGTCTGGCTGGCTCCCTGCCCAGGCCTCCTACGTGGGGCTGGGAGATGACTTTCTGCCAATTTTTAAAGGTGCCTTCTGCTTAGCACAGAGGCTGTCTCGGCATCCCACCTTCTGTGACCAAATCCCTGTCCCACCATCGATGGCCCAGGGTGTCAGGTTAACCTGCTAACACACCAGATACTGGCAAGTCTGACAGACAGAGCAGCCTTAAAGAGGTTTCACACCTCTGAGCTTTTATGAGCTTGTATCAGGGCCTCATTACAATATGCACTGAAGGTCTTATCACACAGCAGAGAATACAGCCTTGTTTGGATATCCCTTTCCAAGGGTCATGTCCAGGCATTCCTGGCCATCAGAAGACACCAAGGCATCTCTGATGGATGGAGCTTGGGCACTGAAGCCCTGCCAGAACAACTTCCACACCCCAGCTGGTGGTTATAACCATGAACCATAGCTTGACCACGATGGTGAACTGCAGCTTGCTGAGGAACAGAGCAACAACTTTCTTCCCAAAGCTCAAATTCTTAGAGCAAAAGGGCTCAGCCCAAGTGAGGAGCTCTCAGCTCCTACAGGTATCAGTGCCTGGTGATCCTTGCTGACAAGAGTGGATCCAAAACTCCCCCTCACACCCACCACCACCATCCCTGTCCACACGCACTACGCTGTAAACAGGCACAGCTCTGCACAGCAGTGGTTTTAAATCAAAAACCTCACACTCTGATGAACTTAAAAACAGTCTCTCATTTTAGACTTTTAAACGATCTATAAATTAAACTAAAGTCCAAAAAGAAATTTCTGAAAGGGTTGTTCTTTAAGATGACTACAGTTCGCTCATTCACTAGCATGTTGTGGAACTAGAACACTCTGTAAATTTACAGCCATGGGACAGTGGCAGGAAAGGCAACGTTTTGGGGTGGGACCCTCCAGAGGACTATGGCAATAAAGATCCAACTTCTACTGGAGCCCAAGAGAACCTGAGCATCTAAATGCTTTGAAATCCCTAAACTCAGGGCCCTCCTGGGTACACAGGTGGACCCTATGACACTGTCTAGAGAGTCCAGACACTCAAAAACAGTCACTTAATGGTGCAAAACCCTACACCTCAAAGTTTGCCAAAAGAGCTGGCTCAGGCCCCAAACACCCCCTCCTTTCAGGTGGGGGGGTCTTTCCTTCTTCTCAGTGTGACCCGAGCCTGGGTATCCACGAGGCAGCTCCGGCCTCTACCACCCCTCCATCACCACGAGCATTCCCATCCCTTGCTGGGACCGGTGCTGCCTGACGCTGTCTCCACCTGTGGAGGAGAAGGAATCCGTTCTCCCTCAGCCTCAGCCATCCCTGCGGGTCACAGGGATGGGGATGGCTGGGACACTGCCCATTATCCTGCTAACGATGCAGAACCGACTCCAGCCCTTTCCGCCCTGCGGAGTGGCCTGTCAGCCGTGGAGCAGCAGAGCCACGGAGGGAGCTGGGCTTTGGGTAGATTCCTCTTCTCAGCTGTCACGACTTACACGCATTTAAAAATTCATCCCCCATCAAGGAAGGCAAACTCCGAGCGTTGTGTCCCCTGCCAAGGTTTCCAGCGGTGGAGCCGGGCAACCTGCCGCTGCCTTCCCAGCGCTGACGGGCTCCGGGGATGACTTAACCTCAGCCCCGTGCAGACATCATTGTGACAGGGCTCTTGACTAGGTTTCGGCTCATCTCCTTCCAGCAGCTCACGGGGATGCTCGGGTGATGCGGGGACGGCAGCTTTCTGTGTCACAATCAGCTTTCCTCCACATTCTGCTGCCCTTCCTTGGCATTAAAGGGTTCAGGGAGAGTCAGGGAAGCCCTGCCTGCCACGAGCCAGCCATCCTGACTGCACTGAGGAGTTCCCCAGGACCTTGCCCAGGATCGATGCTTCCAAGAGGGCAGCCACACTTCAGGGTGGACAAACTGGGATCAAGGGACCTCACTGGGTGGGAAGACATTAAGTGATGATAAAAGTTCCAGGCTGGAGCTTTTATCCTGTATCCCCAGGATACAGAGGAAACAAAACATTTTGGGATAGAGAGACAACCCAGAAGATGCCTCCTAAACTATCTGCTTAGTTCTGGACTCCCTGTCTCATTCCCTGTGACTACCACAGTTTTTTGGGGAAATGAGCAGTCACCCACAAACTCGTGCCATAAACCCTTTGCCACCCTGCCTGTCTCTTAACAACAACCAACACGGGCCAATCTGGGTTTCTGTCCTCCTTGAAAACCAGCCTGAGGAGACATGAGGTGCCAAACATGCCAGGTCCCCCTTTGGAAAGGGCAGGGGGAACCGATGAGCCCCTGTCATGCTCAGCTCAGCAGTTCCCAGTACTGCTCATGGGAACACTGGTTCTCCCATTACCACAGTCAAAAACACCAGTCCAGGTCTTCTCGTCCCATTTGGCTTTCAAGTTTCCACTCTCTCTTTCTTCTCCTCTCCCCTGCTGTCCCTTCCCTGCCTTGTAATCCCTGGCAGCAACTACCTCCCCACCCCCCAAATTTTGGCTTAACCCAGGCCACTGTAATTTTCCAAGCCAACTGCAACTGTAATCAGCTCAGCCTCTTTCCTTGGGGGTATTTTAATTTATACAAAAGTATCATCTCTTATCATGATCAGCCTGCGATTCATTTACTCTCCAAGTATTAAAAAGCCAGAAAGGGAATAAATTCAGCGCACGGAGAAATTAATGCGGAACGATAGGCTCTTTCATGTGGCATTTCCAAGTGCCGTTTTTGCAAGGGGCTTATGTAATGAGACATAATTATCTGCACATGTTCAATTACATTACTTCACAAATCCTCCCTGCCTCTGCCTCCTTGACGTCAAGCCGCCCACTAAGCCCCGGTGCCCGCAGGAGAGGGGAGCACAGCCCCCTGTCCCACTGCACCCCCTCCCCACGCCCACAGTGGCCATCACACAATGATGGCCCAAAGATGGTCACATGCCAGGTTGCCACAAATGGCACAAGCTTGGCCAGAAGGGTGATGGGACTAGACAGTGCACCCTACGGGGGTCTTGGCTGCAGGACCACCATCCCACCTGGAGGACCATCACCTCCCTTCCCAGCTCAAGACCACCCCATTTCGACCTTCAGCCTCCCGGATGGGCATCGTGGCAGCCTGTCATGTCCAGGGCCAGGCGTCCCCTCCTCTGTGCCACCCTGGACACCGCTGCCACCACCCACTCGACGCTCGCAGCCTCCTTTTCCAGGCTGCCCTCCTCTCCCAGCTTGCTGTCACCGCCACTGAGATGGTGGACGATTGATCTGAGAAATGAAGTTGGATTGCTGTCCCGAATCTACACTGGGTTCTCCTTGTGTGTGTCTGATCGATTTCCCCCTGTGCGACACAGCTTGTCGCTACGAATTTTCATGCTAGTCAGAACCCGCCAGCGCACCCAAGAACAAGGAGAAGATGCTCCAGAGACCGCCCTCCCCCTTGCATCCTCCCCCAGCCTGGTTGGGCGAGGTTTTCTTGGGTTGACGTTGGTTGGCTCTGTGGGGTTTTTTTTCTCCTTTTATTTGCGAGCGTTATTGCTGCCAACCCCATCGCCACCGCGCCTTCGGACGCCGGCCGGGGGCGGGTTATTTTTAGATGGTCGCTCAAGGATGGCGCCATTGGCCTCTGCGTGGAGCCACCTCTGGACCGGGGCGTTCGCGGTGACATTCCCCACCATGGTTACACGAGGTGTCACCTGTTTAGCAGCTCCTCTCGGCCGAGCGCGTGTGGCCGCAGGTGCCAGGCGAACGCTGATCGGCTCTGACAGTCCTAGACGCCAGCTGCCTGCACAAAGCCTGCCCCGTCGCCACTTTTTTTGTGGGCAAAGCTCTGCCGTTGGCGTGACCGATACAGAAGCAATAAACTAGGTGACCGTAAAGGCAAAGACAAGTCCTACTAAGTGGCATTCTGAGCCCTATGGCTTTGAAATAATTGGTAGTGAGAGAACAAGGAAAAAAAAAAAAAAAAACAAAAAGAAAAAACCAAGAACCCGAGCCTATTTTTTTTTTCTTACACTGATGCCCTGCGGACTATACATCTGACTTGCCGCGAGTCCGTCACTGTATCCTCCTGTCTGGCTGATAACATGGCGAAGGGTATCCACCTAAACAGACCAACGACAACAAAGACACAAATTAGAGTGAATGAAAGGTTAGTGGCCAAAGCCGCTTCCATTGATCTTTGGCAAGATAAAACAGTAACAAGAATAATAATCATGATAATCATCATAATAAAAATAAAGGCATATATTCAAAGAGGGGTTGGTCTTGTGGAGAGAGATGAGCCAGAGGACTACTCCTGCCTCCCTCACCATCCCTTGCCTGTCCCGGTGGCCCCGTCATGCTCTCCTTGGTCCCAAGTCTTTCGAGAAAAAGAGTGAAGAGGGAGAACAGCATGGCAAGCGTGGGGTGGGATCTCCTGGAGCACATCATCACAGCCAGCTCCACCATCATGCTCAAGTTCCTACTCCTACCCCCTTCCACCCTTGACCCCAAGCACTGGAAACTCACAGCAGTGGAAGGAGATCCTTTGGAGTTGGCTGAGCGCCTCCACTGAGGAGGGCCCAGAGAGGAAATATACCTACCATGGCAAAGGCACCAGCAGCTCTCCTCTGGCTGCCCCGTTCCTCTCCCTCCACTGCCCCCAGCCCAGCCCAGCAGTGGTACGTGTGGTGAGCACGTCTCATCACCCACAGATGACATGTGTGCTCCACATTCAGCACCATCAGGGAGCAGCCTCAGCTTTGGAGAGCTCTCCTTGCCCAATGCATAAGTGTCAGAGTGGCTGTTGTCTCTCAACACAGAACAGAGCCTTAGATGCCAGAGAGGGGACTCACGGCATATCTGGACATCGGAGGGGAGGTGGGAAATCTGAGTGAGATACTGGATATTTTAAATTCTTTCTTTTTGCCCCAAGCATGGGTTCATGTTTCGAGAACGCTGCTCAAAGCTCCCTTGCTCTCTCCTGCTTGTGTGTGCATGAGTGGTGTGAGTGCCTGTGCTTTGGGGAGGTGGGGAGATGGTGAAGGGTGGCTTTTAATGATAAAAAAATCTAAAAAAAAAATTTAGCTATGTATTTGAACATTCATTGGTTTTCAGCAGATACCTGGTTTGGCATCAAAGGAGTCGTGGAAGCCTTGTAAAACGAGACACCAGTCCAAACATCTGGCCCCTTCCCTTGGAAGAATAAAGCAAGCAGAACCTAAACCTCAGCTGCTTTTGTTTGACTTTTGCCTGTTCTCCTACACCTTCTTTCCTCCTAGTACGACTATCAAGCCAGAGCCAAATGCATTCACAAAGTGTGGGCAAGTCTCCTCAAGACCATGGTTGTTGGTTTGGTTGGGCGTTTGTTTTTAGTTTCTTTTGGATTGATTTTTTTTTTTTGGTGGTTGTTGCTGTTGTTTTTTTTGGTCGGTTGGTTTTTCGGTTTGGTTTGCCTTTTTCAAGTGTTGGTTGGTTCGTTTGTGCTGGTTGAGATTTGCTCTTTTCAGACGGGAGGGAGAAGTGCCAATACAATCAAAGGCTCCTCCAACACTAATGCATTCACTGGCAGTACATCGGATGGGTCCCTACCTGTGACTGCACGTTGGCTCCAACCTGGGCCCCTTGGTAAGAATCCCCATTGAGAGACTGCACGCTCATGAACAAATCTCCAGAGTTTGACATGTTAAAAGAACTGGAAGAACCTGGAAAGGAAAGAGTGAGGCACCTGAATCACAGAAAGGAAAAAGATCCACCCCATGACTCTCAGCCAAGAGGAAGGAACAACATGCAAAGCAACCACAAAAACAAAACACACAGTCAGGTTAGTAGTATGAAGAACAGAGCAAGCAAAAAAAAAAGGATGCACTCTTGAGGTTATTCAAAGCCACACGTTGTTACAGCTCAATGCCAAGAATATTCTTCAACAGCTCCTCGGCTGGAGGAAGGATTCTTCATGCTTTTGACTGAGACGAACAAAATACAGCCTGGAGGACTCGGACAGCCCTTTCCCTTCATTTCAGGGCATCAAAATCCTTCAGGCAGCTTCGAAAAATCTCGGTTGTTGGGGGTGTCCACCCAGCAGACTGCACTGGAGAACTGAGTTACCCAGACAAGCCTCGCTATCGGGAGCAGAAGCCTTTGCACTGGGTGAACCAAGCCCATGCTGAGAAGCTCAGACCAGGGTGGGTAATTCCACTCTGTGCTGCTGTCTGCAGGGTGAGCACATCCAGACCCCATCCAGTTTCATGGTTGGAGCTCCGGCTGAGCCACAGAGGGTTCTGTGAGGGAGCAGTGTGTGGGGTTTGCCTTCAGGACACTAGGAACCCATCACTGGTGGGAACTGCGCACCAGGAGCAAAGTCTCGCAAAAATGTGAAGGCACCTGGGCTAGATTCCCAGTGCCCATAATGTTGGTAAGTGTCTTTCATTGTGATGGGCCACGAGAGAACACAGGGTTGTTACGGCTCTCCTGGGCCAGCTGCCCCTGAGGAATGAGCTCTGTAAGCAAATTCCCCACTGCATGGACATGCACCAGTCACCAATGTCACTCTAAAAAATGATAACAGGTGAAGACAACTGGGTGAGATCAGGAGGAAAAAAAAACCAAACCACAAATGAAAAGAAAAAAAAAATCCTTTGCAGAAACAAGGTTTTCTGCTTCCAGCTTCGAGATATCTGAGCACCTCCTCCACCACTGAATGGGAGAAACAAACCCATCATGTAACTGGAAGGCAGGGAAGGAGGCAAGGGGGTTAAAATTAAATAAAAAGGTTTTATGGGATTATTTCAGAACTTATCGTGCAGATCAGCGCGTTAAGTGTGAGACAGCTCAACGTGCAAGGTTTGGTTATATACATGACGTTAGCCTTGGAAAGGAGAGACTTCAGGGGCCCAGGTCAGCTATGCTTTCAGCTCCAGTCCCAAATATACTCTCATCATCTACACTGCCACTTCCAGCTTGGAAGACTGGCAACCACAGTCCTGGTGGAATTGCCCAACTATGGCTCATGCGTATGCTCTGAGAAATGCCTGGCAATTCCCCTCCCCTTGCTGGAGAGGGAAAAAACACACTGGATAGGTCCCAGCTCTGCCCTGGAGGTGGACCAGGAAGGCTCTTCTAAAGGAAGCCACCTGTGAGAAAGGTCAGGGAGCAGGTGGGAGGTCTATGCTGGAGCCTTCATGTTCACTAAATTCTCTGCTGCTCTCTTGGTCACTGGCTCTTTTGTCAGGTGCTGGCAATTCTCAGAATTGAAGGGAAGCAGAAACATTGCCGCCAGATACAACGCCCAAGAGTGTCAAGAGAAAGACTTATCCTGAGCACACTGAGTCCTGGATCAGGACCCTCCCACCAGTGCCTGAAAAGAGTGAAGCCAGGAATAGCTCATTGTCTGTGCTCACTGTCAACCCTGCCCAACCTGTTCGAGAGAGCAATCCCACAGCGCTGCGTAAAATAACGGGGACTAGTCAGAAGGCAGCTGTAACCATCGCCTCCTCTGCTCAGCTGGCAAAGGGCTCCTGTCACTTCCCAACCTCTCAGGTTACTTGCTATTTTAAAGGCAAAAAATCTAGAGAAACGAGCTGGCAGACTGAGGACAGCCCACCCTGACAGTGCTCAACTTCAAGCATGAAGACAGGCATGTTTCACACACATAAAGATGCTTCGACCCCATTTTCTGAGTGATTTGACTACCAGAATTAAAGCACAGGGCAGTAACACAGCTTTGTATTCCTGCAGTGGCTTAGAACCAAAAGACTGCAGCTACTGCTCACAAGAAGCAGAGAATATTCTCCTATTCTTCTCAGGTGAGCAGAAACCTTTGAGATCACACAAATAATCAGGGGCAGAGCTGGGAAAAGGACTCCGGAATCCCTGAGCACCTGGCACGGCACTGCTACCACTCTGCCCCCAGCAGAGCAACATTTCATCCCACCTTCCCCTACCAAAAGAAAATTATAACAACAATAACAAATAAAAATGCCATAAACTTAACTGGTATTTTATTGAAACTTAACAAAGCTGGCCATAAAATTGAAACTGGGAAGGAGGAAATAAAAATAAACAAACAGCCACAAACTCTAGTTCTGAAGAGCGACGGTGTCTCGGAAATCATGAGGAGCGCTGGAAATGTCACTTACAAGATATACACTGCTATTGGCAAGGGGTATTTTTACAATATATGTGCATATCTAAACGGTAAATATGTCTTGCCGCTGATGTGGATGCAAAGATAAATATGCGCATACCAATGGCCCCGCATGTATGGATGCATTTGTATCAGAGCCGTAATTGCAGAGCCCTCTGTGCCGCCGCGCTGCTGCTTCAGCACTCCACCGTCTGCCTCCTCACCACGCCTGAAAATTACAACCGCCCGAAATCTCGGAGACACGGCTAAGAGGAGCTGACACACTCGGGTGGGAGAGGGGGCAGGAACGTGAAGAGGCCTGAAAATTGAGGCTCAGGTATCCTCCAGGAATCCAAGTCAAATCCTTTCATGAGAGGAGGCTCCGTCGTAAATCTAATCTGCCCGCTCTGAAAGGCTCCATCCTGAACACGCCACGGGTCTTTGATGGTCATAGCTTGGTCTGGGGCTTCTCAGGAATTGAGAGATAACAAATGAGAGAAGCTCGCCTTTGAGCTTGTGAACCCGGGTAAAAAGGGCTCTGATCTTGGCATGGAAGTCCCTTGATGCCACTGTGTGTAGACTTAAAAACCTACTAGAAACCCCAATATTTTTTATGACTTGTAGCACTGTGGAGGGGTGGTTTATCTTCAGCATCCAGACAGCTCATTAAATCCATCACCATCAAGACCTATCACCTTAGTACTGAGTTTCTATGAGGTCAGCACCTGCTTCAGGAGTGCTGGAAATGTTTAAGCAAGCTATGGCTGTCAAATCTTACCCCTGGGTGAAAGCCTACATCAAAACAATGCCTGTGAAGAGATTTCTTACATCCCTAATGCTTCTGATGAGCAAAACCCACTTCAGTTTTGCCTCCAATTCAAAAATCTTCAAAAGTTTGACTGCTGGTATTTCTTGCACCACTTCTCCAGCTCTTAAAAAAGCTTCTTCTCCAGGTTCTCCAATGTCTTCTGTGTTCTGATGGTCTCGACTTCCAATTCAAATTTTCCAGGACCTCTTATAAATCCTTTTCTCTAAAGTACCTGACAACTCAGATGGCACCAAGAGTTAACACAACCAAAGCTGAAGTCAACGGCAATGACACACATGCATTGAGACCACAGGATTTACCCCTCCTGTAACTTTTTCTTGTGTCTCTACCATGGCCAAAGATGAGGAAAGAACATGATGGACCACACAGCTTCTCAGCTGGACAAAGCCACTGAGTTTGAAACCAGGTCTAAAAGCCAGGGATGATCCAGCAGGACACTTGTTCTTTTTCACTTGCCAACACTTTAGACAGTGAGGCCACGACCAGAACAGTCTCTGCTGAAGCAGGGTCCTCTCCAGCACTGTGTTTTGGATACAAATGGACAAAGGAAGAGAAGCAACAGCAAGACCTATGCCTGATGAAGTACATTTCCAGACAACAGCTTTGCAGGAAGATTTTTACAAAACAAAAAGGTAAGCAGGAAAAAAAACAACAGCTCAGGACAATGTTGGCTGCTCTGCATGGAAGATTTCACTGGATGTCATCACCTGTGTGTGCCCCTTGAGGACTCTGGTTGGCAAAAGGGTCTGCCCACATAAAATAGCTTTCATTTGCCATGTGGTTTTTGTGCTGAGATTGTCCAGGCAATCAAAGTGAGGATGGGGAGTTGTTAGCCCAAATGAGCCAGACATCTCAGCTTATTTGAACATCTGGCTGATAAAGCCCAACTGCGTGTATTCACGATGAAAAGGTGTTTGACATTCAGGCCTGGGTGACTGAGGATGGGGGACCCTGCTTTGAACGTGCCAGATGGCCAGACAGATGCAATCCTTGCCCTTGTCAATGTGTGGCCAATCTCTTTGACTGACTGAAGCCATTCACTGATCTCCAGTAACATGGGCATCAATGCAGAGAACAGATGGGCCTGCGTAGCCACAGCAGAAATGAATTTAGCTCCTGTCCCAGGTCCCATTGCATCCAGTTCCACCTCCTCTTCCAGCATCATGGCCCTCCAGGGACTACGTTGCTGGCCATTTCTTCCTCATGACCTGTCCTCTGCCTACTTTCTTTCCACATGTCCTACAAGGTATTTAAACCAGAAGGTCCGAAAAATTCCCAGCAAATCCTATCTTCATTCAGGCTCCTTCCTCACCAAAATCTCAGCCAATGATCTGGGAACAGATAGAAGTCCATGGTGTAAAAGGAGAGGCATCATCCATCTTAGTCCTTCACCTCTTCGTCTACTTCCATGTTTCTCCCTGGGGAATTCAACACATCTGGATGGCTCATGGTCCTGGACACAATCCTTCAAATCTTCCTCAGACAGGTATTTCAGACCCAGCATGTACAAGTGTACTTCTTGTTGCCAGCACCTACAGGGCAACCTGAAGTTGATCGCATGACCCCAGATGTCTTCAGGATCCATCTTTGTCCCAAAACGTGACAATGCAGGGATGCCTGACTGAGCTGTTACATCTGCATGGTCAGCTGGGGAGACCTCAACCTGGCATGCCACTGTTGGGAGATAAAAATCTCAGGCAATTCCAGCTGTCTTCTCAGGGGGAGGACATACCAGGACGCCCAGACCCACCATCTCTGCCAGCTGACTCAGAGACCACTGCAGTGCTGACAGCAGGGCCTCCCTGCTGCTTTGCCACTGTTGCAGTCTACAGGCAGGGTGGTGGGATCCAGGCCAGGTTAGAGACACTTTATTTCTAGCAGAAGAAGGATCTCCATGGCCTGTGAGCTCCCCTTGCCCTGCTTTTAGCACCGCTGACACATCAGGCAAGTGAAAAGAGGTCAATGATTCCGGAGTACAGATGAGCGAGCCAGAAAGAGGACCCAGGAGCTCAAGTTTTCCCTGTTAATAACAGGACTGTTTGTCCTTCCTTGAAAGAGCAGTGTTACCCAGGGATTATCTCAGCTGTTTACTGCAGGGTACTGGCCAATTTATCTCTGAAACAACCGTGTTACTGCCTGTGGGGAAGGCGAAGAAACAGCCTTGCACCGGAGCACTACTTAACTGGGCAGGCACTGGGGAAATGCTTATTTTCCTACACGCAGGCCAGATCCAAAACCACTTAAGCAATTTGAAGTTCTTCTCTTGTTATTCCAGGCCTTTGGATCTGACTCCAGTTGAAGAAAGAGGAAAAGAAGGAAAGTTGTGTTTCCTTGCTCCAAGGTGACGTGGGCTGCAGGACAGCATTCCAGCCAGCAGGCATCTCCGTCATCACACACAGTTCTGCCCTCTCCAGCAGAATTCCCTCCAGCCTTTTCTACAGGGGGGATGTTAAGAGACCCCACCTGACCATGTATTTTGAGTGAGTTCTTTGGAAAGAATGACATTTTTTAAACTGCAGCTAAATCTTCAGCAGTTCAGGCAATTGAAGGGGAACAAAAATCTCCAAACCAAGCAAAAAGAATCAAACATATTTCCTGCAAACTGTCCTTGCAGAGCTCTGCTGCATCTACCTGAGCCCTCAGAGCATCTCACCTGAGCCAGGGCAGGCAGCCCTGAGCAAGGAGGAGGTGGCAGAGATGTGTCCCACCAGCACTTCTGACCTGCAACATCTCTGCTCCTGGTGGCTCTGGGGGCAGACCCTTAGAAGTACCATGTCCTCTGGAAATTAAAGGGTTATGTGTAGGAACTTCACTGCCCAACTGAACTTCTTTCCACTTGCTCTGTCAAAGCCATCCACCTGAGCCCCTTCAAGGTGTGGAGGAGCTCCCCAGCACAGAGCAATCAACCCTCACTTACACATTAGCTCATGTGTAACGGGCTGCCTTTGCCTTCCTGCTGGGGGACTGGTTCTGGACATCAGCCAGAGACCCATGCCACTGCTTGCTCTCTTCCTTTGTTCCCTGGCTCTCCACTTCCCACACAAATCCTCCTGATCCAGGGATGCTTCTGGGGTGTGATCCTTCTTATACCTGCACAGGCAGGGTTGTGTTCACTACAGAAGCATGTCCTGACAGCAACCAGCATTTACACAGTCTGCTTATAGTCTTGCTGCCCCCCATCCTCTTTACTCCTCTCCTTCCTCTGAGTAGCCCACCTGATAACAGGAAGCCCTGGGAAAGGGCACCATGAGCAGATGCCAAGCTCAAAGGCACAAGAGTGGCACATTCCCACTCTCCCTCCCACCCCTAAAAAGAAAACAGGCACACAGATATTTGCACGGATAACAAAGTAAATTGCACCTACGAAATTCACTTTTTTCCCTTCTTTTAAACAAATCCCAGTTTTCCATCACTCTTGGGAGCACAACCAGCTGACCACAGCCCCGGATCATTTTTGGGTCAGTCGACCTTGCAGAAGGCACCACGCATGAACTAAGCATCGTTCTCTAGCAGAGGAGTTGAAATCTGGGCAAAGTGCTCTGTGCCTTTGACCCTCAAAACAAACAAATGGAAACCACAGCAAATGGGAAGGAAAGGGGGAAAGGGAAGGAAACGACCCACGAATTTCTCTGGATCGCACTGACACAAAGGGAAAATAAAATTCACACACAAAGCACACTCTTGCAGGTGATCCAGACACTGTCATGTAAGCAATCAAAGATAACCACAGTGGAAAGAAAATCAAAGAACACAAATTTATCCAAAACAACCCCCAAAATGGCATGAGTTAGGACATCCCAGAAATGCTGGGTTTTATCCATTAGGGTCACTCATGCTTTCAGCCCCAGAGAAATAAAATCATTATGCAATAACTTTTCCATCACTTTTTCTCTCCCCACAAAGTGCAAGCAATCCCAGCAACAGTTTTCAGATAATTTTTCTGGGTTTGTGTTTACCATCCATGCATATAACCCCCAATATAGTCACAAGGTCTGATCACATCCTTTTTCCAATGAAAAACATAACAGGAAAGGGAAAGAGGAAAAAACTGAGAAAACAGGGGGGGGAAAAGCAAAGAAAATAAAGTGCCCCCCCAAACCAAACCAAACCAAACCCATTTCTCCTTTTCATTTTTTTAAAGACCACAAAAGTGAGCAAACCAGACCCAGAAAATAAAAGTTGAAATAACCAAGAGGAGAAAACAAGAGAGAGATTAGAGGGAGGGGGGAGAACAAACAAAAAACCGAACACTAACGACCCGAAATAAAAGAAAAATAAAAACTAACCAGCTGAATTGGGAGTTGAGGGTGAGTTAGCCTGGCTTCCATGGGCTGACACATTGGTAGCTGTGACAGCCGTTTTGGCAGCATAAATATTGGCTTCCTCTTGAAATTTACCTATGTTCTTCTTGTACCGGATTCTCTTATTTCCAAACCAGTTTGATACCTAGAGTGAGTTTAAGAGAAGACAAAGACATTAATGTTTGAGCTCTGGCAAGATCACCTGGGTGAGGAAGGTGGATTAGTTCAGGGTAAGCAGTGCATATTCTTTTGCCCCCCAAGTTTTCCTAGCCATGGAAGGAAGCACCTTCTACCCATGTGTGGCAGATCAAGCCCAGTAAAGGTGATGGGACCCTCTTGGGAGCACTAGGTTTGTGTGGATATACCTGGTTCCTCTATAGATGGGATATCGACTTAAGGAAATGGGATGCTCCACAGGAATCATCACCCCACGAAAATATAAGACGGATTCAAAAAAGCCTGAATTTTGAAAAAAAGTATGTGTCATTTTGGAACTTTTTTTTGCCTCCTCCTTGGTATCCCTTTGATGGGACAGATGCCCTGATTCCCAGACACCCATTCTCCCTCTGGAGAAGCTAATGTGGTTTCCAGGGAGAACACTCAGCACACTGTCTGGGGCCTGGCTGACACACGAAATTGCCTTGGTATTACTGAAGCTCTTCTTTGATCCATCTGAGTAAAATCAGTGCACAAGGCCAGAAGTGGATGCTCTTCCTCCAGCTGAGCTTGGCTTTGCAAGGTTTAGCACAAGCCACCACATCAACTGGGAATTTCCGTGGGAGGTTGGAGAGGGAGTACAGGGCTCGTCCTAAAACCTCATTTTGGTCCCAGGAAACAAGTGAGTCCCTTGGAAAGAGGTGGGAGATGTTTCCACTGTGTTTGCCCAGAGGCCTGCTGATAATGACAACCCTGTTCACTTGCAGGCAACATGTCACACTGAACTACTTCAGAGAAGACATGGGAAATATTTGACCTATAGTTTGGGAAGCAGCTCTCGGTTTCTCTTCAACAACACTGAACACAGAGTCAGGGGAATGTCTTCTTATGTGCAGGTCTCTAAGCAGGAGACAACTTCCAGCCACCACTGACCTCTGAGAAAGCTCATCAGGATGAAGAGAACGGAAAAATGCCTGAGGATGCTGCAACTCTCCCAGAAGAATTCCAACACTCCTGGAATTGCTTGGAGCTGCAACCTTGAGCAAGCAGATCAATCCTTTGGTGGGACTCCATGGACATTCTCCCTTTGCTTGCTGGTGAGCAAGTTCATCAGTGCTCCCCCTTTCAAATGGACTGAACAAGCACCAAGACATAGAATACAATAATGGATGTTCATCCTTGGAAGCCCATGACTTTTTCCTTATCTTAGGAAAGTTGCTTGGGCTTGGGTGTTGATAACTGAAGCCCACAAGCTTTTATTCCTGTGATGATCTCTACCTGCAGTGCTCCTAAAGCGTTCAGCAGCTTCCATGCAGAAGCGGCTTCATCCGCCACTACTGAGCTGCAGGTATCCAACCCTGCACTGCTGCAGAGCAGGAAAAGAAAATATAACCTGCAGAGACAGATCAGCACCCAATCCAGATCTGGGAGTGAACATTTGGATGGCACCAGGAGCAGGGGCTGTTTGCAGGGAGCTCCATTTCACCTCTTGGTCCGCCTTTCTCACTAATGACAATGTGATCTCCTTTGTGATCTTCCCACTTGGCCATCTCTCTATAACAGTTCTTCTGGCTTCAAATGCTGGAGCCAACGGGTGAGTATCACAGGGCAGGAAGATGGGATAAATGGCCACCACAATCAATCTTCATCTAAAAACTTGTGAAGCAAAGAATTTGCCTGGCCTGGTCAGCCTTTGAGTTCAGATCAACTCTGCTTGTGACTTACACAGATTCACGCAAAACATGTTCCCACTTAGTCCCAGCAAAACCAAACCTGGATGTGTGTTTCCTTCTACCTTCTCTGAATGAAGAAGGGAGGGAAATCCTGGTGATAGGCACAAAACAGTCTTGATACAGCACAGTCAAAAAACAAAGTAAGTGCAAAATTTCTCCTGGGCATTTTGCCTTTGCAAGGGAAAAGTTGCAAGTGTGAACAGATGAATTAGAAGTGAGAAGGGAAACATCAGGACAGCTGGAGCTTTACTTAAGCCAGTATGTGCTATCTCTCATAGGTAACCAGGAAGAATCAACGTTTGGGTCTTGTGACCCAGGGGAGGCAATTGGAGTCACTCAGCAGGCATCCAACACGGTGATGACACCTACCCTTGGATGCTGTTGCTCCTGCTGAAGGCAGACATGCTCTCACAAGGACAACAGATGCTACTGCTGTCTTCAGTTTACTCAAGCCACGAGCAGGCACGTGCCTGGGGCTGGGAAGCAGCCCAAGACAGGGAACATAACGGGAGCCTAGAGGGACCACTGAGCTCACATGAGGACAAGCCTACCAGAGGCCACACAGATTGGCTCTCAACCACACAGCTTCCTCCAAAATGAGAGGAAATAAAGAAGGGCAGGCCTGAGCAATGTAGGGTTGAACACTTCAAGGACTGACTGCACTCCTCACAAATCCCAGCAGCTCCCAGGTCAAAGCTACAGACTCCAGAAACTACATGGCTGCCTTGAATGTATGGAAATGATTCAGTTTGCCTTTATTGACTGCTCTTTTTTGAGGGATAAGCAAGTCAGGGAGATGTCACGTTCTGCAGTACAAGGGTAATGACAGAGAGAAATGACCCTGAGAAAGCCCATCCTCCTTGGGCCATTAGCCTGCCTGACCCAGATCCTTCCCACCAGGACCTGTCCATCCCACCTTACCAAGTAAAATCTGCACAACTCTTCCCACTGCTTTTAATCCCTTGGCTTAAAGAATGGACTCTCAGCTCAAACAAGCTCTTCTTGCAAGCCAGTCCAGCACTAATTCCTTGAGGAGAAGACTTTGACTCTCTAGGTGGAACCACAGAGTTTCTGTGCTAGTAACACCTCAGTTGCACACACAGCCATCGCTCCGTGAAGTCTTCATCCCTTCTAAATCCTCTCCCAGACTGTCCTTTTCCATCCATAGGTTCAATCTGCAAGTGCCATCTGCTCTCCCATCCACTCTCACTAACTTGTACTAAGCTCATTAAGTAATTAAATGCTCAACACTGGGACGTGACTGACTTGCCTGAGGTCTGGAACGCCCCTCACCACGCTGAGCTTTCCCATTAGTACAGTCTTTGATCTCTCTTACCTGTGAGACTGTGATGCCGCATTTCTTGGCTAGCTCTTCTTTGGCTTCCTCACTGGGGTAAGGGTTGCTGAGATGGGAATAGAAATACTCATTCAGGATTTCCGTAGCCTGCTTGTTGAAGTTCCGTCTCTTCCGCCTTCACATGGAGAAAGAGGGAGAAATAGAAGGAAAAGGAAAGGGAATCAGTGCCAGGGATCTAGAAATAGAAATGTAATTTTACATACTCTGACTTTCCAACTTCCCTCCCTCCTTCCCCTGCTCCTGGGAGTATGGAGTGCAATACTTCACGGCCAGGAATTTTCTCCTCTGCACCCTTCTGGTGACACCTCTCTCAGCACCCTCCAAAGCAAGTAATTCTCCATCTGAAACTATCCCTGTGTACCCTCCAGCTCACAGAAGAGTCTGAAAACTGGCATCCAGCTCCTCTGCTCCTCCTGACTCCTGACACCTGGCTGTCGTGGCCAAAGACATCACTGCTACTCTGCAAAGCTCTGTGCTGAGGAAGCAGCGCTGGATATATCCTTGGGGAAGTCTGTTCCAATTACACATAGGCATTATCTGTCTGCTCTTTCCTTGTAGCCCCAGTGTAGCTGCCTCTCCTCCCTTTTGCAAGCTGAAGCCCAAGCCACAGTCTACACGTAGTCAGCTTGGGAAATGAAATAATTTTACAGCAAATCAAAAATCTGGGACAATGGGAACAGTAGGAAAAGGGTAGGAATCTAGAGGGGACAGGATGGCCCGGAGGATGCGCTTTCATCCCTAACTGAAGTGCACATTTCCATCACAGAGAACTGTTGTAATATGCCAGAGAATTTCCCTCTGCCACAGCAAAACCAGGATGTGCAATTCTCAAGGTACAGTTGGGAGCCTCCTCGAGACAGAAGCTGGATGTCTTGAATTGCTGTCCCCTCCCCTGCTGAGCCACAGACAACTAAGGGATAAGGAAGGTAAATAACCTCTGCGGCTCAAGATCAGGAGATACGGCCCTTCAGATGGACCTGAATTCACTCCAGAACCTCTGAACACCTCTCCGAGGCCTCAACAACACTGAATGGTGGGCGGGGAGAAGGTGGGATGAACTCACCGTGCGTCCAGAAATCGGGAGCGCAGGATCATGACGGCTTCACACGTGCTCTGCTTCAGCTGCATCTGGATGGAGCTGAACTTGCGGTGGATGATGCTCACCATCCGCTCGATCTCCTTCGGCGAGATGGGTCGGGTCCGGCTCTGCTCACGCAGCAGGTTCATCACGTGGGTGGTGAATTCGTTGCATGCCTGGGATGGCAAGAAAAGCAAAAGAAACCCCAGGATCGGAAGGTCATTCGACAGTGTCGAGGACAAGACAGAGACAGTGCTGCTAAGGAGGGAGACCTGAGTGAAGGCCTCAGTGGTTGGGGCTTTTCAGGGCAGACCAAGATCAAGAGTGTGCTGGCACTTGGGGGAGAGAGAAGTTTCTCTCATCTGCCAAGCAGAGAACATGAGACTCCCAACAAACATTTTGGGAAGAGCAGAAGCTGATTTCTTTGCTCTCAGGGGAATCATGGATGGAGTTGGGGAACGTTCATATAGGGTTCATATAAAGCATAAAGAAGTCCCAGCCACTGTTCTTCTGGCTGCGACTGGAGGAGCTATAGATGTGTCCGAGGAAGACCATGAACCTTTTGACCCACTGTCCCTCCTCCTACAGCCCCACCACGTGTCCTGCAGAGCCCCCTGTGCTTCACAGAAGCAGGTCCCAGAGAAACACAGCCCTGTTCCACATTCTTGGCACATCAGATAAGAAGTAAATAATGATAATAATTAAAGCCTGACTGAGGCAGGAGCCCTGACAAGTAAGGGCAAGCAGGTAACAATCCCAATTAGTTTGCTGCTGGCACAGCACTGTCTGCTGCTTCTGCTGTCCCCATGCTGTGCCGAGAGGACAGGGCAGTGAGAGGGGACAAGGCAGGGATTTTGAGGCCAGATGAAGGCCACTTCATTGTCCTCTCTTTCATCTGCACAAGCAACTCATGGGCATGATGGGATCCTCTGATTCCCAGAACTAAGCCCCAGAAACCAGGCTGAGGGCAGCACTTGGACACTGATGGCTGGAAATGCCTTTGGTGCTCCTGGGACGTGGGAGCTGCTCTGGGGACAGAGTCCCCAGTTCCCATCCTATCATGGGGAAAAAGGGGCAAGCAGGGGTAAGAAGTACTGGCTTTGTGGACAAGTGACATGGGCTTGACTTCCAGTGTCACACCCCACCTTTCCAAGCTGAATCCCCACCACAGCTCAGATCCAACAAGGAGACACCCCCGAGGCCAGCACAGCCCTTCCAACTGCCCATCCCCAGCTTCAGCTGATGAGGAAGGAGCAGAAGATAAGGTCCATCCCTGAAGCCTGTCTTTGTCTGTGCCAAGGGCCTCTCCTTGGACTTGGGTAGCAGGGGACATGAGGTCTCTCCCTCCCTCTTCAGCCTGGGGCCTTGAAAGAGGAGCCCTGACGTGCTCTCCACTCCCATCATGGCTGAGGCTTCCTCTTATCGCACAACCCTGTCTCCATGCCTTGAGGGAGTGACAGCAAGGGCTGAGGAGAGCCACCAAAGGTCATTCTTCTAACCAGCCTTCTGCCTGCTCCCTGCCTCCTCTAATGCCCTGCCAAAACGTCTTTCATGGTGTGACAGCGCTCGGCTTCTCCAACACCAGAGCCCTGCCTGGCCACCCTGACTCCAGCTCCAACCCAGGGGCACCCAGCTAATGTACCTCAGCTTGGCCAGTGTGGCACCTCAAGGGGTAGGGCATTCCTCATCCCCACCACACATCCAGTTAGCCAGCTAAAACAGGGGCTGGGCTGTCTCTAAACCAGAGACCTGAAACCCTGCCTGACCCCTGGCTGTGGAGCCCATCCTGCACCCAAAAAGGAGGGATGCCTTTTTGCTCACACTCCATAAACCACAACCTCTGGGTAGAAACCACAAGGGCAGTGGTGAAGAGAGGTCTGCAGAACATCTGGAAGCATTTGAAAGGAACTGGTTCTGAGCGTTGGTCTGTGAAGCTCTTCATGCAATTGTCAGTGTTACCAATAGCTGCATTTATGACCCGAACAGTTTTTCTTTTTCTTTTTTAAGGATAATTTTCCGCAAGAAAAAAAGAAATTATTTTCTGGAAAAAGAGCTTTTCAAGTAGAAATTATATTCAAGGAAGATTTTGATTTAAGTCTTGCTTGGAAAAAAACTGTTGCCACCGAGGCCAGCAAGATAAAGAGGGCTCCTCCTTCACAGGGTCAATTGTGGGCAAGATTTTGGGAGAGGAGCGGAAAGCACAAATCCAAGGGGCAACCCATGCCGAGCGTATTCTCGTGCCACATCCCAGCACAACACTCCAGCTCTCCCAACCCTAAAAAAGCATGTTTTCACTCCAATACCCAGCTGCATTTGCCCATACACTCCCAACAATAGATGTCAGTAGCGATCCAGGCTGTGCTCATCCACGCCACAGTGCCGGCACCGAACGGCAGCTCCCCCACTCCGGCTCCTGCTCCCACCGTCCCGCGACCACCACCCACCCCTCTGCCGCAAAGGAGCCTGTTACCTGCTCGTACTTCTCCAGCTCCGTGTGGTAGATCTGTCGGATCTGGGAGAGTTTGGCTCTGTAGTCAGAGTGCTCCACCGAGTTGTCAGAGCCGGCTCCTCCTGACGCGGCGGCGGCGGCGGCAGCGGCGGCTGAGCCGCCTCCTTTTTCGGGGCCTGCCACCCCCTCGGCCAGGAGCATGTTGTCTAACCTCATCAGCTGGGGGTCCGTGGGCTCCTCTTCCTGCGCTCCCCGGATGCTCAGCACTGCCAGAGACACAAAGGGGAGAGGACTTAATTCAGGGAAGGGGATGCTCGTCTAAAGTTAAGACCATCAACAGGGCTTTTCTTCCTTTCCAAAAGGTACCCCAACAGGCTGGTGCTCCAAGTACTCATCACCAAGTGCAGCTACTTGGCTCTCCAGGGGCACTCCAGCTCCCTGCTTCCCCTCCTACCTCTTCCCCTCCTTCCTGCAGGAAAGAAGTAGGGCAGAACTGGCAGCCAGCTCAGCTCAGAGCTTAACCAGAAATCCACATTTTCTGTTCAAATAGGAAGCAAAACTAGCAACACCAATCAAAAACCAATAAATGCACCCGTTCTTGCTGCCAGAAGGGATAGGGACCATATCCCGACTCAAGCATGGGATGGGAAGTTAGGAGTCTCCAGCTCTGATCTCATCTTGCTCAGGGGTCCTCTCATGTCACCCAACATGTCATTTACATCAACCCCAGATGGCAGAGAAAGACACACAGAGCCTAGGGCTGATGGTGCCTCGGTTTCCTCATTGTTAAATACAGACAGAGAGGGCTTGAAGGCCATGCTTTTAGCCACACAGTGGGAGCACACGCAAAAAATGTATGAAATCAATTTTATTCTTTGGAAAATGGCTTTTTTTTAAAGAATCCAGACATTCCACTGAAGTCTAAACCACGCTGAGAAAAGGAGCAATAATAAATTAATCCTTCCAGAGCAACTTTCCAAGGAGAGAATTTTCCTCCCCTCTTTGTACTCCCTGCCTCAATTACTGCTCCAACTAAAAGTCCTTCTCCTGAGAGGGCTTTCCTGGAAAAACAACATGGGAGCATCCCGACTGCTTGGGATGTCCCAGGTCTGAAGGACGGAGATGCCCTACGTGCCCCCCCTCACCCCCCCCTGTGGTCTGTGTTTGAAAACAGAAGGAAAACTTGAGATCTCTGCACGCACACACACAGAGCTGCAAAATAAATGAAATAAATACAATAAATCCTTGATGAGTGAACAAAAAAGGCATTTCCTAAGAGGAATTAATTGTATTTCTCCATCTCATCTGGCAGAGGAGCTCCAAGCACTTTGTAAACACACACACAGCCCCAGCACACACTCATTGCACATGCAGAGCTGGGAAACATTGCATGGATAAAGCTGTGCCCGCTACACCTGAGATGAATATGACCCCCCCTCAAATCCACAGCATAAACAAGAGCAAGTGATTCTCCCTGTCATTCAAATAAAACCAAAAAGCAGTGGGAAATCAGTTGGCAACAAGAAATAAAACCAGAGCAGCTAAAAAACCCCAGCAACCAGAGAGTATGGTCTTCCTCACTCTGAAATAAGTTAAAGACACAGCTATTATCAGTAAAAAATTGAGAGGTTTGGCTAAGTCTAAAATGAGCTTGTGGGAGTTTTTTTAAGCCTCAAAGTCTACTGAAATTACTATTTTCAGGACATTTCATTCATTCATTTTAATCACTTTTTCATTCATGCATTTACTGGCATTTTTGGTATTGAAATATTCACTGATAACAAAGGTGGGAAGGTCAGGGGGGAAAGAAAAGAGAGAAAAATCTCCAAGAAGAGTAAAACAGCCAATAAAATGATCTAATAATAAATAACTCCACGCTAGGGAGGATCGTTTCTGTACGGAGGAATGGAGGCACACTGCCAAATTTGGAGCTGGGTGCCAGTTGCCGAGCCCTGAGGAGACAGGACCGGCATCTCCCCCCACCACGGGAGGCTTCCCACGGCACTGCTGGCACCCAGCCATGATGAATAAATCCAAGGGGAGAGGACAGATTTCATCAACAAAATGGTCTGGGGTCTGCGGTCCAGACACCAAACTAAAACAAGAGGTAAAAGTAGCCAAATTCCTTAAAAAGAGAAGAGGGAAGGTGACAGGCTACAGTGGGGAGAGAAAAAACTTGCTATGAAAATAAAAGAGAATAAATTCCTATTCTTCCAGGACAAAAAAAAAATCAGTAAATTAAAGCACATCAAAAGCCCAAATACAAAAAGAAAGCAACACAGGTTAAAAATAAAAAAAAATAATAAAAAGAACCTCAAATAAACAAATCAAAAGCAGAGTTGCCAAAACAGGCGCATCTGGATTTCAAAAGGGAATATTTTTAGATTAAAAATCTCAGGAATCATTGACCTGACAGGTAGGCACGAGTGATTAATTAGTTTATGTTTAGAGAGCTGCTTCCTGATGAAAAGCACTGTGTATTCCCGTGAGCTTTACTCCTGTGCCACACGCACAGACCAGCACCTGCTGGGTGGGTGCATTCCCAGCATCCGATGGAGGGACATGTGCCCCCACAGCAGTGACCTAAGCCCAGCTGGGGACCGTGTGGAGCCAGCCTGGTCTCGGCTGTTTGACTGAAATAAGGCATGGGAGTAAATAAATGGAAAGGCCAACGTGTCTAAGCAGGACTGATGCTGCCTATTTATCCCTGGAAAGCTGTGCTCAGCCGAGGAGAAGACAAAATGATTATTTAAAAGCTCCTTTTTTATCTTCCTGGTGTTGTTCCTGGCTCCAACACGCCTCCTGCCAGGATGCCCAGATTGCTGGGCTCCTTGGCAGCTCCAGCCTTCCAAACTGCCCCCTGTGATGGGATGTGGCTCTGCTGGCTGGGGGGCTCGGGGTGAGCTGGTACAGGCAGCACCCAACCTGTATTGCCTGGGCAGCTGATGGTGAAAGAACCTTGCTCTCTCACCAAATTAAACCAGAATAAATTAAAGCAGAATGATTCCCGGTGGTCCAAGGGGCTACAGGCACATAGGGATCCAGGCATTCCCAGGACTCGCCATTTGCTGCTCCTGATTAAAGAAAAGGGGGGGAAAAAAAGGAAAAAAAAGGAAAAAAAAGGAAGAACAAGAAGAAAGAGAGCGACTGGCAGCTGGGGGGAGGAAAATTCATGCAAGACTTTCTGTCCTTGGCTGCTTTCCTGCTGGCTTGGCAGCTCCCAGAGCCACGGCATAAGCCACTAGATGGTGCTCGGCCCTCGCCCAGGTCCCCCACTGATCAAGATGGGTTTTTATATGTAAATATATACATACACACATACGCAAATATATATATGTATGTTATATATATACACACATATATATGTGGGTGCATTTTAAAAGCAAACCCAAGCCATGTGCCTTGTCCCTGCCCGGCTGATCGTGGAGCGGAACCGAGGAGCATCCCTGTCACAGGGTCACCACCTCCCATGGCAGCAGTGGGAGCAGCTGGGGACCATCGAGCCACCAGCCTGCAGTCCGGTCGTGGATGTCACCAGGGTCACAGAGACCTGTTCCAGCAGCTGGGAAATGGTTCCCAGTTCACACACTTACTCCTTCTCCCTCTTGAGGAAGGTATCATAGCCATGGGGTTCAGAGTACGTTGACAAGTCCTAGTTCTGGGCTGGTGGTGTGGCTGCAGTGCAGGACACAGGGAAGTGGCAGCAGGACTGACCTCAGAGAAGCAGGTGAGAAGACAAAGACAAAAATAGCTTCCTGGCTCCTTGTCTGCCCTGCAGTTCAGGGATGCAGGGTGGAAACTGCATCGAGTCACCAAAGCTTCCACATCCTTCAAGATGCTTCCCACCAGCATCTCCAAGGAGCAGCTGCAGAGCAGCCAGTTCCATGTTCACATGAGTTGGGCAGCCAGCACTCCATATGTGTCTGTGTCTCCACACCACAGTACCTGTGTGGTGGGGGTGGTGGGGCAGCCACACAGTCTGAGGTACAGCCAGGGTGGGGGGCACAGGGCAGGAGAAACAGCCCTTGCCGAATGCCTTTGGAATGGACAGCACTCTGGGGATGGTCTGGGGTTGTGAAGACACCTAAGAAATCCACGAAGGAGGGTACCAAATTCCTCTGGTCCTCTATGCCACCCTCCCCTTCCTTATTTACTCCATTTTCCTGACAGCATTTTCCCAAAGGAATATGAAAAGTGCAGGAGTCAAGCACACAGCTACCTCTCTTCTCCAAGGCCATGCCAAAATGCTTCCACTTAGTAACTCTTTTCTCCCAACCCCTTCCAAACCCTCCAGATTAGAGGTGTGCAGTCAACACCAGAAGAACTACATTACAAAGGCAATCATGCTGGGGGTGATGGCAGAAGCTTAGCAGGAGACTGTGGCTGAGCAGTAGACGACAGAAAAGGATGCTCAAACTTTCAAGCTCCACTTTTCTTCTAGAAGGAGCAGTTTATCCTGCTGTGGTCAGTGTCCTTAAACTGAGGGGATGTGGGAAACATGGGGCTGTCCCAGCCAGACTCCCAGCATGGGATATATACCCTCACAAGAGGCTGCAGGCTGTAGTGGTATCACACTCCCTACCACTTCTCATTCTCATGTCTCTCCTTGGGTGTGCTCATCCCAGTTAGGTGCCAGCCAGGACTTCTGGGGTGGAAGCCAAAGACGAAGCAGGAGACACCAGAAGAGGTTAAGGCAAGGTGGAGCAGTGGGAACAGCCTCTGCAGGGATGCAGTGGGAACATCTTGGAAGAAGAAGATACAGTGAATGCCAATCTAGGCTGCGACAAGGAAGGAAGAGGTTCCCCAGGGCTGGTGTGGCTGTTCTCCGCTGACCTCAGCAGCCAGAAGCGTGGTCCCGTGAAATTCCTGTGACTGCCAGGTTAAGATTCCCGATAATGACATGAGCTGGCAGTTCCTCTGCAGCCCCATTTGCTGACACCCCCAGCCAAGGGCTGGACCCAGTAGCTGGGTGTTTAAACAAAGCCACCCTACCAAGAAACCTGCTGGGTGGCTTTGAGGAGTTCGGGAGGAGCGTTTGCCCTCCTGCCCGAGCTCGGCTGCTTCTGAAGGAGTTTTCTCATGGTTGTTTCTGCCCATTCCCAACTTGCTGAATTGCCTTTCCAGGGGGACATTTTAAAGGAGAAGGAGATTTCAAGTAAATGATTGCAACTTATCAAAAATAATGTGCTACTTAGCATCGGAGACAAGCATCCTGGCAGGCAGAAATGGGAAGCAGTGCCGGAGCAGATGGGAGTAATTACGTTGTGATTTTCAGAAGGGTTTTCTTTCCTGCCTCCACTGTGCCTAAGATGTACCGTGGGGGAGGCGAGGGGGTGGGGGTGGAAACAACCCACCCAACAACAGAGTTTCAGGAGAGGCAGATAGACAATTCCCTTGTTGGGCTGAGCTGGCCTTTGGCGTGACCTTCCCATGGGGAAACCAGAGATGCCGGGCACTGGTGGAGCTGCTCTCACTGTGGGATGAGATGCCTCCTTCCCCACCAAGACACTCATCTGCCACCAATGACACCTAACCCCTTTCCTGGACCGCTGGGTGCCCCTGAGGGGTGGTGCAGCCAAGGAAGGCTTTGCAGCTCCTCCCTGGGAACCTCAAAACTCCTGCACAGACCCACACAGTGCCCAGCCTGGTTTCAAAGCACACCTGGAACATCAGCCCTCTTCCAACCTTTTGCAATTTAGCCACCATCACCAACATGAGCTTGGGGAGATGCAGCTTCAGGAGTCACACAAGCTCACTGGAAAATGTTGTTTTTGTTAAACATATGTTTTTACACCTCCAGGTCTAAAACAACAGCCAGTAAACACAGAGACAGCCACAATGCCAGCAAATGTCCCTCCTAACAAAACCAGTAACTAATCACCTTCTTTTAAGCCCATCTCAATATTCCCTGGAGCCTGAGACTACATTTGTGAATGCTGAAGATCAACAGCACTGAACTTGGGACAAGAATATTCCCGTTTGCCTCATGTTTGAGGACAGTTACATGCTCAGTGGCTTGCAGCAGGCTGGCTGCATCCTCCTTGTACTCGTATGTGTAGCTGCAAGCAAGTCAGGAGAGTTGGGGTTTGCTTCCTCGATTGACTCATGACGCCATGGGCTTGAGCTGCTCTTCCCAAACTTTCTCTGTGCAGAAAAGGCCCCAAACTCCATGCACCTACCTAAACTCCTGGGGTTTTTTCCAATGCAAGCATGTTTGCAGCCTACTTTTTTCTGCAACAGCAAATCCCCCACACCAATGAAAACTCAGTGTTTTTGATCTTATCACAGAATCTCAGAACGGTTTGGGTTGGAAGGAATCTTAAATATCATCTCATTCCAAGTCCATGCCACAGGCAAGGACACCTTCCACCAGACTAGGTTGCTCAAAGCCCCATCCAACCTGGCCTTGGACATTTCCAGGGATGGGGCAGCCACAGTTTCTCTGGGCAACCTGTGCCAGGGCCTCCCCACCCTCACAGCTCTCTCATTAAATAAAAAGTTGCCTATTTGTCAAAATAAACCCTCAGAGCTTTGTGGAGGATGCTAAAGCACCTCTAGCTGATTCTTCACACTGCCAAGTCAAGGGCCCACATGACACAGCAACGTAAATGCCTTCTTGGCAAAGCACACGATGTCCATCTTAAATGGGAATCACAGTCTTGGTAACCAAGGTGGAGCATTTCACTGTCAAGCAATCACAGGGATTTAGACCTTGTCTGGATATATTCATCACATCTACATAAAGCCACTGAGAAAAATCAACACCAAAATGCAAATACCTATTTCCAACATGAATAGAAGCTAGAATTTCTAAACACACTGACACACGCCCTTCCAGGGAGCAGAAATTAAGAGAAGCTCATGTTTTTTTCTTATAATTGACATTAAAAGTTCCCCTCCTCACTCCAGTCTTTCCAGAGCTTACAAATGGATGAACAGATTTTTGCTCAGATTTTCCAAAACAGGCTGCCGTGAGATGAGGCATGGAAAAATTCAGCTGGCAAAATGGCTTTTTGTGCATCTACTTATTTATTTCTTTCCCAGAAAAAGGAGGAACTCTGTGAAACTGATGGGCCGTTTCTGCCACCAATTTTCACAGCCATAAAACAAACCAAAAATCCCAGCAACAAATCAAGAAAGAGGCTTGCACCCAGAAGCACTTACAAAGCCACCCTGTACCACTGCAAACCCACCTCATCTCCCAACACAGGAGTGTCCTTCAGGGCTCTTTGGAAACAGAGCACTCAAACTATTTTGTGAGAGATGCTTTTAAAGGTGGAGAAGCGTTCCTTGAGTCCATAAAACTGTGATAAAATACTCCCAGAGAGGTGGGAGCAAGTCACATCAGTTCAGAGCAATAGTTCATGTAGCTCCAGCCATGGCCAATGAACCCAAATGGAGACCCAACCAAGGCCATGAACAACAGCAGAAGCATCAGATGCTCAGGGCAGTGTCACTTCCCCCAGCTCTCCTCTACCCACCACCAGTTTGAGAACTTGCGTCGCAACCCAAATTCAGATCAATCAAAAATGCTTCCTAAATCAAAAATGAAATCCCCTCCCACTTCATGTTACCATTTCCCCCCCCCCTCTCTTTTTTTTCCTAATAAAAATTTGTGTTGATTTCAAACCAATCAAACTGCTTTAAAAAGCAGTAACTTCCCACCTTTCCGGGGTGGAGGGTGTCCAAGTTATTTGCTGAATCCAACACAAATTAAAAAAAAAAAAGAAACAACCTTAATTTTGGGGTGTGGGAAACAGGAGAAGGGAATTTATCACATGTCAAAAAGTTTCTCAGCTCCCAGCAGCAGCTCTCCATCACTTCAGGAGGATGCAGCTTGCATGTGCCACCGAAGCTGCAGAAGAGAAACACTTATTTCATAGAACTGGTAAAGAGTCTGCACCAGTTTTTTCCTAACCCCATCCCAAATGCCAAATGGGTTGCCATAGCGAGCGAGGATCTAGCTACAAAATGATCAAAAGGTCTGGAAAATTATTACTAACACACTGGGATGGAAAAGAATATCCCCCCCCAAACTGGACAACGATCTAAAATAGCCACAAAAATAAGGCACAATGTTGCTGTGATTACTGAAAACCAGATTCTCCATGAAATGTGACTCCGTGGGGAAGCTGAATGAACACAGATGAGCTTGTCTTTCCAGTCCTTCCCTGTATCCTGCTCCTGCCGACCAGTTTAGCTCATGGGTAGTAACTGAGCCTGGTAAGGAAACTTCTGACACCGGCCCCACATGCTCAGTTATTGCTACATCATTGTTGACTGAAACACAGTGGATCAAATTTAAGTATTTTCTAATTTTCTCTTTGTAGTCCTGACCCCACAAGCCATGTTTTCCTCATGGATGCTTCACTGCAGGCTGGTGGTCAACTCCCATTGGCTTCGGCAGCAAAACTCCCAGCTGTAATTTTCACACCTGAAATCTGGGGACAGGTAGCACTCAGAGCCAGAGCTGATTGAACCTCTTGCACCACACACAGATTGCCAAGCAGGATGTAAGTGCTTGCAAAAATTAAAAACAAGGCAATCAAGGCCAACCACCCCCCCAGTGGACAAATGACCTCCTCCCTGCCCAGTCACAGCAGCTGCCAAGCCACCTCTGCCACGTCCATGGAGCAGCAGACCCTCACAACTCCACCTAATCAGGCAAATCAGCTTCATCTCGCCCAGTAACACTCTGCAACCAATCCATCACACCAGGGCTGAACTCTGGGCACCGAGGGCTCAACCCTGTCCTATTGGCACTCTGCCCTTGGAAGAGCACGGATAAGTGTTGGCCCGCACACAGGTTCCCTTCCCATCCCACTGAGCACCTCATGCATCCCTGAAACAGGCTGATGCTGGGGAGTGATGCTGAAGCTGGCTAGAGCAATCCCACACTCAGCTTATCTCACAAAGCAGTTTTCCCTTTCCTAAACAGGGCAGGATTAGCAGGCTCCAGTTACAGCCATGAAGTGGAATCAATTCCTTATCTGCACAGGCAAACCCCAGCAGGTTTCAAATTCTCCAGCCACACCAACCACACCATAAGGGAGACACTGTGCACGGTCACCCAGCCTCCCCCATCCCACCCTCCTCTATCCCACCAGGACCAGGACCAACCTCCAGTTGCTCAGAGCAGCAGTGGCAGGAGTTAAAGGAAAGTAGAGTGAGATTCAGTGCTGCTCTGCTGCTGGGCCAGATTTGAGCAGAAGATGTGACTCGGATGACTGACCACAGGCTGGCCTGGCCAGGAGAGGACCATATACCATGGAGAAAAGCCTCAGTGCCTTCAAGACCTCCTGTGCCAGGACTTCACCTTCTCCTGGTGGAGTCTGGGTGATGGACCCAAGCTGCCCCTGCACCACCAAGAGCACAAATGGTCACTGAGAGACAGAGTAAGTCGTTGTCCCCACCTCAGGAGATGGCTCAGACCTGGCGCTTGTCACGCCTGGAGACTTGGGGCTCCCTAAGCCCTACAGGAACAAATCAGCAAACAAAAGATGGGATTGCTCCCAGGTCAGGTCCAGCCATAAACCCCCTTTCTGAACGCCAGTTGGGCTGGGATCTGCGCGGTGCTTTGCATATGAATTCTCTTTGCTGAAAAGAAGTGGGTCCTTTGAATGAGCTGAATCTGTTAATGAGAAGCCGGGGCCTCCAGAGCTCCTCTGAGGACAAGGGTCCCAGTTTGACCACTCCCCCCCACCTCCTCCACCCCCCCCTTCCCCTGGGCCAAGCCCTGAAACCCGAGAACAAACAAAGAGAGGTTTTCCCCCAGAAGGAAGCTGCCTTTCCAACCTGCTCCCCTCTCCAAAGGTCATCTCCCCTGGACACACTGCCTCTGCGAATGGCTGCTCAATGCACAAAGTGGCTGGGGCATGAAAGTCATAAGTGAAAAAAGACTGGCAGGAACCCAAGCTGAAAAGCTGCATTTCAGATTCTCTTCTCCTGCCATCCTTCAAAAAAGATGACCTGTGAGACTCTGTCCAAGGAAAGCTGGCTTGGAGCTCGTTAGATGGCAATGTCCCACTCAAGTCTCGGGTTTGCTAAATACTCTGAAGGTACCCACTGCCTATCACACATCTGAGAGTGCTGCTGCTCTGTAGCCAAGTTGATGGCCTTGCCATGGGCTAGACTTGGGATCTTGTGCAATATAGGAGAGCCAAGCCATCACAGAGAATACACTGGTTTTTCCCTCCCTTTCTCTCTGACAAAGTGGGCAGCACAGAACAACAGACATCTTTACAAAAGCTGGGACACACATGGAACTGCTCCCACTGCAAAGTGTCCTGGGGCCATGTCCTCTCCCTCCACTGCCAAGGGATCTCCCCGTCTCCTGCTTATGGGCACAGTCTCTGCCCAGAACCACCTTCCCATTTCCAGCAGCAAACTCCTGGTGCAGCCCAAGAGCTGAGCGTGGCCCTTGTCAATCTTCTGATCACTTGAAGGCAGCCTGGGTGCTTGGAGAAGGTGGCTGCAGGAACAGAATACCATTTTTTTGGTGCATATAGACAAGAGAGAAGCAAGAAGGAACTATGAAGCAAGGATTCTCCACCCATAAGGAATGGACTTTGCAGTAGGAAACCTACTGCCCTGGCAAAGGGGAGACTGTAGCCACTGCTGAGTACGAAGTTCTACCATCGGTGACCATCTCCTCTGAGGTCAGCCATGGACCAGAGTCTGCCTTATGGAGGTTGGACTCTGCTCTTCCCTGAGACAGTCTCCTGTTCCAGAAGCATTAGAAACCATCCCTCCACACATCCATGTCTCCCCAGCCATGACAGCAGGCAATTAAAAACCTTTTCAATGACAAATCTGAAAGTGAGCTGTATGCCTATGAGGACAGGTCAAGCGCAAAGCACATGAAGAAAGCACAACCAGGGGTATTGGAAATTCCACTCCAGCTCCTGTAGTGTAATGTAGCCACCATTTAGATGCAACACATCAGCAACTGGACAATTTCAGGCATCTACTTTCAGTGTTACAGATGTCAGTTAAGGCAGGACCAGAGCCAGCCTCCCCAGAGCCTGGATGCATGTCACCCCTGTGCTTTTGAAGTACCACAACTCTCCAGAACTAAATGTTCCTGTAAATCCTTGCAGACTTATGCACAAGTCACCATCCCTGGAGGTATTAAAAGACATGTAGATGTGGCACTTAAGGACATGGTTTAGTGGCAGGGTTGGCAGTGCTGGGCTAATGGCTGGATTTGACCTTAAAGGTCTTTTCCAACCTAAATGATTCTATGATTCTAGGTCTTTCTCTCTACGCCATACAGAAAACCCCTCAAAAACTACCTGAATGCTCCTCTTCCATTCGCTCGGTTTCCAAGCTTGTCCCACTCACAACACCGCAGAGAGGTCAGGTTTGCCCAAGCCTAGACAGTCCATCAAGCTCCCAGGGCTAAGACACGCTATCCTGAACACAACTTTGCTGCGATACAATGATCCCAGGCAAACAAACGAGCACATTTTCTGCACGATGCTCAGTCCCTCGCACCACCGTGCCGACCTGCTGAGCCTGGCGTCAAACGCGGTCCTCGAGCGCGCCAGACAAAGCCCGACTCTTTGAAAGGCAACAGCCGGTCGGCAGCGTTTTAAGGCCAGAAAACAGCTCTGAACGTTCAGTTCCTTCTTTAAATAGAGGCCCCTTCTGTAAACGATCTGTTTGGACAGGAGGGAGAGTGCTGCAAGAGTCCAAGCGCTTGTGAAATAGGATCGGATGCCTTCACTCCCGCTCCATTCAAAACATGTGGGGGGAAGAAAGAAACCCAAAACTGGCAAGGCAAGATGGGAGGAGAGAGCCCCCGCACCTCCGCGCTGCTGGAAGGGTGCGAGACACCAGAGAAAATGGGAACAATAATTAAAAAGGATCAATTAGTGACATTTCTGTTTCGAGGTGCCTGTGTGTGTTTAATTATATTCCATGCAAGAGGCTGTTGACGCAGATTTCCGTGCTGCGGGGCGGTGGTGTAACGGGATCCGGCTCTGCCTTCTACCTCAGACAACCTCACTCAGGGCTTTACCACCAAGCTCACCCACCTCCAGGGTTTGGCAGTGCCCTGGGGCAGAGGGGGGTTGACACCCAGCCCCACAGTACACCGGCCAGACAGAAGGACGCACAGCTCCCCCTGCTCCTGCAAGAGAGGCCCCCGTCAGAACCAGAGAGGAGATTAAAAAGGGAGCAAAAAAAAGAAAAAAAAAATCTTTGCCCGACTCCGGCTGCGTCCCAGATCAAAGATCATCTCCAGCGAGGCCATCTGGTCCTTGTAAATGTAAAACCAAATTGAAAGCCCTGCCCTCACCTCCTCCGACTCCCTCGGCAATATTGCTTTTACCGGCCGGGGATGGGGAAGGAGCTCGCAGAAGGCATCTGTATGTAATATAGAGCCCCCGTGCAGCTGGGCTGGAGGCTTGCAACCCCCCTTCTTGTTAATCACAAAGCAGAGGTAAATGTTTTCTTTGGATCTCTAGGGGCCCTGTTATTCCCAGGGCCTTCAGAAGAGTCCATGGTAGCAACCCTGGGATGGAGGAGGGCTGCCCTGCATTCCCATCGCTCCTCTCTGTCTGCGGACCGGGTTGTTGCCCCTGTCAACAGGGACACACTGGGAGGGAAGATGTCCCCACCATCCCAGCAGTGTCCCCACCACCACAAAAGCCATGCAGCACCCTCCTTCCCCAGCCCGAGGAGGCTTCTCCTACCACCGCTCCTGGCCTGCGATGCAAAAGGGGATGCAGAGCCCAATAAATAAACAGAGAAAGAGGAGGACTGAGCCGAGAGCTTTCAAAAAGGGGACACATTGCATCTGAGCCAAAAATGACTTGTGAAAAACCCCACCACTGCCAACCCAAATACTCCAGGCTTGACTTGAAAGGCAAGTGGGATCCGCTATCGAGAGGAGAAAGCTACACCGGAGACGTCGCAGGCGAAGAAGAGGCAGCTTGAGGAATTCTTACCCATCAAGCTTTATTGTGTTATTCCAACTAAGCACAGACAAAAAGACAAATCTCAGCTCCCTACTTTCATTTATAATTGAACCCAGTCCAGAAGGATGGAGCAAGTACCATCTGTAATGCAGAGTGCATTAGCAGCCGGCAGAATGAAATATTCAAATTACTGTAGGCTACCTCGCATTTCAATGACAGGGTTACAAAAACCTGACTTGTAAGTGGAGATTGGACTGGAAGAACAGAAAGTTTGTTTCTCCAGTGCATGAATTAACCTAACAAAATGTTACTTTCAGGGAAAAAATAAGCATTTGCCTGGGTAATTCTGCAGCATATCCCAACAGGCTCACGAGAAAAAAAATATTATTCCGTTTAGCTATCCTAATTGATATATTGTCCAGGGAGAGGAAAAAACTCAGGGAAAAAAGGGCAATGCTTTTCATTTTGGCTGAAGACACTGAATAAATAAGACTTAGGTGTGCACAACCCTTACCAGCACGTACAGGTCCCGCACGCAGGGATGTGTGGCAGCAGGAATGTGCATCCATGGGCTGTGTCAGGGCAGTACCTGCACAGGCCATAGGCTTTCGATGTGTTGTAAAATTTGAGTATGCAAATCAGCCCTTGGTTTTCGTGCTTGTGCCTGTGCCGGGATCCATTCTTTTTGATATCGTTAATCAGGGCTGCCGAAAAGCCTGACACAGTAAGTGGCTGTAGCCCCTAGCAGTAGTCAAGATAGAGTGACAGGCTCCATTTAAGATGTCACAGCATATAATAAAGTGTAAAACTATACTTAAAATAAACGAGATAGAAACAATAAACTTGACTCCGGCTTTGAACTTTCTGGGAGAGCAAGCAGGCACAGGGCTGGGGTGGCTGAAGAGGACGGTCCCACAACAGCCTGTTGCCCAGGTGAGAGTAAGGAGGGGTGCCCCCCATGTCCTCTAAAGGATCAGAGCTCCTCAGTAACTCTATGATAACAACCAGTCTGCACGTGGGACATCTCTGGTGCTTTTGGATGTGGATGTTCAGGAGTAGGAAGAAGACAGGAAGTCATAACTGGGATCTGCGAGGGAATGAGGGGATGGTCAGGCCATGATGGGCATGTGACTGTATCAAGGACACCACTGAAGGGGCTGAGTTTTGCTTCAAGGAGTTTCACAGAGAAGAAGGGATTTACATGCCGCAGGTGTCACCTCCAATCTCCTGAATGGAGACTGGGACAAGGCAGTCCAAATCACCCTTCTGTCCCAGGCACCCAGGGAGCATCACCAGCTTCTGGCCATGCTCTCAGGATATTCCTTTCCCTCCATCTCCATACAGTAATGCCAGGATGGGAAGAAGCAGCAATGCCCTCAGCATCTCCAGCCTGGGCTTGGCCATATGCCCCAGAACCAGAAGCCACAGCAGATGCTGGAACCCTTCCCTGGCAGGATGAGGATCAGGCCCATGCAGGGCGGGGGGGCAGGGGAGGGGAACATACTAAAGAAAGCCCCATTTCACTCCACAAATCACTTCTCCATACCCCAAAACCTCCTGCATGCCCGACAGCAGCTCTCGGTGCTGAGACAAACCAGTCGCTCTCCCTCCTGCTAAGCAGTTAAATTAGAGAGTATTCAATTAATAACAGCTGAATATTCTGTCACATTTAGGAAGATGTATGGTAAGACAAGCGAGTTGTGATGTCTGTGACAGAAATGATAAAAGTTCTCCCGACACAGCCTGGCAGATACTTGGCTGGAGGAACCGCTTGCTCTCATGGACTCCAACGTCAGCACAGACACCAGGCCCAGTGCTGCCTTCAAAGGAGAGACATTCCAAATTGCACAGCAGAACCACTGCCAAAATGGCTTGCAGGCAGCTCCCTCCCGCCTTCCTTCTGGGATCCATCTGAGATGCAGGGATGAGACCCTGGAGAAGACCTTGGCCAAGAGAGGGCCGAGACAGTGCCTGTCAGCACTGTGATGGCAAGCATCACTCAGGAGAAACCCTCCTGTGTCACCCAAAGACCACCCCATAACACTCATCCCAAGCTGCCTCGGTTTACCCATTTGCAAAAGGATGGTGATCATATCCCAAGCAATCCACTCCAGTGGGGACCAGGGCAGTGCTTGCATGACACCACGACCATGGACAAGCCCCTGCTGTCCGGTAACATATTCTCCATTTAATTAGGGGATGTGGCGTGGCCAGGGGACACACGGGAACGGTGCTCTGGAGGCCGCCTCCGTTTTTTCTGGGGGGTTGTTTTTCACCGGTGTTGTTTGCGAACACAGTTTTGTTGCTAAGAAACTACCTTCATATTGCTCGGAGAGCAAAGACAAAGCAACCGTCAAAATAACACCCTATTTTGACAGTAGCCAGATCGTAACCATAAATGATCCATTTTCCTCGCTCTCCTGTGTGCTCATTAACCTGATCTAAATACCATAATCCCATATATAACCTGCACCCTACAGATACACAGGCACAGCACACGCAGGCACCAGGGACCTCACGTGCAGGGGGTTCCATTGCATCCATTCACCCCCAAGTAAATGCTGAAGGAATCGGAACTGGGAAGAGGAGCAGGTTCCCGAGGGAGGCCCCATGGCTCCCTTCTAGGCAGGAACATGGCACCACGTCTTTAAGCGAGAGATACATGAGAAACAACAGTGAGAAGCTAAGACCTCTGAAGCACGATGGCACAGCCCTAGTTTGGGGAGAAATGTAATTACCGTTGGCTTTGGGTTTGTTGGGTAGGTTAGGGCTGCTTGTTGTGGTTTTTTTAAGTCCCAGGGGAGAAAATGCATGGGGGAAATCAAATCCATTCACTGCTCAATTTTCAATAAAGCAGCCTCTTGCTGCTTTAAAAGTGGAGAGATCTTGTCACACGGGGAAGATCAGAGTACATCACCCCCCCATCACCTCAACACAGATATATGTTCCCAAACCAAGCCATAGAATCCTGAAAAACAGTTTGCCAATGCATCCACCTCCTAGGGCAGGAGAACATCTCTACCTTTCCTGCCAGAGCATCTCTGGCCCCTCTTTGCTGGTACCACTGCAACCTGGGTGGGTCCTAGGTTGAAAAGCAACGCACCTTCCTTCCTCAAAAAAAAAGGCAGGAGAGGGACAAAAGCACATCTAGGACAGCAGCACCTACAGGAAGGTGCTTCTTGGTCTGATCCAGGACCATTCAGGATGATGCACAAGGATAAAAGGTTTTAGTGGATGCAGAAGCACAGTGAGGTCATCAGTGCCCTACTCACACCAAAAATCAAGAGGAAAGCACATGGCCTGTTTGCCACGGATCTGCCACTGCTGACTTAAGGGCAGAGGGAAAGGCAGGGAAAAAGCCAGGCTGAAAACTGCAACCTGTCATCCTAAGGCAACCCAAAGGGCCTCCCGTGCTTCAGCAAACCCCTGGTGCAAGAAAGGACACCCAGAGTCACAGCACAACTGCTGTGGCTCTCACCACCCTGGCTGGACAGCAAACACAGACCTACCGTCCTCGACCACCACCCGACCCCGGCAATCACTGGTTTGAGAGCTGACCCAGAGCCCGGACATGCCGCCAGCAGGATGTCAGAGGGATCACTGCCCTCTGATTTACACCCTCGCTGTGCACTGTGCAGCAGCAACGCCTGCAGGCAGGGACACCAGGGCTTGGGAGAGCAGCGCCTGCCTTGGATGCTTTTTAGGGCAAATAAGGAAGAAAACTGAAGCTGTGGGAAGCGGTCCTGCAATATCTGGCTTGTCTTTTCTCTTGCCCTGGGCCAGCTGGAGCACGGGTCTGGCTGATCCCTTGCTCAAGTGCAAGATGCTTCTGCACGTACCCAAACCCCAGGCCAGCACCGAACAGCCAGTCTCCCGTAGAGCCACAGCTCGCCACGTGCGCTTTCCCTGCCAAAACCCCGAGCTCCACCCCACAGTAGGAGAAAAAGGAAAGGGCGAGAAGAGCTCTGTCGAAACCCACCAAAGCCTGAACAACATTTCTCTGCAGCAGAACAAAGCCCTTGGAAATCTCTTCTCCGCTTGGGTCCCCCGACCCACATGAAAGAGGCATTTTTCTGGGCTAATTACACAGGCTGCTCTGAGCCTCCTGGCAGAATCTGAGCTGCAAAGGCAGACATCAAAGGGCTCCCAAATTTAAAATAAATAGACAGCAAAGACGGCGTAGTTCACAGGAGATCTCCCCCTGTTGCCTGCACTGGCTGCCTGGGATGAACACTGGAGGTGACTCAGTTCACAAGACCCCAGTGAGGGTAGATGGGGAAGAGAGGCACAGCTATATTTTATTTGCATGGCAGGCTCCCAGCAGGCACAGGCAAGGAGGGGGGGTTGGTCCTTGCAGGACCAGCCATGGTCCTAGAAAAGCTTTCTGAAGCCTCCATCCAACAGAAGGACCAACTGTGGAGCCTGTCTGCTATCTGAGGTGGGCAAGCTGTGGGGCACTGGATGGAGCAGCCAAGGGCAGGATGTGGAAAAGGCTGTGTCCACAGCTCCTGATAGACAAGAAACCTGAGCTGTGCTGCTTCCCGTTCATTTGGGAGAGAGAGAAGATGCCTTTGCTGTCTCTTCCAAGAAACAGCCAGCCACTGGCACCCCGTGGTCATCCAACCCTGCTCCTGGTCCAGAAAGTGGCAAATTCTCCTGGCCTTCAGCAGGACACCCTGACATGTTGGGTATGATCTGCACTGGAGATAACTGAGAAAGATAAAGCTCATCTTACCAGCTCCTCCGCCCCATCTTTCACCCTCTCCTTTGGGCTTCATAAGGCCTTACAGCACAGCCAGAACATGCTCTGCAGAGCAACCAGCCCTCTCTCCTTCTCGCTGACAAGCACACAGAGATGCCTCCAAAACAACAAGGCATGACCAGAACTCCTATTGGTCTTCAGGTTGTGGTCCTTCCATGGGCAGCAATTACCCAGGAGTGCTGCCATGAGACATTTCTGCAGTGCCTTGGAAAAGGACAGGGACAAGGAAATCCTCAAGGGATTCTCCGATATTTGGGAAGATCAGCACACACAAAACTGTCACGCAAGGGATGCCGGCCGGCCGCGCTCCCGAACCCATCCTGGTCCATCCTTGGCCTCCCCACTCCTTCCCCAGCCGTGGTTCCAGGGGCGCAGGGGGCAAGGAGGAGGGCTGGACCGCAGCCTGCCACCTCCCAGGGAGGACAAGGAAGAGGAAAGGAAGGATGGGGCTGGGATGGTCGAGCGTGGGATGCGAGGGGAAGGTGTCAATTAAAGCAATGAGGCCCTTTGCATCCCTGTGCCTGACAGCCGGGCTGAGCGGAGCTGACAGCCGGAGCGCCGGCTGGCTTCCCCGTCTCGCTCACCGGAGCGTGCTTTCCCTGCGCACCCCCGGCTCCGGACCGGCAAGGCCGGGCCACGCGGACACCGGCAGCAGCATGGTGTCCCTTCCCCTGCCCCCAGAGATGCTCCTGATAATGGGAATTATCTTGATTTGGGGCTTAAACAGGCCACGGCCAGCCCGGAGGCGGATGGCAGTGAAGCGGCTGGGGCCGGGTGGGATGGCAGAGGGAGGCACTGGATCCTGCTGAAATAGCTAATGAGCACTACAAGGTCTCAGCCCCTAATCAGGATGTCATCAGTGGAGTTCTGGGATGCTGGGAAGGTGGAAATCCACCAGACACTAGCTGGCAACGCAACCCCTGAAGCCCCCCTGGATGGTCAGCCTCCACCTCTGCTTCCCCTTGCCTATTCCCAGGGAATTGCATCCCAGGAGCCCCTGCTTCACTCCCTGCCTGCCCTCCCCGCAGGCTCAATCCGATTAGTGCTGATACACATCTCCTCCTGGGCTCCAAAACACGCTCTTCCCAGCTGAAGGATTCGCATGGACACGGAAAACTTGTCCTGATTGTGGCGTTAATGGCCGTGTGGTCCATGTCATCACCGAAATGGCCTTAGGGGGAGAGTTGATGGGTCTCTGAAGTCATCAGGACTACCCCACCTCATCTTGCTCCCCTTATTAAAACCATTCATCCTGGGAGCTAAATGAATATGTTTCATCTTCAAATGCTGAGACACAACAGCAAGCAGGCAGAGATCTAATAGAACAATACCCATCTAATCATGCCGATTTTTCTCTCCCCACCCTGCCTTCATATTACACGCGTGGCCACGAGACCAAGCCGGGGCCGCAGGCAACGGATGAGGATGGGGCATTGCCTGCTCCTGGCTTTGGTACCACTGTCACACCTCATGTCCCCCCTTTCCAAGGCTTTTTCTCCCTTTGCTGTGATGGAAAAAGCCCCAGGACTTTTAAAACTAATAAGGTCGATAGATACGGAGCCTAACAAGTCTAAGGGAGCCAGGGAAGCAGGGCAGGCCCTCCGCCACCAGCAGACCCTTGTTTCCCATGGGAATACTCCACACTGCACTGTCCATGAATCATTTTGGCACTTCTTCCCGCACCCATGGCAGGTTTTCCTGGCTCCCGTTCCCTTAGATACAGGGTTGATTTCTTCCCTTATTTGCTAAAGCACCTTTTGCTTGCGTCACGCTGAGGGAAGCATAACAGTTTTGCATCTCTCACATATTAAGGGTCTTCAGCAAGGACCCTGGTTTTGGGGATGGGGTGGTGGAGGACACGGAAGGTGGGAGCTCTGGGAACGGTTGAGGATAGGGAAGGTAGCTAATCTGTTGCATCTTTCCAGAGCCTGACGGAGACGCTGCTGGCCTCCCCTTCCTAACCAGGGTTTGCACAGCAAATCCCTGCTCTACCTAATTATTAACGATAATAACGGTGGCTGGCTCACTGGATGCCATCTGGAGCCCTGCCATGCCTGCCCACCAGCCCCGGGAGGGCCGGGAAGGGGGTGATCTGTGGGGCAAGGGCCAGGGCCAGGGGCTGGCCGGGCAGTGGGTACCAGCTCGGGATCGCCCCGAGGACCCAGTGGGCCCACCCAAGCTGCCGTGGTTGTGTTCGCTGCTGTGGCAGGCTTCATAAGGCTCCGCTCTTTGACTGGCGTTGAGTTTATGTGAAAGTAATTAACAGTAATTAATCCTTAATTACAGTAATTAGCCAAGTCGCAGTAAATTAAACCACATCTGGAGCAGATGAGGGCTTCCGAACGGGAGGCTAGTGCAGGCGACAATCGGAGAGATGCTGAATTCATCTGACAGCATCTGATTAAGGCTACCTGTTGCAAGCCTCTCATTTGCATTGTGTTTTTGTTTGTGTTTGGCAGTAACCCTTTCTGCCGGGTGCCCACCCCATGACCACCCTGCCCCCTTCTACCTTCCAGTCTGCCCCCGCAGAGCTGCCTGGATCTGTGAGGAGGAGGGAGCAGCTCCAACCCAAGAGCCAGAGGGCTCCCCGCCATCCCCACCTGGTGGGGATGAGCCAGCACAGAGCCAGGGAGCCACTGAGCTGCCTGTCACCCTCCAGGGAGCAGGAGCTGCTCAGGGGTTGGTACATAAACCACCCACTCTGCAGGCAGGCACCAGGTAGGGGATGGCAGAGCAGGATGGAGGCAGAGCGATGGAGGCAGCCAGCTCCACTCCTCAGATTCCCCACATCCTGTGTCGTAACAGCTACTGTAATAATAATAATAAAAGACCTGAACTCCAAAGGGGAGCACATTAGCAAAAAGGGGCACGTTATTATTAATACCACTCAGCATTTACCCAGTGCCATGCAACCTCAGAGCCCTTTACTGATGTTTAGCCACACTCACAGGGAGGGGGAAATCCTGCCCTTCCCTTTCTTCCTACAATGGAGAAACCACAAGATAGAGAGGTGAAACAGGCTACGGCCTGCTGTATTTGAACACTGAAAGAAAGAGCTCAGGGAGCAAGTTGTGCTGTCCTGACTCGGTTTCATGCCTTATTCGCACATGGCCGGGATGCGTGGTTGGCTCTGAGCTATTAGAAAAGTACTGGGGACAGTTCCCAAAAATATCTTATACTCTCCTGGTCCTCAAACTGCACCACTCACCAGCACCCCAAACCCTGGGACAAGGATTTCCACCAAGGCAGGGAGATGCCACTGGGATTTCAAAAGCAGAATTGCAACCACAGAAGTAATTGCCTGATTTCAGTAGGTATTGCAAAAGCTTCAGAGCTTAATTGCACGCAATTAATGAGCATGAAGGTCCTGCGTATCTTGCCTTTTCATCACACAGTACAGGGTGGATGGCTGCTATATCCAGGCTCCCAAAACACAAGCAGGGAGTTTAAAGAACCTTCCATACTGAAATATTGTCTCTCCTCTGGAACTAAAACCATTCAGGATTGCCAAAGCCAACAGCTGCAACAGGCCCTGGAAATGATCAGAAGAACCTCATTTAATGAAACACGAAAAAGAGCTATGTTTGCCTCCGACTGCAAAATAAAAGCAACCTTTCGAATTTCCTGTGTGCACAAGAGCCTGGAAGAAAAAAAAAAGTGGTTTCTCCACCTCTGCTTTGATTCTGCATCGGGCAGGATTCCCCTGTACCACTGAAACACAGTGAGTGCTGGAACAGCCACTGACCATCCCACGTCTATCGCCTGTCCACACACAAACACACCTTGCTCTCCGTGTTTGGGTTGGACAAAGGGGAATTCCCAGCTTTCCTCCCCTCCCAGGGCCACCAGCTGCCAAATGGAGCAGGAAAAATTAAACAGACTGAAGTGATGGCTGCACCAAATCTCCCCTTCCCAACCCAGGCAGGTGTCTAAACACAGCTACTACTCAAGATGGCTGTGAATGGTGCAAGAGTGTGTACCCATCCATGGGGAAAGGATTTTGCAGTCAACTTAAAGAAGTGGGGAAGGGTCCGGATTCACACCCCCCAAAACGAACCCACACTGTCCTCTCAGTGCAATTTTGCTTTCATCCAATAGTTTTCTAAGAATATATTCCATCAGCTTTGTGCTTGAGATCCTTCACAGCCACGGCATTTACAGCAAATCACATTATCTTGCTGCAGCCAGATTTTTGGCTTAAAAAAAAAATTTAAATTCGTATGAATAAAAGATTCCCTCACAAATGTCTTCAAGAAATTCACGCCCCAAATCCACAATGCCAACATTTTGCCTCACACAAAAATAACATAAATTGGGAAGCTGTAACCGAATAGGCAAAGCCTGCTCTGGCCAGGCAGAAAGAGAGCAGGACTTTGCTCTACGACAGACGCAGAGATGACCTCAGATGATTTAACAGTGGAGGCAGGGGAGTCTGGTTGGGTCTGCTTCTCCTCAGACCATAGATGCTAAAGTTGTGGCCTTCAAAGCTGCAAAATATTTAACATCTCAACTTGGTTGAATAAGCAAGTTTTCAGCGCATAGACAACTCAAGACTCCTGGGAAGACAATCATTTCAGACCCAAGTGGATGCTTCATTTCAGCTTGTGCATGTCTTGTATCCAAATTTCCTCCAATTTCACTTGGTTCCCTGCTCACATAAGGAAACCCCTTCCCTGTGCATCAAGAGGCTCAAGAGAAATGGCTCCCAAGACAACTCCCATCTGTCCTACCCTGGATCAGGATGCAACGAGACCCGCCTCCCCAGGAGACAGCATGGGTGAAGGGGTGAAACCTCCTCTGCTCACCTGCCCAGTGCTCCTCTCTATTCTGACAAGGCCCTGCAGGGAAATGTGAGGACTGGGTCAGTGCCTCCTACAAGACAGATCAGCAATACTGCTGTTGGGTACAACTAGACACAAAGATAAAACCTCCCAAAACCTCCAGTGCTGCTCTGCCCAGTTGTCCTACCTGCTTGCAACTGGTACATCTCAAACTTCCAAGCCTACATCCTTTGTGGTGTCTCTGTGAGTCCCTTTGGCTTTTACTTATGGGGTTGGGAACACATATTGCTGCTCTTTGCACTGCAAATTACTGGGAAACCACCAAGGGACACATCCCTGCCATGTCGGCAGGGTGACTGTTAACTCTGCCAAACTGACCCCTCCGCTTTTTCAATCCCAAAAAGCCCCTCAGGACTTTTGCTGCAGGAGTCCTTCAAAGAACAACCCAGTGGTTGCTCCATTTCCAGTAGTTTTGCACCAGCTCAGAGAAGACAAACACAACCACAGAAACACTAATGACACCATAAAGGGGAGAGGCACGTCTTGTTTCTCCTCCCCAAGGGGATGGGAGACGTGGACAGCAACATTTCCCAACCATCTATTACCACCATTTTTGGACCAAATGCTAGTGTAGAAATTTTATCCTGAAAATAGAGTCTGTGCAGGGAAGCTCACAAATAAAACCAACCAAAATTGAGCCTCTCCATCTTACAGGCCAGGAGGGCTACACGGCCCAAGGACTTGTGCTGGGGAGGCAGATCTGCCAGGGATCCAGCTCAGATTGGATGTTCCCTCATTGCAGACCGACGTACGCATGTTTTATGGACATGTGTGTGCTCCTTCCAGGTCGAAGACTCGGGTCCCTTCTCATCTGCACAGTTCGAATTAATTATACACTTTAATTTCATGAATTATTAATTTGATTCTGACTCGGCAGCTTACGATTATCCAGCGCTACAGACTACGCAATTCCAGCTTCATTAAAACATCACCAGCTGCCTGAGAGACAGACATTAAATAGCAGAGAGTAATAATAAAATTAAGCTCCCTGTGCATAGCAACAGAGTCTTCCCCAGCCGCACGCGGCGAGGGCCCAACTGGTAAATAGGTCCTTTCCAGGAGCTTTATTCCCTTCCCGAGGCCAGTCCCACCCAGCTCCTTTGCTGAAAGGATGCTACTACCAGGATGCATGGCAGCAGAGGACTGGGGGTCTGCAAGAGCACCCCTGGGATGGGGGGCACGGCCGGGCAATGAGGGTGAGCAGCATCCCCCTCCCAGTGCCCTCCTCGGTGCCCGCAGCAAGGACGGGGAAGGCTCCGGGGCTAACATCGCCTCCAAATAAATAAAGCTGGAGCGCTGCCTCCCAGCGTCTCCCTGGCAAAACAATTTATAGAGGGAAAATGTCGGAATTTAGACATTCCATTTAGCTGCTTCAGAAATCTAAGGACCCCAAACCTTGTGGGATTTGAGAAATCGATGGAATTAATTAAGGGAGATGTCCAGCGGTCTCCGCTAAGTAATCAGCAGGTACAGTAGACCTGAAATTCTATAAAGAAAAATGGGAAGGGATGACATTGAAGGAGGCAGTGGGGATTAAAAAATGAGCATCCGAGTGGTGAAGGCGCACACCCATTGATCGCTGCATTACGGATTAAGGCTTCAACGAGCAGCCAGAAGATTCTGTAGCAGAAAATGGTTACAGAGGATGAGCATGAGCAGAGCAGATATATATAACCTCTGACAGCCGGGAACAACTGAGACGGAGGACGGCTCTGCGGCGAACCCCAGAGCAAGAAAGTTTTGGGGAAGGGGAGGAAGGGGAAGTGGGGGGAGCTCGGAGGGAGCCATTTTGTGCAAGGGAGACCTGCCCAGGAGGAAGGAGTGGTGTCATCTGCCCACCCCAGTGAGGAAGGCACCCAGAACTGGTGCCAGATGGGGGACACAGGGGTCACGATGAGGTGGGGAGGGGGCACTGGTGTGCTGGCCTGAGAGGCTGCACCATCAGCAGACAATTAATGGCTGGGAGTGAGGAACAGTCCAAGCAGACACACATGCACAGACCAGACCTGCCTGCCCGTCACAGGGCTTCCCAGACCACGCTTCACCTCTCTGCCCTGCTGAGGGTTCTCAAGGAGATCACTGCCTTCCACCCTATGGCCCTCGGTGGCCTCCTGCTTTGATTTCCCAACTATCCCATGGGATGACTGCATCTGAGCCTGGGAAGGCACTGCCACCACTCGGACCACATCCACGTGGCAGCAGCTTCCCAAGTCATTCTGCTCACAGCACAGCCCCAGGATGCACAGCTACCTGCCCCCAAAAGCCAGGCTGGACCCTCCTCCAAGGACAGCTGTGGGCAGCAGCAGGCAACGCTGTGTTCAGGGACAGGTTGCCAGTAAGCACCATCCAACTTTAGGAAGGAAACAAGTAGGGTACGATCATGTCTTTAGGCACTCTGGGTATGTACAGGAGGGGAATAAAGAAATATCACCCAGGAGGGGCCACCCTGAACCCCCCCAGCACACAGCCCCCCACCTGCACAGCACTAGCACCCCACAACCCACCATTTGGGACCAACCACAGACAGGATGGTGCTGCTCCTGAAGTCCCAAGCATCGCCCAGATCACAAAAAAACAACGACATGGCACGGCAGCTGGTTCAGACAAGACTTCAACAGTGTGGTGAACTAGATTTTCCATGCTTAAAACACATCCTTGCTGGGAATGTTACAGCTGCATCCAATGCCTTGTGCAAACAGAGCTGCTGCCTGGAGGAAGCCCTTGGGAAGCAGCAGCACCCCACCCAGCCAGCCCGCCTTCCCGGCCAAAACTGAACCGGGATTGTTGGAACATTTCAAAGAGAAAAATTCGAAAATAAACCCCAAGCCCCTGGAGCCTCATGCAGCAGCAGCAGCAGCAGCAGCTTCGTGTCTGCGGGGTCGCGGGGCCAGCCCCCCATCACCCTCCCGCCTGCTCCTCATACATATGCATCGTTGCAAGCCAGCTCCAGCTAAATGTCAGTGGAGCCAGCACGCGCACGAAGCCGGAGGGGACCCTCGCTTTGCAGGACAAAGGCTTTGGGATATGGAAAGCATGGACCGGCTGGGCACAGAGGGAGAAGGGCTCACCTCATGCATGGATGTGGCTGCAGGCACCCAGCTGCTTCGGGAGGCAGGTGCAATGCCTGGCAAGGGTGGTGAGGCTGAAGCAAGCTGCAATGATGGGCTGGTTGCAGTCCCATGGGTATCTGGATGGGTCTGGAAGCCCCTGTGCCACTGTCCTGGCACTTTGGTTCCAACCACCACTGCTCCCGCACACAGATGAGTATCTCCATCCTTTGTCCCACAAATATCTTTCAAAAATCAGGAAAAGCATTCCTGAAGGTGATGGGGCTTTTTGAGTCAAACTCAGTGAGAGCATCCTAGATGGGGAAGGGTCCTCAAAACATCTTCCCCTCCACAGTGCAAGCTGGATCTCCTTCCCAGTCCTGCAGCAAACACACTGCTGTGCTTGAGTGGGCAACCTTCATGGAGCATTTGGGTCACCCCTCCTGTGTGGCTCTGGGAGACCGAGCAGGACATCGAGTGGATTTTGTTCTGTTCCCCATCAAGGGAGACAGCATCACCTTCTCTGCTGCTGGTTGAGGGACACGGAAACCCCAGTGTCTGTGCCAGACAAGCCACAGGGAGCAGGAGACACAGCAGGGACAGCTGCCTGCTCAGGCTGAGCCAAGATGGTTCTAACTGCTGAAAGCTGAACACCATGTCCCCAGACCCAGCACCACAAGACCCAGCATAAAGAGCCCATGACCTCACGAGAAAGACGGGTCTAGCAGACACAGCAGCGGAAACACAGCTCATCCCTTCTCCCCAGAAAGGCTTCCTCTGTGTCCAGGCTGTACTTTGAAGGCTCTCTATGCCCCAGATCCTTGGACCAAGCCCCACCTGCTCCAGATTCCCTCAAGCCAACCTCAACCTGCCCCCAGAGGCAGGAGCTGCCGAACCCACAGGCCTGAGCCAACCGTGACACCCTGGAATCACACGTGGGAGGCCTTACGGGTGCCCAGCGACACGCCAGGCGGTGTGTGTTTTACAATCCATGTGTCGAAGAGCCCTGAGCAAAGGATGTAGCAGATGCAGAGCATTCAGTAGATTCCCTCCCCTGGCTGCATTACAGCGGGAGGCAGGGAGCAGCCCCAGCCCTCTGCCCCCCGCCTCCCTGGCCCCAGCAGGCACTTGGCATCCAGCGCCATGAGCTCCCGGGGCCAGCGAGCTCATCGCCACAAACATCCTCCCTCAAAGCAGGACGCCTTCTCCCATGGGGCAAACATTAGTGGGACAACTGGAAACGTTCAACTTGATTATAATGCTTTAAGAAAAGGTCACGGCGAAATTTCAGCGCTTTACCTTGAGCTCTGTTTGTTCTCTGTGGGATGAGATGGAAGGAGTCAGCTTGCCCTGGCTCGTGGCATCTGCGTAGCTCTGACTGCATTTCATGGGCCAGCAGCAGGCTGTGGAGCCACAAGAAACCTTTCCCCAGCCCTGGGGACTGAGATAAGCCACAGCAGATGGGCTTGTGGGGCCACATACTGGACCACCACACCACAGCTGCCCACCACACCATAGCTGGACCATGTTTTCAATCAGAAAGTTGTCCAACCTTTAGCTGATTTTGCACTGGGCTTGCATTTCTGCTGTTAAAACAGGTCAAATACACCCAAAAAGCATGCAAAAGCAGCCAGCAATTCCTAGACAGCATCTCCCTTGGAGCTGGGAAGGTTTTCCAACACGCCATTTGGCTTCATCTTTTCAGATCTTGAAAGGAGCCGTGGCCAAAGCAGCAATGAGGCAGTGGCACTATGAGACTCCAGCATCACTCCAGCATTGCCCAGACCACCAGTGACCCTCAGCCACCACGTTAGCCCCACCAGCACACTCTCCAGCTCCTAGAGAAGGAGAACAAAGCAAGGACAGCCAGTACAAATGGACTGACGAGGTTTCTGCCAGCACTGTGAGCAGGATCACCTCTCAGCCCTCACTGAGTAGCATGAAGTTCAGGAGCATCCTGGCTTCCCCAGCCCCTATCCTTGCACTCCTGCTTTGCAACTGAAATGCACAAGGACAAGCCACCAAAAAGCCCACACCTGATGCAGAAAGTGGCCAGCTCTCCCTGAAAATGCACAGACACAGGAGCATGGCAGCCTAGCATCCCTTCTCCTCTGCACATTGGAGTGGGAGCAGCTCTGACCTGCAGCAAAAGGTTTTCTATCAGCTGGGCAAGAGGAAAACCAAGGTCAGTTTTGTTTGTGGCCAACTGCCCCCAGCAACGTTCCTGCTGCAATAATTAAATCTGTCATCCAACAATTTGCTGCCAGGGCAGTTCTCAAAAGGTCTCCAAGCAGAGCCAGGAGACGAGTGTTAGTGTAGATGGAGTCCTTTGCACCCGCTGGGCTGCCAGGTCCAGGTCCAGGTAGGTGAAGGGAAGAGGAAAAGCCACAGGGAGCTACCTTCAGCTGGGATAGACTTTCCAGGAAAAGTCAGTCAGCAAAGGATTTTTGGGAGAGGTTTTAAAACAGCCAATTTCAGCACACCAGATTGAAACCCCAAGGTGCTGAGTGCTCTTGGAGATGGCTGGGAAGGGCTTGGCCTCCTTCCCTGGAGGCAGCTGCGTGATCCAGCCTGCTAAGTGTTCCCCAAAGGGGAAATGGCTTGAGATGCTACCTCAGCGCAAACCATCCTTTCCTCACGCAGCCGGAGCGCAGGGCCGGTGTGACACTCCTCCAGGAGCTGGGATGCAGCTAATGGGCCCCCTCGGCAGTGTCCTTCCGCTGAAAGTCAACCCCGGCAAAGGTGACGCCTGCTTTAAAGCTGGGGAGGACAGAATCAACACCTCGGCTTGTCAGGGGGGCTGTGGTGGACCCAGGAGGCAAGCAGACCCTCATCCCCACAGCGCTTGCTCTTGCTTTTCCGAAGCACGCAGACACACCTGCCCGCGGAGCCGGGATGCTGTATTCCCACCACTCCGACAGCGCCACTCGCAACAACTCCCAGCTGCTGCCAAAAGGTATTTTTAGCTGCATTATTTATTTGAACACCTGCCTGAGACTTCAAGGCAGAGTACGGAGCCTGAGCAGCGGAGGAAGGGAGGGAGGAGTGGCACTGGGAGATCTGGACCATTTCCACTGGAAGATTCGAGAGCAGTGACACAGGCACAATAGAGCAAGACTTGGGCTAGGCCGAGGAAGAGGACGGCATGGCCGGGATAATGCACCTGCCCTACAAAGAGCATCAGGTTAACCCAGCTGCTGGGAACAGCTAAGTGCAGACTGGGAAGGTGCTCCAGGCAGGCTCAATGTTCCCTTCACAGAAATTGGGCTCTTCAGGTATCCAACCGCACATTGATTTCAAGATGCTCTGGTCCAACATAGTTTCTGCAGCAGGAACGCCCAGGTCTCGCTGCTGTACATCATCTTTTATGCATAACCCCATTCTGGGGAGAAAACTCAGCAAAACTGCCCTCTTTCAAATTGCCTTTCCTCCACACAAAACCAATTCCACCCCAAAACCAGCCCATTGTCCTGTTTCAGAGAGTAAAAAGAGGATGAGGCAAGCAGAAAGCAAAGGAATGAGGGATGCTGCAAGGGAGGATGTACTCCACTCTTATTCCCAAAGATGGAGATTCCCTCAGGGGCTTGGAAGGACCACAGGGTAATTCAGGGGCACATGGAAAGTCATACAACACGCCTGTGTTATTTTTGCATGCCTTTCTTGCCACCTCATTTACTGAAGTGAACAAACCCCACCACCTCCCTCCCCTTCTGCTGAAATAATCTCCTCTTCTCTCTGAAATCAGCCAGGAAAAGGAGGGAGAAAAAAAAAAAAAAAAAAAAAAAAAAAAAAAAAAAAAGAGAAAAGAAAAGAGCATCTAAAAATAAAGGCCAGGCCAGGGTATGTGCCTCTTGGTTGGGCTCCTGTGCTCACAGATCTGCTTATTTTGGCCTATCTCTCCCCAGCGATAAGGCAGCTAACAGCCCGTTATCAGCCAGTCGGTGAAAATGTGCTCCAGCCTGATTAGGGCTCAGTCTTTGCCAAGGTTATAAACAGCCGTTATCGTTCTCCCAAACAGAATAATCCGGACAGTATCAGCTCAGAAACATATGGGCCACACAGCGAAGATAGCCGCTGACGGACACTTCATTTTAATTGTAACGAGTGGTTAGCAGCAGCCTCCAGACAACAGACACAACTGCCCAATTGGCAGTGGGTTCGCATCTCCTCCTGCATCCCTCCTCCCTCCCGCTCGCTGCCGGTTTTCTCCTCTCCCTGCTGCCCTCCTTCTGCCCTGGACCATGCAGACCCCCAGGTCTGCATCCCTGCAATTGTGGCAGAGCCCTGCCCAGTCCCTGCAGAGCCGGGGGGAGCAGCGGGCGAGCAGCACCCTCATCTCTGCAGGTGGAACACAAGAGTGGCCATGTCACACCTGATGTGCTCACGGCCAACCTCGTGTGTGGGGGGAGCAGGAGGGTCCACGAGGCCTCTGCGATGGTGGGGTGACACCCACACCCACCTCTCTGCAGAGATGGAGGTAGAGCCATGGGTCAGAGCCCAGCCGTACGGGCCTGGATCCCACCTCAGTGCAGCATCCCGGCCTTTCCTTGTGCCAGCTTGGCAGCAGGCAGGGTGCGGGAGGAGGGGCAGCAAATCCTCATTTCACATTCTCCCGGTGTCCCTTCTGTGTCATACTTCTTTTTTTTTCCCCTCCTTTCCCCCCTCCCTCTTCCCAAAAGGGGTGGTTTAGCTCAGAGAGTCTTAAACACATTTGCATTCCCAAGACACGCTTAGGCATAAATTCATGTCAGTGCAGGGGTCTTTTTCCCCCCCCCCTCCCCATCCTCCTTCTTTTCCTCCCCTCTTTTCTCTCCAAACCCGAAATGAATTCAGCGAGAACCCTTGCAATTCCAGCACCGTCGCGCTGCGCAACGCGGGATTACAAGGGATCCGAGGGCTTTCCTTTTCTTCCAATTCACGGCGTGCGGTGCTGCCGCTTGGTTTTGTTATTAACAATAAGCAGAGATAACGCTCGTAGCCCCATTAGCCACGCTATCCTTCTTCCCACTTTCCTCTCCAGTCAGACCTGAAAAATCGCACCTGAACTCCGTTCCTCCTGCAGGGAGAAAGCAGGAGAAAACAGGGAAACCCCCCTCCCCAAAAAATGACAAAAAATATGGGGAAGCAAGCTAAAAACCTTAGGAAGACCCAGGACTGAGCTTCAAGTCACGGACGCTTTCTCAGATGATCTGTATTCCTATCTCAGTGCCAGCGGAGCTGTGATCAGAATATCCAAGGTCTCATAAAAGATTCAGGGCTTATTGACTTCCTTGCCTTTGCTGACGGTTCGTGGTGCTCCTGCCTGCTCCTGCTCAGACTCCAAAGCGCCCACAGCCCCTCACAAGTTGCCATGGAAGACACCAAAGTTGAAGACATCTACTGCTGCTGCTGTGCTGCACCCGCAGCGCAGAGTAGTGGAGGAAGGCTCTCCTCCTGACCTGGGGGATGTATTCCCAGCTCCAAACCCCAGTGAGAGTCACCTAAGAAGATTCTTTGCCCCAGCGGGCATCCCCAACCCACGACAAACTCCTGTTAGATGTCCTCATGGTCATTCCAGCAGCACTGGCCACCATGGTGGGCAGACAACGCTCCGCAGGCAGAAGAGTAGACTTAAGAGTTATTTTAATTCGAGTCACACATTTAGGTGAAATCATCTCCAAGCTGCAAAACAGAAAACTTACAGCAGGAACCCCTCAAGAGCAGCTTTGCCCCAGACTGCACGTGGATGAGCTCTCAAAGGGCTGTCTCCGGCAGCACTGCAGCCCAGTTTTGCTGCATAAGCAGCCCCGAGCAAATGTGCCGACCAGAGAATCCAGTCCCTGCAAATTTATGATCGGTGTTACTCAGCTGCAGCCCCAAGGAGAAGGCAAGGGATGGGCACAGGTGCTCCTTTTGGAATACACCATCCCGCTGTCACTCATGTACTCACTGATTTTAGGCACAAAATACCATGTGAACGGTTCAACGTGCTAGAAATTGTGGAGTTTTACATACTGAAGGTCTTCATACCTGAATTACACTAAGATGCACATGAACACCACATCAACCGAGCACGATAAAGCCATCAAACCCACCCGGGCACCCCATTAATTGTATTTATGCATCACCTAAAAGCCTTACGTGCACACACCAAGACTCCACGCTAGAAAGCACTGCACAATATAGAAAATAAATCCATATAAAAATAAAATACTGCATAGAAACACATAGATTTATATATACACATTTGCTCAAACACACACAGGAACTTGTGTGTTTCCATACTGTATGTGCACACACCCTCACACAGCACAAGTGTGTACACCCTGGAGGCGTAACCAGACACACACACATACATACCTATCTGCATGTAGATATCAACTATTTATACACACACAAACCACATATGAACGCTCTACGCACCCTCTCGGTGACAGCTCAGATTTCCAGTAATATCATAATATTATTTTTTAGATCAGTTAAGGTATAAAATGTGCGCTCTCTCAGTCTTTAATATTAATAAGTCTTGTAACTAGCAGTTTCTTGTAGCTCCGAATTCTTGAGCACAACTAGAAAGGGCACTTATCCTGAAAAATCTAATAAATTTACAGTTTTATATACTTCCTTCAATTGTAAAAGTCTTGTTCAATAAACTTTAAAATGCCACTATAGAGCAATAACACAGACAGTATAAACCCAGCCCTGGGAAAGCTGTGCAACCAGAAATTGTTCCCCTTTCTGCTACAGCAATAAAGTTTTATATGTTTGAACTGACTGTAAAAAGGTTTGAATGTTGGCAACTGGGGAATAATCTGTCTTCTTTATAGTTATTATCATATTTCCCACAAGACCCTTTGGTCTGTGTCAATCCTTCTCGTATATGACACCTTTGTACTGTCAGCGAAAGCAAGAATACTTAACTTTTTGCGTGCGCACGCGGCTGTGACTGGAGGTCCCTTGCTCTGCTTTTCTTCATATTACAGTACCCAGGAATAAATTACCTGTGACGTGCTGCAATGGAGGCCTTTTGCCAAATCAAGCTGATTTGGAGAGTAAAGCTCAAAAAAAAAAAAAAAAAAAAAGAGGGATTTCTGGACCAGGTCTCAAAATGCTGGGGTAAGAGCAGCTGCTATCCAACAGGGATGATGACATCCCCGTGGTTCCCCTGTGGCTGCACCCCCAGGGCAAGCAGCATCTTCCATAAGAAAGAGATTTTGGTTTGAGATCAGCCCCTCCTGTGCCTTCACCACCACCTGAGGGCGAGGGCTGGTCCAGCATCAGCATTCCCAGGCTCAAGTGGTGGGAGCCAGAGCACCCAGACACCTTCCGGACAGAAACGTTTTGGGGATTCTGGCTGAACCCCTACGAAATCTGACCCTGACCCCAGAGAAGCAGCAGGCAAATACAAGGAAATTCCTCAAACTCACCTATTTCACAAACAGATGATTCTTTAATCAGTTGCAATCTTTAACTAGCTGGGAGCTCACAAATGAGGATGGGGATGAATTTTGTCGTAAGACCTACAGTAAGTCTGGACTTTGGCACCATCCATGCAGGGCCAATTGCTGGAGAAGTGGCTATGGCAGCGGCCATGGGGAGCAAGGATGCAGGGGAACCTGGTCCTCAGCCTTCAGCAACCCAACACCATGTGATCCCTGACCATGGGCCATCTTTCAGGTGGTAAAGATGAGGCTCAATCAGAGATTGAGATGTCAGAAGAAGTGATGTTAAAGCACGTTTGGAAAATGAAAAATGAGGAGTCACCAGGACCAGATAATACCTGCCTAAGAGTTCTGCAGGGACTCAGAAATAAAATGATTGCATATTTTCATTAGCAGCTCAATCTCTCATTACACTAGAGGACACAAAGTGTCATACCCTATTTTTAAAAAATGGAGTGAGATGAGCCACAGATTCACTGACTGGTGAGTCTCACTTCAGTACCAGCTAAGATGATAAATAGATAGGATAAAGCCTTGAGATGGACACGATACCACAGAGATTAACTAGCAGTGCCCATAAGGAAGAAGAAAACATACCTGGCCAATTTATTACAATTGCTGTGCACCCAGCAACAGGAGGCACGAAGCGTTGTTGGCATCATTTGGAGTCCCTCAAAGTTTCATCAGTTGATAAATTTAACTCTTTTCCCAGCAAAAGCAAGGACTAGAGGTTGGTTAAGAGGCGGCAGACAGTAGAAATAAAAAGCTTTTTCATCAAGACCAAGAGTGTAGAAGGTTTGCCCACTGCTGCTTAATAAGTTTATTTCCAGGAGAAGAGCATGAGCAGCAGTGGGTTTGATGAGAACATGAGCAATGGGGGTTAGCAAGGACTCGTGAGGGCTGAGGGACTCCTCCAAGGATGTGAATGAAGCTTCATGAGCTGGAGATAAGATGGTGTCAGCAAGGGTAAAATGCACAAGGAAGTAATTCGATTACTCACACACACTGACTACGACAAACTTTGCGCAGTCAGGCCGGACATCCAGCGAAGCGTGAAGGGAAGGGGCAGTGAGAGCTGCCAGGGCTGCCCCCCACCCTGAGGCTCCTCACCCACTGCAAGCCCATCATCCTTGTAAGAAAGACGGAGGGAGACTTTTCTCTAGGGCCTGTAGTGCTGGGACAAGGGGGAATGGCTTCAAACTGACAGAGGGCTGGTTTAGGTTAGATACTGGGAAGAAATTCTTCCCTACGAGGGTGGTGAGGCTCTGGCACAGGTTGCTGAGAGAACCTGTGGGTGCCCCATCCCTGGAAGTGTTCAAGGCCAGGTTAGATGGGGTTTTGAGCAGCCTGATCTCCTGAAAGGTGTCCCTGCCCATGGCAGGGGGCTTGGAACGAGATGATCTACAAGGTCCCCTGCTCCAACTCAAACCACTCTGTGTGTCTGTGTTCCTGCAGGCAGGAGGTAATGCCATGGGGTCTCCTCAGGGAGGCAACTATGGAAAGACTCTGTAAGGAGGAGGGATGAAAACAAGCACCAAACACTCATTAGGCTTCAAAACACAATTTGATACTTAACTGGATGACTGCCATCATCGATGTGAAAAAGAAAAACCATCGATGTGAACCAGAAGAAGAAGTCAGAGATGCACACAGTCTGCCCTCCCATGATGCAACCACAGAGCTGGAGGCATGTTTGGAGGGACACCAAACATCACAGCTTCTCCCCACCCAACCCATCCCTCCAGACACAAGAAATGATGCCTGAAACACAAACAAGCACCATAACCATGGGGTTCCGGTTCTGGACCTCCACTTAGCACTTTGGGCAGCCAGCCATGAATAAAGGTGAAGCCCCTCAGCCTCCCAGCACCTCTGCCACTGACAAAGAATATGATTAAACCCAGATATACCCCAAGAGAACCACTGGGCTGCTGCTGACCAACAGCTGCATCCTCTGCACCTCCCGAGCAGCACAAGTTCCTTTACTAATGAGAGATGAACGCACCTCTTGGTGCTCACCATGAAGATGCTCCATCCTGGGCTTGTGGCAAGCCCAGCAAGCACTGCTGTGTGGGAGGGGGGGTCTGCAGGGACCCAGGCAGTGCTCCCCTCGCTCCATAGGGACAACCCAGCTCTTCCCGTTGCACCTCAACATCCTGGCCTCGAACAGGCCAGATCTCAGAGCCACAGGTGAGTAGGGCACCCCCCCCCATCCCACTCCATCCCACCAGCGGGGTGGCGAGGGTTAAGTCCAGCCGGCAAGGCGCATCTCTGTTGCAAGAGTCCATTACCTCCCGCCACATTACCTCATTCATTTCTTATATGCGGATGGTTTATTCTCCCATGAGCACCCTCGCTGGCAGACATGGCTAGTGTAAAGTCCCCTCCCTCCCCTGTATTTCTCTATCCATCACATTTAACACTCTGACAGTAACAGTCTATAATGTTTCTATTCTACAAAACCGCTCTGTCAACTCCGGGCTTCCAGAGCAGCAACTGAGGAAAATAAATAACATCAACGCCAGGCCCGACAGTATCACAGCTTGCTTTCTGCTGGGGGTTTAGTTTATTTTTTCTTTTTCTTTTTTTTTTTTTTTTTTTTTTTTTTTGAGGAAGGGAAAAAATAGGAGAGTGAAAGAAAAAGGGGAAAAAAAGTGCAGGCATGTTATGTGCGGTGAGAGACAGGCATGAGTTTTCTTTCCACCCAAATGAAGGGCTGGGAGACCCTCAGAGATGAGCACAGGACTTCTGATGTGAAGGAAGGGGGAGCCTGCTGCCCCCACTCTGTGCCCATATTCTCTGGGGATGTGATGGCTTAGGGGAGAGGAGACAAGGGACCATAACCAGATGAGGGTGAGTGCAGGCAGGCAGGCAGCTGCCCGCACCCAAGGGCAGGAATGGGCTGAGAAGCACTCACAGAGGCTATTTAGGGGAATGGAAGATGGGCAGCAAGGGGGAGAGAGGCTGCAGATACTGGAGATAGAGGATTCAACCTGCCATCGCTCACCACAACCCCACAGCAGCAGCAGGCAAACCCCCATCTGCTCCACACCAGCCCCTGGTCAGAAATCACTAATCCACTTAGATAATCCACTCTGGCTCGTGGCTTAGTGGCCTCATGGTGCTTTCTATCTCCTTTCACTCCTTTGAAATCCCCTGGAGTTGAAATCAGGCACACAGCCTCTGTGCTGGTGTTTGCCTTCATCCTCCTGCAGCTGCATGGGTGACTCCAGGACCCAGGGGTTGGGATGGTGAAGGGGAACCCACCTGCATAAGTATCACCAGCTAATAGTAACTATAACCACAATAATAAATTACACCTTATGAAAGTGCCTGGCACTTTAGAAAGCAGAAGTCAAGCAGAAAAAACCCCACATTTTCCAATATTTTTCCTTTTCTTTGATAGGGCTACCTTGGTGTTCATTTTAAGTCCCTGTCTGCAAGCTCGCCTTCCCTTCTGCATGAGCCTGACAAACAGAGACCTGCTCAGGTGGTGTTCTTCACTGGGAAAAAAAAAAATTAAAAAATAAATACATGCACAAGAACTTTTCCAATCAATTGGAGAGAGACACAGTCTTTGACAGCCTGCAGACTTGGGAGTTGTGCTCACCAGGCAGCTTACAGAAGCCAGCAGGGATGCACCCGCCGGCAGTAGAAGGATGAGGCTGGAGGGGATGCTCAGAGGAAAGGGAGGTTTGGAGGGCTCAAAAAAACATGGGGAGCAGGTAACTGTCCTTGTAGCCCCACAGTTATTTGCTTCTCCAACTCCTTTGTGCAAAGCAGCTTTAAAAACAAGCTGACACACTGTAGCTTGACACGAGGCAAGGTCACTGCCAGCCCTGGACAGGAATGTGCACGGGGGTGACATCACCCCACATCGTCTTCAAATAAACAAAAAATAACATAAACAAAAGAAGAAAAGGGAAAAGTAAAAAAAAAAAAAGGAAAAAAAGGGAGAAAAAAAGGAAAAAAAAGGGGAAAATAAAGAAAAAGGCAAAAAAAAAAGGCAAAAAAAAAAAGAGCAAGCAGGAAACGGTTCCCTCTTTTGTTTACATACCTGCCAAAGGCTGACACTGGCTGCTGTCAGTCATTCGTACGAGCTGACGGTTTCCTAGCCGAGAGCAACCCAAGCGCTAGCAAGGCAAGCAATGTAGGGATGGATCCTGCCCTGAGAGCCCCACACCACCCCAAGCTCACCCTGCAAACTCTGCTTGGGGAGGAAAACACACCCAGCCACCAGAACACCTTTGGATTGGAAAATGAGCTGTGTGCTCTGACTCCTGGTAAGGGGGAGCATCGCCTCAGGACCCCTGAGCAACACCAGCATCAAGCTCTGCCGAGTATCCAAAATCTGGAGAGCTCAGCCAGAGATGGATGATGTTTGCACATGAGCATCATCTCCACAGGTCCCATGGAACTGGGTGCACTCCTGCAGCACCCACAAACAGTTGTTTCACTGGCCAGACCCTGCCTGTCCTCTGCACCTCAAGCTAGGCTGTGTTATAAAGACCCCAGAGCTGCTCAGAAACCCCTGAGCCTGGAAGGATGCTAATGGGATTTGGGCTGCCGTCTGGAATAAGCTAAAGGATTTAGTACTCCAGGAGTAACTACCTTGCCACAGACTCCCGGTTCTCCGCTGGGAAAGGCCTTTATTCCGCTGCGAAAAGAAACTTCCCACTTGCAAAAGCAAGAATAAAGCTTCCCACAGCGGTCTGACAGCATAATGTGCATGCAGCCCCTGTGTACACACCCCCCCCACGCGGGCGCCCTCGCACTGGAATGTGTGCGAGAAACACAAAGAATTAAGGTGCAATAGAAGGTGCCAACCAAACTCCGACCTGCCATGTGGAAAAACGCAAAAATGCCTTTTTTTTTTTTTTCTGCAGAGCTGTATTATTTTCCATTCATCAATATCCCCCTCAACAGCTATATATGTACCCAGAAAAAATTTGTATTTAGCTAAGCCCTGTCACCGGGAAGTATGTCATTTGTTTTTTGATCGCTGTCGTTATTCGCTTTACAAAAAAAAAAAACAAAAAAACAACTCCCTCTGCCCAACACGAGAGGAGAAACTGGGTGCTGGGACTAACCAGAGGGTAACCCTTAGAGAAAAACATTTGCAAACAGTTCAGAAGCTGAGATTTGTTTCTGGAACCCACATATGTTTATATAATTAATCCGTTTCCTATTTACTTTTGCATCAGGATTTGCTGACAAACAGTTCACAAAGCTATAAAGCAAAAGCAGTAGGTTTGGGAGCATGGGGGAGAGCTCACAGCTTGTTTCATTTACTTCCCAAACTCTAGGGAGATGCAATGCCCTATGGATAGACACGGCAAGTTTGGCTGTTTTGTGGAATAGCCAAACCTTTCAGGTTTTGGCTGCCAAAATTCAAGGCTGGAGACTTACTTCCAGGACCAGTAGCATCTTCCACTGGTGCCTGCAGCAGAGCCCTCCAATGGCCAGAGATGATGGAAGCAGAGGTACAGGAAAATCCAGTCTTTCTAACTTCAAGAAATGTAAGATTTAGGCTGTTTTTTGCAGGGCAGAAGAGAACTGAGGAAGTAGAAAATCCTCCAGTTATAGAGAATGCAGCACTCCAGGGCTCCTTGGACTCCCCGGGGAGCAGCCAGAGCGGCACCAGAGGGCAGCAGTGCCAAAGCCACCCATTGCCGCCCTGCTGCAACCCCAAAACACCCACTTCCTATCAAGACATTCTCACCAGGCACTCACATGGAGAAAGAGGAGGCAGGAAAACATCATCACCGGCCATTTGATCCCTTTCCTTTACAGAAAGCTTGGAGCCACTTACCAGTCAGGAACAGCTGTGTTCCAAACCAAACTTTAAGCCCTTTTTGCTGCTGCTTTGAGGACATCCTTAAATGCAGTGAGCTTCACCCTTATGACAACGGCTGCTTGCGAGGGGCTGTGCCACAGCAACACTTCCTGTCAAAGCACCCTGGCTGGGACACGGCGGATAGTCCCTGCATTTAGGTATTTCTGGGCTCTGAAACACCCAGGCACAGCCGCTGAGGAAAGGCAGAGGGTTGGGACGGAAAGCCACGGAAAAGCGCAGTGTGAAAACAATGCATCGCTGCACTGCTGTGAGCATCACTGCATCACCGCCAGCATCCCTCCCACAAGAGGCCACAGGGCCAGGGCAGCTGTGGGCAGCACAACGGCACCCACAGGCCACGGCCTCATCCCACATGGCCTCCCCTTGCCATGCTCCTGCCTGAAGCCCACCTCTGGAGAGGATAATGAAACCTGCGGCCCGGCGATAACGGGAGATCAGGCGAGGCAGCGGCGGTGGCGGCAGCAGCCAGGCTGCCGAGCGGGCTGGGATGCATGTAATCAGAAGGGTTATCTAATGCTAGTTTCATTCTAATTGAGTCACTACCATATGTCACCCTGCAATAACAATGCAAGCAGCATGCAACTGAATACATATTTAATTCACATAATGGGTACAACAGTAGAAGTAATCAAGGCAGTTTGCCATAAGCCATAAAGAAGTGTGGCGTGTTCCTATCGAGGAGCAGCCTGCGCTCGGGGAGAAGGGGATGGCAGGAGCATTGTGCCGCTGAGAAAGCTGTAAAGGAGGGGGGGAACCCCCCAAAACACGCCCCGGCATGGATTGAAGGCGAGGTGGTCATTCGACGCGAATGGGAATCAATGGTGGAATATTGTCGACGGATCGTTAGCCCCTTCAATATAATTAACAGTAATGGATTTATTGGCGGAAATTTAATGATTTGAATGTTAAATACCGGCCTGGAATTGCGTTGTGCAGTCCAGCCGAGGGGCAGTCGCTTCATTTCCAGTTTCTAAGAGGACCAAAAAAATGAAAAAAACAGCTGGAATCAGGAGAAGGTGCAGCCCTGGAGGCAGGGCCAGGCGGCCCTGGCCATCCCTGCTCCCAGCTCACCCTCCTCTTCCAGAGGCACCTGACGGCCCTGCTCGCTGCCTTCATTTCCTCCCGCAATGAGAAGATTAATACGATTGAGGACCACTCATCAATATCTTTGGACAGATCAACCGGAGTTTTCATTAAAGCCATATTAATGCTTTTGGATACACAGCTGCGGATGGGTTAGGCTTCAAAACTAAGGCCCAGAGAGGAAAGAAAAGAGGAGAGGAGCAGTGTCTGCTCCCAGACGGGAATTAAGGGAGAGCCATCCGGTTCCCTCGTTAGCAGCCTCTCCCACCAACACGTTTTGATGTATATTTCATGAGGATAAACAAACATTCATTTCACTTTGGGAAGGTGCTTGCTGTAATGTATTGGCAGCCTCACCAGCAATGAGGGGACATTAATTTCAATTCTGGTGTTTAAACACCTTGTTGATTCCCAATCATTCATCCCTGGCTCAGCACATCCCTGGCATGGGGAAAAAACGGACAAGCAGAGCCCCAACCTCACCCTTCTGCAGAGCTCTACTGGAGTTCATTTGCTATTTAAATGACTTAAGAGGGACCAGACGTTTGGAAAGAAGCAGCTCTACCTGGCTGCTTGCCTTGGGGTGCAGCCTTCAGCATCCCATAGAATAATCTGAGAAAAGCTCCCAGCCTACGTTGGGAAACACTGTTTCTTGAGAACAGGCTTTGAGGAGTATTTGCAGCTACAATGAACCACAGACGTGCCAGAGATGGAAGGACATCTGTGCTGGAAGACTCCTGTTTTTTCCAGGACTCCTCAGCCTTCCACCTCTGTATCCCCATCCTAAACAGAGATTCTCAGTCTGGTACCAAAAGCCAGATCTCATTTAGCAGTCCATAGGACTTGCCTTGCATAGACAGGAGAGACCACATGTGCAGAGAAGGATCCACCACACATACCTCCTTCCAAACCAGCTGTTGTTCTGGGGTAACACCTACAGCCAGTTCCTGGCTTCAACTGTTTGGGCAGATTTGCTCACTGGTAGCCTGCACCCTCAGTGGAGTTCTGGAGATGTACAGGCTATACCATGAGAAAATGCCCACAGTATTCCCCAGGGGAATGCAGGATGGATGCAGATGGCTGCATCTTCTCTCCATCCCTGGCCTTTGGCTCCTCACATGCACTGCTGAATTAATGGAGCTGGTAGAAACAGCACAGTAGAAGGAGCAAGGTGGGCACAGGGAGTGGGAATATCTGGGAGTGGGAAAGTGAGAGGCAAATACAGCCTGGAAAAGGACACAAGCACAGTTGAGAGCAGGACAGGCTGAAGAAAGAGTGGTTGGAAGACAACATCACGTTACTACTCTCACATGCCTGTAAGAAGAGATGCTGCTTGCAAAAAAGCTTTTTACTTTTAACTGTGGGTTAAGATGCATGGAAAAAGGAAAATAGGAAAATGATGCCTTTAAGAACATGGTGTTTATGTGAGGGCCGTGGGGTTTGCTTATCCCACTCCTCCTTGAACACATTACCACCCAAAAGAAATATCGGAGCTCCCTCTGCCAAAAAAAGTCAGAAGTCTCATCAAAAGAGCCACAAACAAATATTCACCTGAAGAGCCAAGTCAGGGGAGGGCATGGAGGAGGATACTGCACACCAGACAGCCAGAGCTGCCCCCTTGTGCTTCTCCCACTTTTATTCTCCTGCTTCTTTTTCTGATCACTAAATATGCCAGACACCCTACACGTAAGGAGACTTAAGCTTCAGTACCTGACACACATCAACAGCTCTCTGAGAACACTGTAGAGACATTGCAATTGCTTTATATTATGAAGCATGCACAAAGAGACATAGACACACACACACTCTCCTCTCCAGCTCCACATAAAGGCAGGTAATGCCATAAAAACATTTCTCCTTTCGCTTTATTTTGTGTGATCTGCTTTGTGGGGATGTTGTAGAGGCAGCAGCACTGTCTCCCTTCTCATCCATGTGTCTCCCTGTCTTAAAGAGCAAAAAGCTGCTTTAAGAAGAAAACACATTAATGCCTAGAAAGGAGCTTACGACAGGAGAGTTGTCATGATCAGGGGCACTGAGGGGCAGAAAACATCAAGTCCCCAAACACCTTCTAGGGTCTGACCCCAATGAAAGGATTTTCATCAACATGAGGACATCAGGTGCTTCGACAGGCAGGACAGTCCCTTGGTACTGAATGGCTAATCCAACCCCATCAGACGTCCCTTCCTCACCCTCCATCAGAGGCTGATGAAGGTCTATGTGTCCCAAAAATTCCCCCCATGTCTCTGTCTTGACTCCTCCAAAGACAGGCATTTCCAGTAGCACTGCAGTGGACACAAATGACCTGACAGCAGCCCCCATGGAGACACAGCTGGACTTCATGCTGTTGGTATAACATGTATATATCTTCATGGTGGGGTTAAAAACTGCCAAATTTCCAATTTAAGCTCCTTAAGGAGCACATTCCATCAGGCACCCCAAAGAGCTCCTCATCTAACCAAACCGGTCAATGAGGTGACACAGAGGGAAGGACCATGTCAGACCTCTGTGATCCCAACTGTCCCCCCACAGCTCACCCACTGACATCTAGCAAGAGCCATCCCAGCTCTTGATGCTTCCCCATCCAGCTGGGGCCATTGGAAAAGATCCATAGTCTGAAGTCATATGGAAAATCCCAGAGCCTTCTTCCCTCTGCCTCCCTCCCACCCCGTTCAATAATCCTGTTAAACTGAACCCTGCCTGGATTAATCTCTTTCCCCAGACAAATGGGCGATTATTCAGGCGTCACATTGGGATTTTTAGGGTTTGTGTGCATTTCTACTGATCTTCTCTTGGCTTCTTTTGTAAATGGCTTTTACTGCTCCCCCGACAGCACACACGATTCAATTCAGTCTCTCTATTAACATTTCAGATACAAATACCTGCTCCCCAGGGCTACCCGCAACAAATATCGGGAGAGCTTTGGGGAATCCTTCCCTACTTCACCACCAGTTTGGTGGCTTGAAAAACCTACAGCTACTCATATTTGTCCTTTAAGTCCTCTCCTCTCCTAAGCTTGCTGAGACAAGCTCTGCAAATACTCAGCCTAAGGCCAGAGCATCAAGAAATCAACCTTCTAACCAAGCCTGGCAAATCCAGCACACACGTGGGGTAGCCTGGGATAAGAAAGGTCCTACTGAAGTCAACTGAATTTGGCACTCAAATACCCAGGTGTAAACATGTAACTCAACCAGGAAACACTCAGGCAGGGACATCAGGTGACTCTTGAATCTCTTGCCCAGGAGAATGAGGGGAGACCCACTAAGAAAAGCAAGAAGGAAACACAAAGTGGCCCAGAAGATGGTGCCCAAGTTTCTGGCACACAGAGGAGACAACCACCTGTGACACCAGGGAACTGGTCCTGGGTCCCACGTGGCCACACTTCCAGTGAGGTCAGTCTCCCTTTTTTCACTAATTAAAGAAAGGATTTGGGATCAGGACACATGGCACCTACCTTGCATGAAGAAATGTAACTATGAGGTTCCTTTACTCCCTGAAGCACCTCTACAACACAGTTTCTTATATATACCAGGCCAACAGCTCACATTCCCATCATTCCACATTAGTATTCCCATACATGCGATTATGAGTGTGCATAGACAGATATATGCACACACAGACACATAAACGTGTGTCTTTGTAAGCAGCACAGAACTAGGCAACACTAAACCCACCTTTTTGTTCTTCTGAAAGATCTGCTGTTAGGGTTGTTCACTCCCAGCCCCAACTAATGCCATCACATAAAAGCCAACAAGCCCTTTCGCACTGCCCAGATGTTTTCCCCGCATGTCTTCAGCTATATTTCTATACTTCAGTGACTACAATAAGATGAAACTAATTTATACTCTGGTTTGCCCTGCCAAGGCAAGCCAGCGAGGAGGAGCCAGCTGGACCATGGAGCTACAGGACTGTTTACCAAGCTCCAGCCTGCTCTGCCTGCCTGAGCCCAGCAAAGGAGCACATCATCCTCGGGATGCCAGCATGACCCTTCCGCTGCCAGCAAAGAGAAAGGGAAAAACCAGAGGGGATGCCAGCTCTGCAGCTGGAAGAAAGATCTCACTGGCACTGGCAGTGCTGCCCGCCTCCACTTCAGTGGGATACTTGCATTTTTTCCCCCCTCAAAGCTCCAGCAGTGTGGGGAGAGGTGAGACTCACAGCATTTGGTATCAGAAATGAAAGCACAACACAGATCAACACAGACTGTGCTGATCCTCAGGAAAGACCAAGCCTCAGCACTGAGGTTTTCCTCATGGCTTAAGACATCCTTAGAAAACACAACTCCTCTGAGGTGTCTGGTTTGTGGCACTCAGGACATATGAGATGCTTTTCAGTATTGCTAGGGAAAGAGGATGCTCTGCCAATTCCTGCCCAGATCAGGGATCAGGGATGGCAGTGGAGGACTGGCAAGGGGCAGGTATCCTCAGGAGACACTCAGAGAACCACAGGAGAAGGATGCTTTGCAACTCTCAAGAAATCCTTCTCATTCCCTTTGCAGCAAAAGACAGCCCAGGGCACCAAACAGACCAAAAAGCCACAACATCCACACACCCCTAAGCCTCTCTTCCCTAATCAGGATGGAGATAACCCAGGCAAAATTCCCATTAACCAGCTAATGTGTATAGCACTGTTTCCCAGCCAGGGCTCCTTGCAACTAAATAACAGTCTTTATCCCCCAATTTCCCTTCATCATTTGTCATCTTCTTTCAAATCAGCTCAGTATTTCCTGAATTCTCAAGTACTAACAGGCTTGGGGAAAAAAAAAAACCCTAAGAGGAAAGTGCTTATGACCCACTAGAAGACTGGTTAATGTTTCCTACCCCTCTCTCTTGTCTCAAACCTCCTCCTTTCCACTCTGGGCCTCCCAACACTTCCCGGACAGCCATGGATCAGCTCAGATGCACTGGTCTGGGGGAGGAAATCCAGCAAGCAAGAAGGCAGATGGATTACAGTGCTGGGTGAAAGAAGCACAGAGCACTGGGATCTCTAGCAGATACATCTGCTCCTTTATCCCACCCCAAATCAGCCCAGCATCCCCAGGACAAACCCACCCCTGCATTGAGCAATGCTGGAACCCTTCCCAAAGGACAAGAGCAGGAAAGCAGCTCTGCACAGGACACACAGCACACAGGTCCCTCTCTGGCACCAGCCCTCTGCAAGCCAACCTGAGTGTCTGCAGCAGAAATGGGTCTGTGAGGACACAGAGGAAGAGGGGCTGTGCTGAGGGCTTGGCAGGTGTATTTGGAAACAGAGACACGAAAACTGCTGGGTTTCACACTTCGGGGAGTCTTCCCCCTCCACATGAATCCATGGGCATAGTGCCAGGGGGGATAGTGTGGGTGACCAGGGCATGGCCCCAATACAGGGCTGACAGTAACCCCACCTGCACCATCCCACTACATACATGGCAGCTCCATCACAGACACAGACCTCCAGTTCCTGCAGAAGGCAATCCAACCCATCCTGCAGCCTCCAAAGAAAAACAGAAAGGAGTGGATCATTTTTTCAATCCCCCCTTTAATGTCTCTCCCCTGGCCCAGGTTCACCTCTCTCCCTTGGTTTTCTAATGCACCACCACATCCCTAGATAAATTGTGTAAGGGCAATTCAGGGGCAACCTGAAAGCAAAGCAGAATGGCTGCAGAGTAGGGAAACGATGAGAGAAAAAAAAAAAAACAAAAATAAAAAAAAATGAGAAGGGTTTTAAAGAGAGACAGGACTAAGGAAAAAGCAACGGCAGCACAAGGAAAAGGGTAGGGGGGGAATTCCTCTGGAAATCATTAATACTCCAAGAACCTTCAGGACTAAACCTGAATACAGACACTTAAGCTCTCAGCTCTGCCATTAACGCTAGGGCCTAAATTATTGATCTTTTGCCTTTATCAGCATAACAGTCACGTCCCGGTATCAAGATCTAACTACACTGCGGTCCCTGTGCTGCAGCCACTGAAATAATTAGGAGAAATTCTCATTAAAGGAGAGTGAAAGGTTCAGAGATGGAGACAGAGGAAAGGGTCTGGGAGGGTGTTTAATGTCTTCCACGGGGTCGAGAGAGCGCTCTGATCAAATCCCTGCGCGGGGCTGGGGGATGACAGCTTATCAAAAGGAGAAGTCCAAAGCCTGGGCTGGGCTGCGCCACACCAGCGTCCACCCACAGCCTCTGCCACGCGCCGGCGGGAGGGCCACGAAGGGAGGTGGTGGTGGGGGAAATGCATGAAAAAAATAAATAAAAAAAAAATAAAATTAATAATGGAAGGGCTGCTGCGGGCTTGGTTGGAGTCTAAAAAATCCAGCCTGGGGTAAGAGAAGGGGTGCGGGGAGGGGAGGGGAGTAAGAGAGAGAGCTGGAAGAAGAAGGAGCCCAGTGTGCTGTGCTCCCCAAAGCACATGGGAGCTCTCGCTATCTATTTCACCCCGGACTGCACTGCTCAGGATCCAAAAGGAAGCAGCAAAGTGAAAAGGGAGAGCAGCAAAACCAAAGTGACACCACGTGAGCAGCAAAGAGGATGGAGGGAATAAGCCAGGAGGATGGAGGGAATAAGCCAGGAGGATGGAGGGAATAAGCCAGGAGGATGGAGGGAATAAGCCAGGAGGATGGAGGGAATAAGCCAGGAGGATGGAGGGAAAAAGCCAGGAGGATGGAGGGAAAAAGCCAGGAGGATGGAGGGAAAAAGCCAGGAGGATGGAGGGGAAAAAGCCAGGAGGATGGAGGGGAAAAAGCCAGGAGGATGGAGGGGAAAAAGCCAGGAGGATGAAGGGAAAAAGCCAGGAGGATGGAGGGAAAAAGCCAGGAGGATGGAGGGAAGAAGCCCAGACTGGTGGTGGCACTGGTCCCAGACCAAAAACACCTTGGAAAACATTTAAAAAAAAAGATTAAAAAATAAATGTATAAAAATGGGAAAAATGCACCTCCACCGGCCTGAAATGTCAGGAAACATTTCACAAAGTCCAGGGTAAAAAAACCAATCCCATTTGGGTGGGCAGCAGAAAGAATTCACTGGAGATTTTGGCCTGACTGGGGAGGGGGTGATGGAAAGATAAGGGGAGTGATGGAAGGGGAGGGAGAAGGACAGGGATGAATGCAGAAAGCCTGTCCCCTCCCCCTGCACACACAAAGTTTGCCTATATTTAATGTCAACGCACTGTAATTTAAAAGAAAAATTCCATTTCACTCGGCTAATCAGAATGGTTAGAGAGACCATTACCACAAACACTGGGAACATCTGAAATTGATTATTTTTTACTTCGTGCAGTTAATGAAATCCTCCAGCGACCGCGGGCGAGCGCAGCGGAGGGGTCCGCACCGGGGATGGGGAGGGGGATGCTGTGCCACCACCACCGACCTCGGTGCCCAGGGCCGCGGGGGAGCGGCGTGGGGCTGCCGGAGCCGGGCTGGGCTCCCTGCCCACCATTTTGTGAAGGCTGGGGATATTTAGCATGGGCGGCACATCCCGTAAGGAGCACCACATCATTAAATGTCTTGGGCTGGTGCGGCGGGGAAGAGAAATGCAGGATGTCACTGCCTGATAGGGAGAAGACTCGGAGGTTATTTATTAGCGGACACTTACCACAAACTGCATTTTCTCCATTTGCATTCGATACGCTGCAGCCGGCTTAGCGCCGGGAAAAGGCGGGCGGGATGGAGGGAGCAGCACCCTCGCTCTTCCCCTGCTCTCCCCCTGCCACTTCCAACCCACCTCAACCCCTCAAGAGCTCCCCTGCTCCTTGCCAGTCCCACCAGAGCCACCTTGCATGACCCAGTCATGCCAACTTTCCCAAAGAGGCCATCAGGTTTTCCACTGATGCTCTCCACCACCATGGTTCGAGCAACCAAACCCCAGGGTCCAGGCTCTAAGCCCTGGGCTCCAGCCAAGGTCCCCTGAGCTCTACAGTGGCCCTTCGGCCACCAATGCAGGACACATCCTTTCCTGCATGACCATCCGGAGCAACACACCAAATAGCCCACAGGACGTTTGGACACTCAGCCCATCGCAGCTGGGTAACAAATCCCTCCTGGAAGCATCACGAGGGCATCCCGATGCATCCCTGCCTCAGACACAGGCACACGTGGAGGACCACTCTCCCCTCCATCCTGTGGCCACAGCCTCTCTCCCACCTCCGAAAAGTGGCCGAGTGTAATTACGCAGAAAGCTCCTCTGGAGCTATATCAATAAGACAGACGTCTGTTGTATCATTCTCTCTCAGTAAGGCATTTCTTCTCCCCAATTGCTCATATAGAATCATAGCCTAATAGCATGCTATTAACATAATTGCCAACACAACTAGTGTTCCGTGTCTCACAGCCATTTGCTTATTTTGCCATAAAGAATATCAAAAAACAGCCCGAAAACCCTCAGCCGGGCTGTGCGGCCAAGGGGACCGGCCGCTCGGCTGTGCCGGCGGCTCCGGGGCCCGGCGAGGAGAGGAGCGGCACCGGCGGCCGGCCCCAGCTGCGGACCACGGCACCGGCAGCGCGCTCCGACCGGGCTCCCGAGCAGACGTGTGCGAAGATCTAAACGGATTCTGCCAGGCGAAATGAAATTCCCATTATTTTTAATTAATCCTTAATTAAAATATATTACTCCGCAGATTCCGCAAATCTCTCTTAATATGCAAATGCGGCCCATTCAAGGATATTTACATATCATTAATTAAAACGGCACATTCTTTCAGTCTAACAAGCTGAGAGCCGTGTCTGTTGCCACACTGGCAAGAAGGCCCAGCCTGGCACTGCCAAATCCATCCATGAGAAAGATGTTCAGTGTCATGGCAGGGGTGGGAGAACACGGGACAGGGCTCAGGAAAGGAGACAGACCTCAAGGAGATGAGTTTCGGAGATCCCAATCTGCAGCAGAAGCCTGGCTGGAGCAGTGGATGGGAATGCATGTCGGCACCACACGAACCAAGGGGGAAGTCGGTCTTTCAGCAGAGCCTGAAGCAGAGTCCAGGCTCTGATTGCAGCATCAGTGCTCACCCACACACCATGTTTGAGGTCAGCCAGTTCTCCATGGCTTTCACTGCCAAGGACTGTACTGTCCCACCAAAACCTGTCACCAGGGCATACTCGCCCTGTCTGCCTCAGCCTCTGAGCACGGAGAGCTCCTTGCTTCAAAACTACAAGAGACACACCATCTGCAACAGTCAAGTTTTCAGCACCAAATTCACTTGGAGCTGAGGAAGCCAATCCACCCCATTAGAAGGGTCAGACTCTATGAGACAAGGTGGTGCCCCAGCCTTTCAGTGGGGTGAAAGCATGGAGATAACAATGAGTTGGCTTGAGAGAAGAAAGCTTTCTGTCCCCCCGTAATCTCCTCCATGGCTCTCCAAGAGGAGTCTCTGCCACCTTTCCCAAGGTGCAAGCGACAGGCTCTTTGGGCAGCATCACCAACATGGACAGTAGTGTCTGCAGCTCCAACCCCAACCACCCATCCAGCAGCACTGTGGACTCTGAGATGCCTTTGCATAAACCAGAGTGTGAGACAGCCAAGAGGTTCATCACTCTCCAGCACAGGTGTGATTGCTGCAGAGGAAGTTGTGTTTTAATACTCTTGAGAGGCTTAACAGGTCACTGAGTCTGGGCACTAGTCAGGCACAAATCCACCCCTCCAAAGAGCCATCAGTTTTGCACACACAATGACAACTCCTTGTTATTGTCAACTGACCTGTGTCTTAAGTCTCCCACGGGCTGGTGTCAACACAAATGTCAAGCACTAAAAACCCAGGCAGCAGCTCCATCCCAGAAGAGGAAGGCCAACACCAACCAGTGTCTATGTGTACCTGAAAGGAAAGGCTGGCACAGAGATGTGCCAGGACAGAGCCAGGTCTCCCATCACATATAATACTCCTAGAATTCTGAGGGTTTTCAGCCTTTGGGACTGATTTCTGTGAGAATGACAGCCCCCACTCTCATTGCCTTCTTCATCACTACCTTCTTCTAGGCAGAGCAGTCAGCAGAAATTCAGCGAGCAGCTTCTCATATGGGACTGACAGATAATTCTCAACAACAATTAATAAGCTTCTGTCCTTCTCCAGTGCTTTCCATCTGACGACTTCAAAGTGCTTGAACGAACTTGTCTCCACCACATTTCAGAGCGGGAGCAAATGTGTATGAACCTCTTTGCCCAGATGGGGAAACTGAGGCACAGCACAGGGAGAGCTGTCCCCTGCCACAGAAGAGCACACAAAGCAAAACAAAATCCACCCAGCTGGGTGAGGGAACTTGTGCTGAACATCACCAAACGTATTGCTGCTCACTGCTGGGATTTGGGAGGGACACCAGCAACGAGGAACTTCATTCTTGATCTGTCTTTTTTTGCTGCTTCCCCCGGCAGCTGCCACCAGGCTTTGGCACAAGGGCAGCCTGGCTGGGTGCACCTTCAGCCTGGCATAGCCACCCCAAAATCCCCCGAGACAGCCACATCACACAGGTACTTGCCACGCAACACCTTCACGCTTTCCCAATAAATGATGCTGCTCAGATCACATGAGCCTTCATTCTCCCAGATCTTCAGAGGAGAAGAAGAGTCGCACTATTTCCAGCCAGCTGAGAGGACACGATATGAACTGCTCAAATCAAGATGACTTGGCTGCATTTCAATGCCTCCTATGGTCAGGAAAAACAGCAATACCTCCATGTACCAGGCTGATACTCACTCTGAGTCCAGTTTAGGCCACACTTTACCCCTTTTTGCTGCACAGGGAGTTGTTGGGTCTTTCAGCAGGAGGAACCTTTAACCAGAGAGGCGTATCACTGGGGATCTTGCTTTTCTTTTTTTTTAGGACAGTGTAGGGAAAACGTTTTTGCTTTATCTCAGACTGTCCCTTCAGCGAGTTTTCATATCACTTAACTCCTCTTCAGCTCTTCAGTGCCATACCAGCCAGGGAGCTCACCAAGGTTAAACACGGCAGCTGGCAATCCAGGTCCTGCCAGAGAGGCTCATCCAGCCTCCACAGCATCTCTGCTCCAAATCCTTCTCAAGAAGTGAGTGGGATGAGGCAAAGAGGGGAGTTTGGGCTGGGCTTCAATGACCCATTCAACCCCTGCACCAACCTGACCAGGAAGTGGCCAATGCACCAGGAGCCGCAGACAAAACCCATCAGGAATGCCTTCCTCACTGGCAGGCAGGCAGTTTTGGAGAACTTTGCACTGACCCCCAAGCACCATGTCATGGCTTTAGGAGCCACCTGGGCCAGTGGCCTTCACCTGTTTTCCAAAACAGCCTCAAAGCTCCCCAAAATCCCCCCAGTCCGGAGCACCGGGACACTGCGAGGACAACGCACCACAAGGTGCCAAATGGTTGATGAATTATGCCAATTAATACTCCCCCGGCATCTCTTGTGATGGAGAGGTGTTTGAACCTTGGTGGTCTTGGCCCAGGGCCAGCCGAGGTGATTAAATCACGCCTCCCTCCGCTCTCCCTTTGCAGTTCCAATTGCACGTGAAATTGCTCCTCACCTCCTGGCCCACCCAGCTGTGTCCCAGGCACCCACATAGGGTTAAAAGCCACTGTCACAAGCCACAGCTCCAAGCCACAGGTCCTGAGCCGGTCAGCTAAAACAGTCCCACGTCCAGCAAGTTGTGAGGAGGAAGAGACAGACACTTCTGCCTTCTCACTCCTCTGAGTCTCCTTCCTTTCATTCTTTTCACTGCTGTGGGCAGTGGAGGGTCCCTGCTCCACTTCCCAGGCTGGGGGACCAAGACCCATGTTCCTCAAGTGGGCAGCAATGCTGCTCCACCCCATGCAGAGGGATAAGCATATCCTCCCCCTCACCAGAAAACAAGGCAAAGCAAAAACAAATGCCACAGACCATTACAGCTTCACACCCAGCGAGGGCTGCAGGACAGGAGGTAACCGGAAGGATTCCAGGGCCTCTCTGTCACCCAGGCTGGAGCTCTCCAAGCCAAATCCACTCAGCAGCACCCACCAGCAGCCCTGAGATGCCAAACCTGGGGTGCAAAAGGGCCTCAGCCTCCCAACATTCTAGAAAGGCTGGTCCCTGTCTGCCTTGGCTCCTGCTCTGCTCCTCCGTCCCCAGCAGATACGAGGCCTGGCACAGCCTCCAGCCACCCCAATTCAGGGAGACACCAGGAACAGTCACAGTGGAGAGGGCTGTCCCTCCCTGCCCGCCGTCGACACATGCTCTGCTATGGCACTAATCCCACATTAATACATTCACTACAGCTGAAGCAGCCGATGTAATGAAAAAAGCTTATCCACGAGGAGATAATTATATTGCAAAATTATTTTAAATCAATGACAGCCAAGACAGATGGGGCAGGGAGGTGCTGGGGACAGGCTGCCATCACTCCGGGTGTCCTCCAAGGTCCAGTCACCTCTGAGGGCTGGACTCCCTTGGTTATGGAGGGTAGGGGATCCCCAAGCCTCCTGTGTCAGGGGCTGGGCAAACCAGGGGTGAGTAATACTAAAGAAAAGTGAGAAATGGCCCAGGAGAGTATGGCCTCAGAGCTGGTAGGGTACTGTCAGTGTGGCTTTTGATGCCCCAGCTCTCAGGGCACATGGCAGCTTGCTCCAAATTCACCAGCTCTCAGAGACAGGGGATGGCAGCTCTCATTTAAAACCACTTGCAAAACTCATTTCAGCTTGAGGGCACAACCCAGGAGGCAGAGCAGGAGCTGAGAAACAGCCACTCAGTTTTTAAAATGGCACTTTCACACTCACCACTGTCTCCTGTGTGGACAAGACCAAGCAGAGGCTGAGGAATCACAGAATCATAGAATGGTTTTAGGCAGAAGGGACCTTAGAGACCATCTTGTTCTAACCCCCTGTCATGGGCAGGGACACCTCCCACTACACCAGGGTGCTCAAAGCCACTCTGCAGCAGGGTTAAAAAAAGAGGACATCCCTTCTCCCACCCCAACAGAAGAGGATCCAGGGCAAGGACAAAGTCACCACCTCTGCTGTGACGACACATCCAGCCTCAAAGAGAAACTCCAGCTGCAAAGGAAAGAGCTTAAAAGGAAAAACAGCTGGAAGAAGGGGAAACCCTGGAATCAAAGGAACCCCTACAATACACATCTTCCCCCTCCCCTCCTCCTTTTGCGCCTTGTTCTCCCTCTCCTTTCCCCGGCCAGGTTTAATTTGACACCTTGAGCTTTGGTAACGAGGTGGGGAGAGAGGAGCCACAGCGGAATTCATTAGGCTGAGCACTGCAGGGCCCGCTCTCGGCGCGCTAATGACATCGGAGGATAGGGAAACGAGACAGCCGCCACGCAGGATGAAATAAACATGAGCACTGTCAGCCCTGACAGCAAAAGGGACAAAATAAGGCAGGTAGAGACCTTTCCCCAGCCACACAATGCAAAGCGACAGCTTCCAAAGCCCCCTGCCCGCAGATCCCCTCTGCTTGGGAAAGGGGAGGGTGGCTCAGAAGGGGATGGAAAAGGAAAAGTGGTGATTAAGCCACCCTTCCCGTGATTAAAACACCCTTCCCGTGATTAAACCACCCTTCCCACGATTAAACCACCCTTCCTCAGGCAGTCACACTCCTTCAGTCCTCTTCCACAGCAGGAGGAACTCATGCCACCTCCTTCAAGCCAGCCGGTGCGATCCCAAACTATGCACTGCTGCTCCCTGGGGGGGGTTTGGGGATGCTATCTCTGCCTGGGGTACACTTCTCCCTCCCCCAAACAGCACAGGGAAGGGGGAAGAAGGATGAGACAAGTATTAGACAAATCTCCCAGGCTCATCACACCTGTGACCAAGGGGAAGAGGACCAAGCTCTGGCATGTCACAGGGTTGATGTGCAGACACAGACAGTGCTCCTGGTGTGCCATGGTGCTACATGAATCCTGCACCGTGGCTCTGGCACAGCTTCTGCCAACACTCACTGTCTTCTTGGATTCTGGAAATACCCAGGCAGGCAGCAACACCCTACTTTGCTCACTTGCAAACCCTCCTCCCAAGTCCATGAGTGCTCAGTATATCATTCCTATTGAGATAGCAATACCTGAAAGGTAATATGCAAGAAACAAAGGGCAGGAAAACTGCAGGATTTAGAAGAAAAGTACCTATGTTCATCAGCTCACCAGTTTTGATGCTGGACTGTAGGGATACCAGGCCAGGATAGTTCTAGCTTGCTTCCCTCACAGGACCTGCACCTGCAGGACCATCAGGCAATGCTGAGGTTTCCTACTTCATCTAAAATATGAGAAGATGGTCACAGAATTGCTGCCCACCACCAAAGAGCCAGAGCCTGGCTGCCCAGCTCAGCTCCTGGCATGGCACAGCCTCTCCTCCACTTCCAAACACCACTCCAGCACTCTCTTTCACCCAGCTCCTGTCCCCTCTCTCCAAGATACTCTTCAGGAGGATGAGGCTCTTCATTAGCATAGGGCTGCTCCAAGCTCCAAGAAGACAAGAGGGTCAGAAAACCAGGCACTATTTGCAGTGGATCAGGAAGAGTCACATAAGCTTTAAGGAAACCAGATCTTGGGGAAGACAGGGATGCTGACCTGACCTGTCCAGCACTAACTCTGCCTGATGCCAGGCTGAGCTCAGGGCCCAGAATGGTTCCCCTTTGTGCCTTGCTCTGCCGCCACTTCTCTAATCCATCAGCCAGTGCAACAGTCAGGTCACTATCCTTCAATGCCCTTGATGCTCTGAAAGGTGAAATACTTCTCAGCCCAAGAGCATCACAAGTAAACTTTTCCTTTCCTTCAAAACACTGGCCTGCCCCATCCCTCTGTGCTTCCCATGTACACTGACACACAGAACAAGAGCTTGTCTGCTTGATGTCGGGCAGATCACTTGGGTTGACAGATGCTCTCTTCCCATCAGGAATCTGAATTTTCTGCTTGGGTTTGGGGGCAAGTTTTTCTGGCTGGGCAAAGTTTCCAGAAGGCTCTTTTACAGCATTTTCACTCCAGTGCTTTTAGTGCTCCCAGTTGTTGGCTCTGCTCCCAGGACACAGGAGCATGCAGGAGGGAAGGGCACACGAGGGGAAAAAAAGGCAAAATTCTGGAAAACAAGAGCACCGAGCACTGCTCCTGTATTGGCCGTTGGCCTGTACCCCACCTGAACAAGTCACACGTACACATCTGACTCAGTTTCTCCACCTATTAAAATATCTAAATGCTCATGTGGCCCTTTTCTCCTCCTATTCTGAGCCAAGGATGGCACCCACTGACAGATGCATTGCTGGATTTGCTGCATCTTCGCCGCTCTGATTTTCAACCCAGCAAAGAACCTCACACGTTGATGAGAATGTGGAACCCATCATGTGGTTTAAATGACCCAGGGCTGTTTCTACATGTCCACTCAAAGGGCAGGAACACTTCCAGGCTCAGCCACTCAGCCTCTGCTCTATCCTCTGCTTTTATTTCCTCCTCCCAGCTCCCCCAAGCATTCCTTGAAAGCGAATGGCAATTGAGTTTGTAAGTCCCTATTCATCAAGGAAATTAATTCCTTATGCATAATTCATTTCTTTTGTCAACTTTTTTTTTTCCCCCAAATGCTCCCGAAAGCATCAGGAGTGGAAGCAGCAATATGAGAATGGGAACACAAGAGGCTGAGGAGGGGAAGAAACAGCCTTGCTATAAGGTGACCAGCCCACCACTCCAACCTCTGGCTCACAACGTGTCCCATGAGATGTCAGAGAAGGAGAGAGGCCACTGCAAAGCCTGACCTACCAGCAAATAGTGAGCTTGGTGGGACAAAGACCTCGTGGGCTGAAAGTCTGTGCTATGTCTATGTTGTTGCCTCCTACCTGGAGGTAGTCAGGCTGAGGATGGTCTTGCTGTGGTTGAGCAGCATCTTGAGTGACAACTGAGAGCCCAAAAAGTGGTTCAGAGCTAGCACAGAGCAGGGGAACCAGGGTGTCCAAAAGGTCTAAGACAGAAGGAGTTCTGATGGTGAGAAATCAGCGTTCTGGTCCCTGAATCAAAGGTTGGCAGCCTCTTCTCAGGCTTTCTGTCCTCCTCATAGCAGGTTATGCCAGCCTTGCACTGCACTGGATGGACTTATCCCTTTCCTGGGTCCAGAGCAAACTATACAGCCTTCCCCACATGTCTTGTCTGTAAGGAGGCATCCGCCCATCTGGGTTATTTATGGAGGAGAGCTCTGGAGCCGTGTCAGAGCCCTGCTGACTGCAGAAGCATTGCAGATAGCTTTACCTTGTTGCAAGCACAAGTCTGGAAGGAGGCCTGGAGGTAACACTCACACCTTGCCAGCTCCTGGAAGCACAACCCAGGAAGATAAACTCAGTTGCAAGAAGACGACTTGGCTGGAGATGAGCTGTGCCTGCACCCAGAGCCTGTCAGGATGGGCCCATGCCACCAGCAGCAGACCATCTTTTATTTCCCTGCAGCTCTCAGCGTGGCAGGAATGGAGCAACCCTCCCTGCCAGCTCCACCTTGCTCTTTCCCAAGGCGAGGAGATCCCGGCTCACTCCAGCATTGGCACGGCCCAGCTCAGACACGGGGACAGTGTTGCTGAAACTGGAAGTGCTGGGGCCATGTACAGTGCCGCAGTCCCAGAGGGATTGGGCACAAGGGGTATGTGTTACAGGGCTCAGTTTACTGCTGACCTATTGACATTTACGCTCGCACACAGCCAGCAAACCGCCCTCAGATACCTGCCCAAAAAAAGACTGTGGCACTTGGCCCGTGCTGCTAATCCCCAAACTTGAGGAGAAGTTCACACGCAGCGCTCACACCCACGTACCATCACTTCCCACCTGGCAAGCTGGGAAACCCCATATAAATAAAGCTTAATTGCTGCTCCTCCGACACAGCATGTGCAGGCGAAACGCGTGGTAGCCGAACAAACAGCAAAGCCCTGGGATTTCCTGACTCCCCCACAGACCAAACTCACCAGCCCATGTTCAGCTGAAGTCAACAGGACCATCACCTGCCTTACCTGCACACCTGGCACCTCATGACCAAGTGTCTCCCTCTGCTAGGGAGGGGAAAGCATTTGTATAGTGAAGCTCAACTTGCTTACTGCTTCTGCACTCCTGACTCTCGGTAGCACTAAAGGGGAAAATTAAGCAATGCGCTGAGGTGCCACTGCCATCTCTGACTCTCTGCAGAGGGCACACAGCCCTGGCTGCATCCCACCCCAGCCCACGGAGCAGAAGGCAGAGGTTCACGCTGTTCCCTGCACTAAATTTGGACAGTAAGTAACGTCACCTTGTCACGGGGGTACAGAGAGCGTTTGCAACGCCCCATTTAACTGCACTGTACTCCTATCCACAGGCTTCATCAGCATATTTCAGCGGCGCCTTGATGGATGAAGATAGATGGGAGAACATCATCCTTGGTGAAATCACTGTTTTATCAAGGTTAAACCATCCTCACGCTGCACCACCTCCCTTTGTTGCTTCATTTCCAATCGCAAAATTAGCGGCAGACGTAACACGCGTTTGCGCGGACCCCATTCCTCCCTCCCCTGCTCAGCTCTGTGGGATGGGGAGGCAGAGGAAGCATGGGGAGACCTCTCCATCTTCATGCCTAAGCCTGTCCAGCTCTGTGGGCTCTGAGGACCCAATGAAACCCAAAATCTACATGGATTTCATGAAGTTGCCTCTGCAGCCGTGTCGTCCATCAGCACCTTCCAACAGCTCCCACAAAAGCCAAAGGAACACCAGCCCTTCTCCTTTCACCGTGGCACACCACATCCACTGTCACGTTTCCGTGGGCTGAGAGCTAAAACCATGGCAAGCAGAGGATGAGGAAAGCAAGCAGGAGGCAGGTAGGCTTTTGGTGAAGCCAGATGGTCTCATGGTGAAGGTACTAGCGGGAATGGGATGCAGAAGGGCAGCAACATAATAAATGACCTTTCTCCATTATAAGCCTGGTTGGATGCGGGTGGGAAAGCCTGGGCAATTTGAGGAAAAGGGCATGGGAGCTGGGGAGGGAGGGGAAAGGCTTTTATCTCTGGGTCAGAAGTTCAACCCCAGCCCAGGTCAGCAGCGACAGAAAGCTGTTGCCTTCTGACACCTCTCCAGCAGCCAGCTGGGCAGGGTGATGGATGTCCCCGCAGCTCCCAGCCCCAACACTCAAAACATCCACCTGGCAGGCTGGGCACATCTCCTTCCAGCTCCTCCCAAGAGCTATTCCCTCCTGAATCAGAGGACATGGTCCACAGCAGCTGTGCTGGGACACCAGACAGAGCCAGCTCCTCTCCAAACCCCAAGCACACTTTGGAGCGGTATCAAACCCCTTCCGTGGATCTCTCTGCAGAGAAAGGCTCGTCCCCCTGCCCCGTTTGACAAGAAACAAGAAATACGTGGCCCTGAGTAACATCCCTGGCAGATCACCTTGAATCATTCTATTTTTCCAAGATCACACATGCTACATTTGCCATGGAGAAGACCTTGTGCAGGGTCAACAAGACCCCTACACATCTCAGGGGAAATCATCCGACAGAGCCCTTAGGACTTGGAGTGACTCTCCTGATGGAAATCCGAGATCACAGGCTCCTGAGTCACTTAGACCCACATTTTGGAGACCTTTTGGTGCTGAGTCATACCTGCCTGGAGGCAAGGCCCCAGAGAGGACAGCACCTGTTACCCCTGCGGCCTCGAGCCAGGCACTCTCTGGAGGAACATGATCCCAGTGGTCTGGAAATAAATAAGGACAGACAGCCAAGGTGGGCAGCATGCAGCTTTTAAACAGTCTGCAGGACACCCCTATCTGTAGCCCTGGGCTTCTACATACCTGTTAAAAAATCTGTACCCCCTTTACAGCACTGTTTGACTCTGCAGGGCGCTATTAAGTTACAAGAATATCTCCGGGCCCGGGGCCAGCTGCCGTGTTGTGTGGTCCCATTAAACACAGATGGGTCAGACTGCCTCCTGCAGGGAGACCTGCTCCAGCCGTGGCTTTGCGTTGAGAAAAAGTCAGCCTTGGCAACTAGGCTTTCCATCTAGCCCATCACTCTTTGCCTATATGTTGCACAAGCCCCCATGGCATCTTTCAACCAAATCTCAATGGTGTTTTGCAACAAAAAAAGAAAAAAGGGTGACATGGCTTGCAAGAACATTAGCTTTACAGGGAGGGAAACTGAGGCACAGACAACCCTGAGGGGCCAACTCAGGCTCATGAAAGGCTGAACTGACAAGTTCCATTGCTGCATAGCCACCTCCCTTCCTCAACTCTTCTCCTACCTCCTCTGGACCAGTTCCAGACACAGCTGGCCCAGTGGGTCAGGTCCGTGGGGGCTGCCAGCCCTCCCCTCCTCCTCCTCCTTCCCTCCAGCAGGATCTCTTCACTGCTCTTTCAGCAGCAGGGGAAAGCATCTCTGATATGCAGCTGAGCAGCCAAGTGACCCTGGCAGGCAGTGACCTGGGAGAAGGTCACTTACTCAGTCCTGCTGCCTCCAAAGCCACCAGAGCTGCAGGGGAAGCTGACACCCTTGGGGGGGCCATAGGTATGTGCACACACACAGACACCCACAAACTTTCCAGGAGAGATGTCTGGTTTCACACCTCAGCTACATCAGGGCTGCTTCCCACCCCAACAGCACCCAGCAGGAGCAGGGCAAGCCTTGTCCTGGCTCCCTGTCCTCTGCTGCTGCCATCCCCATCCTGGTGCGGGCAGCCCTCCAGTTTGCACATACCATCACAACAAGTCCGGTGGAGAAGGAGCTCGGGATGAGATGCTCACAGGGAAGTTTCCTCCGAGCTCAGTGTGCAGAGCTTGGCTCACACTCCAAAGCACTGCGGTTTATAGCCCTTATAAAAACATTTATACAGAAATGGCCTGTTCTATGCATATAAGGCCAGTGCCTTCAGACTTGGGCAGGCCCCAATGCCATATTCAGGCGCAGGGAATAACCCAGCTTCCCAGTGAGCCAAGCACATCCAAAGCTGGACAGAAACCAGCCAGCATCTCAGAAAGCCTCTCCAAGAGCTATATATGGATTCTGGAGCCCAGTCACATTTCACCCTGGGAGAAGAGGGAGGAGGGTTGTGCTGACCAGCGCTCTAGAGACATAGTTACAGGAAACACTCTACCAGACAACTAGAGAATGGGTTTGCAGCAGTAAAAAAAAAAGAGTAAAAGGTGGAGATTTCCTTCACTTCACCCCACTTCAGCACAGTGAGGTAAATAAGAGCACAGATTACATGAATGCAGCTTACACTAGATCCTCAAACAAAACAAAAGCAAGACTTTCTGCAGTATAAATATGTCACTAAACAGCCCAGCTCTCGGTAACAGTACTGCAGCAGCAGACATTCACAACAGCCCAAATATGGCTTAATGTGAAACATTCAGGTTGGAAAACAATCAGCACCTGAATCTCAGTTTTGCAAGAATCCCAATCCATGCACAGTAGACAGGACTAGTTCCTTTTCACCTCTTTCATACTGGTTGCCTCCAAGTCTCCTTGGGTATCCCCACTGAGGGCAGCAGAAACATCTCTCAGTTGCTACTTCATACACTACTACCAAGGAAATGCCTTCTTCCTCAGTTTCCCTAGGACCCAAATAAAGTGCTCACTCCCAGTGGCCATTCTGACCTGGCACAGAGCCACCCCTAGGACAAACTTCCCCCCTCCTCCCAGTAACAACCAGTTTGTTCCAGACCCACGCTCAAGGATCACACTCGCCCCAAACTTCTCCTCCAGCCCTGACCTGGGCTGTCCTCTGACACAGCGATGGCAGTGCCTCAACCACGGGGCACTTGGGCATCTGTCAAAAGCAAAGAGGCTTCTCAAAGCTTTGCTGTCTCACAGGCACAGCCACTTCCAAGACCCAGAGTTATGTGGATTTCAGCTCCTGGAGACAATAAAGAGAAATAAATCTGGTTGCTTTAGCCCTGGCACTGGAGGGGGAATGATTTTCCCCAGCGCTAATGGAGGTGCTTTTCTTACATATATATCAGCTGAGATGATGTCAAGGCAGAACATTAAATTAGCCAGACTCTATTAATTATAGCGCTCCTATAGCTCTTCCCGTCTTCAAGTGCTTTACAAACAGCACTAATTCCTACACGTTATCTCCTTTCCAAAACCTCCCTGAGGAGTTGGAAAAGCCCACAGTCTGGAGCGGCCTTGGAGCAAGCAGTCCCCGCCCAGCCTCATGGTCCCACCATCCAGGCTCCCACGATGCCTTTGCTCCAGACCATTGTTTGGAGCCGGAGCGGGAGCCTGGATAATTTAGGAGTCATCAAAAGGACCAGGACTCAACAGAGAAGTCTGTCCCTGGCCAATCTCCCACGGGCTGAGGCTTACTGCTGTCCTCCCATCCCCGAGGGCTGCTGGCACTACAAGTTCAGCATCTCTGCCTTGTCTCTCTTTCCCGCTGAAGAATTTCTCCCACCATTAAAATTAACGAGGTGGGTTTGCAGAGACGAGTTGGCTACTGAGCCCCTCCTGTTCTTGGAGTTTGGGGTTGTTTTCAAATTAAGTTGCAGTCCTGTAAGTGCAAAGTTATACCAAGCATCATTTACTTTACTGCTGAGCAATGAGGAGCAGGGAGGGAAGCAGGGTGCTCTCCTCCAGGCACGCTGTAAAGTGCCCGGCGCACGCAGATGCTGCCTGCAGTTCTCCTCTGCTCCGGTCCGGCAGCACTCCCTGTGCCAAGAGCTACAGCCTGGAAAATGGCACTTGTGCTAAAGTGCCCGCATTAATCAAATCTTCATTCACACCAACAGAGAGAGAGAGAGAGAGAGAGAGAGAGAGAGAGAGAGAGAGAGATAAAGGCAGGGAGAGATCCCACCAGCTCCCCGAGCTCAGCCTTCAGTGCATCCCAGCCGGGAAGAAGTGCACTCCAGTACTTTGTCACTCAGCAGCCTCCACACGATGCAACAGAGGCCACAACAGAAGAAAAGGGCAGTGAAAGCCTCTGTGTTTCAGCTTTCACAGACCTGAGTGCTCCCAGGAAGAAAGGAGAAACCACAGCTTTCCAAACTAGATCAAGCAACAGGGCAGAAAGGACCTACAGAAGAGGGACATGGGATTCCCATCAAAATCACCAAGCTCTGCTTGGACCTGGGAGACTGACTGCAACTTCCTAACTGGATCTCGTCCCTAGGACCACTGATTCATCATCCACAGCATGTTATGGAGACAAGCTTAGCAGCAGCAATGGGGACAGTATGTGCTGGACCCCAGGGGCAAGGGATCTATGATCATGACTTCTAGACTTAGGGCTACCACTAACACGCCCCAAATAAAGCGCAACTTTGTCCCCTTAGCCGCGATCAGCAGGAACAGAATGGATGGTAAGCATATCAGCACCAACTTCATACTGGGAGACCCAACACCAGACTGGCCCCTCACACCCCAAATCAACAGTGGAAGGGGTGGGCAGACACATGCAGAGTGACCCCTTATCTAACACTGGAACAGGAGCATCCCTGATGGGTATTCTAACCTGTTCTTAGACACCCATGGGAAAGCTGAGTCTACCACCTTCCTAGACGGATTTACACTTGCACACACAGCCTGAAGAAGAGGTTACTGAGGAGAGCAAGAACCACCTTGATTTAAGTCTGCCCAAGAGTGTAACTCACACTCTCATCTCGGTGACTATAAGACAAAGTCTTGTCCAAGCTTGGGGCTCCGTGGCACTGGAAAAAAGTCACATATAGATCACCCAAGCCCCAAATTAGTGCACTGCCAGAACAAATCAGGGAAAAAAGCACTGAACACAAAGTGCAAAAATGGCAAAGTGGAGGAGGGATTCCCTTCCTCCCATTTTAATAACCCAAGGCTGCAAAGACAGGAAGAGCTCTTCAAAAATCACACTGAGCTGGGTGCAGCAGCATCATGACCTTCAATGGTTTTCCGCTCATCGGAGAGGAAACAAACACAACATGCTCCAGTTTCTTCCACTCTTCTGCCTTTTTCTGTTCCCCACAGACCCTCCGGACAACCAGACAAGACAAATCTAATGCTTAAAGGGAAAGTCAGCTGGAGCATGGCCCCACCAAGACCTCAAGAAATCAGCCAGACTTTAGGTCAGACTTGTCCTTTCCCTGCTCCAAAGACATGGTGGGAATTAGCTGCAAATCTTTGCAAAACCCTGCCATCCTACATGAGCCAGACACTCATGGCTTCAGCATCCCTGCACAGGAAACGGGAAGATGCCCTATGGGTATGTTGGGACCTCACCCTCCCAACATCAACAGCTGGTTTCAATTCTTCTCCCCTCAATCTCATCAGGGGGTCTAGGGCACAGGGCAGCAGCAAGGCAGGGCAAAGTCTGCTCCAGGCTTCAGTGACAAAGCAGCCGGGCAGCCAGCTCACAGAAACAGTGGCACACGATACTCAGCTGCCTGTCCCCTCCAAAGCCGCCACCTCCCAGCTCCATGGCATGTCAGCCAACACAGCCACAGGCTTCCCTGAGTGAAGTGCACCACGACACTTTCGTGCAGCACTCAGAGGTGAGAGGAGGGAGAAGGAGAGTCCATCCGAGCCACTTTGCAACCAGACTTAAAAAGTTAATGCAGAAATCTTCCCAAAGAGTCTGGCTATAGGAGACACTGGTCTCCACTGAATCAGGATCTGTTATGTTGTAATATAATAGATGTAAATTAAAACAGAAAATCTATCATGCCTCTAATGTAGCCTGATAGCTGAGCGTGTGGATCCGTACAAGCAGAAGCACAGAGAGGAAGGGTGATATATGGCGAAGCTGGATGGAGGGTGAAAAGCGTGGCGAGACGAGCCGGAGAATGGCGCAGCCCGTTCTACGCTCCTCAGACCCAAGGGCAAGAGAGGAATAAATGTTGATTAGTGTTGATTTTGTCCGACGAACGCTTGTCGAGTGACAGTTGGACTAAGCTGCTCTGAAAGAGAAGCATTAATCTTGGTCTGGTTTAAGTAGAGTATATTAATTTGTGTCATTTTTACTAAGTCGTACTGAGAAAGGCTTCTTACTGCTTTGCATCTGACTGCTTTGGTGGTTTAGCCTACTTTATTTTTTTTTCCCTCCCTTTTTCCCCTCCTTCTCCCTTTTAAACAGATATGGCGGCAGCAGCAACATATTCAAATAGCTCAGCAGGAGAGCGGGGGACCAAACGCTTCGCTCCTGGATTAAGAAAATAAACTCCCAGGGTGTTGGCATAGCAACAGCATTTCAGATGAACTGCTATATATTCCGTGATTAATAAATTAACATTTTTTTCATATGGTTGTTTCTCCTTTTCTTTCCCTCCTTCCGATGGCAGGAAGGAGGGGGGGGAGCAGTGGGCAGCGGACAGGGGAGGTCAACTAACCAATGCCCCCATGAGCTGGGGACGGGGCTTTGCCCCAGCAGGGTGGCAGGGTCTCCTTTCCTCTCCATGTGCCCAGACACAGAACAGAGCTTTCTGCACCCTACAAAGGCATGGGAATACAACAGGGACGCGATGCCACATGTGTTGGGGACAAGGAGAAATGGGCTGGGCCTCGTGTGGATGGGGATGGAGATGCAGCACAGCCAAGAGACAGGAACAGGGGCAGGGCAGAGGGAACAGTGGTGCTGGGACGAGATGGTTTCAACTCCCCTTTGAGGGCTGTTCTCAGTGGGACCGAGATCTTCACAAACAAGTCTATGCCCCTTGCTGGTGGATCAGCCTTTTTGCAGCCGCTTTCTCCTCTCCACTGCCTGCCTTATTTTTTTCTTTTACTTACTTTTATGGAAAAGGGACCAGAGGGAGAAGCCAGAGAAAATACCATGAATTAAGAGCAAAAGACTGCAAAGTTCCCCAGAGCGAACCGCGTGTGCAGAGTTAATTTTCCATGGCTGGAGCAGGTAACAAGAACTCCTGCACATTTCTGAAGCCTTTCTGAACATAACTGGGTGATCTCATTCTCGTATGAACAAGAAACCAGAGCCTCCCCGAGGAGCACTGGTGAGTGACTGACCCAAATTCAAACACTTTCTTCCTCCTGCCAGCGCTGGCAAAGTGACCGGTGCTGAACTGTAGCTGCCTTTGGGCCCTTGCTGCACTGCACTGCTAAAAGCCTGAACACAAGAGGGACAAAACCAACACCTGAGGATTCATGATAGCTCCCCCAAAGTAAAAATATCTGGGGATATCCTGAGCCAGGAGAGCCTTGCCAGGATGGCAGGTGCCCATCGGAGTAAAGCTGAGGATGGGCCATGCCCTGATTTCAAACACTCATTACCAAGCACCGTGTGCTATGGGGTTAATGTGACAGGAAGGTTCAGGCTTGGTGTATGTGCTGCTCCTGCTGAATTCCAGAGGTTTGGGAGGTGTTTGCTTTTTTTTTTAATAAATCTTACTGCAGTCTACCTTTTGCATCTGCAAATGTGCCCTGAACATCCCCATCGTCCATGCTGCTCACAGCCTCTTTGGCACTGCAGCGATCCTCCCTGAACTCCACAACCCAAAGCTGTTTTGCTTCAGGCACCAACCAAAGTTTAAACATTTCCTCTTCTTACCAAACTCTAAATTAGTCAAAGTTTTGTTAAAGCATGAAATCGTTTTGACGAGGCCTGAGTTACATCCACCACAGGCTGCACTTGCACACAGGCACGCTGTAAGCACACACTGTGCACACCTCTGAGAATTCAGATCCTGAAGAACCAGCAACATTTTTTAAACCATTTCAAGCTGTTCGAGACCCCAGGTCTGCTTTTCAAACCCGGCTAGGAATGCAGCTTCTCGGCTTCTCCCAAGAGCAAGACTTGGGCAATCCAGCAACATTACCAACGGGGTTTAAACACAAGCCAAACCCAGCAGTTCTGTGCGCACTGCCCCACACAGAGCTGCAGGCACGTGGCAGAAAAACAAGACGAGTCCCAGCTGGTATAAATGGGTAAAGCTCTTCCACCATGAGCAGGAATAGCCTGGTTTAAGCCCACTGCCAATCCCTCCTAGCATCTTCTGAGGTCTCAACAAACCCCCCACTTCCTTCACAGCATCTCCCCTCCAACCGTGCAAAGCCCCCACACAGGCTGTGCCATCTTGCCAGGTCCTTTCACGTTCCCCATTCCACAGCAGAGCACAGCAGGGTCTTCATCCTCGCCCAGGAGACCTTCCTTTGCTGCTGGCAATCCTAAAGGCACGGAAACCTTTAAAACTGGAGCCACTGGGGAGAGGGAAGCAAGCACAGCCCAGCAGCACTTTCCTCCATTCATTATTCCTGCTGCTGGGGACGGCGGTCGAGCTGCAGCGTGGCGTGTTCTCCCCTCAACGTTATCTTACACTCTGAAGCACAAAGGACTACTTAGAAAAGCCTCACTGGAGTAATGCTGTTTCTCAATGACTTTTCTTATGGATCCTGGAGGATAAGCCGTATCAAAGCATTTCCACAGCTGCACACAGAGAGCTGGGGTAACCTAAGCCTTTTATTTAAGCAACTGCCAGCCCCTAGCCCAGCACCAGTAGTTTTTAGGGCAAAGACAAAAGCAAGCACGCGCCTGTAGTGACGTGGGATGCTTAGCACCAAATTTCAGAGGTGGCTTTGGATATCGGCACATTCTTCATCTAGTCCAGTTTGAAAATACATCCTGATTTGCAACATGTTTATTAAATACCAACAATTGGTCTGCAAGTGAGGACTGAGTCCCACATCTCAAATATGCAAAGTCACAGATTTGTCTATGCATCTGAAGTTAGGAACGTTCTTCATCCCTCGCAAACACCGTCTGTGAGAGCCCACGTGGAGTCACTGCAGCATCAACACTACCCAGTCCTTCACTAATGCCTTCCATCTAACCCAAGACACTTTTTAGAATAACTCAATCCATCAAAACACTGAGTCCTAGTGTCGGACCCTTTGCTCCCAAGGAAAGGGTGAGACCCCCGCAGGCAAAGTCCGCACACAAGTCACAACTCATTTTCCCAGGGCTGAATTGAGGGAGCCAGGGTCAGCAGGAGAAGAGGTGCAGCTCCTGTTTTCCAAGGTGTATGGCACTGTTTGGCCATAAAGAACCAGTGCAACGATCTAGGTGCTTTTCCAACAGTCTAATATAGTAGAGGAAAAGACCCTGTTGGCCCTACCTTGTTATCTGAATGCTGCCATGCACAGAGGCTGCATCACTCCTTGCCCACTTCAGGCACTATGTCACACTGGTCCTTTAAATGATGAGTCCTTGAATTGGTCTGCTGGACCAGATGGTTCTCAGCATCCAGTTCGAGATCCCTTCTTAAAAATGTACAACCAGCCAAGAATGGAATGGGGAAACCCTCAAGGAAATGTAATGATGAAAAAAACCAAAAACCTCACCCCAAAACAAACAACAGACCATCCTCCTGGAATTTGTCCGTGGTGACCTGCATCAGGTTATTCTGTTTCCACTAGTTTAAAATGAACCCTGCAAGGAATTGGGAGCTCAACACAGAAAAGGAGGTATGTAGAATAGTGCCAACCACAGAGCATGCTGCAAAATATCTCCAACCCCTCGCAGCTTTTGCCCCCCCGCAGTATAATCCCCTGCAATTCCATTCAGACCCTGTTTCTGGCCTCCTTTTTCAATTCATCCCTTGTCCATCCGGAATTTCACTATCCAGTTCCTAGTCCAGGGATAGGTCTATGTTACTGATTTGATAATTCCTCACCATCTCGCACCAACACCCCTCGGTAAGTTCATCCAGGGAGAAGCAAAGTGGCAATAGTCACTTCCTGAAGTTGGCAAGAGGGAGCTTCTTCTCTGAAAAAACATCTTTAACCATCCTCAAAATCAAGAGGAAAGTCTTATTTCAAACTCAGATCAAGAATCCCAAATAGAGTATCAACAAGACAATGAATCATTAACGCCGCACTGCTCAAAAACCCAGATTCAGAAGTTTAGCCCTGGACCATGTCCACTCATATACTTGGTCTAAGGGTGCCTCTAATTTGCTGGGTTCTCCATCAAGCTCTATCGTGTTTGTGCAGTTCCATGCACTCGCACTCAGAGACCTGCTCTCAGTAAATTGCAGCAGAAACCACAAGAGATGCCTGTAGAAGTCTTCTGCTGCTGTTACTCTTCTGTTTTCACAAAAGACCCCACGAAACTCCGGTGCTGTGCAAATAAACGGTACAAACAGGTAAAACGCCATTCATCCAACGAGCTACTACTCAACATCCTGTTGCTCATTAATTTATTTTCTCGAGGTTCTCTCAATCCAGGTGTTTCCTACCACGTGCAAGCACCTAACATCCCCTCAGAGACTAGCTGCTGGTGTGTCTCCTGGTCTCCCATAGAAATTAATCAGGTTCCACCACGAAGGGAGAATTGCTCTCCATAACTTCCTAGCTTCAATCCCATACGTCTGGAGTTCTTGAAACTCCACTTATTTCACCAGTATCGTTGCATTAATAAGATGTCTGGAGACATATGCCATACCCAGTTAGGAAAAGGAACTAAGATCTCTCCTGCTCTATCAAGTGTGGCCTCTACAGCCCAGAAAGCCCACTGCTACCCTTTTTGCCAAACCACACTGCAAGTAACACATCTAATTTGCTCTCCGCTGTGCTCCTTAGGTCTTTTGCAACGTTACTGATTTCCAAGAGCTTTCCTCCCACTGAATCTTTCCGGTTTGGATCGCGAGGGTAGTATTTTGCAATTCCTTCCTCGCACATTCATGAAGCGTTGCTGTTTGCCACTAAAAAGTCACTTGCTGGGCTCTACCCCAAAGGCAGCTGCGTTGTGATGGTCGGAAGCTAATCATATACATTACCATACCGGGAGGCAGGGAGAGGCACACGCGTATGTTTATGCCTTCCCCACACAGCCAATGCACCACACGGACAGGTTTAGTTTCAGAGGAGAATTTGGGGATGGGAGGGAAGGAAGCAGGTGATCCCGGCACGGGAGCGAGTGGCAGCACACCGCCAGCACCCAGCTCCCGATCGATAGGCCATCTGCAATAGAAGATCAATCGCTTCCATTTTGCAAGGTGTTAAGTGTGACGGGGATTGAATTAAGGCCAAGAACATAAGAGCAGCTATAAGTTACGCTTTACTCCTTCTCCCCCATTTTTTGCCTTTTAAGAAACAAACCCATAAAACGGTACTTTTTTTCCTTTCCTCTTCCCTGCCCCCTCCCTTTCCCCTCTAAGATTTTCAATTAGGTGAGTGGAAGGACAAATGGAGAAAATACATTTTGCTCGAGTTCTAAGTGCTTTTGAAACCCCCTGTCAAAGCATTTAGTAACGCAAGATTTAAGATGCCCAATTAATTTTTCCCCAACAAGGAGCCAAAAGTAGATGCAGGAGGAGGTTAAAAGCTAAGTGTTTAATTAATATTAAATTTATATGATTCTTTATCACCAAAAGCATTGTAAAATTGAAAAAGCAGTTAATTTTATGGTCACTGTGTATTCCTCTGCTTTGATCTTTGATCCGTGGAATGAAATCGCAGAGTGTAGAGATTCTCCTGCTTTATTATACCTGTCTCGTGGCAGGAATGCTGGGTGAGGTGAGCTCATCCGAGCCTCAGCACAAACGAGGCAGGGTGGAAGCTGGGCACAAAGCCCCCACGCTGCCTGGGGGGCTTGGGGGTAAACAGTTTGCAATGCCCTCTCCTCCCCCCGCAAGGGGAACTTTGCGCCATTTGGCTGAGGACGGCACGGAACTCTTCCGTACGCCACCGCTGCCTCGCTGGCTCCTGGCCTCCCCCGTGCCTATCTGCCAGCGAGACAAAGAGCTATTATGCAGAATGGATTGCACTGGAAAGAAAAAAAAAAGGGGGGAGAATAATTTCTGCAGAGGTTTTTATGTGGTTGGTTTTGGGTTTTTTTTAATATATATTTTTAAATCCCACTGGGAGCCTCATTATAATTTAGTTATTAGCAGGGGGAAAAGAAACCAAATAAGTAAAAGAAATTTAACGTCTTAAAAAATATATGTTTAAAGGGAGGAGAAAAATCAACAGGATGAAAGTTCTCCAAGCTTCAAAGCAGTTGCAAATTCCTGATTCAAGTGTTTCAGGCAGCCCCACTGGCAGTGAGCTGTCCCGGGGTCAGATTCCCATCACAGATCCATCACTGCTCCTGGACGGAACAGGCAGTGTCCCCCAAACCACAGACACCCACACAGACCAGACACACCCAGGATGGGAGCATGTCTCCACTCCTAGCAGGATCATCTGGCCCCACACCTCTCACCCAGCCCTCTATTTGGAAACTCTTTGAAAGGCCACGTACATCCTTCCCTGTCCCTTCAGTACAGTGTCTCCTTCCCAGAGAGAGGTACAGTGCATATATTCATATAATAAGAAAGTGAGAGTTTTAATGGGAATTTAATCTTATTAAAGTCTTGATTTTAGGGCAGGTATATAACTCATACATATGAAGAGGCACAAAGTAATGAAATGGTGCAGCTCTCAGGATACAGCTGGGAAAACTGGGAAGTCATTAAGGACGGACAAAAATTAGGCTTGGTATCATGAAATAAGAGCTAATAATTGGCACTGCTTCATAAGCAACAGGAATTAATACCGTTAACTCTTTGCCCCCATGCTTTGACTTATTTTCAGTTACTGTCAGACAAGGACAGTCACCTCCTCCCCACATGGGAAGCTCCAGTACAGCAACAACACAAGCTGCTCCAGGTCGTGGAGCGGTGATGGAGCAGAGCCTGGAAGAGAAACCAGGTTTCTTCTCTCCCATGGGATGCAAGAAGAAGGCTCCTTTTCTACTAAGCAGAAGAGATGCCAGACACACAAAGCAGCAGCCTGCAACCCCATGGAGTCAGAAATGGGATTGATAACAACCACCCAGCTGCTGTTACCCGGTTGTCTCTACTCCCACTCATGACATGAGAAGCATGAAACACAGACTTGTGTTTTTCACATCCCCACTGCACAGCCATGGAATCCAGTCCTCAGAGATGCTGGCCACCAAAGCACACCCTCCAGCTAGCGTTTCTTCAAGACCATATCCAGCCTGCCTTTCTTAAGGTTCAAATAAGGTTCCCTTGGTCCAGCCAAGACAGGACATCAGATTTCTAAACACTCAGCCCTGGCCTTGAACTGGGCAACCAGCTTGCACAAAGCATATCAAGCAAAAACACCTGAGAACTATCTGCATTGCCCATGGAGAGGTTTCTACAGCCAGACCGCCCTCTCCAATGTTCAGGGAAGAGAAACCAAGGAGCCCACATCCTGGTAAGGTTCACAGCTAAGGTGGTGCTTTCAGGAACTGCCTGACATAGGCCCTGCATGACTTGTGGCCCTCTCCCATGTCCCAGAAGTCACACAGGCTCACGCATGGCTGCGTATCTACTTTGAGAAGAGCTGCCATTAAGTGAGATGTTCAGGGTACACATACAGCACACGAGATGTGGTGCTGCTCTGACAACTCCTCTGCCTCCTCCCGAGTGGTGAAGAACCACAGCCCTGGCCGTCCACAGTGCAACCTCCCCGCGCAGACACAGTGGCTGTATTTCATACGTGTGTGTGCAGATATCGACAGATGGAGAGGGAAAATTACTGTGCCCATGAATTGAAGCTTTGGTCACGTCAGTTCAAGAAGGAGAACAGGAAATTTAGAGCCAAGAAACCAGCTTGTGTCAGTCAGGCTGACGAGCACAGGCGCCAAAAAACACACCCCTTAGCATGGGGAGGCGAGACACAAGCACCCGCACGCACGCAGAGACCCCGCTCCTCTTCATCTATTCTCAGCAACTGTTTGTCTGAGGCCACATGCAACTGGATTTGTCAAGCCCCCTTTTAACAACTTCTTGTCACAGTCCATTACCAAATTGCATATAGTTATATATTCCACTAATTAGGCTTCTAAAATATCATTAACATGTCTCTTGATCATTAGCATAACGTATGAGGCGTCCTCGTTAGGCACGACTCGAGTTTGTTAATGCGGTAATGAAAGGCACGGGGCTGGTACTGCAGGAGCCGTGCAGAGATAGGAGGCTGGGAACATCAAAAGCATCAATGCCCGGCTTAAAAAAAAAATAACAACAAGATCAGCAAGAGGCAGGGGCAGAAGCCAATTGCTGGGAAACCGGGGTGATGTGGAAGGTGGAACAAGCATCTCCAGGCAGGCAGATAGTTCACCTACACTTCATGTTTTCCCCAGACTAAAATAACATTCCCGTGATTTGGACACAGCACAGGTCAGGGATGAGTCAGGATCGCAGACCTGAACACATCACCATCAGGATCTGGGTAAAGTGGGAGCAATGGCCAGGGTCCACATGAGCCCCATGGCACAAATCCGTCCCCAGTTGAACCCTTCCTGTCTGGTTGACCCAGGACACCCGTCATGCCTATTTAGGTCAGACCTGCTCCACATAAGGACACCCTACATCCACAACTCACTGCACATGCCTCCTTCCTGAAACTAACACTGAGTGCCTCCTCTCCCCAGCCCCAAGTTAATACTGGTCCAAGGCAATTCCAGGCACATCCTCACCCCACTGTGCAACTCTGAGCAACCACCCCAGATAAACTGATGATGGAAAACCACCACCCACCAGGCATTACACAGCGGGAGACCAAGGGTGTTGCAGACAGCAGCCTGGGCCGGTGCAATGGCACAGGACCTCAGGCAGGAACGTAAGAGAAAGTCTGAGAGGTCTCCGGCACCCACATGTGACCCCCAGACAGCAATATTTGCATATGTGCTTCTATGCATCCAGGGCTGGGGGGTGAAGATGTGAATTAACAGGCAAAGGTTTGACCAGGACAGATGCTTCCATGCCCAAGCCAGCTCATGTATCAGTGGTTACCATCGTTGCTATAAATAAGCAGGGGCTCTTTTTTTTTTTCCTTTGAGCGAATAACTCAATAAGTCACCGCATGAAAGATATTGTAAATAGCTCCAGCAGAGTGCAAGTCAGGGCTGCTTCCAATTAGCTTTCACTTACGCTCCCCCTGCCTGCGCCAAGTTTGCAGAGTTTGTTCCCAACACACTCACTGTCTGGGGAGAGGTGGGGAGCAAACCCCGCTGCAATTCGGGCCACCGCTCCTCCACCGGAGAAATGATCTTTTCATTAAAGCTGCGAAGATGTCAAAGCAAGTGGAAACAGCCAACACATGCATTAATCTTTGTCCAGATGTTAATGCAAAGGTGGGGGGGGTGGGAGAGGGTATGGGGGGGAGGAAACAACCAAGAGCTTTTCTTCAGCTGCTGAGAGCGAACGCCACCACCACCGCAGCAACAGCTTGGAAATGGGAAGCAGCACACAACTTTCATTAGAACAAAGACATAAAACAAACTCGGCGAAGGCAGCCCGGGGGCTTTTACGCACGCATCTGAAGAGACCCCCACAGATCCCTAAGGAACAGCTAGGGTGCATCCTTGTGGGCAACACCGCTGCCAAAACAACAGGGGGAAGATAGATGATTTTCCGAGTCTTCATCAAAAAATTCCTCTTCCATGAGATAAAGGCGGCGTTAAGACTCTTTCCAAGTTTTTACTCATTCATACGCGCAACCTTTGTGTCCCACACATGCGCGCGCCTTCACGCAGCAGCTGGTCCCGATATCAGGGGAGCATCACAGCCAGGAAACTATCACCAGGAAGATAAAATACAGGGCAGGAGAGTGCAGCACCAGTTGGTAGCCTACAGGAACAGGAATCCCGGGGAAGGGGCTTAATTCCCCACCACTCCTATCTGGGAATAGCTCTGGTAAAGTCACAGGGTGTTCATGCCTCACCTTTTGCCATCAGGAGGGTGTTTCAGGTAGTTAACCTGTGTCACGAGATGGCAGGGGGACCAGGAAATCAAGACTTGCTCATCACATCATCTCAGCCGAATTTCCCTTCTTTAGTTACCACACAACTGGGTACAACCTGCACTCAGGCATTTTGCAAGGAAGTCAGTAACATCCCAGACCAGGACCACGAGGTGTCCCTAAACAAGCAGATGTAGTTGTTCACTCCCAAGCAGACTCCCTGCTCTGCCACCCCAGCCACAACACTGCACTGAAATATGGACACTGAAAAGCATCCACTGTTTTGGGGAGAGGGGGTTACAGCAGCCAGCTCAGCACAAACTCCTTTTGTTGGCTTCCTGCCTTTCAAGCCAAAAGCAACAATCACAAAAAAGTAAAGCCACTAACATTTGATAAAGCTTTTCGATTTGAAAGGGGTCAGGAAAATGTTGCAGGAAAAGGAAGAGAAACAACCTTCTTTAAAACCCTTTAATGTGGTGAGAATCAACTCTCAAAGGTTATAGGTTTATATTTTTCCCTCTAGTTTTTCAATCACCTTTACCCCCTTCTCCATGTTCCATCTTCTTCCCACTCCCTCCCACGCTCCCAAATGGTGGCAGCACTCCATTAAAATGGCCAGGGAGGAACTTCTACCCTCCCTATGAGGAGGGTGCTGGGTTGACCTCTCCACATCTGGACACGCCTGCAACCTCCGCTTTCCAGGGCAAACGCCGGCAGCACAGCGACCTTCCCAGAATCATGGTACTCTGACCTCCCTTCTCTGACCCACCCATCTCCTGTCCCTCCGCTGAACTCCCACAGCCCATCCACGCTGGGGACACGGCCCTGTCTCACAAGGGGTGCCTCCAGACAGGCCTTGCCTTGGTAACTCCCACAGGTCCCAATCCGAGGAGTATTTGCTTGGGAGATTCAAGGGGGGTCAGGGATCCAGACTGCAAACCATCCAGATTTAACTAACTAAAGCAAACAGCCTCAACAGCAGCAAATCTGTTCAAATCCTAGACCCACTTCACTTGCCATCCCCTGGAGAGCACTTGCCGCCACAGACTGTCTTTACCATTCTTCACGCAACCAGCCAGGAGGGATTACGGATCCATCAGCATCATTGTCGGAGAAGTGGAAGAGCCTTGGTAACTTTTTTTCCTACTCATGCTGCGTGAGTCCACCAGATCTCACCAGGCTGTTGAGTAAAACACTGACTGATGCAGCCATACCAACATCCCTCAGCCTTCCCTGCCCATTTTGGCAGGATGCGGTCCATGCTCTGGCTTTTCCAAGCCACGCATTGGCCAAACCAGATGGTCACTGATACCACATCATGTCGCCTCTCCATGCAGATCCAGCACTCCCTCCGCTACATCCCAGCATTCCCACAATCCACAGCCACATTTCTCCATGGGAGCTGCCTCTCCCAAAATACCAACAATTGCTGAAAGGTCGCAGTGATGCTCCTGTGGAACAGGAGACCTCATCCCAAGAGGTCTCACGACCAACCACCATGTTCACTGGGGATTGTTCTTCCTAACATCCTCCCACCTAGACCTCAGCTGCTGAAGGCAATCCACAGCCCCCTGCATCTTGGATCATCTCAGCTGGAAAGAGCATGACAAAAGGCTTAGCTAAGGGCCCCCAGACAGAGGAACAGGCAGAGCTTGTCTTCCTAGGACACAAACAGCTTTTCCCATGCACATCCCCACTACCAAACCCTACTTTTTCAGCCCCACAGCAACAAATCTACTGATATTTTTTTTCTCCTTGCTGGGCAAGCATGGAGACCCCAACCTCACCCCAGTCACACTGGGGGGGATCACACTGATAAAGCTTCAAGCTTGCAGTGAGTCTCCCTGCTGCCTGCAATCAACTCTGTTTGTTTATTTTTATTTGAGCAAAACCTTAGCTAGGCTGGGCTGGGGGGAGGCTGGGAGGGGGACAAACCCTTGGAAAGCTGGGCTGTGTGTTGGTCTCCAAAGGGACTGAAACTGGGGATGGGAGGAGGGGCCAGCTCTCCCTTCTAAAGAGCTTTCAATAGGAAACAGATGTTGAGGGCCCAGTGACCAAAAGCAGGGTCTGCAGCAGGCTTCCCTGGCTCCACGCTCCCAACAGAATCTGTTTTAATTAAAATATTTCAGCTTGAGCACGAGTTGAGGGGTAGGGGGAGTGGGGAAAGGTCTGGGGGTGATGTGCTTGTTACCTCAGCACAGGCAGTGGGATTTGTGGCAGAGCTGGAGGAGGCACTGGGGTGTGTAGGGTTGGGTTGGAGACCCCATCCCGTACCCCCAGCCCAGGCTCCCTCCCTCCAGCAGGTCTCCACATAAATTCTGCTGACCTTGAGTTTAAAACGGCCTCGTTTTGGTACCAAAAAAATAACATTACATCATGTAGCTGTGTCAGGTTCTATCAATGCCCCCTTTCCCGCCCACCCCCCAAAGCGAGGGGGATGTAACCCAACACTATGAAAACACCAGCCTGGAGAAGAAAAGGGGCCTTTGTCGTGGACCATCAGCTTCCCGCTCCTGCCTGAGGTGAAGAAAGATCTCTGAAAATGTTTGGCGGGGAGGTACAGACTCCAGACATGTCAGCTCCCCAGACCCTTTGCTTCTCCATCCCCACCTTCAAAACTCCTGCTTCTCCCTGTCTTATAAATGTCTACCACTACTAGGTAGCTCCCTCCTCCCACAGATCCCTTGGCAAAGGTCAGCACTGTGGGGGGAAAAAATTTAAAAAAAAAGAAAAAAAAAAAAGGGTGGCAGGAAGCCTGAAAACCCAAGCCTTAGGATCACTAAAGCCTGACTTTAAGCCTAGATGAGTCAATAGTGTCCTCCAGATGAGGATCTGTATTGACTTTCTTCCCAAGGGTACCCAATTCCCTCACAGGACGGGATGTGGAGCAGAGGACAGGCAGACACCCCCACCCAGCTCCAGCAAGGAGAAACAGGGGGAGGCCAGGAACTGAAAAGTGAGAAGGGAAGCTGACAGGGGCTCTGCCAAACCATGGAAACCCAAGGAAGCCCAAGCACCCCGAGGCAGACAGTGTCTGCCCATCTCACAGGAAAAGGCCTGAGCTGACAAAGAAGGGGAAGGAAATAAGGGCCCACAGGATCTGATAACCAGCAGGGCATTGGGCTCTTCCAGACTCAAGTTCAGCAGGCACAGGCTGCAGGGCTGGCCCATGGCACTCAGGGAACTTTGTGCCGGGTGGATGGGAGGCACTCACCCCACAGCTAGAGAACAGGCCATAACCACTTTATTTACTGGGAGAGAGGACCTGCAGAAACCTGAGGCTCCACAGGCTTCCAGGCTGAGCATTCAAGTGGGAATGAGGGAGGGGTTGCAGCTCGAGCCCCCCTGCACGATGCACGCTACAGGGTTGCAGGTTCTTTTTTGCCTTCCTGCTGGGATCATGCTTTCCTCCAACAAAAGACAGGGATACAGTGGCATGCACCCCAGCCAAGCATGCCTTGCTTAAACCCTGCTCTGCTTTGCTTAAACCCTGCTTGCCAGCAGCACTCCGGCTTGCTGAGCAAACCCATGGAAAAGGAGCTGCCGCTGCCTGTGGGCAGCACAGCACCAGGCCATGCACAGGTCGAGGGGAGAGGGAGGAGAACACCCAGCTTGCCCCAGGCCCTTGGCTCTCCAATGTATTTTCTCATTAACGTGTAATACGGTTTTATTGTCTCAAACAATGTCTGTTTTTGATCAGTTCCTTTATCCCAGACACTGCTGCGCACAGAGACCAAGGAGACCAGATGGTTCATGTTGCAGGAGTCTTCCCGCTCTTCCCCACCCGCTCCCTAATTCCTTACAAATTCCTGGAATGCCTGCGCCCCCGAAAACCAGCCCCGGGCAGAGGCAGGCATCGGCCCTGGGAGCAGGGGCTGGGGGCTGTCCCAGCCTCCCTCCTCACCTCTGGCAGCTCCCTGGCAGCTCCCAGCCATTGTCTCCTCCATGGGGTCACAGGGGAGCATTTTCTACCCAAACTCAGAGATCTGTGGGTCTCCTCTGCTGAAGGAGGGAAGCACAGACCCCAAAACCCCCATCCCAGACTCAAAGAGACAACCAGTAGCAGGGCTGCTGGCGGCAGGGAGGACACCTGCCCGTAATCCTCACCACGTGCCCAAGGCCACCGGGCCCCTGCCACACCACTCACTGCTCCAGCTTTCACCCACGCCTCCAGCCGTTAATCCCTGTGCCAGCAGCTGGACACAGAGGTTCACTGAGTCCTGCCCAAAATCCAGGGGCCGATCCCAGTCTCAGCCAAATCAAAGGGAAGGCTCCTGCTGACTTCAAGTAGCTTCCCGCGGCCCCACGCCTGCTATCCAGACAGGCAGCTTGGCTGGTGGTTGCAGCCCACCCCAAAACACCTCCCGGAGGTCCAGCAAGACTCATGCTCCTCTTGCCATCCTTCCAGCACCCTTACAACCGCCTTCCTTGGAGGAGGAGGAAGAGGGAGCCCACCAGCCCCAGGAAGGAGCCCCGCGGAGCACAACCCAGTGGGGAAAAAATAAGGGATGCTGAAAGCCATCATTCAGCCTGGAAGGCAGCCAGGAGACTAGTGTTCACACTTTTAGTACCATGAGAGCACAGATAATCTCCTCTGGGAAAAACCAGAGTCTGGTGGAAAAGATGGCACCTTCTCCAAGGCACTCAAGCACCACATGGCATGGCCAGGTCACAGGTCACCCCAACCCAGGCACCGGCTGCAGGATCCCACGGTCTCTGACCCTGCAGATCTTGTCCTGTCTCCAAGGAGCTCCACAAGCTGCGTTTTCCCCCTGTTCCCACTCCACAGCAGCCATTGCCCAGGAAAACTCTTCACTGAGGAATGACCAGAGGGGACTCCCAGCCAGCAGCACCGTGGGGCTGGCAGCCACTCTCCGGGATCTGGCTGCCAAAATGTCGCGCGGGTTCCTCGGAGACCTGCCGAGCAGACGGGTATCTGCTCTCAATTCGACTGAATTTTCATGAGGATGACACAAGACAGCCCTACTGCCAAGTTTCCACAGCTCTTTCAGAGAGAAGGGGTGCCAGAGTCCAAGTGGCACCTCCAAAAATCTCACTCACACAGTGAGGACGCCTTCTTTTTTTTTTTTTTTTCCCACTTTTTTCCCTGAGCCACTCTGCTCATTTTAGCAAGCCCTGTGCCAAGCCTGCCTCCACCCAGAGAAACGCCAGGGCACACAATTAAAGTCCTGCCAAGTTCTGAGTGATGAGAAAAAAAACTAAGGAGGTGGGAGGTTTATAGCAGGTAGATTTATACCTGTAGGATCATGCCACGTTCTCCAACACCCATCCTACACCTTGTCCATGAGCACTACGATGGAAACTGTTCTTGCCATGCCACAGTCAGATGCTCAAGAAGCAATGCAGCAGAAGCTGAAGGGGTCTGAGATGTTTGGTTTCAATGCAAGAAGCCCATGTGCAGAAGAAAAGCTGCTATAGACCAGAACTGAGGGGTCCAGGCCTGATCAGACCCGAGGCCTGATCCCCAGACAGCCAAGGAGACAAGTAGAAGATGTGCCCTTGGGACAATGGAACAAGAGGGCTGGAAATAAGCGATGGTGGGGGCAACGCAAGCATTGTGGTGATTTTGCAGCAGAGAAAATATCACCTGCCACCTTTTGGCATTCCCAGCGCTCAACTTTGGCTCCATCCAGCAAGAAAAAACACAGCAGGAAAGAGCAAGCGAGCTGAAACCTGATCCCCTGAAAGGCCGGACTCGGTGTCTGGCTTTTCTTACCGGCTCGGCCGACCTGTACGTGCCAGCCTGGGAAGGCGTAATGGTTCCACCGACAGAACTTCATTAACTTTTTATACACTCGGCCGCTAATTTATAATCATTAGTGGACAAACAGCCAACAATTACACAAGCAGCACGTTAAGGAGAGAGGGAGAGAGCTTGAAGGAGCACTGATGGAAACGTGCTCATGGTCGGGAGGGAGCAGGGATGGCGTGTCCCCTGTTCCTGGCCTGGCATGTGACGGGGGCAACCTCTCCCCAGATTTACTGGCACACCATTTCCTCAGCTGTAATTAAAGCATAGGGCAGCAGAAAGGCAAAAGGTGCAGGTGAGCACAGGGAGGGGAAAAATCTCATAGGCCCTCTTATTTTCAACACAAAAAATAAAAGGAGATGGGAAGAGGAGGAGCATACATATTCCACGTTTCCAATTCCTGGCGCAGGCAAGGCGCCCATTTGCAGAAGAATGGGAAACTGTGCACACAAACAGCATTAAATTAATCCTGATTTAATGAAATCTTCAAACATAGATCACGTAACCCCAGTGCCTTTCCACGCACCAGCTCCCCTCCTGCTGGAGGCAGCTCTGTGCAGGAGGCAGGACGTGGTGTTGCAATGCACAGCCCTGGCACCCACAGTGAGCAATGACTGCGAACACCCAAAACCCGAGGATGCATCTACCTTGAAGATGGAGATGAGAGAGAGGGGAAAGGTTTTCAAACACCTCTGGGATCGGTGGTTTCTGTTCCCCAGAAGAAAACTCAAACTCAACTGCACCAGTGCTCCCCTCCTGCGCAATATCCCACCCAGTCCCTGCCAGTAAACCCTCGCTGCACAAGGCGAGGCTGCAGGCAGAGGACAACAGGCAGGCTCCCTCCTCTGCAACAACCCAAGCTTCTTTAATCGATCAAAGAGCTGTAAGATGTGCACATACAGATGTCCCTGCTGTGCAGGCAGGCCAGCAAGGAAGCAGAGTGACCTGACCAGCATCACTCAACAACACGGCGTGCCCAGAAACCAAACCTACACCTCTTTTGGCTCCTGCACAAAGGCTGAGCCCGCTTTCCTGCCCCACACCAGGCAGCCCAGCCAGTCGTTTTTTGAGATGTAAGCTTCCTGCTGAACAGGTCTAATGAACGCCACGTGCACCTTGCAAAGCCTCTGCCCCAGCCTCTCCGAGCAGCCAGCGCTGCTCAGCAAAGCACCCACAGCCTCTGATCACAGGAGAGAGGAAAGCTCCTTCCCTAAACTCCATGCAGCAGGGAGGAAGGAGCAGCACCCCTTGGAGAAAGGCAAAGGAAGTGGGCGGCTGGCTGCGAGCCACCCAGCTCCCCTCCGAAGCCAGGGGAGGATGGAGCAAGCGAGGCAGCCCGCGCACAGGACCTGCAAGCCCCGGCTTGCCAAGCACGCTGAGGGCAGGTAGGCAGAGCCCCGCGCTCCGAGCACGCAATCCCGGGCATGCTCGCAGCTGGAAGAAGCCGTCGCAGCCCACCAGCTCCACCCGCTCCCCCTCCTGCTCCCCGCGGCAGAGGCGTGCAGAGAGGCTCACGAGCTGCTTTTGCTCACAGCGGGGCCTTTCCCCTTCCACCCCTGCACTTCCAAAAGGAAAGCGCGGGTCTAACACATGCTGAGCCTTATCACATCAAGAGACCAAAGTGTTCAGGCCAGAGGCATGAACGCCTCCAGTATTACCGAGGACCAAACCCAAATTCCTTGTGTGACAAGCTCCCTTCACTCTACAGCAGCTTAATAACCATCCAGCATCCATGTAGAGAAAAAAAAAATAAATTTAAGCTCTCTCCACCTAGAAGTGCAGCTCTCAGGGCAATTCAGGGGATCAAGCAGTAAAGCTAATTTAGATGCAAATTCAGACTGCTCATCTTGCCTGGGATCCACCACCTGGGTACTGCAGGCTGCAAAATCACAGTGCCTTTTAAGAAAGCTCCTACCTGATCCACTAAAACTACAGAGCATATTGTTCAGGTTATTTTCCTGTGGCTGTTCGATATCCATAACGTCACGAATAAACCCCTGTCTGTGCATTTGAGTAAATCTGGGGGAAAAAAAGACAATTTTCATGCAGTCCTTGTGGGGTAATAACCACAGACTGAATGGTAGGATGCAGAACCAGAAGTGGAGGTTGTTTCTGCACACTTCACTTTGGCATTCCTGCCTTTGAGCAACTTTCCAACAGAATTGCCCAAATACCTGTTCTTTCAGGATATTTTTTCTTTTAACAGCATCACTTGAGAGCTGGATGTGTCATTAAGGTATTTCTAATATAAAACCAAAGTAAAATTTCAGAGAAATATTTTTAATAAAGAAGGAAAAGGCTTAATTTCAAATATGTAAACATGAGACATTTCCATCTTTTTTATGCTTCTCAAAAGCAAAGCAAGAGACTCTACTGAAACACGTTGGGAAATTGAGCTGCACAAATTAGTACAACATTTCTGTCAACCCAAATACACATTATTATTTCTTTTCCTCCTCAAGACCTTTTAATTGGGAGTGGGGGGAAAATACCTCATCTTGCCTAAAGACACAAAGATACCAATGCCTCTCAGTCCCAAAAACAACTGGTCCATACCACATCCCGCAGGGATGCAGTGTGGCATCCACAAAGGGCAAGAGGAAGGAGGGAGCATCTCCCACCAGACCAGGGTCAGCATCCAGTCTGAGGGCTCAGCAGCGGTGACAGGGACAGGATGCAGGCACCAAACCTTGCACAGGAATTAATCCCTGCCCTCAGGAGCCCTCTGCCTCCTGCTGCTTTGCCCACACCACCAGGTCACAGGAAAGCAGACTGGAGGGCAGGAAGTCCTTTCCATGGGGTAGCATTGAGCTGGTAGGAAGTGCCAGCATCTGGGAACCCTTGCCACAGAGAGAATTAAAAGCAGCCACGCTCCAAAGGCAATAGGGGAGTGTTACTACAGCCACCTACTAAGTTCAGGTGAGCTCACAAAAGCAACAGACCCCCATGTTTTTTGGGAGAAATACTGGGCTCCTCTGGCCCTAGGGATGCCTGCACAGGGTGGAGGTGAGCACAGAGGCCACCAGAGCTCCTGGAGCAGGTCAAAGCATTATCCGAAGCAAAGAGAGGACAGCCTTTTAAAATAAGGACGTGGAGGGCTGGGCAAAGGGAGCCTGACAACATCCTCTGCATCACTAAAGGATCAGCAACATCGTGTTGTGCCTGGGAAGCTCTCCTGGAAGGGCCTTTGCACAGACCCAGGGCTGTTCCCCTCCTTGCACATTCAGGAACGCTCCTCTCTCTGCCTGTCGGTGCTCCATTATCCAAAGAATCCAGCAAACGAGGCAACACCAGCAGGGCCACGACTTGACTCGATGCCTCCCTGCAAAGGCTCAAAGTCACCAGAAGGGGAAAGGAGTGGGGGAGCTGGCGGAGAGCACCCCCTTGCCCAAGTCAGACCCACACAAGCCTCGTCTAAAGCCTTCCCCGGGGAGGAGGGGCTGCACAGCCAGCGCCACTGTGTGCAGTCCCCCTCCCCACCGCCCCCTTCCCCTAAACTCGCTCTCGGGCCAGTTCTACTGAACAATCTCGCCGCAGGCTGCTTTTGTAAGACTCCAACCCCAAAAGAAAAATGATGGGTTTGAACTCTTAACCCCGCCCCAGAAAAAGGCTGGAATTAAAAGGGGTTTATGACTAAGTATGCAGATGGGAATACTGTAATAACAACAGGCAAAATGTTTGCCCAGCAGTTCTGGGCTGGTTTCGGAGGGAGGGAGAGGGAGGGAGAGTGGGACGGGGCGGCTTCTGGCCGGAGGATGACGGCACGGAGAAAGAATTTGGCGGCTGGGAGGGAAGGGAGGTTGCTGATAAATGCTGGGGCAGAGGCGAGGAGGGGGGCCGGGACCCGAACGCCGCATGGCTGGCACTTCAGGGAGGCTGCTGCGGCGCTGCGGGTTTCTGGCCGGCTGACAAAGGCACTGCCACCGAGGAGGCGAGCGGGGAAGGGGGAGATGGCAGGAGGGCTCAGCTCTGGGGCTGGCTCAGCACGGATCACACGCCTTTCGGGACACTGTCACACTTGATGAGGCTGGGAGGCACAATGGGGAATGTATCAAGGCAGACGGCAATGTTCCCCCGCACCCCAAATCCCTTCTGATGGGGGGATCCGTGCACACAGATTCCTGCCAAAGGGGGAGCCCACAACCTCAAACAAGTGGCTAATTTTTACTAGTTGTGGGACTCCAGCTCTGCTGAAAAGGTGATAAAATCTCAGTGCCTAAGTCACCTAGGAGGGCATTTTCAGAACATCACCTTCCCCTTTTAACAACAGGCTGCACCAAAGCCCCACAAGTGGGAGGCTCGGGGTAGGGGTGACCCAAACCTCAGCCACTATCCTCGAGGAGTGCAACCCACTGCTGGCATAACCTTTATGCAAGAGTGGAGAACACTGCTTCTCCAGCCCCCAAAACTGCACAAGCCTGCTCCCAACTCTTTGGGGCACTCAGGGACACCCAGAACTCCCCTCTCTGTAGGGGACCAGCCAGGTGAGGCACCATGACTGCTCCCTGTTGCACAACAAGGAGCCCCCCAACACTGCTCAGCAGAGCCCACAAGCACCTCCATCAGCATACAGTCCACAACAGCCCACTGGGAGTGCGAGTCCTTGACTGTACCAAAGCAGCACCTCCAGCTCTCCACACAGTAAGTGCCTGCAAACTTCATACAAGATGCAAACCACTTGCACAACATCACACACAGCTTGGCAGCCACGGGCCAGAAAGCCACCAAACACCCAAATCTTGCAACCCACCAGGACCCACGGGACAGAAACTCATGTCTGGCACAGGGAAACAAGCCACAAACCCACAGAGCTCCCCAAGCCCCCAGAGGAGCCACAATATCAAACTAATTTGAGTTTGAGCAATGCTCCTGCCACAGGCACAGGGATCTTCCCCCTGTGCTTGCTGGGCACAGCCCAGCCTGATGCAACAGCAGCACTTTGCCAACCCAAGCACCTCACAGGGGTACAAGATTCAGATGGGAACATGCCCCAGCTGCTTCCCTGAGAAGGTAAAGCCGCGTGCAAAAAATTCACAGCATGACTGGCAAGGCAGGAACTCCAGGAGACTCCCAAGGCAGGGGATTTACGAGCGCACCTCACACCCACCTTTGCTCGACAGGGGTCTCAGAGTTGTCAGCACCAGCACATGGAGTTTTGACTCGACTGTGGTCACCTCCTGCTGACCCACTGCATCTACCACAGTGGTGGAAGGAGCCTGTGGATATTACAAGCTCTTTCTCATCGCTACAATCCTCCTCCAGGTCCGACTCATTGCACTTATGAACAGAAACACAGCAGCCCTACAGCAACCAAGTGAGAGGCACGTGAAACCCCCCCAAACTACCTCCTACAGCACCTGGTACTGCTGCTACCAGCAACACAACACAGGGGACAAGGAAATACAAAGCCACCACCTCTTAACAAGCAAGAAGGTCTCCACTTTGCCTCTCAAGCAGAGAAAATGCCTCTGTGAAAACACAGACCGTTTGCAGGGTCAGGAAGGACAGTCACTAGCGATGGGAGCGAGCATTGCAAAGAGTTGACAGGGACAGGCAGGCTCTGGTCCCTGCCCGCAGCACACGCTGCAGCCTGCAGTGGACACAAGCTGCACAAATGCACAGCTCCCTTCACAGCCACTGCTCTGCCACAGCACGGCGGGGAGAGCCGACACGCCAGGAATCAGGTAATGGAGGGTGTAGGAGACTCGTGAGAGGATTCCTGTGAGTCAGCCGAGCTGGCCAGGGCCCAGATCAGCCAGCTCTGCAAAATCAGCAAACAAAAGAGGGCAAAACCTGGACCACCCCAGCCCCTTCCTGCTGCCTCCAAGATGACCTCCGTGAGAGTGTGGGCTTGAGGAGAGCAGCCACGGACATGTGGAATGCTACAGGACATGTGGAATGCTACAGTCCCGGCTGGGGATGGAGACTCAACCTGCCATGCCTTGGGGCGACGAGCTGGTCGCCACAATTCCCCGGGGAACACAGAGAACACAGTCCTGGGACTCACTGAGCAATTTGGTTTCTCCTCTGCCAACACAGGAGACAACATTGCCCTTAACATCGCTTGTTTAAGCCATGAGCAGTCTCTCTCCACATGTAAGCTGAACCCGGGAGATTCTCCTCTCACCACAGCTTCCAGGGCACTTCCAGGATTTAAGGACCAAATGTAAATGCTCCTTTGAAAGTCCTTTTCTGACAGCAGTGTTTCCCCTCCCTGCCCAGCCTCACCAGCCTGGACATGCTGCCCCAGCACAGGGAGGTCTCCACCACTAAACCCCACCCCCCTGCCTCCTCAGTGGGGTACCACCCACCACCCAGAGAGGAGCCCTGCAGCCAGGTGAGATGGAAGATCAATCCAAGACCAAACTAAGCTGCCTTTCTTGGTGAGATGGAAGACCAAGGCAGGGCAACACAGCCCTTAGAAACAGATGGGGCCCAGGACTGTGCTCCCCCTCCCATTCCAATAGAGAGGAGATGCAGGCAGACCAGCAGCCTACATCCCTCTGATCCATAACAGCCCATAGCCCTTCCTTCCCCTGCTCCCGACGGGAGGCACACCCAGTGCTAAACACTGAGGCTAACTCCATCCGGTCCTTCTTCCCTATGTCTATTGTCGCTAAAAATTTATCTGGTTTCTGCCAAAAAAAAAAAAAAAAAAAACAACCCCCCAAAAAAAACCTCTGCACCTCCCTTCTGCCCTTCAAAGTAAAAGCAGCTCTGCTCTTTTCCCTTGGGAGGGAGCGATGAGTTTAAACATGAGTCCCCTGTCCACTCAGCACTGCCCCACTCCTCCTCCTCCTCCTCCTCCAAGGACTTTCACACAGCCCTGTCCCGTCAGCCTGTCTGTGGCATTTGATTCCTGTCTGTCACTAAGTGATGAGGACAAAGGGTGAGGAGTCAGGAAAAGGTCTGAGCTACTTTGTTCATCGTCTGGATACGAACTTTGGATGAACTCCGTGGGGAAAGAGAAAAGCCGCATGGAGCGGGACGCACCGTGCATAGCACTCTCTCTCCTCAAAAAAAAAAAAAAAAAGGAAAAAAAAAAGAAAAGGGAGGCTTGAACAAGGGGAAGGGGTGGGAGGGAAAGGGAGAGGAGAGCATTCCCCATCCCCATGGCGGCAGGCAATCCTGAGAGCTCCCTGCTCCGAGGAGACAGAAGGATATTCAAACCGCCTTCCCAGGAGGCATGTTCAATAAAGCAGGATGCCAACGCAGCCTTTTCTCAAACAAATCTGTTAGCAGCGGGCCAGGGGCCAGCCACAAGGGCTTGCTTTTTAAAGCAACCAAATGGGAATTTCCTAATAAAATAAAATTTTTTAAGAAGTCCCATCGTGGCACGGGTAAAGGGAAGCTTGCCGGCAGCCACAAGAAGTAGTTTACACACAGACCTCTCTGGAAACATGGGAACATGAAATACAGCACAGGACAGGAAGATCTGGGATGCATCCAGAGCATGGGCACTGCAGCACCCCTGTGCTCCCCTGGCACCCACCTGAACCAGCTCAGGGAGATGACTGCCCTCGGCGCAGTCACGTATGGGGTGAAGGTTTGCAACCACAATTTCTGCTGCTCTGAGCAAGGGAGGAGGCTCACACTGCACTGGAACGGAGGTGATTCCCCTCGTGCAGATCTCAGGCACCTGGAAAAGCCACCACCGGGCATGCTTCGCTCCTTTGCTTCACTCTATTTTTCAGAGCAAAGCCAAAACAGTTTGCAACTGAAAAGCCCTGTGGTAGTCTTGCAAACATTAAGTAAATCAGCCCCCTCGGGGCAGCAAAGCCACCACATTCACTTTCTACTGAATGGCTCTTGCCGTACAGGTAAGATGCCTGCCCTGGAATGGGACAGTCTCCACTGAGGATTATCGATTGGAAGAGCCTCGTGTCAAGTCACACAGGAAAATGAGATTGCAACTCTATGAACAACTCTGCAGCGTTCACAAGAGACTTGCTGGGTGCTGGAGCTGAAGGGTGCATCAGACAAACCACCCCACCATGCTGCACCGGCATCACCCTCCGAACACAGGAAGGGACCCACAGCTCCACGGGCTGACTGGGAACACCTCCTCTGCCACCTTGGAAGTTTTTACCCAAGGCATGAGCAGTTGGGAATTTGAGGGTCATACTGGAGGTTGCCCACCACCAGCTTTACCAGCACATCCCAGTGAACTTACTCTCCAGGATGGGGAGTCCTAAATAAGACAGAGATTAAGTGGGTTACAAAACCCAGGAGACCACCTGAAAGCAATATATCAGAACATGCTGGAGGTTACCCCAGATCCCTTGTCTCTCTACTAAACACCAGCAAATACAAAACCAGCTCTGTGCAAGAAAGCTCTGGGACATGACTAGAGCAGCCTTGCATGTTGCAGCGGCCCAGCTGCAAAAGGCAGTGGTGAGATCTCCCCAACCAGGCACATGGCAACAGACAAGGTGCACATTCCCTTTCAACTGGGAGAAAGAAACTTCACCCTTGAGTGGCACAGGAGACTTGGAGCTGCAGAGATGGTCATGGGAGCCACTAATCCCAGCTCCAGTCTGGCCCCTCTGCTTGGGAGGGTTGCCACCAGAACTCTTTAAAGTGGAACGGATCAAAGGCTCAGCTTCACTGACCCACAGTTATGCACGGCCTCAGCCTTCCCAAGATCCACCTGCTCTGCACCAAGACAATGACCAGGGTAAAAAAGAAAGAAAAAGGGGAAGGAAGCACATTTGTGCAGGGAACCAATTAATCTGTGGAGGCTGGGAAAGCAGTGTCCTCCCTTGCAGCCACCACCATGTCCCAAAGGAGCACATGTTAGGAGGTAACTCAAGCATCTCGAAAGCATTGCCCAAACCTCTGATGGAGAAACTCTGATCTCCTCCAAGAACGGCCGGTCCCTGGGGACTGCCTCTAAAGTACACAGCAGAGCATGCCAGGGCAAATTGACTCTGCAGAGAAAGCCTCAGCCCATTTGGAGGAGTTTGTTCCACTCCTCGCTTCAGAAAGTCCAAAAAGTTCATCTGGCGGTGGGAGGGACCTGTCCCCAGCAGCCCAGCCAAGGCAGCCTGGCTAAAAGCAACAAGCTCCAGACAGGGAGAACCAGACAGAAGAACGGAAAAAAATGGACAGGATGTTGGCTGGATTGGCCAGTAATCCCATTTGCAAGAGGTGGGAGCTTCGGAAGGAGATGCTGGTGCTGCTGGATCCAGGGCTGTTTTGAGAACAGCAAGTAAGAGGAACAGAGAAAAACAGAGGAGGCTGGGGGAAGAGAAGGTAAAAGAAAACAAATCTGCTTTATTATTGCCTGAAACCCAAGGAGACTGATTAAAGCAAACATCCCCCCTGCCCCTTCCAAAGGGTTGTCTCGTCTGCTTCCTAAATCTGATTCCCATTTGTCTCTATATGGTTCTCATTTGTTCTTCATTTAGGTCTCCTCCATGCTCCTTGCCGAATCTAAGACAGCCCTCTGGAGAGCCATCAGGATGGGCTTCCCCCAGGAACCTGCAAGGGCAATCACTGACCAGGGTCAGACCCAGCACCACTGCCTGTGTAGAGGGAGGAGATGCAGCAAGAGGAAGGCAGCAGGCTGCAACTACACACAATGTGCAAGAGGCCAGGGAGATCCTTGGAAGGAGCTGCCAGAGGGAAGAGAGCATCACTACCCAAAGGTGCTGATGGGAGCCTGGGTGCCTCTGGGATAGCATTCCCAAAGGGTGAAGCAAACCAATTAAAAAAGAGCAAAAGGAACCAGGAAGAGGGGATGCAGCATGAGCACAGACCCACCGCATGAGCAGTTTCCCTCCTTGTCAGCAGACGGCCTTCTGATTAAACAGGAGCTTAAAAATTACCCTAATGGAGCTCCTTTCAAACACAAACCGCAGGGACCTCTCCTAATTGCACAGCTCCTTTCTCAGTCACAGCCCATGCAGGGTAAAGCAGGTCCATAGCCCACAGCGTCTGCCTCGGCACGCGGGACCAGCACGCGGGACCAGCACACTCCCCCAGCCGTGCCCGCAGCTCCCAGCCAGGCACTGGGGCTGGAAGCACTCTGTCATTACAACCCTCACCTTCTGCCCTGGCCCCTGGCTGTTGGATACCCCTGGGACCACTGCCTTTGACAAAGGATGTATCCAAGCCCTGACCAAACATGGCAGAAAAAGGGAAATAAAAATCCGTCCTTCTACCCATGTGGACTTTGCCACCTGCCTCAGGTGCATGGAAAGACCAGAGACTTCCCCTACCACCACCCTTTGTTGTGTCTCATCTCCTTCCATATTGCTTGTGGGTTTTTCCATTGTAAACAATCCCCATCTGCCCTTGGGATAGTCTCCCTAAACCTCCAGTCATGCCATTGTGCTGCTGTATATGCCATTCTATCCCCAAGAGCCCACAGGTCAGGACCCCACAACTTTCTAGACCTGGATGCAAAAGAGCCATTTCTAAAGAGAACTCCCACCTTGGGCTGTGCACCTCCCAGCCGTGCACTGCAAACCTATCCAAGTGGAAATACAGCCCCCTCTGCCACAGTAAAAACAAACCAGGCACCTGCTGCCCAACCAACTCATCCACCACAAGAGGATACAGGGCAGGGTCTGAACTCTCCAGAGCCAGGGCCAACCCTGCATCCACCCAACATCAGAGCAGGTCCAGAGGGTTGTGCAGGTATCATTGTGCTACACTACACCATTGTCTGTCACCCTCCTGCTTGCTGCCTCCGCAGAGCACACAGTACCCACCAGCTGCTCTCCCTGCTCCCTCCTGCCCATAAGGAAAGCAGAGACCCCTGACCTTCTCCAACACATCCCCCCAGCCCGTTCGCAGCTTAAGCAGCCCAGGTGTGCAAATGTTACCCAATGCCCTCGCCAGGCAGAAAGTAAATTCCACCAAACGGGGGAAATGCCAGCCGCAGTCAGACACTGGGATGTGCAAATAGCAGCTGGGGACCTTCGGGAGAGGAACAGCCTGGGCCCAGGCGTTCCTACCGATAATCCTTCTCAGGATGCCTCCTCCAGCAGCTCCTGTGGCAGAGGAAGGATGCTAATTTGACTATTTGAGGGAGCGGAAAAAAAAATAAAAATAAATTAAACGTTTGCTATTGCGCTAAATGACCTTTTCAGCCACTTGGGGACAGAATTGCACCGGGGCTTTGGAGTGAGCTACAGCGGGCACTGCTCGCTCCCTGCTCCCATGCTGGATGCTTTGCGCCTCCAGATGCATTTAAGAGGTCCATGCCCCCCAGCCACCTCTGACCACGCAGCAACAGAGCTGAAAAACAGCTTCTTTAGAAAAAAAATCCGCACGTAGCAGGGAGGAAGAAGTGGTCTGCTAAGAGCTCGCTGAGCAAAGCGCTCCAGACGGTTTCATTTCACATCGCCGAAAGCGTAAATCAGGGAATTGCTCCTTGGGTTCTTCTCCATTAGCAAAGTATATTGCAACTCCCCTTCCCACCACCGATACCGATCGACACTTCACATCTGCTGACCAGATCTAACAGCCAGGATTTTCCAGGGGAATAATACATTTGCTGAAAACACCATTCCTGCCACCTGCTCCCCCCAAACACGCAACCGCTCCGGGAGCAGGCTCCTCGCTCTCGGCGGGCACACGCGCAGCACAGCGCTGCAGCCAGAAGCTTCACGAATTCACATGAGAAATAAATAGGTGACCCCTTCAAAGCAAGGGTCATAAACCCTTCAAAACACACCTTCAACCAGTGGAGCATGTCCCACCGCCTGCAACTTCCCTGCCCGTGGACAAACACCCTTCTGGAAAGCACAAGCTTCACACAAAACATACGGGAGAGGCTGTGTCCTGTGCTATCAAGTCAGGATTGATGGCTGCAACTCTGTCCAACTCGTTTCTTTTACCATGTAAACTGTGCCTTTTGTCTAGAGATTTGCAATAATCAGAGTATTGCAAATTCATCGTGTTATTGCAATATTTGAAATATTTTTGCAGTTTCTTGCAATATTGCAATTAATCATTTTATTGAAAATTCTTGCAATATATTATTGCAATAATAATTTCACATATAAGCATCCTCCTCCCAAACAAAAAAAAAAAGACTAAGTTAAAACACTTGCAACCTTTTAAAATTAGAGACTTAAGAGTTAAAAGCCAAATTCACAGCTTCAAGCCAGAAGACCGACTCATCCAGAGGCTGCCGGTACTGTATCATTCCTAATGTTTCACCAGAGAATCACTGCACAGGGGAAAAAAAAAAAGAAAAAAAAAAGTATGTGTGTAAACAAGCAAAGGTACACCCACAAGCAGCTTGGGTTTTGAAACATTAATGTTGAAATTAGAAAGGCACATTTCGGAGAGTTATGGGCAGATTCACTTTCAGTTTGGCTCCAGCCTTTAAATATCAAATGTCAAAGGAAACAACTGCACTGAGTTAACAGAGAAAAATCCCTGTGCTGCGGAGACACATCCGGGATCGGGACCACTGGAGTTGGGAAAGGAGCAGGGACCAGCAATGAACACTTTGCAACTGGAAGGGTATTTTTGCTAGGTAACCTGCCACTGCTAATTCTGCTAATCGACATCACTCTGGAATTTGAAAATGTTATCCAACCAGGAGAGAAACTTGATTTTCCTCTTCTGATAACAAGGATGGGCATGCCAGCCAGGCTGGGTGAAACCAAAAATGGGACATGGAAATGATGAACTGAGTTTCTGGGCTTGCACTCAGGTGAGAAACAAAAATCCAGCCACCAGCACTCAAACAGGCTGATCCCACTTGCAAAGGCAGCTCTGCTCGTTTTGCAACAAGGCTGAAATAAAATGGCAAAGTTATCATTTCAGATTAGAGCAGTTCCTCACAGCACCGACTTTCCACTGGGGGGAAATGGGGGCTTTCCATTTATCAGTATATTTAAAAAAAAAAACAAAAGGGGGGGGGGGGGTTGGAAACAGCACATCAGCTTAGAGCAAGCAAAAAAAAGCTATTTTGGGTAAGGCTTCTCCTATAAATAAAAGGCTGGGCAGGGAGAGAACAGTGACAATGGACTGCTCGCTCAAGGTGTCAGAGGGGATTTCTGTTATCTGTGCTGGCGACCTCCCCAAAACACAGCAACAGCACATTGCTCCTCGGCAGGCACAGCTTCCCCAGCAGCCAAACCCTCCATCGAGCTGCCCCTTCTCCTGCTGCCTTGCCTTGAACCACCAGGAAGAGGAGCCAGAAAAAGTGTCTTTCTGTCCCAGCTTAAAAATGCAAATATAAATAAATATATATATATATATTTATACATTTTATGTATATATACATACATACACACAGGGGCAGGGCTCACAAGGCCAAGAGATACAAATATTCCTTTCTTTTTTTACTAACTGACACAGTTGCAAACGAATAATTCCAGCCCAAGCTATTCCCAGCACCGGGAGGAAGCATCACCTGAGTCCCTCCCCAGCCTGGCTGCTGGCCTGACAACACACATTAATGAATTCAGCCCACAGCCTCCTCAGGCCATGGGTTTCTGTAATTTATCCCGGTACTGCCCACCACACTTTATTATTTAGATCACCGAGGGATGCAACACCTCCAAGGCAGTTTTGCCAACCACCCAGCCCACAAAACCATCGGTTTTGATTTCAAAGGGGGTTCCCAGCAGATGCTCCCCAAAGGCAACACTTCAAGAGGAGGGATTGCATGGAAAATCCCTGACGTTGACGCCTCTGGAGCACACTGTAGAGGTGATGGTGTGCAAAGCACCACCAAGCACCCAGCACACCCAAAAAGCCGGGTGTTTGCACAGCCCAGGCTCTAGCAGAGAGCGCAGACTTGGGGTGCCACCTAACTCCAGGCTGGCACTCCAAGAGCAAGGCACTGCTCACGAACTGCTTCTCCCACCATGGGGAACACTCACCAGACCGACCGGATCGGGATCCGGTAGATGTTTGGGGAAAGCAAAGGACGCAGATTGAGGCTGGTTTATTAGATTACGGACAGCCCCATGCAAATAGGGCCATATTGATCCGGTCTGCAAACACCTGGCTGGGAATACAAGCAGCCCCTGAGTATACAGAAGCTGCTGGAGATTATTAACCAGATCCATTGCTGTAAATCACATTACCTCCTTCCAAACCCCGACCCAGCACTGAGTCCCCCCTGTGCTAAGCGCTGTACAGGGCACATCCTTGCAGCACAGGGGAGCACCACTTCTCCCTGACTGGCATGGAAAAGCCTAAAGATTCAGCCCAAAAGTGTGGAGCCTGGCAGGGGCATCCTGCTCTGGGGACCATGGAGACAGGTATGTACAGCCCACCTTCCCCACAGCAACTCCCAAAGCAAAGCATGTGTTACCAGGAGAAACTTGCTGTATAGGGAAACTGTCATGGGAATGGCAAAGCAGGAGGAAAAAAAATTTAAAATAATAAAAAGATGGAAAAAAGAAAATATAACATCTTCAGAGGCAAACTCACCCTCTGAAGGGTCCTCACCCTCTGGTCCTACTGGCTACCTGGTATTTTGCATCAATTGCAAACCACCCCTGGAGTGCACAGGGCAAACAAAACAGATTCTCCTGCCTCCCAGAGTACCCCAACTCCAAGCACAGGAAGGAAAAAAATCGTAGTAAAATGCTTCCCAGTAAATTTTCAAGAGATCATGAAACCCTTTGCAGAACTTCATTAGCAGAGAAGGCAGCAGCTCCTGGATTAGAGGAGGAACTGGGGAATGTGGTGCCAAACCAAAGGCAGGGAAGGAATCCTGTCTTTCCTCCCTTCTCCCTGCCAAAATCCCCAGCTCTGATTCAGCAGAAGCACCAGCAGCAGCACAGCCTACTGTATCTCACTGCAAACAAACTCATTTGTGTTTAAACCACCACCCTACTCCCCTCAAGGATTGCTGCATGCAGTAATTTCCTTGTGACGGGGAAAAAAAAAAAAAGCCATGATGAAATTGTCTCAGAGTTTCTCTGCGTTTTGTTTACAACCACTGCCCTCAAACCCAGGGCCAGCACGAGCCTGCTAACAGGAATAAATCTCGCATTTGAGAGCATTTAGAAAAGCTCTGCTCGCAGACAGTCAGCGCTCCGGGGGGGAAATCCCTCTGCAGGTCTCAAATAAGGGAACTTGAACCGTTTTTCCCAGGAGAAATTTAGGCCTGAAAGATCTTCCGAGTTTCTCGTTTGGAGCTACACGGCCCGATAACAAGATCTCTTTCCCTGGACTCACCCACAACACTGACTGCTGCCAAGATCACACAGAGGCAAAGGGAGATGGACTGGAGAGAGACCTGTGGCAGCAAGGAAGACACACAGAGGATGCTCTGGATAGCTGCTATTTATGCCCGCATCTGGCTAATATAGATATTTTTCAGGCACGCATTAACTGAACATGAAGATCCCTTCTCCTCCGTGCCTTGTCCAGTGCTGTGAGCCAGCAGCACCCAAAGAGCGGGCAGACAGCACCTCCCTGCCACCCTCCTTCCCTGGACAAATGCACCCAACAGCCATCTCTATCCAAAACCTGAGGAGGCCAGTGCAAGCAAAGGCTAGGAAACTTGGGAGCGTGGGATCAAGGAGCACCCATCCCCCAGGAGCAAACAGACGGGGTAAGGAGCAATGGGACACAGCAGAGCCTCCAGGAGCATCCTCCTGCTCTGTTGCAACCACAGCGAAGTTTACTCAACATCAGGCACCCACAAAAACCAAGCCTCGAAATAAAAGCAAACAGGTTTGCTCCTGTGCTCCCCAAACTGTGGGGATTTCCTCAAGAGCGGGAACGATGTGCCAGAGCCAGGCCTGGTTTCTCCACTCTGATAGCAGGGCTGAGGGGGAGGAGGTGGGAGGAAGAGCCCACTGCCAGCCCCATTCTTCCCACCTCCTCCCCTGGAGGATTGCAGGAGGCCAATTTTGATTAAACTAATTAAGCCCGCTCCGTTCAAAGAGCTCCAACCACATGCTACCAGGGGAGAGAAAGAAAATATGAAATTATAAAGAAAAAAAAAAAGAAGTATCCCTGCAAGCACACTCCTCCAAAGCCATCCGTTCCCAGCAGATCCCTGGTGGACAACACCACACTGGAAGAATAAAACCCAGAAAAAAGACTCGCTTCAGTGACAGGTCCAGCCCTGATGACCCTGCAGCTTCCAGCCACCAGGACCTACTGGAACATGGCCCCCTTTCCATCAGAGTGACTGGTTTCCATCCTCTCCCAGCCAGTCCCAAAGGTGGCTGCTCCTCTGGCAGTAATACAGCCCTCCATCAAGCCAAGGTCTCCAAAAGCATCCCTATCTTCCAGCCCCTTGCACATTCCCTCCCCTCCTTTCCCTTGAAGACATCAGCTTTCTGGAAGCAATTTAATTGGAGCTACAGAGAGGCTTCCTCAGGCAGTGTGGGTCGGCTGGAGGCCTCGCTCTCCCAAAATGTTTCACTTCCCCCCAAGGCAGCCACACCAGGGACCCTGCAGACCCTGCCTGGCTGGGAGAGAGAAGCATCACTTTTGCCTTCAAAGCCTTTCAACTGGAAGAGGAAAAAAAAATAGTAATAACAAATATCAAAGCAAAGGCTTCCTCCCCTTTGAAGGGCAGGAGGGAGAGCAGCCAGGCAAGGGCTGGACCTGCCGAAAGCCGAGCAGGGGACCCCGATCCTGCGGGGCTGGAACACGAGCACTTTCGTGATGAGCTTTCTCAGAAGCAGGATGATGCCTTAGGTGCAAGAATTGCATTGAAATTCAAATCGGGGTGTTGAACTCTCTCCTGCGCCTTGGGAAACCTCCTCCTCCGTGGAAACACAGAATAAGGAGGAGGGCAGGGTTTGATACCCCGGAGAAGGGCTTGGGGGGGGGGAAGGAAAGCAAGCTGCCCCATCCTGCCCTGAGAAACACTTCAGCCAAGGGGTGCTGGGTTAGCCAATGTACCCTCCTTACAGCACCCCAAAACCACCAGCGCTGCACACACCATGCCTGTCCCTCTTCTGCCCGTGGTGGGATATTAGCTTGGGGGGTGGGGAAGAGAAGGGAGGGAGGGAGGAAGAAAAAGAAACCCCATATCGTAATTGCTATATTAAAGAGAAATAGCAGGCAAGAATAATAAGAGAGGTGTCAGAAGTGAAATACAGTAACAGACATTAAAAAAAAAAAAAAAAAAGACTACAGTTCTGCGATGGGGGTGTTAATTGAACACAGAGCTGGAGAGAACAAAGGGGTGTTAAAGAAGAAAAGAAGGGGAAAAATCCTACCTCCTCCAAAGATCTGATTTGAGTTAAGTTTGGTGAAGATAATGCACAAGGAAAGGTAGCTAAGAGGCACCTTATATAGCTATTTTGTTCTAAAATTAAAAGAAAAAAAAAAGACACAACAAACCCATTATTCAACAACAATTGCACAGCTAATCAGTGCTGTCTATAAATATTCCACTTCGTAAATCCCCCCCTCCACTGGTGCTATGTACATTTTTCTTTTAATCCTGAATTCCTTCAACACAGAAGGGTGAGGAGGGTAAGAAAATAAAAATCGTGTGATTTCAAATAGAAAGTCAGGGTCTTTTTAAGAAGTAGAATTTGCCCGATGCCCTCACCTCCCCCAAATGAGCAGAGAAAGTGAAACGATGGGAAAAGCTCTTAAGGAGGAGGAATCAGATTAAATGGTCATATATCCTGTGCTCAGCCTCTCCCCGCCGGTCCCCGCCGAACGAGATGGGAGTTGGGAAAGGCTCACAGCTGAAATAGATGCTGCTGCATTTTGACAGCAGATATTTTCCAGTTTGCCATCCAAGGACCCCACGTCTGCGTACGCCTTGCCTGATTCTTCTGCTTAGCTATTCTGCTCATGCAGAGAACAGCTTAAAAAAAAAAAACAACATACCAAGGGAGAGAAAAAAAACAAGGGGGGAAAAAAAAAAAAGCCATAAAGACAGAGCCCCTACCCCTGCCTTCAAACTTTTTATAAATCAGCAATGCAATTTCCGATTTCAATCCCTATTGAAGGAGGAATCAATTGTATTTAGGACAACAATGCCTCCCATTTCCATAATTATTATTCCAAAAAGCCAGCCAGCCATTTGAAGGCAGTCCTGCCCCTTCCCTCGCAACAAAGCGACCAACAGCAAGTGAAAACACACCAAATGAACGCCGGCAACTTCGATGTATATTTAAGCGGCAATTTTTTTGCCCCCACGTACTCCCGCTTGGATCAAACCTCTCAACTTTCAATACTTTTAAACAGACATCACCCCAAAAGCAGCAATCTCCAGGCTGCAGACAAAAGACAACTCACTGAGCTTTTTTTTTTTTTTTTTCATCATTATTATTTTTAAAAAGTGTTTATAAATCCTTTAAAATAACTGAAGAGCCCAAACGCAAAAGGGAACTCTTCGGCCAATGCAGACGACCTCTTTTTCCAAGAACTTTATGGACACTTTGGGTTTGCTCAAGACAAGGTTAACACTATGAAATATTAGCCATAAT